>NC_091507.1:6444549-7184274 GCF_947461875.1 Haliaeetus albicilla
GAGAGAGAAAAAGAGAGGAAAGAAAGAATAGGAAAAGAAAAGAAAGGCACAAAGCAATGGAGGAACACTCACAGTTGAAATCTAGGCTTTCAGCCAGCCATCAAATTGATTTGATACGGATTAGGCCCAGGGGCCAAAATATGAAGATAAAGAATGGGCTTTTCCTGCAGTGATGTAATACTGGGTATTACTGTGTGTGAAATGGCAAAGGAAAGTTGTCACAGTATTTTATTTTTTGAATAATTTTAAAAGAATGAGAAATCAGTACATAGGAGTAAAATAAATGCAAATTGCTACAAGACTGCAGTTATCTTGGTGATTGTATTTATCTCTAAGGCTGAAGCTGCAGTTCTCAGGTCATAATTTACTGTATTTAACTTAATGGTGTTGTGTTTTTTTTAATTTGTCTTTATTTTTTCCTAAGTGTATGTATTTTAATTATTTTTTCTGTTCTTTTTAAAGTGAATTTAGTATTCATGCCAATAGCTAAGTTAGTAATTCCTGAAAGATAGAACCTCCCTTTTTCTGCACAGCTACTTCAGAGCAAAAAAGAGCAATGAAACATGTCCTCAAATGGAAACAAATTCCTCTTTGCTTTCTACTGGTTAAATACAGGAAAACTGGAGTGAAGTTAGGGGAGTCATTCAGTTTTTTCATCTCAATAGCAAACAGAGCAGAGTCTGCCCTTTTGCCAGTCTTATCTGTCCTGAGCAACAGGGCCACAAGTGCCTAGAGATGATTTTATTCTCTAGATAGGGACTGATTCACCTAAACTTGCCAAAAAGGTAGGTGTCAGGTCTAAGCTGGTCATCTACATTTGTCTATTTTCTGCAGAGAAAGAAAGTTACTTTGATGGGAATTCAACTAATCCAAAGCTAGATGTCTAAATAGCTGAAGCTACTTTTGGAGGGGTTTTTGTCTCTCCATAGTAGTTGTCAGGTTAGTACAAAAAATGTTATACAAGACACAGTTTTTAGGTGGCTAAAGTTAACAGTGATCCATACATCCTTCCATATGTCCTCTGATCTGGAGCTCTACGTGACACAAAGGTGTCAATTATGTTTGAAGTTGCTTCTTGACAAACTCATGCTATTCTCCTCAAACTATCTATTCAGTGCCCATAAATCACTGCATAACTTTCAGTTGAAAGTACCTTTGTCTAAATATTAGCATAGATTATATTTCAATATCATATTTAGTATAAGTGAAATGCTTTATAGTTGTTAAGCAGCGTACTGAGTTATTCGGATATATGGACAAGATCCACAGCTGAAATGTGGCTGCACCTGAGCCTGCTCCTTGCAAATTGAAATTCCGTGTTTGGAAGAATATAATTTTGATCCTGAGCATGTCCACACTAGCGTTTTAATTCAGATCAAGAGTGCATTTCCACAGAAAACCTCAGTATTGTCACCACCTCCTTGCACATTGTTTCACATTGCAGAGGGGTTCTGTAAAGTACAGCCTGGACCCTTCCAGGTGAACCTCAGCTGGAAGATGTGCTTCCACCTTATGCACAATGTCCACCAGTGCTCATTCACACAGCCCATGGCAGTGGACAAGAGTTAGGCTGTAGTAAAAAACAGCATGCGAAATAGGTACAGTGTTGACTTGAGGTCCAGCTATTCTGTTTTAGACTCACTCTTGCAGGTCTGCATGGCATGCTAACGTAGGGATGGCCTTCAGCCACAAGACAAGGCTGGAGCTGGACAGGAGTAAACTGTCTGGGTGGATTTTGTAGATATTGGCCCCTGCTATTTGCCACTGTGGGTCCCCACATAAGTTTTTAGTAGTAAAGGGGAAATACCACCACTGGCTTGTTGGGGTTTGTTTAGTCTCTCAGTAAGATTTCTGTGGCATAGTAGGAAAACCAACTCTAAAGGTAGACCTAGGGATTTCCTCTTGAGTAAGTGGGATCTAAAGAAGCTCTGTGTGTAGCTCTGTATCTTCAGTACATTATCAAAACAGTGGAAGTGACAGCATGTAGCTTACGAGTCCATTCATTTTTAAAGGCTGTGGAAAAGGACAATTCCCAGTAATTTCCATTTGTAGCCTTCTTCCTCCTTGACTGTAGCTAATCTAGTAGGTTAGAACTAAAGCATTCATCTAGAATGCTTCCCTTAATAAAATCGGAGAAGAATAAATAAAACTGTTATGTCAGAAACCTCAATTTAAAGAAGTACTACTTTTCTCTACGTGAAAGAATGTAGAAAAAAATGAGGTGCAAGATTAATTACAAGTAATACAGCAAAACAAATTAAGAATGCTTTGTGTTTCCTCATATAAAACTATGCATTTTTATTTATTTTTAAAGAACATACTGTCATAGGGAAAAGCTGCTCAATTCATGTGTTTTAAATCAAATCAGTATTAAAGCAGTTCATTAATTTATTAATTACATATAACTAGCCAGCAGTCAGTGAGCTATACTTTGAGGCTCAATATCAGCAATACAAAAGATAAACTACAACACTGCCCACTTAAGAAAGGTTAGTAAACAGTTGCAAATTTCTAAACACCCTTCTATAACTAATCCCCCAAAGATCTAATCACATACACAAACGCACAGAGCTAGGTGTGCACCAAACCACCCCCAGGCTGCGTGGGTCACCAGCAGCCCCATCAGGGGGGGAATGGAAGTTCCTCCATTTTCTGTGTGGGACATACGGTTGTTCCAGCATCAGGTGAGCTCCTGCCACTCCCAACCACCCACTGACCCACATCAGGAGATAAAACACCCCACAAGGCCCCACACACGCCGAGAGGATCCCTGTGTACAAGCCCACATGGACAGCCCCTGGCTGGGTGCAGGCACCCCACAGGAGGGTGCTCTGTCCAGGCTGGAGGGAGTTTGCGATGTCAGTGGCCACTTCTCACAATGTCAAACCATGTCCAGCTGCTGCCCTCTTTCCCCCCTCCCTCTCTCTACCTTTAAAAATTGTCATGCGTCTTTTGCCCTTCTTTTCAAGCTGACCTTTGCTTCTGAAGACTCTGATTCCCTGGTTACTACTGAGTCCAGCTGGCGGTTATCTTTTTGTCTGGCACAATAAGTTTGGAGCAAATGTCCCCTAAGACAATTTGGGGTATTTCACTCAACACAGATGGGATGCACTCACATTCCTCTTTTTCAGCTATTGCTGTCCATGGCATTTTGCAGTGGGAGAGCCATGTGGTCAACCTTCCAAATCATTTTTTAAGGGAAGGCAGATTTGTGAAGTCAAGAACTGAATATTACTGTTAATGCATTTCTGTATCATTATGTGGAAAAAAAAAAACCACCACAAACCTCTTTGTTTTCCATATTCAACTATTGCCATTCCTTCTTCTGTTACATTAGGCTAGTGAGAGCTTCCAGGTTCTATCAAAACCCCAGCTAAGAATTTTCAGGTTACAGAATGCCCTTCAAATTGCGCCAAACCATAAAATGGGAAATACTCTTAACTGCACTTAGGAACATAGGTAAAAGGCACAGAGTATAAATCTCTATCTCAGAAAAAAAGCTGCATTCCTCTTTGTTCAGGATTTTAGAGTGATACATGAAGATAATGTTTTGAAATCTTCAGAGTGGTCACAGAAAAAAAAAAAATCTCTTAGTGTTGTGTATTTCTGGACAAATAGTTACCCTTGCCTGAATTTCTGGAAATGGCTTTGAACAAATATTTTGATCTGGTATTCAGAGCATGAAAGAAAATATATTCTCATCAAGAAAAGACAGACTTATGAATTCAGTTTGTGTCACGTAGGGCTGACACTTTGCCATGATGATTAGTTTTTAAATTAAGAAAATTTGTTCTTGCAATTAATGAGAATCAGCAGAGAACTGTGGAAACAAAAAATCTTCATTTGTCTAACATCAGATATTCATTGACTGCAGTTTTACTCAGTCACCTTTTAGTACATTTGGAAAGAATTCAAAATCACAAAGATCAACCAGCTTTAGCTTGATGCTGCTAGAAGAGCTAAAACGTGTTTAGGCTCTGAATATTAATTACCATGCTGCTTTAAAGGTTACAACAGTCACTTTCTCCCAGGGAGGTCATAGTTCTGATTGAATAAAGGCTTAATTATAGAATATTGTAGAATATTGCAGTGAGCTGCAGCAACAAAGCCAGCAAGTGGGTTATTCTTTCTTTGACAGTCCTAAAAAGATAATAAAGGCATGTGAAAAAGAGAAGAACACATCTCTTAAAAAAATTGAGGCAATTATATATTAATAGTGTGTTTGTTTTTTCCCATTGATACAGAAGAGAAAAAAAGATGTTACTGCTATTCTAACTACTGTGCTTGCCATTATTAGAGACTTTTTTATGAGAAAGCTGTATCAAATGCTATTTAGCAATAAGGATATGATTCGTATTACTGCAACTGAAGCAACTGTTTTGTGAAAAATACAAGGACTCATCAGACACTTGCTGTCATTAAATACCTATTAATAATTACTAATTAAACATGAAAAAGATTCTTTGAGGTGCAAAGTAATACATTCCATTCAATCATGCCTAACCTTGCATGCAGAAATTTATGCCATCATAACTTAGGCCATATAGCATTCCATATTTAGTTTAGTCCTTCCGTGATCTTGCTTTTAAACCTTGAGGCTGGATTTGGCATCTCATTGTAGGAATTTTACCACAGAAAACAGTACGGTGAAAGTCCTACAGGTGTGAATGTCCAACACATTTCTTCTTCTTTTCTCTTGCCTTTCCTTCTCTTCCAATTCCACCATGTTGTGAATCCTTTCCACCTTGTGAATTTTCATTCTTCCTATCACTGATAAAATAAGTACGGCCAGTGCAAAGAGATCTGTTCCCCTCTGCTAAAGCAGGTAAAATGTACTGCAAGGCCTTTTTTTCCCTAGGGACCTCAGGCTTCCCTTGCAGTCCTTCCTAGGAACACGAAGGTCTTGTCACACCAGGCTAAGGTGGCTCAAGATTACAGACTGACTCATCTCAAACTGCTCCAGGACTGCAGATCTCCTGAGTCCTGGGGCCCTATTCTGGCAAGTTTGTCTGAACTGATAATTAGCTTGGAAACACCAGCCCAGTGATTGCCTTGTTTTGTCTTGATAAGCAGCTGTCAGCGGTGCCTAAATCAGTAATGTCCATCTGAAAACTTCCATATGCTGTAAGGTATTTCTAATAGACTTCTGACTTCCATTTGTCTGACAGCAAAAGGTCTGTGGGAGTTAAAAAGAGGAGTGTTGAGTACAAGGCTCGATGTGGTAATTTGGATGTAGCACAAGGTCTTAACTGTGAATGATAGGCAGCACGGATAACTGCAATGTTTCACCTTAGCTGATTTCAGAAAAACAAAATTAATCTCAGTCCTAGTCTTTCGGTCATTTTGTTCTCAGTTGCAAGACAAGCAGCAAACATGTCATGCTTTGTTTCTAAAATCTGATAACCACAGTACAGGAACAAAAAATAGCAGCGCAGCTTTCCCTGCAATTTCCAAGGAAAGAGACAAAACCTGATTTGTTCAGATAAAATCTCCCTACCAAAGGCTGAATTGCCGAGGATTTACCTGCTATCTTCCTAATAAATATCCTCTGTGAAATTGGAGTGTAATTTTTTTCCTAGGCTTTTTTCTGTTCCTTTTACTATTTTCTTCATCCTTTTATATTTCTAAGTATGTCTATCCATATCACAAGTACAATAATTTAAAGAGCTGTGTACTTCAGGACAATTTTTGTCCATGGCAAGAAGCATTTAAATTAATGTGTTGGGGAGCCGCGTTCTCAGTGGAAGACTGGATATCTCACTTCTTCATTGCACAAAAATGATTTCCTAGGTTTTTGTACCTTACTCACATACAGTTATCAAATGTTTAAAACCTTCAGTCTGTATTGTTGCATTGATATAGAATTATTTCAAAAAGAAAATAATGATTTTTCACAAACGTGACCTCTGCAGTAGGGAAAAACAAACCAAAGCCAAACAGCATACAGAATGAGTTCCACTGCCTGCACTGGAGACATTTAACTAGGACTGTGACCTTTAAAAAAAAGAAGAAAAAAAAAACCAGCAGATGAAAAGATGGGAAGATGTATTGTGAATATGTGGATACCCTGTAGCTAACTCTGTATCTGGTGAACTAAAATTATCTTTTTTTGCCTTATAGGTTTTTTAAGTACTGGGGACCAAGCTGCAAAAGGCAATTATGGATTGCTTGACCAAATCCAAGCTTTACGTTGGATTGAAGAAAATATTGGATCTTTCGGAGGAGACCCAAAAAGAGTTACTATTTTTGGATCTGGGGCAGGAGCTTCCTGTGTCAGTCTCCTGACACTCTCTCACTATTCAGAAGGTAACAATCTTCTGAGCAAAGCACTTTTTTTTAGACATTATAGTGTAACGAAAATGCCCATATCGAGTAGGCTGAATTAGAATTACGAGGTCTATAATTTTTGTAAAATACCTACTAGCTAGTGTTCTGGGTTTGTATTAGTCAAAATAAATATTTTTATATGAAGAATTAAATGCTATTATAGCAGAAATTTCATGCAACAAATGCCATAGGCAATATACTTTTTCTAGCTGTATCAACAGTCACCACTGGCTCTTCTATCAAAGAATTTGCCGTAATTAAAATCGAGAAGGGCAGTGACCTTCATTTTTTACAAACTCTTGTCTGCACTTCCAACATGTATTTAGATACTTTCCTTGCTTAATAATAACATAACTCAACCTTATTAAAAATTTAACTCCCATCAGTATTGTGTGACCCCACACAGAGTTCTTAAGATTTTGGTAAGTGTTTGAGCTGTGGGATTTCTACCCTCAACACCTCACCCCCCACTCCCCACCTGCCCCCCCTCAAAAAGAAAACCCAACAAGAATATACACCACCAGTACTGAACCACAGATATTCCTGGTGATAAGACCAAATCTACAAAGAATTTATAAAAGAAGACAAGACTAAAATATCTATTGTATTTATAACTGCATGCTACTTCTATCACATTAAAACAGACAGAAATCTCTGACAGAAGGCTAAGCCCTAGCAAGCAGTTGCAGTAGGGTGGCTGGTAAATGCACCCTACTTGGAAATACATAGAATTATGCCTGACAATTCAGTCTATTGATACAAATAGGGTGCAGTGCGTAGCTGTTGAGTAAGCCATGCCAAAATCAAGCAGATGGAACCATGAAAAACTTAACTAATCACATCATTGAAATTTTGTAGTGTGTGCGGTAAGTAATCATCACAAAGGTGTATCAGCCGCAGCCAGTTTTTCCCATAAATGCTTCAAGGTCTTTAACTTGTTTTGGAGCTGTTGCTCTTTGACATTTCAAGAGCTTGACAGTAGAAGCCATTTGCAGAAGAGGCCCAAGCATTTTAGTTTAAGTATAAAACAGGCCATTTTATTGATCTTACCAGGAAAAAACAGATGGGGCAGATTCACCAGTAAGCTCCAGTTGCTTTTCAGTGCTCTGACACAAAGAAGCTCTTCAGACTGGGTCTTTCATCTCTCTTTATATTAGTACATAGAAAACAACCAGAAAGAACTATTGAATCTCTTACTCTCTTCTGAAAAACATAAATATATTTTAATTCAACATATAGGCAGTGCTAACACACACGCACACAAAAAATAATAATAAAAAAAAAAGGTAGAGAAAAAATATGTCAGAGTAAAAGACTCAAGCCTATTAAATTGATTTTAGCAGAGCAGATTTTTTCAAATTATATGATGCATGGCTTCTGTGACGGAAATGAGAGTGTGTAATTTTCATTTGACCTTTAAACTACTGAAGAGCACATTTATGAGACTCATTTACATGGTGAAGAGGATATGATTGCTTGTAGCTGCCACTCCTTTAAAGAAATTTTTACAGGACTACCACTGGGCTAAAGCCAAGGGACTTCCATTAAAGATGCAAGAAAACTGCAGTACAAGCATGAGTTTTGTTCACGAAATAGTAACCTGAAACCTTCATGCTTTTTGTGTGTAAGCATCAAGAACAAGAGAGGTTTCAATTAGTAGCCTATTAGAGATACTCTAAAAAGGGAGCAGTGAGTAGAATATATGGAAATTGAATTGAAATTTAATTGAAATTTAGGTATATGCATCCTTTAGTTATTGTATAATCAAAGCTTTCTTCACTTAGTGAAAGCTGCTTTTAATTTTTTTTTTTTTTTTTAATATATAATTGGATTTGCATTTAAAAAATTTGCACCTGCAGGTTTGTTCCAAAAGGCAATCATACAGAGTGGAACAGCCCTGTCCAGCTGGGCAGTGAACTATCAGCCTGCCAAGTACACTCGGATATTGGCAGATAAAGTGGGCTGCGACATGCTGGATACCACTGATTTGGTTGAATGTCTTCGAAATAAGAATTACAAAGAACTCATTCAACAGACCATCACTCCAGCCACATACCACATTGCCTTTGGGCCTGTGATAGATGGAGATGTGATTCCAGATGACCCTCAGATTCTCATGGAGCAAGGGGAATTCCTTAACTATGATATAATGCTGGGCGTGAATCAAGGGGAAGGTTTAAAATTTGTGGACGGCATTGTAGACAATGAAGATGGTGTTTCCCCCAATGATTTTGACTTCTCCGTCTCCAATTTTGTGGACAATCTATATGGTTATCCAGAAGGGAAAGATACACTGCGAGAGACCATTAAATTCATGTACACCGACTGGGCAGACAAAGAAAACCCTGAAACAAGACGGAAGACCCTGGTTGCTCTTTTTACAGACCACCAGTGGGTTGCTCCAGCTGTTGCTACCGCTGACCTGCATGCCCAGTATGGATCTCCAACATATTTCTATGCATTTTATCACCATTGCCAAAGTGAAATGAAACCCAGCTGGGCTGATTCAGCTCATGGTGATGAAGTCCCTTATGTGTTTGGGATTCCTATGATTGGCCCCACAGAACTGTTCAACTGCAACTTTTCCAAGAATGATGTCATGCTCAGTGCAGTAGTTATGACGTACTGGACTAACTTTGCCAAAACTGGGTAAGTTTGACCCCCAGCATTCCTTTTTGTTGATAGCATACTTCTAAAATAGTCAGTATCCCATTGCAGTGGCTTCAAACCCTGATCTTGCAGTAGTATTACAGCACTATTTGCGTAAGACAGAAGGTAACTGGGGCTTATTCATATTTAATAGATTTTTAATTAGTGTGTTCCCTCAAACTATTTTCTTTCAGTAGCTCAGTGAGAATAATAATGCACTGTATTTTTGATTCAAAAAATAGGGCAATTATTAAGACAAAGCATGTCTCAGAGAAAAGGCAGCTCACTAAGATACTGAAAAATCAGAGGCAACATGTCTGCTACTCGAGGAAGGAACTGTCAGGCAGATAGCACTTATCTGCTACAAAAGAAAGGAAGTTCTTGTTTTTAGCGACCTTCACAGGGATGGGGACTCAGGGAGGAATTGGAACAGAAAGGCAGACACTGGAAAGATTTTTCCCTCTGAGTGCTATAATAGCAATAATAAGTACTTGACTGGAATGAAGAAGAGACTCAGATACAAATTTTCCTTTGAGAAGGTTAAAAATTTAAATTAATTCTGCTTACGAAACAAAGACATCAATGTTTTGCTGAAATAGAGTGGTAAACATCAAGGAAAGAACCCTCAAAGCAGCTTAATCTGTGAGTGCTATTAATAATTTCTGTCCTCTTCCTATAGCATTCCTTTAAAGAGTATTGCAGTGTTTTACTTGAGCAGCAAGGGCTTTTTTGTTAACCTTGAGTCTCCAGTACTGAATTAAAACAAAGATACTTGTGGCACAAAAGAGCTGTAAATCTTTCCAATGAATGTTTAATGGCAGGATTGGGCTCTGGAAACTGCAGCTTTACTGCACTGCAGTGAATGGTATGCAGCTATATAAGAAAAATTCAGAGATGCCTAGTGTGAAACACTCAGAGGCTTCAGCAGCTCTTGCAGCCTTTAATGAATCCAAATGACATTCAACGGAAGGAGATTTTGCAGTCTTAACAAAAACCTCAAGCATGAATTGAGTAAAAAACAATCAAATGCTTCAGGATAATTTACAGAAAAGAAAGCTTTTGTTGCACTGCACTTTAGACAAACAGGTGCTTTTGCATGCAGAAATCCCACAGTACTGCAGTAATAGTGAATGACCTGTGGAATATTTAGATGTATTTGGCAACAAGAAGTCATCAGTACTAGGGTGGGCAAACTTTGGGATTAAAGCTTGGTTTATGGACAGAGAATGCCACATGCTGGCTGTACCAGACACTCAGAGAGTGTTTATACCATCAGTCTGTCTTTATTTTTGTAGATGAAGTACCACATATACATAGAGGACTCCAGATCCTCACAAATATACATCACTGGAATTATTATGGAGATGCAAGTTCTCTACAGTCTCACTAGTATTTACAATTACTTTATGACTATTCCCTGTAGACTAAGAAGTCATATTTAAGAAATTTTTTAAGGCTGTCAGGAGCATCTCCCAGTCCCAGCTGCCACCATTACTCAGAATTGCAAGCACTTTCCAGCTGTTGCTACTTGAAAGCTAATTTCAGCAGGCTATACATGCCATCACCCAGTTCTCTGGTTATAAACCCATTGTTATACTACACCTAAAGAGACAACAGGTGCTTTGGGAGAGCCATTAGTCATTTCTGAAACTTCAGCATTGCTGATGAGACAGGAATGGGCTGTATCTTCTATTACAAACTCGCCCCTTTATAGACTGTCTGAAAGATGTGTCATTAAAAATAACCTCTAACTGTAAAATTTCAGTTTTTACAATGAAAGAAAAAGAACAACACAAGATGCATTACCTTGCTGGTTTTTTTCTTTGTTTATATGAACAATGATTAATTGTTCTGGATAGTACAAGAGAATATTTGGAGGAAAATAATATTTTAAGATTACATTTGCTCTGCATGTCTGATGTCCCCAGTGGAAAAGGGAAGGTTGTAGCACCTCAAACCCGAAGAAACAGGGGATGTATCTGGGGTGACCGTTCTCCTCTCTACCCTCCCACATCCAATCTGGAATCCATGTGCCCACTCAGGTCCTCCAACTCTCAAAAAGATTGATAAGGTTCAAGACTGCATTGTTGGGTGCTTTGTTTGGGTTTTTTTTTCCCCACCCTTTTTTTAATTGATCATTTCCCATCCTTATTCTGATAGAACTTGGCTTGCTTTGTGTTTGTACCCATGGCAACACATATGAAAAACCTGTTAACTGAAAGGTTTTATTATTCCACGTTTCCCTGTAGGTGAGCCTCAAACATTAAAACTGCAGATTTATTTATTTAATTTTAATGTCTCTGAGACTTTTCCAGTCTTGATGACTCTCCCACAGAGGCTGCATCCAGGTACTTATTGTATAATTACGGCTCAGGTGGTGCATTGTTCTGATGGACTGTGCTGGGCTTTTAACCCACAGGCCACCCGCTGCTAAAAAACACCCATTGTTTAATGGGCCTACTGCCAAGGCTGGGTTGGAAGGGCAGGTCAATCTTGTAAAATCACTAAGTGCCAAAGACACAGTGCAAGGCACAGTGCTTTTATTGTGTTTTACTTCAGAGTCAGTTACTGAAGCTAGCAAATAGGAGGTGACAATTAAAGTGTTTAATGACAGATGAATCATGCTTGAAATGAATACCTGGAAGTTGCATTTTGCTAATCCTCCATTTTCTACCTTGCTATGATTTTTTTTTTTTAATTGCATTAACAGTCATTTTGACCTTTTCAAAACTATGTTTCTAACATGCCTTAGAAATAGGAAAGCAATTTGTTAGAGTAGGTGTGAGAAACTACATTTGGGATACAAAAATTACATGAAAATACAGCTTTTGATTCCGCTATGTGCAAAATTATATGTGAGAGCTTCATTAAGAGGTGCATTTAAAGCTTCAGTCTGCTGCCAGTAGTACTATCCTAACTGTAATGGTAATTTTATGTGCTCAAATGTTCTGTTAGTTAGGGCCATGTCACATCCTTCGCAGATACATCAACGGGGGAGAGTGAACGACATGAGGGGACGTGTGCCAGTCCTTCACAGATACTCTGCCAGCTACACTCTTGTGATGAAGGATTTGAAGTTTCATAGCGTAGATACGAAGCCATACTTTCATAAGAGGCATCTATTGGATTTCTAAAAATTACCCTCTTTTGAGGAGTTACAATACTCTATTTTTGCTCCCATTCATCCAGCTCTACCTAAGTTGGTGATGGGAAACATAAAGGCCTAAAGGATATATCCTTGTTTTCTTTGTAATTCAGATAAATACTCCTGAATTATTTTACTACCATTGATTCTGAAGCAAAAACCTAAATGAGTTATGAAGGATATCTACGTTTTATATTCAGTTTGGCTTTCCAGTGGAAGACACAATTAAACTTACAGTGATTAAAGTGTATTTTCGAATCAATTCTCTGTGAACTCCTTTATGAGGCTGTTGCATTTCTTTTTGATGTTTTTGTCTGAAGAAATAACTGTCTCCAATGGCCAATCTGTGTTAGTCAAACATAACAGTGTACTTATGGTTTGCTTTCCTTAGTAGTTATAATAGCTGACTGGGAGCATGGCAACAGTGGGACCTGGTGATAATTGAGGAAAGGAGGTAAGGGAAAATATGCTTGTGTACCAGTGCTTCAGGCAGGAATGGCTATACCATTGTTAATGTTGTGACAACATGAAAAATCAGTGGAAGCATGAAGAAATGCCACACAGTTTTTCTCTCTCTCTTTTTTTTTTCCGTATGGAAAAAAGAGGACTGCTGAAACAAAATAAATGATCAAGGGGCCTTTCAGTGTCTTGGAGACAGATTCAATATGTAACTGTTAAGACATTTTGCTTTCCAATAAAGTTAGAGAATGACACAGAAGAATAAAACACTTTAAGTGCGTTAATGTAACAGTTCATTGTCCTGAGTGATAGTTAATGCTGTTGCAGAAGTAGTTAAAAAATGAATGGTATTTCAACATGTTATACGGAATTCAGGATAAGAGAAAAGTTCTTAAGATTCCCCATCATTCTTCCCATGCCAGTATCACCAAATATGATATACTCATATGCCCTTCAGGTCAGCTACTGATTCACCTTGTGAACAGGAATATGTGTTGCTCTGCAGTCAGCATCCATCGCAGACACATTTACTTTATATTACCTGAGAAAAAAAATCAATGCTTTGAATGTACATTTGTAGCCCATGAGGTGTGAATTAAATGACAATAAACAGCAACATGATAAATTGAACAAAATCAGTGCAGACTGAAAGTGGGGAAAAAA
This sequence comes from Haliaeetus albicilla, assembly GCF_947461875.1. Lineage (NCBI taxonomy): Eukaryota > Metazoa > Chordata > Aves > Accipitriformes > Accipitridae > Haliaeetus > Haliaeetus albicilla. The sequence continues at coordinate 6,457,793 of NC_091507.1, forward strand.
AGTGATAGGTGAAATCAGATGATTCTGCACATTAATAAAAAAATACCTTAGTTAAGACAAGACAGACCATCATATGGCCTTCTGTCATATGGAAGACAAGTTCAGGCATTTCATGATGGGGCTATTTTTTGATGGAGATGCTGTTTAAATTGAATTCTAAAGGTGGTGAAAATAAATAATCAGAGCAAAATGAACAACAATAATCATCAATTTTGTTCTAGCAATAGAATGAAGCAAAAAAAATGTCTCCCTGCCGACTAGTAGGTTTGGGAAACAAGTTATCTAGTACCTATGAGAGCCATTACTGGAAGAAGTACAGAACTGAAAATACATTATTCAGATTACATTTTTATCATCATGATTGCAGCGTGTGTTTAAAGGAAGGTTTTCTAGCAGCCTTTTGTTCCATAATTACACACTTAAGCCTCAAGAATGTCCACAAACACAAAGGTGATACAAGAGGCTAAAAAAAGCAAAAGGAAATTTGAAGGTAAAGTAACACATCAAAACATTTGTCAAACAGCTGATTCGATAGAAGAAATGATTGTATGTATATCTATATTTTATGCCTATCTGTAATACTGGAAAAGTGTTCATAATAGGATAAACTGCCCAACTACCCAAGAAAAAGACTTAACGTCATAAGTTTTGTAACCTTACAATACTATGAATTGTCTCCAGTGTACATAGGAGGAGGGCCAAGGAAAGTAAAAATCCTCTTATTTATATCCACTGAATATTTTTGGTAAATTATCATTAGTCTGTAAAACCTAGATCCATGCATTATTAGATCCTCTATTTAGGACCGGACTTAGTTATTCCATTTTTTGGTGAAAAAAGAATCTTTTAGATACCTATCCTCCAAATTCAGAGAGAATATTCAGACCGTGTATTCAGTTATTAAGTGATCAACCCTAGAGTAGATGCCAATGGTAGCGTTCTAATACCCTCAGCAAAAAAAATGACTTGTCTGTAGGACTGGCTGATTTTTTTTTCTGTTCCTTGTTTCAGTGGACAGCTTTGTGCCCACACACAGCCATGTAAACAAATCCTGAAATACAAGACTAGCCTCATGTAATGTAATTTTCTCTCTTGTGTTTGGAGGAGGTGGCAGCATAATTGCCTATTCTTAATAGGTATAGTTAAAAAGGAGAGATGGAGGTAGAGAATGGAAGAAGGTGAAAGGAAAGGGAGGTTGATATGTACTTGTTTTGTAGGCTGTTTGTAGGGGAAGGGAATGCTAATTTAAAAAATGTTTAGTTGCTAAAATCATCATCTGCTGTCACTTTTATAGGGCCATTAAAAAAAAAAAGAATTTTAAAAAAAGTGCATGTCCAGCTTGGCTCATTGAAATGAGTGCTCAGCTTCTTCATCTCCTGTACTATGTATCAAGTGCAACTCGTTTCCATGAGCTAGCTTAATTTATACATTTTCTGTAGGACCCTTTCCAGAGTCTTTTGTGCTGTGAATCAGAACAGCAAGTGGAGAGAGAACAAGATGGATTTTGTGCTGTAACTCTTGCAGGATTTTGAGCTTCTGACAAGAAAAATGTTTTGCATTTTGATAATCTTGCTGATTTTTAATTTGCTTTAGAATTTATGTATTGAACCCTAAAGTACTGTAGTAGCAGATATATTGAATTGGGCCAATATCTTCTTGCCTGGACTTGCCAAATCTTTCAGTCTGTTCTTTAAAAACAAAAGAAATACTTATTTCCTTCTTGAACACATGTTAGAATCCTTCAAAGTAACAGCATACTTCTGCTGCTGTACTGCCTGGAAGTGGATATTACTCCTCTAGCTTCAACTAGGATGAACAATTACTAAGCAATTATCTTTTTGTTCAGAATTAACACAATTTGGCTAGCTATTACTACATAAAATGAAAAATAAATTGATAGATAGATAGATAAATGAAATAGTCAGTTCTGGAACCCTTAGTTTATATCTGATTGAGATGGGAAAGATTTGATACAGTACAAGATAAAAAAAAAAAACAAACCAAAGCACCCAGAAAACCCTCAAACAGCTAAAACCACAAGCATAAGTAAACCAAAATACCAAAATTATATAGAAAAAGAATTCTTCCCTTCACTCAAAAAAAAGGTAAGATAAATTCTTTCAGGTAAACAGATGAATACAGGAATCATAAGATTATTAAAGTCAAATTTGTTTGACTGGTCTGGTTTAAGAACTAAGGACTAGCTCTTTAAGAACAACAAAGGAATGCTAAACTAGGCAATCATGTTCTTGAGCTTTTGAAAATGGAAAAAGAAAACAACTAAGATGCTTTAAAATCTGTAGTGGTGGGTCTTGGTATTCCCGTAACATACATAACAGTACATTGGAAGAAAAAGAAAATATTAGAATAAATTTCTCAGGAAATAAACTAATGCATATGGGAATGGAAAGCAGAATGGAAAGTTCTCAGGGTAATGCATAGAAAATGAATCACGTACTCTCAGTATAATATATCACAAAGTCCCAGAAAATATTCTTTGCTGCAAAAGAAGATTCAAACTCATGCACAGCAAAATATTAAGTTCAGTATTAGTAATTTTAAATTTCTGTGTTTTTTCATGCCAAAAGGAAGTCATATTTATGTAAAGTTTACCAAAATTATAAGGATACATAGATATTAACCACATTTAAATGCATTTTGTGCCATTGGTTTGTCTTTATTCTGAACCTGTAAGAAGAAAAGAAAAAAGAAAATATGGGAAAAGCATAATATCATTAAATATTTGGGTTACCAGTTTTGAAATTATGTCTGATTAGTGTACTACTCTTATCTCTACTACAACTTAACTACTATAAAACTTGTTGATCTCAGCTAATATATTTCTCATCCCTACAAACTGGGACAGAATTAAGGCTCACTGTCCTACAGCCATTAAAAGTAGTTATTTAGTAGCAATGAGCACATGGAACTTTCAAGTAGTAATCTGCTAATGCAAATGATGGAAAGATTTGCGACATACAAATACTTCAAAGGCTTTTCCCTAAAGCAGATATTTGAACAAAGAGGGACTAATAGCTCAGTAAAGGAACACATAGAGAAATAGTTCCTGGTTACATGTATTAGCCCTGCTGCTTCATGTTTTGAAGTTTTTTATGTAATATACACAGCTGGTGTAAAGTCTTATGGTCACTTGGACTTCCAATGTTGCCACGGGGATTAGATGCCCATAGTTACTGCTTAGAGCAGTGGAAACAGTAGCAGCTTAAATGAGAAAGTTAATGTCAAACCTTGAGAAGAGCTAAACCTACAATTTCCTATGGGGAAAAGTAGGTAGTACCTTTCTTACGACAGCTTTGGAGTATGATGCTGAATCACAGAACTTTAGATGAGCTTTTGGGAGCCGAAACACAACCCTTTCTCCGTTTTCATGTAAAAAAATATTACAATGTCTGAGATGCACTGTACAGTAAGTAATTTTTCTTTTGTTTATTTATTAACATCTGTTGTTAAGTTACGGAGGTTTTTTTAGGTTATGTTAATTATCAGATAAACCGTTATCTAAAGGATGGGGGGGTTGTTTTTTGCTTTTTTTTTTTTTAATGACTATAATGCTGCCTGTTTTTATTTTTGTAGAGATCCAAACCAGCCTGTTCCACAGGACACAAAGTTTATCCACACAAAACCCAACCGCTTTGAAGAAGTTGCCTGGTCCAAATACAATCCTAAAGACCAGCTTTACCTGCATATTGGTCTGAAACCCCGAGTTCGTGATCACTACCGAGCAACAAAAGTTGCTTTCTGGTTGGAGCTTGTACCCCACCTTCACAACCTGAATGAAATATTTCAGTATGTTTCCACAACAACTAAAGTCCCCCCTCCTGACATGACATCATTTCCTTACGTGACGCGTCGTTCTCCTGGTAAATTGTGGCCAGCCACCAAACGCCCAGCAATGACACCTGCCAACAATCCCAAACATTCAAAAGACACCCATAAAACGGCTCCGGAGGATACTACAGTTCTGATAGAAAACAAGCGAGATTACTCCACAGAGCTGAGCGTCACCATTGCTGTGGGGGCATCCTTGCTGTTCCTCAATATTTTAGCTTTTGCTGCGTTATATTACAAGAAGGACAAGCGGCGTCATGAGACTCACAGGCGCCCTAGTCCCCAGAGGAACACAACCAATGATATCGCACACATACAAAATGAAGAGATTATGTCGTTGCAGATGAAACAGCTAGAACATGACCATGAGTGTGAATCACTGCAGGCCCATGACACACTGAGACTAACCTGTCCGCCTGACTACACGCTTACGTTGAGAAGGTCCCCAGACGACATCCCGCTAATGACACCCAACACCATAACCATGATTCCAAATACATTAACAGGAATGCAGCCTTTGCATACTTTCAACACCTTCAGTGGAGGACAAAACAGTACAAATTTGCCCCATGGACATTCGACCACTAGGGTATAGCTCAGCCCTTCCCCCTCTACCCTCACAAGCCACTTGGAAGAAAGAAAAAACAAAAAAACAAAAAAAACGAAGAGGAAAAAGTTATAATACCATCCATTGAACACCTTGTCAAAATCTGAAGTAAAAACAAGTAAAAGAGAAGGACAGTCATTATTTTCTTACTGATCCTTCCTACAGAAACTCTGATGTTAAAGATCAACTACAAACCCTGTGAAATGTGAAAAGTGTACATTGCTGTTACGATACTGCTTTAAGATCTCAGCCACTTTGATTGAAAGTTCAGGCCAGAAGAAGTCACTTAAAATGGTGTTTTGAGTGTAACAAGCAAAGCAGAGTCTTCTGGAACACAGAGCCAGTGACTGTACAGGTGTTTTGTTTTGGTTTTTTTTTTTTTTTAATAAATAAAATAATAAAAAAAATTCTTTATGTGCCATACCATGAATGGCCCTTGTTAAAACAAAGACATCACCATGGGCTTTTACCCAGCATATGAAGCTGTAATCCAGATGGGGGAAATAGAATTTTATTATTAAAAACAAAAATGAAAAAAAAGAGGAGGACTGACTATGCAGTAAAATACGTATAGTTCTGTGCAAAGAGATGACTTGCCAGCCTGAACTATATTTAAAGGAACTTTGTAAAAATGTACATAGCTGTGAGTTTAAAAACAAACAAACAAAAAAAAGAAGCTTTTATTGATGTTTTCAGTTTGAAAAGAGCTTTTAGAAAGATTGTGCATTTGGTTGTGACCTATGTGTATATACATTAGTCATATCACCTCTGTTTCCTCCAAGCCCAAAGGAGGAATTTCTTCTTAATTACTAGTGGTAAACAAAAACCATGAGTTTTTTCTAACATGTTTCATTTATATGAGGCCATGGTGTCATGCAGAGGATACAGTTGTCTGTGTGACCTGCGTATTTTCTCTTACAGGTTACACTAGTGCATGTTAAAGTATTCATAGGAGATTGTTGTTCTTTTCTGAAACTTTTTTTTTCTATAATTTAATTTTGTGTTAGCCTTTGTTAAATTGCAACACAGCAATGGATTGGAAAATGGAGAAAAAAGAAAAACACAAAAGAAAATAATTACTATTTTAAGCTTGTTGAACTGAACCAAGAAACATCCAATAATATATATTCAGAGTCCAGTTTGTAGTTCTTGGTTATTGTGATACATTAGGAAGAGTTTTGTGCCCTGACAAAGCAAAGAAAGCCTGTGTTTTGGTCAGCCTTTTCTGAGGAAAACTAGCTCTGTTTCACCAGCAGTTGCAGTGGAATCTCAGCTGAGAAAGCACCTTCTTAGCTTTGCTAAACAAAATAAAACTACAATTTGAAAGTGGGGAAATGGTGGGTTGGTTGGCTGGCTGTTCTTCAAAGTGTTCAGGAATGATCAGTGTGTAAAGAACTTCTCTGCCCAGTGTCCTGTTTTGTGCTTGAGAGCATACCTGTCAGAAAATACTTTTTTTGCTGATTTTTTACACAGCAGTCCCATAGTCAGTGAACATTATGGAGAGAGAAGCAGAGATGTCATCAGCTGTTCTGCATCTGAATAATACTGAAAATCCCAGAGCGCATCACTATCAGGAAGGGCAAAATTCTTAGCCGATTATTCCCTTCTTCCCTTCCTTCAGTAGGAAACCAGGGGCCAGGCAGAGCTATCAAACAAAGGAACTTAGCAGTTTGATTCAAACAACTGATTTGAATGTGAAAAGCTAGGAATAAGTTCTCGCAGATGAAGATTGCTTTATATTTTGTCTTTGAAAGTTACTCCATCATCAAGAGATAGTAACCAAAGATATTTGAACAAATTCATCTGCACTTGAATATGATTATCCCAGATGTATTTTTTATTGTTAATTCACAACTAAGCTACATCAATATCATATGTCCCATAAGTATCTAACACAAGATGCCTTGTACTTCTTGTTTTCTATGCTTTTTGTTTTCTAATAAAATGTCTCGGAATAGTCACCCCTACAAATAAAATCAAAGACAAGGTGATTCCCTGAGGTCTATTCAACTGCACAGCTCCTTGTTGTAGCAGGCAGTAAAAAAGATTCTGAAGGAAAGAAATAAAAAGAAAGTTAACAACGTGATAAAAATGCAACATGTGGCTGATATAATCCTTTATCTGTAATAAATGTGCTATAAACCTGACCTGGATGCTCAGGTTGGAATGTGAGGAAGCAACAACCCCAAAGTACAACTAGTAGCAAATGGAAAACTGGTTTTTTTTTTCACTGATCCATCACATAATGTTGATTAATGCTGACTCTATACCAGGCCATTTCCACCACCAATGTAATGCCTCAGCTGAGATGCAGCAGTTCATAACTCTTAAAAAAAGGTTTAAAAAAAGAAAAAAAAAAAAAGAAAAAAAAGAAAAAAGTAAAAAAAGGTAATGATGCTTGGCATCATAATCAGTTGGGTATGTTTGTAATGTGAATTACAGTATTTGTTTAGTACTTCCAATTGTCTTCTGCTAGCAATATGTACAGTACTGTGTCAGGCTTGTGACATTTGGGTAAAAAAAAAGTTCCTGTAAGTGAATGATTTTAGCTTTTAAAAGGAATTACAATCAAGTTGATTTAATAATTTGATACATCTGGACTGATGTATGATTTATAGAGGGAACAGATTTATAGGGTCTTCATAGAATTCTATAACAATGATATCAAAATATACTTTGCAAACTGTAAAAGAAAAATGAAAGTACTTTCCCAGGCTTATATTCTTGACCTTAAGAGGCACACAGGGTTTAATGGTTTCTTCTGTTATTGTTTTGCAATTTTTTTGTTTTTTGCCTTAAGTAATGATAGAAGATATATATGGCTGGACACATATGTATAAACTTTTCAGCAGCATTTTTAATAATAAAATATCACAGTATTTTCTAATGCTTTGTGCAAAGAACTACGTGTTCATCCTTTTGTGTAGAAAGTCTTTCAGAGGTGTGTTTTCTGCCCCATCTCCATTTCATTATGTAATGTAAACAATGCCTTGATACACAGTACAAAAATATTAAAGTAACAGAGGTTGCACTTTTAAGTTAGCATTGAGTTTTCATGGCTTTTGTAGTTCTATAAGCCTGCCAGTAAAAGGAAGAAACTCAGACAATGAAGATATAAGAGAATAAGCTCCATATATTTATTACCTGTACGCGCTGCAACTCCCATTGAAGCAACGGTTTAATTGTTCTGTTGGTATTTTCTGTAGCACTGGAAAAAAGCTTAGGTAAGCAGCTTCCCATATTAAGTGTATAGCTTAGCAGCTGAAAAATGTATCTTCCAAATTAAGGATCAGAATAATTCAGATAAATCTAATACATCCAGCCTCCCTCTAGAAGTAAATATAGTTTCATTTTATATTTAAAATTTAGATAAACAATGAGTTTTGTTAGAAAAAATATGTAAGAGTAGCTATATAAGTTACTCATATATATTTAAGGGATTTACATATATTGCAGGTATGTGAATATCATTCTTCCTTCAAAAGCTGAGTAAGTAAATAAGTTTGTTCTTTTACGCTGTTAAATTCCATTTATCAACCAGGTTTCCTTTCACTGGAAAGGTACATAGACATTCTAGTAATTTGAGCTGGGTATTGTTTGCTTTCTGTAACTATTCTGCTAAATAGAGGTACTAACAATAATATTTGATGAATTTTGAGCTTATTATTGAAGAGTATTTGCAAAAAGCAAATTCTGAATGATTCATATCAGATTTCTGATATGAAGAATCAAGCTTCTGAGATAGAAACATATTATGTGCCTACTGACCTAATCAAGCAGCTTGAATTTTGAATATTGAATTTGTATATAAAGCTTTTGCAAATAAACTGCAGATTTAGAATTGTTCAGCAAATATGTTTTAATTACAGGTACACATTGAAATTCCACAGCTTGCTCTGAGATAATTCATACACAAGAGAGGGGTTACAGTTGTGTCATTTCTGTGAATTGTTCACCTTAAATTGCTGGGTGAACTCAATAAATTACCACCTTTTCAGTTAATCAATTTCACATTAAAAAAAAGAAAAGCTTCAGAAGTTTGTTCATGCCAACTAAATATTGTGTTGTTTTATTTCTTTATTGTCTGAAATATAAATCTGCAGATTAGTATGTTCCTATTTTGACTTTGCTAAGAGTATGACAATTTAATGGTATTTAATATCACATAAAAATCATATGAAATAATACCATGACAATTATGTGCTTGTCTCAGATTTGTAGTTTTACATTTGTATTATTTAATTATTGTCAACTGTTTCTCGTATTTTCATCTACAGCTGTTTGACATCACAAACCTCATCAGCCTGAATCTCTCCAGAGGCCATTAGCAGCTGGTAAAAACTGGGATTTTCATCCCACTAGAAATTATGATATTATGTATTTAATATCATAATATGTTCAAATGCTTCTCAGCACCTCAAATGAGCCTGAAAAGCGACATATTAACCTTTTATTAATGCAAATGAAAAATAAGGAAGGGGGTTGGAAATGTCTAAACATCTTGTTTGAGCTGTAGCATAATAAATAACATTTCACTTTGGGGTGAAGTTTTGATTCAAACCATTTTGTTTGGTGTTCCACTGTGGCCACCAAGGTCCTCACTGTGTCTTCTAAAAGTTATGTTTTAAGGAAGTTATGCTTTCTCTGTCTTTTATAGCCCACCCAGACTACGTTATCCAAATTTTACTGTGGTAAAGAAACCCAGATCACTCAGGCATGACATAGACACAATCCAGTCACAAAGTCCAGAGCAGAGAAAGAATTTTTTTGTAAACCAAGTGAACTGCAGCTCCCCTGAGACATAGTGGTAATTAAGGAGAATATGCATTAATATTCCAACAATCCAAATGCAAAATAGGTATGTAATAAATCAGATCTATTCTATTTTTTTCAATGGAAAGTTGACAAATTTTTGCAATACCTACATTTTTCTACCTTCATTTTCCACCTCTTCCCCACAAAGAACAGCAAAACATTTTCAGCCAGTTCTAGTCATTTCTGCAATATCCACTTATGTAAATGAGAAATTAAATAGATGACATCTTTTTGTTTTCCCTCCTACATGAAGACCCTCAAGTACTGAAAGCATAAGAAGTTCTTCCTCTACTGCCTTTTATCGGATATTGTAGGTTATCCAGATGCTTCAGAGTAGTCCCATTCTCAAGAGCCCAGATTTAAATAAAAGGGAAAAGCCAGACACAGAATTGGCATATACTGACTTGGACTCAGACTGGACAGCAGAGTTATGTTTCTCTGCAACAGCCAAAGATATGGCACAAAAATGTAGTGAACTTCATCTACATTTTATTTTTAAAATACTGTATTTCTAGAGAACGCTTTCTCTTTCTTCAGCTTTTGATGTCTGATGTCATGCTTTCTGCTGTACCTAACTCACAGCTCTCACTCATTTCATGTCATCTCATATCTTTTATCGCTGTTTCATCAGATACTTCCTCGAGAGGTACAGATGTGTTTTCATGTGGTTTTTTTTTTTCTGTCACAACAGTTAAGTTTGGCCCCAGATTTGTTCCATTCCGTGCTGTATGACTGTGAGAGTGTATTCTTCATCTGACACTTTCCTTGCTGCCTTTAGTGTTTAAAAAGTTTCACTGAAGTAGTGTTTACATGACAGTATTCATCATCCTTGAAATGCATCAATCCCTATGGCTGTCGGCACTTTGTGCCAGCCCAACAGCTTTTGTTTGACATAGTGTATGTCTTAGTGGGAGGTGTCAGCTTGGAGCCAGGTTCTCCTGTTACTCCGCAGTTTATATTATTGTTATTATTCACTGTTGGCATTTGTTTCTTTTCTATATTGATCTTTAATCAAGGATAAATTAAATTAGTCATTCTATTCCACAGCAAGATTTCTCAAACTCTAAAAGGTCATTGTGCTTAATTCTTGTATTGATACAGCTAATCACACTTTACCATCAAAACATAAAACCCTTTTAAGCCATTCATATTTCCTGATTCTCCCATCAGTGCAAACTAATAGTGGGCTGGCACAGTTAGCCTTGTGTGACAAGAATTCATGGTATACTGCCTTCCATTTGGTGGGGACTTATCTCACATATCTGGGGAAAAAAGGACAAATACCATTTTCATGCATCAAAAATTCATTACATCATGTGAAAGGTAAGCAAGACCTAAGGTAAAATTGATAGAAACTGCCAATAGTGAGGAGCACGTTGTAGTATCCTGCACTGGTGGTTATTTTGTAAGGCAACAAATTGCAGGTCGATAGAGAGCAGCTGCGTGAGTGCTTAGTACACTTCAGTCACTGGATATCTGACTTCAGAAGCTAGAGTGGAATTTGTGGATTTCAGGAAATGAAGATGATATTGCAAAAGTATTTTTAATGGAGTTCGTGCTTTCAAGAATGCCTATAAGCAGCAGCAAAGAAACTGCAGAAGAACGGTTTAAAATAAATAGGGATCAAATGAAAATTGTTTCTAAATGAATTTGACAGGTAGAAATATGATACAATGTGATATGATACGACCTTAAAATAATGTGGTGGATTTCTTCTGTGTGAAGGGCCAACAGAAAAAAGGACAAGTATCTCAAAGGATACATTTTTACAGGGACTAGTCAAATGAAATCACTGCAGATAATGAGATTATAATGGGACTTTGAACAGAAATGTTGTGTCATAATGCTATACCATATGGATTTAGATATGTTGAACATAATCTACAGTGCTCATCTGGGTATTGAGAAGTATAAAATTAGATCCCAAGATGCCCTACTTTAGCCAGACAACAGTGCTGCCATGGTAGATAATACAGCAAAGTGAAATGTGCATTTGTGTCAAGGAATGACAAAAGAAACATTCAACTCATTTTATTCCAAGAAGGGCAAAGTGCCAGACTCAATAAATAGGGAATAATGACAGTACAAGCCAGGCACAGGGCCTGCCTGGAGAACTATCTTGCAGGTTGAGGCCAACAGAGGGATTATGCTCTAAATCTGTTTTTTTCCTCACTTTCCTAGTGGAGAGGGACGTGGAAAGGGAAGGTCCCTGGAATACGCCGTGTTCCAGTAACCACTGGCCCTTGAGCTCTCAAACATCACTGACAACTGATACAAGTTAGAGGTCCCTCTAAGCTGGAGCTGGGACCAACAAACAAAGAATAGGAACTGTATGCTTATTACTAGCGTTTTTTTCTCTTCTCAGTGAAGGACAGTCAGGAAGAAGTAAGGGAAGAAGAGCAATGTGCTGCCAGCTTTCCCCAGTACTCGGGGAGAGCCAGCCAAGCTCCTTATTCAGTTTTCAGTAGGGCTGCCAGCTGCAAACAAGGCACTGGAGGCACTGGAGGAGCAGTGGTCAGTGAGAGAATTGCTGAAGATGGGACAACAGTCACTTGCTGAGTTGATTTGTGAAGCTTGAATGCCTCTCTCTGCCCCATTATAATGGGCTTATTAAAAAATTTCTATGCCGCTCCCCAGACTGTAGATTCTGTACCATTAATTTAGCAGAAAGTAAGAATGTGATTAAAAATTAATCAAATAAAAATTTCATTACCAAGAATTAAATCTCCAGCATGTGTAAGAGGAGTAATACTCAGTGTTGCTTGAATCTTGTGATATAACTGCAGATGTGTTGTTATATCTGCAAATCAGACTTACAATACGAGAGTTTTGATGGAGGCACTAGGATAAATCATCAAGTGTATATGCACATAGTTAGGATGTGGTGTTTCATTTGCAACAGCTCTATAAATTGCTGCTTCAATAAATAATATGTTTGAAGTTACTTACCTTTTCTTGCTGAATCTATGGGATGTGAAATAATAAATGCCAAGGACACATGGAACAACTGTCAGCAGCTCTCAGACCTGCAGCACACAGCTAAAGAAAAATGAAGACATAAGTTGCTGGAACTTCAGACAGCTGAGACCTATATTAGGAACCTGATCTTCTTCAGCTCCTGCTACCAGCACACCATCCAGATCTTACGTGTAATGAATTTTCCTGTGGCAAAGTGTTTCTTCCTCCAGAAGGCTGCCATGTAACTAAGGACTAACATGGATTGAAAACAAAAAATATCTCCTCAGGGTGGTAATAACATCTCAGTGACTGCCCTGACCTTTGCAGAGCAGGTTTACAAACTTCCTTGGCACTCAGCAGTTTACTAATAAGAAATGTAAAAATTTATTCAGTCAGTACCATGTGAGAGAGAATACCAACCACAAAACAGAAATGCAGATAACTTCTGCTAGTAAGATCACTGCAGTTTAGAAGCACTTCAGCAATTCCCCCAAATCCTTATGAATCTGGCATATCACAATAACCTGGAGACCGCAGGTAATCCTAGAGGAATAGGTTAACACTAAAAGCCTCAGATGTGTGCATTTGTACTAAACTGACCGTCATTCTCCATTTTGAACTCAAGATCTGATCTCATCTTTATGTGTCACCTGGAATTATGTGGGTTTATGCCTTTTTGCGTAGTTGGGGAGTTTACATATTCTGAACTTGTAGAATTTTACTGTCATCTCTGCTTTCCTTAAAAATAGAGTAATTAACAATGGGAAAATTAACACATTTTCGTCATCTAAATGACTGCCTGAAGTAAAGTTGTTGGAGAAACAACATGTTTGTGCATACAGCTTTTTACAACTGTCAAATTCTTACTGATCTTTATCACTGTAAGTCAGTTCTTTCACATTTTCCAAATGATACCTTTATGAGGAAGTAAGATGGCAATGTCCCATTCAATTTCATGGGAACAGTTGCTTTAAGACTGAAGCAGGTGACTAATTATTACTTTTTGTATAGTTTTCTTTTCCAGCTGTTAAGAAAACAAAGTTAAGATAGAATAGCATTTTCCTCCTTCTTGATGGGGTGGAGTCTCATCCACCTTGACATTTCTTAAGACTGTATTTTTTTTCCTCAGGAAGAATTTAGGAACTTATATGCAAACTGATTGAAAGACGTAAACAAGAACATTTATCTTTTTTTTTAAAAAGTAGAAAATTTTAATTTATGAAAAAAACCCAAACTAAACTGTATTGCTTTTACTTCTGGGATTATTATATGCCTCCACAACTTCAGCAATTGATTTCAGAGCAGTTTCTGCATTGCAAGCTTTTAAATGTTGTGAAAATATGAAAACAATATAATTTTATATGATATTTAGTTTGGGTAAAGAAGGTTTTTGGTAGATAGACCATTTCAATTATTTTCATAGGCAATATGATGATTTATGTGCAAACATAGAAACTTCATAGGAGCTCTTGCTAACTGAGGGTTTGTTGGATCTGGAAGTCTACATATTTAGATATCTGGGGTGTATTTCCACATGTGTCTATATGTGCAGATATAATTATGAGAGAGATATATATATATATGGTTATTATCTGCTTCCTCACTGCCAGTTTTCCGTGTCAGAAGATAAAAGCTATTTTCAATTAGTTACAAGTCACAGAATATGAAAAATACCAATGCATTTCAAGGTATTTCGGAACTGGTCCTTTTAAACACATTTTTTTTCCAGAGATAACACAAGCTTTTGCACAGAAGATGCACACACAAATGTAACCGAGGGAAAGGTGAGAAGATAACTTATCTTGTCTATTTTCACTCACTTGGTGAAAATAACTCTTCAGCTGCAATAGTTCTGTTACAGAATCTAGTCCTCAGTTGTTCCTCAGAGAAAAAGAATAAATCCCATTCATCTGTGAGAAATGAGGTTAAGGAAATGTGGGTAAAAGTGAGTGATGCAGAATGGACAAAGCCGAGTCAGGAGGATGACAGAAGCTACAGAAGAAACGTGGCTGTTAACCAAGGACGTGTCAGGAGGAGCTGGGAAGTGATCTGAGCCTGGATCGACTGAACTTGGAGTTCAGAAGAAAAGTATAAACCAGGAACCACAAAGAGAAAATAATCAGAAAGCACATAATACTGAGAATAAAAGTTCAGAAAATAGTGCACTGGACAAAGAAGTAATACTGGACTGCCAAGGTGTGTTTGCATTAATATATTTGTTTGGATCAGGAATATACTGTTAAAGGAAATCTGATCCCCATTTATCAAACTTTCCTCTCAAATTGCACTTTGGCGTGCATGACAGGCTATCTTGGAGCAGATGAGCTGGATTCCTTTTGCAGGTATATGCTGAAAGATATGATCTAGGAGTGCACCCCACGCCTCCAAGCAAACCACTGAGATTTGTGGATGCAAACCCTTCTCTGACTTCCCCACAGCCCTGGCACCAGTCCTTGTCCCTCTTGTATTTAACAGGCTAGCAATTTAGCAATATGGCCTGGGGGTATAAAATGATAGACTTTTCCCACTGCATCAAGGCTAATTCATCCATTTACAAAACACTAATTTTTAAATTCTGCTCAACACTATGAAAAAGGAAGGCAGCAGGTCCCACCATTGACTTTGCATAGCAGATTCTACTGTCAAAAGGGGTTTTTTTTTTCTCTTTTCCTTTAAATAAAGCAGGCACACATTTAATACGAAATCTAACTCTGTTCCTGGTGGTTTAAGGATTCAGCAGTGCACTGAAATTTACTTGTTGTCCACTTTAGAACCTGAAATCTTTTGTTAAATGTGGGAAAATATGCACCCTTTGTATTACACAGGATGTTCCTAACACTGACCTAAAATGACAGCCACCTGCAGATGTTGGGAGTGGACATATGCAACAAAATGTAAAAAAAAAAAAGTTTCACAACTTTAAAGGGCTTTTATTTTTTTTAATCCCTCATTTTATTGTAATCATTTTGCATTATCAAATCTAGGCACTGCCTAGCATAATTTTTTTATAAGCATTATTTTACTCACGTTGGTAGTTATTTCCATTACAAGATCTGGGAGGGAACAAATTATGAATTTCAGTGTTAGATTGCATGGCTCTTCCCTGCTTACATCTAAGTAAATATTACAGCAATTTATCTCTCTACTCTGCAAAAAGAACAGATAAGTATGTTTTCTGGTTTCTTTTCTGTACCAGACATAGTGAGGATTTTCATGTCAGAGCTGGGCTTTTTATTATTTTTGTCTTGGATATTCCAGTTAAAAGCCGCTGTGTTAGCTAAGAAAGGGACAGAGAACAACACATGCTTTCCATACTTCCATGACAATTCTCATATCAGATCAAATGAGAGAACTCCTAGGATATCTCATCATGTACTGCAAAGCCTAAGCTTTGAGATTTTTCTCAATTTAAATATATGCAGAAACATACCGTTTTCAATCTATAAGTTAACTTGCAACAGTGTCTTTCTGCAAGAACAAATGAAACAAAAAAACCCAACCCAAAATATGTACATATTTATGAAGGACAAAGCTATAGACAGCATCTTATATACTTGCACCTAATACTGAATCTGATCCACATCTAGCCTAAAGACAGGTCTTCTGTGGTCTTCAGAAGTAAAAATTAACAGAACCATTTTTAAAATAGATTCTCCATGTTGAGTAAGTTATAGATTAAGTTTGATTAAATTCAAAGTTTTTAAAGATGGTACTTTAAAATCTCATTTAATTTCTGTTTTCCTCTTTGTTATCTATTGGATAATCATTAGCTTAAACTTTTAAAGGCTTTCAAGATTTCATATACATGTGAAATCTTTAAAGACAGAATTTATATAAAACCACCCATCAGTCTAAAGAATCAAAGTAAAACAGCTGTTTACATAGAGTTATCATGTTTTATATTCTTGGTGAAATTGCATGAATTAAAAAAAAACCCAAATCTATTGGCATTTGGTAGAAAAGGGAATTTTAACCTAAACTAATCGAGCTGCATTGAGGTTTTAATGCATTGTGAATAAGGGAGTCAGAACATCAAATTATCTTGATTAAGGAAAGTGTTCTTTGTTTTATTTTAGCAAATCTATCTCTCCATGCAAAATTTTAGAATTAAAGGGGCTAAAAGTGCAATTTGTATAGAGTAATTTCAAATCAAGCAACAAAATTAAACAGGAATAGCCTCAAAACTGAGGAATATATTTTCTTTATTGAACAGTTGAGTTATGTCAACTTGATCATTATTTCATTCTGAACATCTGAATCTCCCATGCATGCATAAAATTGTTTATTGCAATGCTTTGATTAGACTAATTTTCTCAAAATTGATTTTGAGGCATATTTAATAAAAGAAATGGTAATCAAATCAAAATGAGAAATGAGCAAGGTGGTTAGCAAAAATAAGAAATACTTGATGGTTTTTATCATGGGTATATGTCAAAAGTGTGAAGTATTGTAATACCTCACATAAAAGCTGAAATCATGAAAATCATTGTATGTTGGTAAAGAAGGTTTGACCCTCAAACAGCAAAGTTTCTGCTGTGGAGATATTTTCTTTTCTGAATTTCTTTAAACGTATCTGAGATATCTTATTTGTAGCCCCTGCTAACATATTAGACATAGTAGAATAAGAAACAAAAATATTTATATTGCATCTACATGTATAAAAAACCCCCCTTTAATAAAAAGGTAGTATTTCGTTAACTAGAAGAAAAGCAAACCTATTTAGTTATTATACGATCTTCCAAGAAAATCAGAACTTCTGTATCTGGATGTCAACATAGTTGTTAGGTCTGCTTTTAATAACCCAATGCCCTATCACAATAAGATAATCTGAAATGATTAAAGGTCCTTATCTTTTAATCATTATGAACAGGAAGCAGATAATAACATTGTTTTAAAGGAGGCAGTGAAAAGAGTCTTTGTAAGCTGAAAGTGGAGTTTGCAAACATGAAATGCAAAAGCATTCTCAACAGATGTTCAGAAATGTATAGTCCCATAAAGAAAATGCTTTTATTGCTGTTGAAGCATTTGGAAAACAGCTATTCTTTAATTCTCTCTATTCATAGCTTTTTCCATCGCACTTAATACCAACAAATCAGATGATCTGCACACTCAAATAGCTGATACTTAAATACTTCAGAACACAGTGATTTGCAGAATTAGGAAATATAGATATTAGTATGACAGTCTTAGTGGTTTAGAAAATTGCCCCTTACTGACTGCTTCCTCATTTATAAATGAGCAAGATTATTGCACCAGGCAAGTGGAGTCCCTTCCTCCTGTTCCACTGCTCAGGCTGGGAATAAGGAGGAAGACAAGAAAGCATTCAGCAGCTCAGGACTGCTCCATTCTGGTTCAACTGCAACCATCCTTCAAACTATCTACACCTGTGAATAAAGAAATAGTTTTCCGATTTGTGCTCTATTTACCTTACTAACACCTAGCCTAAGAATCTAGAGTAATGGGAGAGAGAATGGAGAGTGTCACTGCAGTTCTGTCACTCTGCAGTCATTCAGCTGTCAGGAAGAAAAGGAAGAATGGAAAGATGTAAAAGGAGAGGGAACCCCAGGGAGAAGGAGCACCTATGGAGGAGGTAGGAGCAGAACAGATATGGAACTGTGCTTGGAGAAAGAGATGCTGGAGCAGAAAAGATGAAGGGCTGTGGTCTAGATTTTGTAGAGCCAGAGATAAAACTGATGGAGAAATTGAGAAATGATTGACTTGGCGCTTAGGTAAAGAATTAATTTTCAGTAATGAAAATTGAATTGTTAATGGAGATGTCCAATATTTTTTTCAGACTACTGTAAGCACAAAAAATTATGTACTTGCAGAAGGTTAAAAACCCCCATATTTATGCCCAGCTCTGATTAAAACAGTGTATTGCATCATTAAAGTCTGGAGGCTTTAAGACATAAGTGTATGCAGAGTGGGACAAGAACCGCACCAACACCTGGACAGTTCCATGGCATTACAGCTCTAGTGGTTTTCCCCAGCATCAAGCAAGAAGAGTGATCCAGCAATGCACAGACTTCATCTATCAGACCAGTCTGAGTGTGCACTGTCTTCAGCAGAGCAGGCTAGGCAGGCCAATAGCTTTTCGCTATGATTTTCATACTTGGTGAATCAGTTTTCTAGTGGCCCATTCCACCAACAGTAACTGAAATAACCACAAGCACTTTTGGGAGAGGAATTGAAACTGGAAGTTACAGTCATGGACTACCTGTATCAAGTATCTCTGAAGCAGCGTTCGGTGAGCTCAGTATTTGTGCTGAGATTTCAAAATGAAAAGGAAACTACTATTGGGGCAAGGGGTGAAGATATAAAAGAGCTATGACATAAAAACTCAGAATAGGTGAAAGCAGGGTTTATATTTACAGGGCTGCGATGATGGCCATGTGTAACAAAGCAGAAGAATGAAATATAGTATATGAGAGAGATCATGAGGGAGATAACTTAGAAAATATATACAACAAGAAGACTAGAAATAGATAAAATAGCAACAGATAAACAATGGGGCTGAAAAAAGTTCTTGCATTCTTTCTCTTACGTTTAGGTACTTCTTGTAGAAGTCATGTCAGTTCTGGCATTTTCTAGAACATACAGACTGTTTTGATTCTTTCTTCTTATATCTTCTGGTAGCACGTGGGCTGTAGTGGCATATGAGTAAGGTTGGTGAGTCCACAACTGCACAGTCTGAGTTTTCCATGGAAAAGGTGAGTGACTGCAACTAGAAGATGAGAAAGTAATTTTTTTCTTCATTCTAGAAAATAAGGTACTGTGTTCTGCTCAGAGTTTTTCTTCTAAACATACAAAAGAATACCTTAATGTGTCTTCATCATCACAGTCCATTCTTTACTCTTCTACATTATCCACTACTGAAAGCCAGCTATTCCAGCACAGACTTTGTGAATAATGAAATCAGCATTCCCATTTCAAATATTTTTTTTTCCTTTCTAATACTTAGTTGTGGACCATATAGGTGGAAGAGGAAATACCCGGTTCCTGTTTCCTGTACTATATTTCATTTTGTCACTCTTCTGAGATCAAAAAAACCCCAAGATGCCAGATTCCTATCTTGCAAAGTGCTTCACCCACTAAGCTGTGCTATGTAATTAGTATTTAACTGTTCTGCCCTTCTTCCTCCTCTGCTGTGCACACACATAGAGGTATGCATTTCACCTGAGCCTTGGGGGAGCCAGATAGAGATGTAGATAGATGTAGACTTAGAAATACATCCAGTGGCAGTCTGGACATAATGTACGTGACCTGGTTTGTCCTGGCTTGCTCACTGTCTTCCCACCACTACTTCAAGGGACCTACTGGATGGGTCCTCACGTGCTCCTTGGCCCAGGGCCAGGCCATGACCTGTGAGGTGCAAAAGCAACCCTTCCCTCTCACAACCATTTCTGGGAGAATTCATTGACCTGCAATCACAGCTCTCATTTCAGTCACCTGGACGAGCATTCTCAAGCAGTCGAAGGTCTAACAGCCAGTGGAATAGTGAAACACTACTAGAGAGAAAGGACTGAATGAAGAATAACAGCCTCAAGTATGAAGAGGCACCTTTGGCTATGAAGACATGCCAATAACCCTGTGGTGGGCTGTCAGGTGTTCTCTTGGCCACAGTCTGTAGTTGAGAAAATTCCCCCCTAGCTCCCTAAGAGGATGAAAGCCATAATTCCTTAAATTGGCTACTCTGAAAGTACCTTATTCCCCTCAGCGCCCTTCTTTTTCTATTACATTTAAATATGTACTTCAGAATTAATTAGAGTTAACATGAAAAGACTGCAAGCATTCACATCAAAATTCACTCTTGAAGACAACTGCTGTGGAAAGCATTTCCTTTTGTTCACTCAGCTATCGTAACAGGTTTTCTCATACAAGGTCAAATGAGCAAATAACATTTAGTTATAAAGCCTGCAAGAGCTAGGTGCCCACCTGTGACTTTGGAAAGCACTATGCAATCTTCTGCGAAATTTTAATTCCACTAGTTCTTTAATCACAGATGTGCATATTGGTCTAAATCTCTTCCTTCTGAAACCAATAGCAACATTTCCACTGAATTCAACACTGCTGAACCAAGAATAATACTCATGCTTTCTTAAAAATAAGACAAATGCGTAGCAGTTGCTTTTTCATTTGTAAACTGAGATCTTTTCTGTGTGTTTTTCCTCTCTGTTACAAGCTGAAAAAAAAAATTGCTGGTGTCATATTCATAATACATTTGAACTTTACCTTATCCACAGCAAGAAATTTACAGCTAAGATAGTATTTAAGATGTATTTGCAGGATTTAGCTGCATGTGTCTAAAAAACATTCAGCAGTCAAGTTGTTTATTAAAAATATCACTAGAAGTGGTACTCACATACTAAGTCTCCAACTTTAAGTCATGTAATAGTTTGGGTCATAATTCATCACTGAAGATTGGGAGCAATGTTAGTTATTACAAAACAAAACCCATTTTTACGAGCACCTCGCTAGATAAAGTACTAAAGGAATACCACATTCAGAAAAGGAAATGAAGCCCCAGGAAAAATTTTCTTTCTCAACGAGCTGTTCAGATTATTTCACTGACATCAAAGAATAATTTATTCCAGTGATAGCAAAATAATTTTTTTTTGCTGTTAATTCATCAAAGATTTTCTATTTATATAAGAAAGACTTCCTATTTAAACAGGAAAGTTTTCCTATTTATACAGGAAGTCTCTTAGTTGGGTACCTATTCATAATTCTGACTTTTTCTAATTCATGGTAAAATGGGGTGACTGACATGTAAGGGAAATAACAAAAAACACAATATTAGACAAAATACAAATCAAATGTCACTTTAGATTTTAAAATATACCTGCTTCTGTCAGTGTGTACATTTCACCATTTAGATTCAATTCCCATATAAATAACATATAATTGTCTGTAAGAATTTCCTACTCTATTTTTTAAAAAAATTGATGGAAAGGGGAATGATAAAATGATTGAATTTTTATTATACTAGAAATTTTTCACTGAATTGTATTCATATTGAAATTTTTAGTATATTTTTCCAGAAAAAAAACAATAAAACTTGGTTATCTTTGAAAAATATGAAATCAGAGTGACTTTGATTTTTTATATTTTGTAAAATCAGCTTTCTATTTTTTAAACAACATAAGACATAAAGAAGGCCAAGAAAAATGAACTAGCAGTTTACTCAATTTACCCTGGGGATTGTACACAATCAGTAAATCATGCTCATTTGGCCCAAAGAGTTAAGCAACATAAAGAAAAGAGTAGAATGTTGTACCAAAGAAACACAATCACACTCATAACGAGATTATTAACAAACCCACACTGTACCATGACTTACACACAAGTGCATTCTTAAAAGCTTCAATACAACTCACAAAAGAATAAAGGGGAAAAGACATGCAGCAGTTGGTGTATCTCATCAAATTGTAGTTGAAAAATAAATTAGTTTAAGCCTCAAAATGGAAAAAAGAAGAAAAATCATATATGAGATTATATTAATCTGAGAGTTGTATGTTTGTTTGCTTCAAAGTGAGCAAGGTGAGATTTTATTATTATTACTATTATTATTATTTAAATCTGCAATAAATAAATGTGAGTGAAACAAGAATTTGAGTGTTTCCTATGTGAAACTGGTGACACGTCTAGAAAAGTAATTGTCCTCACTAACTAGAGTACATTTTCACTTTATGCTTCTTATTTCACAGAAGAGGTTAAAAGGTGGGTTTGTTTTGATATGGACATTTATGCTGCAATATCATTTAATATACAAGCAGACAAAAGGAGCAAAGTAAAACCAGTTTGTGCAAGCAAGGGCACTATATCTTTTCTGATAGTGATATTGAAATGAATAAATCACTTCATTGAATTGAATGGAGCTTTGTCTAGTTATGGCAGATGAAGGTTTGTCACTGCAAGTCTTCCTTGTATGTTTTTATTACAGGTATCTTTTTCATTGTTGTTGTTATCTACTTACTGTTAATGAAGATAATAAAATTGCTTGTACTCTACTCTGTGCTTTGAAAGCAGTATAAACAAATGATTGAAAATGCTAGTTCCCATAGTACTGCAATTCTCAGATCAGTTTTTGCCCCTGTGTTATCACTGCCACATTAAGACATTTGTCTTAATTTAAAGATAATTTGGGATACTTGAGACAATTTTAGCTAGGCTACTTTCTCAGAAATGTATAGTTTACTGATGTATAATAATCCATAAAAGTAACATGAAACTCAATTGACAACTTGCATAGCTTTCAACAAGGATTTTTCTTTTCTTCCTTTTTTTTTTTTTTCCCTTCCTTTTTCATGGTACAAAGTCAGCCTGACCAGACATCAGGGCTACATTTACCACGTTTTTCTCTTCAGTTCAGCAGCAGTGCTGATATTATTTTGTATTTCTGGGGTTTTTTTACCTTTTCAACTGTTACATAGCTATTCCTCTATACAGTAATTGGCACCATGCATGATATAGTATTGTTCTGTGGGTTTTTTTTGTTTGGGCTTTGTTAGGGTTTTGTTTGCCCCCCCCCCCCCCCCTTTTCCTTAAGAAGGCTGTTTCCCATTTTGTTATTTTAGTGCTATTTCAGCAAGTTTTCAGTGAATTTTCACCCTTTAAAGTCAGCTTCTGTCAGGAGTAAAACACATCATCTCTTCCCTGAGCCCTTCAATTGCCTTGATGTTTGCCTTCAAATTAAGTTGCCAGCAAGATATAAAATCACAGCAGGGAACAAACAAATGGTCATGACTTTTATCATATCAAGCTATAGGAAAAAGTGGCAAACACTGCTAAATAACCATCCATTCTCCAAGCAACCTGTTTTGAGGGTGTAAGGAGATGAAATATTTGTATCTGGATGGAAGTAATTTCTCTGCTTGTTCTCCAGTCCTTCTCCACATCTAAGTTTCAGGTCTTGAACCTACTCTTAGGGACAATCCTCAAAGCAGAACACTGTTTCTTAATAAAATACTCATACTCCGCATTTTGGGGGAAGAGTATACTCTATTCTTTGCTACAAACTTTTGCTGTGGACTTCACAGAATCACAGGATCATAGAATGGTTGACGTTAACTTGACTTGGTTAACCTGGCAACTTCATTTTTTAATAAAAGCCAAAGCTTCACAGGAACATTTCCCCTTTCCCATCTCTACTGAGAAGTTTTTCTTCAGAGACAAAACAGAATAAATTCCCATATGGGACCTACAAGGTGTTTTGAAAGTTATCAGCTCTCCTGGATTTCTTGATGCTTTTGAAAGGAGAAAGAAGACTTCCTGGCTTGCCTTCGGGATCTTTATGCTTTGTAGCAGAATACAGAGAAAATGTATGAATTAACAACAGGTAGAAAAATTTGTTTGTTTCTATAGAAATCTCTTTCAGTTTTCTTCACCCAGACTTTTACTTCATCTTCCCCAGAAGGGAAGACACCAAACTACTTTACCTCCTACTGCTAAATAACTGAGTTTCTACACTGTACTTTGATCCTATGGCTGAGCAAAAAGAACAGCAAAAAGAGTGAAAAAAGAACATAAGGAAGAACGTGAATTTCAGTGTATCCTCCTTGATTTGTGTCCATCATGTTCCTCTGTCCTGTACTACAGGATTTTGTCCATTACTTATAAAGGATATATCCCTTTCCTCTCCAGAGCTTGTTTTGCAGTCTCTGAAGGAAACTGATGACCTTTCATTCTCTCAAAGGGCTTTTCAAGAAGCTAAACTAATAAAGTCTGTACTATGTTACAGTGCTGCTAACTTTTACTAAGGCCAGGTTCATTGGCAGATAGAATTTGGGAAAGGAATGCCTTAACCCATAGTTCTCAAGCTTTGTCCTGTGCTTTTTCCTTAAGAATTTGCAGTGACTTCTTTTTATGTTATTACTAGAGTCTATTACAAGTTAGAGATCTCTTAGCTCTAATTCCTAGCAGGGAATTGAGTTTTCTTGGACCATTAAAACTTTTAACTTAAGATAAGACCATGAATCAAGTAAAGCCATGCAATCTAACCTGAGCATCATTATATTAAACTGTATAATTTTGTAATCCCCTCCACAAAACATTGTTAGTTGTCCTTATTAAAGGACAAAAATAAAGTTATGATAATTGAGAAAGAAGCAAATAAAAGGATTATTGTATTTACTGCATTCTTTTTACTTTTTTTTCTTCAAATAATTCAAATTAACATTACCATCATCTACATGCTTCTAGCCTCACATGCCACGTTACATTAATGAAATTTGCTAAATTGATGCAATGCCCTGACAATAACAGCTTGGCAGGTCAGTTGTGATGGCAATAATAACAGCAAAACCAGCTTCCTGCCTTCAACTGACTAATGCTGTTAATTTTGTGACTCAACATTCCTCATATTTGAACAGGACAGAAAATCTTCACAACCTTAATGTCATCATTTACCGATAGATGAAAAACAGTCATTTAGATAATGGGAAACTGTTTTCTTTTTCTTCCCCGTCACCATGTCCCTCAGCTCCTTAACTTTCTCTAGAGACTTTAAGTCAACCTTTTCTATATGACTTCCATGTCTACAAGTGATGTTGGTTTACTTCGATGAAAATAATGCCTCAATAGTCTCAACCAGATCTCTAAAGTCATCTATCACTTGTCAGTATTGGCGAAAAGCTAAAATATGTAAAAACCAAGTAGCACTTCTGGAAGTATATTGATGTTACAGGTCTGTAACTGAAACATTTGATGAATTTTACAGGTATTATAAACTCATCTATGCATCTATCTCAGAAACCCTTATTTTTTTGTCTTCATATTTGTTCTCTAAAATAATGTCAGAGGTTAAAAGAAATGGCTTTCATGATTTAAAAATGCAAACTGTATCTTTGTTTTACAGTAATACAAGATATTCCATATAATGTGAATTGAGGTTTTGAATTTAAATAGACTGGACATGAACCTTGCTTCTGTGGAACTAGCTAGTGATAGACCTAGAATTTTAATATCAGAGTATCTTTCAACTATACAGACATACAAGATGATATTATTAAGAAATTGTGTGTAAACTGAGCAATTAGAGGGATTTTTCTCTCTTGCTGTTTATTGTGTTCTTCAAATGAAAAGAAAAGAAGCAAGCAATCCCAATGTTTTAGCTTTTGCAGAAACAAAAAATATTCTGGTTGTTTCTCCCTCTGATTTTATCTGTTTTAAGGATTTGATAGGCAAAAGCAACACAAAAATAAGGAAAATTCTCAGTGATATTGCCAAACTTGTCATTTCTGTTTCTGTCTTTTGCATGAGGAAGAACCATTTTAAAAGTAGATAGATTGTATCATAGATTGTAAGGAGAAAATGTTCTCCCATTATTCTGCTAGCCAAATAATTTATAATGAGTGTCCCATATGCAAAACATCAAAGTATTCAAGAGAAAACAAAACCAAAAATCATCTTATCAGATCCTCTAAGGAATCCATCCTGTATTATTTCTCATAGAGTATTTACTAGCGTACTGTCAAATTGAACATCATGTGGCTTGATCAATGAGACTTTAGTCACTTCCCTCAGGAATTCAAAGATTAACAATAGATCTTATCAGTAGGGTGTCTTTCTTCATCATTTCCCTTGCACATAATTATATTTCATCATTTTACTTGTCAGTGCAGTTTCTCATAATTTATCCTTATTCAGTGATGAATACCTCTCTGTAGCTGTCTGTGTTAAAGTATTTAATATGCTTCTGCAAAAGCAAACCAAAACTGTGTTGGGTTTCTGCTGCTGAATTGTGCCACTTTACATTGCAAGCTACTAACATTTTATAATATAAGCTTCGCTACTGTTGCTCAGGGTAAAGAAATCAGAAGAAACTTTACTGAAACAAATAAAGTAGACACCTTCTACTAAGTAAAGATACAAATCAGTCAACCTATTGCTTTCTATGAAAAGTTGTCTTTGGGACTAAGTCTGTAATAATTCAAAATTTTAAAAGTGTTCTGAATGAAATGGATGAGCACCTTCCCCCTCATCTCATTCCAGACTGTCTGATTTTTTTCTGAGGGTTAGGATGGAAAGATAAAAAGTAGCAAACAACAGTTTCGAAGTACAGGATTTCTTTTTTTTTTTTTTTTGGTTAGCTATTTTGAAATCAACATATAGCAATTGTTAACATAATGTATTTCTGATTAAAAAAGAAAGACCTTCCAAGTAAAAGACAGTATCTTGTAACTTACAGTATTTCTGCTTCAGAAAGAGAATTCAATAGGGCTTTACTAATATTCCTGTGTAAATCAAAAGTATTTTAATATATTTTTGTTGAGCAGAAGTACCAAAAAATATTAACTGCTCATACAGCATTGATTCAGTGCTATGTAGCATACTTATATAACACCCCAATGTCGTATTTTTTTAGTTGCTTTCCTTTTTTGGGGGGGGGGCTGGGGGGGGTGTCCTATTAAATATATACTTCCCTAACACAGCAGCTTAGTTTTTGTTTAATACTTAATCATGTTACCCTTGTTACTAATCTTTGTGTAAGAAAAATATTGCTAGGATATAAGCTGCATGTTGAAAACATGCAACTTCTCCTAGTGAAGTGCTACTCTTAAATAGTATTTACCTGACATTCATTTTTCTTATTTTTACCTTTCAGACTGTCATGTATGTTAGGGATCAGTCTGTCACTTACACCCAAAATATGTCCAAACCCAGGTCTCCCATTCAGTCATGATTCACAGTTGCTACTTTTTCATGATGTAAAGGTGATCAGGCATTGCATGAGCAATACAAGGAAAGGACTGCCAATTTTTCCAACCTGTTTCCACTCCAGCAAACCCTTCCTACTCCATTTGGCTAGTCATGCTTGCAGGAACATTAATTTCTGTGCAACATTCTTAATCTCCCAGCAGACAGGTAGTAAGATGAAGTCATCACCTGAGAGTCAATAGCAACACAACTATTAACCTTGAGAGAAAAGCACAGGGAAAACCTATGTTTTTAATAAAAATTCTGAAAAACATGCAGAAAACTGCTCTGTATGGATGAGATGAGCATTTGGATGTACTATAGGCAAGGATGATAACAAGCTGTTTTAAAGCACTGCTTTTTATAAATTCAGGAAATGGAGCCCTGGGATGGAGCTGTGACTTTTTGAATGTATTTTTGCCAAACTGCAACTATCTGAAAACAGACATTTTCCTGGCAAAATTTTCCTTGTGCTTGTCTTACACTGATTTATTCTCATTCATCTTTCTGTTCCCACAAACAGGTTCCCCTTTATATTTTAACTTTCTCACACAGAAACGAGTCTAAGCTTCCATATTTCTTTGTGACTATTGCAGGTCATGTACCTACAGTGGGAACAGGGACAAAATGCAAAAAAAGCCTGTATGAGGGAAGAAAAATGAATTTTACCATGGTTTGGAGGAGAAAATGGAAACAGCATTAGCTGGACTGGTTAAGGATGGAAGGGACAGCAGGGAGTCAAACAAGGGGAAAATCACGTCCAAACCACAGCAGAACATGTTCCCTCCAGATCCCAGTGAAGAGCCCTAGAAAGCCGAGTTACATGCGCCTCTGGGGAAAGCAGACAGCAAACAGCCATGCCTTCTTTTCTCCCATTAAAAAGGGTTTCAGCAAAAAGCCAGTGTATTTTTTAACCATGTGGGATGTTCTCCATTCTGGAAGCGTGAAGGTTTCCAATAGATCTTGTCTTATGTACACCAGCCTCATGGACACAGAGATATATTAAGTATCAAAAGGCATTAAGCAGGAATGTTTAGGAAATAGAATCCAATCATGCGTTTTTGTGATCTGCTACACCAAGGCTACTGTTAACAGTATTGCATGTTCTTCTGCACGTCTATTGAGAACAAGTGGTAAATGGGAGAGAAATTCTCCTTCAGATTCAGATGCTTAAATGTAGGTGCTTGTAATATCGGGGTCTACAGTACACTTTAGATTGTGCGTCTACGCTATTGTCTAGTCCATAGTCAGCTGAATTTACAGAACTAGTGCATTCACCCTAAAATAGAAGCTTGCTGGTCAGCTGAAGAGCTTTTTAGCCTTTGGTGATAGTATTGCCTAGACCTTTGATTATAACGACACTTTACAGAGCCATCTTACCTGTAAATTTGGGTTCCAACAGCTCTGAGTCTCATCCCTGGTGTCCATAATGATGCGGAGCCACACTCCCAGCAGCTCAGAACACCCCAAGTATTTCCAACATTTATAGTAAATAGGAAGCCTTAGTGCTATCTCAGCAACGTACCTTAAAATGAGATCTTACATTCTACTGTATCATGGGGGCAATCAATTTATATATTGTTATTTTTGTCTCCATTTCATTTATCTTTTTTTTGTTTTAATTCCCAACTGAAATATTTATTTATTCTTGTTTAATCCCTATTTCACATTGCTTCTCCTTTTAGTTCTCTTTCTTCATCTAATTAACATTTCACATCTCTTAATTTCTTTCCTGGATTTGAGCAATTTAGTCGTATTAGCACTTCAAAAATCAGAGTGAGAACTTTGAGCGGATTGCTTAATTATGTGAGTAGTTAATTTGCCATTACGTAGAAATTCATACATAGTAAGCGGTCTTTAACCTTTTAAAATTTCATATGAAGATTACAGTATGAAAGAATCAGAAATCTTTTTTTTACTGATTGTTCTTACACTGTTTTGAAATGAGTTATAAGAAGGAGTTAAATAATGTATTTCAGTACTTGTTTTTATCAAAGCTTTGTATAAAACTAGTAATACACCACAGGTCCCTTAACACTTTATCTCTTCATCTAATACACTCTGAAATCATAGCTATCTATCAGTCTTAGCTTGAAAAGAAAGAATCTCTGTAAGGATGTTCCAAGTCAATTCATAAACTTGGCAGTATCTTTTTTTATACCCCCTGGGAAAAGCCTTGTCAAATGTCTAACCTAAATCTGTATAACAAATTACAGATAGTGTTTTGTCTTCTTCTTTTAGAGTTTTTACTTCGTAGCTGACTGATTTTAATTTTACAAGGAGACTGCGATAAGGTCCTGGGCATCCAGATACAAGCTCTCTCTTCTTTCATCTTTCAAAGGAGTAATATATGAGTGCAGCTACCAAGCAAGAAGTGGCAGAGGTGACTTTAAGTCATAAAAAGGCTTTACTCCTGTAAATTAACCCATCCAGTCTGGTGAAGAGTTGCAAGCTCTGATTTTTTCCTACACAAGCAACTACGAGAAGGAGGAGAGGGAGACAATTCTAAGCTAGAACAAAATATTTAGTTCAACTACAGTCCAAAATGTTTAAGGTATTTAAAGTACAGGGCTACTTAGACTTGTGCTGTCTGAAGACCAGACTGTGGATGCATGTAGGTACATCCCACTGTAATCAATGGGAATAGTTCATTAAATATCTTTAAAATGCCTGTCCAATGGCTCTGACTCACAAAAATGTGCTGTTCAAAATCCAGCCAGAGTACAAGTCACTGTGTCTCCAATTCGTCCTCTATTCTTCTGGGTTCTTCCACCTCTCGTTTGCTGTATAGCTTGTTCAGTGTTCTCTGAAACAGATCCTGAATGAGCACAGTTTACAGCCTGATGTATTAATTAAGACAAAATTCGTGCATGTTTCTTTTTAAAAAGGCAGGATGATTCAGTAATGTCTTCAGAAGTCAGCTATGTGGTAAGAATAAGAATCTCTGAAGGAAGAGACTACACTGGAAGAAGGACAAAATCCTTCCTCAAAGCAAGTCATCTCCACTAAGGAAACAAAACTGTACATCCCAACTTGATAATCTAGTATGAAGGGTTTGAGTAATACACTTTTCTGTAAGTTATTTATTTTAAAAAGATGAAATCTGGAGAGACTGAGACTTTCTGTGAACAGACTCAGTGAAAAAAGACATTTTATTTTAACTGAAGGTTTCATATCAATGTTTTCAAAGTGAAATATTTATACTGGTTTTTTTTCTAAAACATCTTTTTCCATTTTGAAACTTTTTAAAATAATAAAAACATGTTTTCCTTTCCCCCATACGAGGAGAATTTTATCTAGGGAAAATGCAATGCTTTGTTTGACCTTTGATAGTTCTGCAAAAATTAACACAGATATGTTTCTAATCATCCCACTTTTTTCTCTTTCAAACCTAATTAAAAAATTCAGTGCTGCAGCCAAAGAATCAGTTTCTTGTACAGCTCTGCTTAGGATTCTAAGTCCTGTTGATTTTCAATGAGTCTTTGTGTTTGATACTGTCCCACTGAAGTCAATGGGTGCAGGATGAATCCCTTTATCCCTCATACACTTTGTAAATGCATGAGTCACAGACCATGCAGCTAGGGAAGTGAGGCTATCAGCCAGAATTGTCAGGACTGAAGCCAACACTGCTTTGTTGATCTGCTCGTAGGAAGAGCCATAGAAGAATGCAAATTAGTCCTTGCCCTTTGCTGAAACGAAAAGCACTACTTAATTTTTCTAGATGCCTCAGTTCCACACATCCCCAAAATGCTGCTACATTCTAATTTCCCAGACTCTGTTTTATAATAACTGTAAAACCACTTCAGTGGGAGTTCTGCTTTATTTTTATTAGCATCTTTAGCAGCTAATAAAAATATTTCTCATTCTATATATATACTGCAGCTTTGATATACATATTTATATGATGCCTTCATTGGTTCCCCACTAGTTTAGAGATAACATTTAATAATTCTTGATAAATAAAACACACGGACAAAAAAATCACCTATCAATGTATTAGGATTGAAATTTATGATAGTACTTGATAGAAGCTAATTATACTGACAGGTGCTATTACAGTGCTTTTTGAAGTATTACTGAAAACAAGTGGAATCGCATCACAGCTGCTCATCTACTTCAAGATATATTCATCCTCTCCTTGTGCAGACAGACTACATAGGGGACCTTTGAAAACAAAAAACTTGACTAAAAATTATAGTGCTGCAGATAGTGCTATTGTAGAAGTATTTATTAATAAAAAAAAGCAGCAATAAAAAATTATGAGATCAAACTTGTGCAATCAAAAGGAATGATTTAAGAAGGGCATGGCCTGTTTGTACAAGGTTCAGTTTCCATGTACCATGTTTCAGCAAACCAAGGGAGGAACACTTCCTTATAATGAGCATCTCCATTGCCATGGAGCATTTTCCTCAACTCTGTTGGATCAAAAATGAGCCTTTTAGTGACAGAGGAGTATTATGTTCAGTGTTTAGAATTAATCCAGCTCTGAGCTGGATTAACTGGTCTACAGATTCTTTGGGCAGACCACCAGAGCGCAGAGGACAATGTATATAATGGAACTTTCTAAAATTATTTCCGGTCCAGATATATTCTCTTGTCTCTTCACACTTACGAACTACAAAAGGGAGGGCTTGAAGCCTGCTGGCAAGTTAGCAAGTTCTTTGCCAAGAGTCATGAGTGCCAAATAATGACGAAGTTACATGGGCATCTTGCTTTTGCATTTAGAATTACCTGTTTCTCAAAGCTAATCATTTATCCCTTCCAGCTCTATAAAACTGCCAGATCACGAACTCGTGTAACCAAATACTTCATTAATCCCTTTAAGCCAATTAAAGACAGAAAACTAAATGACAAGTAAATAAAGAGACTGGCGGAAATTCCTTTTTTCCTACATTTTCAGTCCAATTTTATACTTCAGATAGTGGCACGTACTGGGACACTTGATCAGCATTTTACAGGTAGACAAGAGGGTGATGCCATCACGACCTTACCTTCTTAGTGCCAGCCTTCTGCTCTGCCTTCACAGAATAAGGAAGGTAGCATTAAATGAATTCTGTCTTGCAAATTGGCAAAGACAGCACTTCATTCTTTACCATCCTCTTCTTAGACCCACTGAATGCCCCAAGGGACTGAGAGGAGGATCACCATGCCTGACACTAGTGAGATAGCTAAAGACACTGCATGACAACCCTCCCGTGGGGTAGGTAAATTAATATTGTCAGTGCATATTTACATTCATTTCCCCCTGGTATTTGAAAACTTCTTTTTAAGTAAGAGACATGTAGTAAAACAGTTTTAAAGATGCTTCTGACAGCCTGGTTCCCACTAGAGAGATACTGAAAGAAACCAGAGTCATATGCAGGCCCTGAAATAGTCGACCCCATTTAGTCATGAACCCTTGTGGCAGAGTGGGTGATTCTTTGCATGGAACATTTTGACATCTGATGTAGTGCCACAATTAGAGGTCCTGTATGTTGGTGTAGAAGCCAGCTGCAAAAAACAGTGCAACATTAATCTATTACTGAATAAAAAAACCACACCAGTGCTAAGTGGTAGTTTTTGCACAGAACTCTAGCTTGCTAGTGGTTTGGTTTCAGTGGAAGATAAGAATAAAGGAAAAATTTTTCTTATTCACTCTTCTAGGCTTCATGCAAGTGGATTAAAACTTTTAAAATGGTGTACAAAAAAGGGTTCAAAATGAGTTAACTGAGGAAAAGCAACACTTACTAAATTGTAACACCATTTTCTGGTTGGTAAATTGGTTGTTGGAGTAGATTCTGTTAAATCCAATAGAAGACATCTGATTGATAGAAAGAAGAAATAATGGAAAGCATCCCCAGTCAGTCTGAATTCTTTAGTATTTCTTGGCACCATAGTAATAAATGACCCTGTTCAAATAGAAGGGGGTTGTATGCATTGTCCTGTCTGCACTCCAAGTTCACATGCACAGATTTTTTTTTTCTACTGCTCTTTCATTAAGATTTCCTGACAACAGGGAAAAACCAAATCTTGAGCTAGAAGCTGAGTTATGTCAGCACCTAAATTTTTTGCTTGCACCAACACAATGTGTAAGGTGTGCGTTATTTATTCTAACCACATACTTTGCTTGTCCACTTTAGTCCAGTGTAATTTTAGAACTGTAAGTAAAACCATGTCAGTCAGGCTCATTCAGATATATATTAAAGAGAAATCATCTGAGAAAAGAACAAAAAACCAAATAAACGAAACCTTAAATGATTAGCATTAGTTTTTTGATTTCCAGCTATATCAAAGACTGCAAGTGACGACACTATTAAAGCTGAAGTCTGTTTCTGAGCTACAATTAATTGTACAAAATGCAAATGCTACTTGACAGACCAGTGCAATAGAAAACTTGTTTCTCAATCCTCCACTGAAATCTGTTTTCTTTTTTCTTTTAAGACACCTTTATGTCTAGAGAACAAGTACAAACATACAATATACTTGTTATAAATATCAGATCTATCTGGTTTTCCAATGAAATATTTATTTTAAAATAAAAATAAAGTTATTAAATCCAAACTACAGCTTATGAATAAAAAGTGGCCATGCAGGAGGAAGGAGCACTGACAGAGAATTCTAGTGCTTTCATTACCAAAAGTTCTAATGCATTTCTGAGATAAGAGTTTAGCTTGAGAGCTTCATACAGTTCTGATCATTAAATAGTAAGCAGAAGGAAGCTATTTTCATAATAACAACTTGATGAACCTTCCTGCTTTTGAGAAAAAGAACATTAGATGATGTCTCCAGTAATCAAATCCAACCCAAAATTTCTTAAAAGGGCATGCATAAACTGATCTAAATTGAAAACATGCTATGTTATATCCCAGAGTCCTTGTTGTACTGATTGCCTAGATTCAGGTCTTGGTTCACAGGCACTTTTTAATCTTCCTAGTTGCATACACAAATTCCATGCATATCCAGCAACCATGCGGTAAAGGCTATGTAGAGACCAGGGGTCTGGAGGTGGTTGTGGTATTTACCTGGAGTTACAGCCCCTGTAACTCAGCCCCTAGTATTTCTTTGAAACTTAAAAAAACCCAAACAAAACAAAACAACAAAATCTATCACAAGTCTTCCTGTATAAAAAGGAAATCATAAAGACACTAAAAAGGAAAGAAACTGAAGAAAAACATAAGCATTTAAAATAATGCAAGAAATATTTGAGAATTGCAATCAAACTTTCAACACATTTTAAACATAAGGTTTTGAGACAATTAGATGAATTTTAGGCTACTATACAAGGTATTTTGCAAGAACCATCAGCAGAGAAATGAAAGATTAAACTGCGTAAGGGATTTATAACATGCCTAGATATAAACAGAAGAAATAAAGGAGAACCCCCCCCCCCATAAATTTAGAAAGAAATCTTAATGGATTTAGCACTTGTGAAATGTAATTTAACAAGCTTCTATCATAAAAAGGCAAAGCACTATGGATCTAAAATCAGTAAACAGTGTAATGCATTTGTTACTAAATGAAGATGGGAATAAATACATTAGAGAAAAATGAGACTCTAAGAAAATCACTGTAGCAAGAGTATAGTCCTTCCTCTGAGTTGGGAAGAAAGAGATATACAATATATTTTCCTTATCTGATTCCATTCTGTGTTAAGAAACATGAAAAAAACCCAGAAATAAGCCATATAAAACTGCTCTTTCAGGCAGTCCATAGGTCTGTGTAATGTCTTGCAGTTGAATTATTTGCAGTGAAACAATGATGGTTGATAGCTAGCCAACTGGCACAAAGAAACACCACTCTCTCACTTTATCAAAAGCTGGTAAGCAAAGCAAAGTCTCAGGTATTGTTTTGCACATCTAAAGAGGGAATACTTGAGAATCTATTCATTGTCAAAAGTTTCAATCACTTTCTCTGCTCCAAGTGGCATCACAGGTTAAACATGTCTAAAAAAATCTTTCCCTCCTTTCCTTCTTTCTTTCCTTCCTTCCTTTGTTTCTCTGTCTCCCTCTCTTTTTCTCTTTCAGGTTCTACATCTTTTTTTCCTATTACTTATAATTACTTATTAATTAATAATGATTAATTACTTATAATAACTTATTAATAATATTTCAGTGGAGTGTGTGTGCTGAGAGGGGAAAAAAAACAACCCTGAAACTTATTAATACATACAGCATTCAGTGCATGTAAATACCATAATTATATTGTCCATAGACCAAAAAAAAAGAAAAGATATGCAGCTTCTGCATCAACAAAACAGCAAATCTTTAGTCTGTGTATTGGGACTCAAGTACATCTACAAACCCCACTATGTATATTCACGTTGCTAAATAAAAAAGCTAAAGGATGCCAGCTGGGAGGCCAAGCAGCACTAGCGAATTCATGCTGATGCTGCATTGACCTTGTACTTCCAAAACCAGACCTGGTTTGGAGAAACTAAGTTTTGCAGCAAAGCTGAGGAGTGGCCTAAGAATTGCACAGCATGGTCAGCTTGGGACCGAAGGTTTGAGTTTGGTCCTCCTATATTTAGCAGCACACATATTCCTACCGTACTGCTAGTTAAAGGGCTGGGCATCACTTGAGGGGCACCTGAGGACAGCTTTGAGCATGTAAGTAAAGCACAATCCTTCATATAGGGGAAGGAATTGATCCCTGTGGATCAAATCCTACCGATATCAAGGAAAGTGAGTTGTATTAGTTGAAAGGGCAACAGAGTCCTTAATGACGAGAAAGCACTCTTCTAAGAAGAAAGCTATTATTTAACAGAAGCAATTGGCATAAGGCTGTTTAATTATGAGTGCACAATATGTTGCTTCCACTTACTTTGTGCAGCTATGAACCAAAAAATGCTCAGCAGTAAAGCGAGACATTTTAGCTGATTATTATCCACGTGCCTGCAAGTAAACCATAGTATCTCTTAATAAACTCATTATTTACATTTTAGTAATAGAACAAAAATTGTCATAAATATTTAAGAACTTATCTGAGACACTAATCAATCCATGTTATTTTAAACAGATTGAAAGGGCATCCTCTTTTCGAGAAGTACTTAAGCAATTTGTGGTGGTATGTGATTGTGCTCCCTCTCAGTGTTGCGGCTCTGATGAACTGAATGGGTGAATTAGTGCTCCGAGGGGAAAAGCACATAATAAGCCCCTTTGAAACAACTTGAGAACTGAATAAATTTTAGTTAACTGAATAAGTTTTAGTTATGTTAATGAGACTTTGAGGGGACAGTGCAGCTAGGAATCACAAAGATCCTACAACAATGCTGGTTTGCAGTAGCTAGTTGGAAATCCCTTTCATAACTCTCGAAGGCATGGCATCATTTTCTTATGATCAAGACTGCCAAGACCTATCATTTCGTTTCAAAGGTAGAGTATTGTTTGCCTTATGGCAACAAGGGGCATGACTTTATCTGGGACAGAAAAAAAAACAAACCAAAAAAATGCAAACTGAAAAAAACAAAATAGTAATTCTCTAACACAGTTACCTTGAACATGAGAGTTTTATTCTGGTCATGTGGCAAAACAAAATATTTTGCCATGGAAGCCTACTGTCTCTCTATTTAGCCTGTCTGTGTAAGTCAAGTTCATAAGATACGATTTCTCCTATGAAAGCTTCTTCATTTGCTATTTGTTCCAGTAACTCTTTGTGCTTATTCAATTTTGAGTTTTATTTTCTTTAATATGTCTGCTGGGAGTTGTGCACAGAATGGTATTAATAGATGAAGTCCTGACAGTAGCAGTTACATTTAAAACCACCCATTCACTGTTACGTGATATGTCCCAAGTTTCATAAGATTTCCCAACTCCACTCCACCCCCAGTGTTGCACTGTACAGGAGGTTCAGTAATCTTTAGTTCTGTCTCCTCTTCCATCTTGCTTTTATTTTGGGAGTACTTTCACTGCAACACCCACCCCCATCAGCTGAATGAAACCACCAGTCTTAGGACCCAGAGGAGCACAAAAAGCATGAACATAACACCAGGAAAAGAGATAGAAACTAAGCGTGTGTATAACAATTTTAACTGCATTATTATTTTTTTTCTTTTTTTAAAATAACAATTAGATATAGACTAATAATGATACTTGGATTAGACTATTTCAGTTATAGTAACAATAAATTCTTGGCTAGATACAGGGTGTATTTCTTTGCCCATAAAGAAGATTTTGAGCTCAGCCTACACATCTTTTGGGATCCCAACTGTGAATTGTGCTGCAGTAAAATATATGGTTGCAAGAGTTTGGGAAGGATATAACTTGGCTGTTCTTGCATACTTGTCTGAAGTATGGTATAGGCATTTCTTAACTGTCCTAAATTATGTTAGGTGTCTTCTGTGAAAAAAAACAAAAAACAACAATCCAACAACCCACACCATCACCCCCCCCCAAAAAAGAAACAAAAGAACCCTCCCCCAACTTCCTTCTTCCCAAGAGAAAAATTCTTGTGTCTAGAAAGCTGATGGCTATCTGATTCCTCATGTCTTGAAAGCTGATGGTCTGATTCCTTTTTGATTTATGCCAAGTTACTGCCTGAATGACATCTAAGAGCAAGCAGAGTTCTGCAAACCATTTCTGGAATAGACAAAAAGTATGTCTTTTCCCCATTTTAAAGTGTGCTGCCTTCTCAAATATATTGGATATTCTTCATTTAAAACAGTGTCATTAGAACTGCTCAAGTCCCTTTTGATCTTTGTCTTTTTAAACTTAATTGTTTTGCAGTTTGATTTGGTCCCTGCTGAGAGAAAAGTTCTAACCACATAGTCATTTTTGTCACGCAATTTTTACTTCTTGTCAAAGAAGCCCATATTATAATTCTTTGTGTTCTCTTACAGTTTGACGTGTATGAATACAAATTTGACTGTATAATCCTTTTACTGGAGGATGTGATACCTTTAACACTATTTAGTTCTATTTTAAATTCCACTTCTCTGACAAGATGTATCCGTAGTGAGTAGATTATACCTGGTAAAGCTAGTTACTACTATCTTACGGATGTATCATTTATCATGTATCAGAAATAGATTTTCTAACAAGATGTCATAATTTGCTAGGCATTCTAGTAGCAGTAAACATTTTTATTCACACTGCTCCCACAGTCGCACAGGTTTTCAATAGCAAAGGGTAATAGCAGCACAACTGGGACACTGCTTGTTGATTTTATTGGTGTTTGCTTTTATTTTGGTCTTCTCTGTTATTGTAACAATATCTGAAATGTTAATATTTGGATGTCACCCTAGTGTTGCATAATTCCCTGATACATATTCAGATTTTACCTTAAAGATCCCAGCTCATTCCTCCTCCAGTTTAACTGTCCCATTCTTCAAAAGACATTTTCAGTTGCTAAAAATGTAAACCCAACTGCAATAAGCATGTGCTTCTCTGTATCCAAGGAATTTTTTGACATGGACATACCTTCTTTATAGAAAAAAGACATAAAATTATTCAGAGAAAAGCTTGTGATAAAGTTCTGGGTTTCTGTGGCGGGGTTTTTGGTATCGGGGGAGGGTCCGCAGGGCCGGCTCCTGTGAGAAGCTGCTGGAAGCTTCCCCGGCTCCAAGCCAGACCCGCCTCTGGCCCAGGCCGAGCCCCTCAGTGACGACGGTAACGCCGCTGGAAGAACGGAGTTCAGAGGGGAAACCTGCGGTGAGTGGGGGATTGGGATGGCAGAGGAACCCCTCTGTGGGTACCGAGGTCAGGGAGGAAGGCAGGAGGGGATGCCCCCGCAGCCCATGGTAAGGCGGCAGGCTGTCCCCCCCCAGCCATGGAGGGGAGCGGGGGAGCGGAGGCCCCCAAGATGGCCGCCACTCTGTGGGGAAGCAGGCTGGGACTGAAGGACTGCAGCCCGTGGGAAGGACACACACCAGGGAAGTTTGTGAGGAGGCTGCAGCCCACGGGAAGGACTCCCCTTGGAGAAGTTGGTGGAGGAAGAGTGTGCGGAGTCCTCCTCCCCTGAGGAGGAAGGAGCGGCAGAGACAAGGGGTGGCGAGCTGACCCCAGCCCCCATTGCCGGGGGGAGGAGGGAGAGAGAACTGGGAGTGGGGTTGAGCTGGGCAGGAGGGAGGGATGGGGGGAAGGGGTTCGAAAGTCTGGTTTTACTTCTCATTTTCCTTGTTTTGGTTTGATTGGTAGTAAACTAAATTGATTTTGTTTCTCCCTCAAGTGAAGCCTGTCTTTTGCCCGTGACCATAAGCGGTGAGTGATCCCTCCCTGTCCTTATCTCTACCCACGAGCCTGCCTTTATATTTTATCCTCATCCCGCTGGGGCCAGGGGGGAGGAGTGAGCGAGCAGCAACCACAACAAGTAATTACTAATAAAAAAACCCTGCCCAGATACATTTTTCAAAGTGTTTAGAAATCTAGAGCAAGACCATAAAACCCTCACACAAACAGCTACCTAAAAATCCCAGAACTCAACCATTTTGTAAACATTTTCTACTCCATGTGAAGCATGTAAACATTTTGTACTTTACATATCTGACAACATTAATGAACAGAAAAATCATTCTGGTGTCAATACTCTCAAAATCAGAATACTTAAAGCCCACAAGTCACTCTAGTAAATAGGAAAACAAAAGTTTCTCAGTGCAGAACGAATAATCATAGCCTGGAAAGAGTTCAGTTGCAGAGTTTTTTTGGTTTTAGTGGGTTTTAGGAGTTTTTATTAGGTAACTGATCCCTAGAGGTTTTATTGTGCTGTTTTCTCTAAGTGACAGTTGTGTCATGTCTAGCCATGAAGTACAAACCAGAAAATTCAAGTAGCTTTGAAGCAAGAAATTGCCTTTTTAGGTTATTGCTGGTGTCTCAGAAATTTTTAAAACAGATAAGTGAGAAATGCCAAAAGTGAAAGTGAAAGGTATGTTTAAGGCTGGTATTTGCACAGTTAAATTAAATGTTAGTTTCTAGCTCAGCTTGATGAAAGTTATTACTAAGCCCTGTGTAGCAGCACTTGAAATAAGAGTTCGAATAGCTGTGGATAAAAGCTTAATTATAACAACAAGTTATACAGCTTAGCTTAAAAAGGATTTGAAAGAAGAATATTAGGTCAGTTTAAGATGAATTTGGAAGACAAGTTCGTAATGAAGTTAAGAATCTCACTAACAAGATCAAATTCATTAAATTTAATTATGTGAAGAAGTATAAATACAGCAAAAGCAGAAAAGAAGTACAAAAATGTAAACAATTCACAAAGCTGAAGATCTTAGAATTTATAAAGCTTGACATAGTGTCCATTTTGTGCAGACAGAATGGAAAAAGAATATAATTGATGTCATCAAACAAGAATGCAATGCTATTCTTAAAAAGCGGTGCAAAAGAACACTAGGCCTGATTTTTGGATGAGAAAAATTTCCTCCAGCATTGGTACAGAGGATATCCAGCCAGAAAGCTACCTCTTAGATTTCTCTACAGTCTATGACCTCACCCTCCACTTCTTTTCTGTGGCTTTTTGGTTCTATTAACTTTGCCAGATCTGACCCCCTTTTCTAACTCTGTTCTTCTAAATTAAATACGTGGTGTTCCTTTTTGTCTCCCACTCCTACTCTTAGTTTCTATATTAGTGCCCTGGCTCCTGCAGACACCCTTCATCTCTTAATGATTAATACAAAAAGGGTTCTTGTAGTCCTAGAATAGATTATGTTCAATGAGACAGAGCCTCAGGGCATTTTTTGTTGCAGTTCAGTGAGTCTCTGCTGAGACATTTTTGGAAGCTTATCATCTAGCCAGATTTTTCTGTTTTCATTTGCAACAGACCTTCCGTACATCTTTGCTGAATTTCATGCCACTACGTTGAGGGAATGGAAAAACTTCATAACATAATGCCCCTTATCTGTGCTGCTACTGATCCTACAAATCAAGATCTGAAGTCAGCACCATACATCCTGAATATCATAACGTGTAAAAGGTGTAATTCCTTCCTGAGTTTTTCTGTGAGAAAAAAAACCTTGCCCCAACATGCTATTACCTTCTAGTGAGAAATTCTCTTCTAGAAGGCATTTTTGCTTTGTCAGATAGTTTATACTGGTTGAGTTGAAAGATTTCATAGAAATACAACAGTTTTAATTAAATTCTGCTGGAACTTCAGAAGTGAGAATGTTGCTGTAAGAAGAAAAGCCAAATATATCTTTGTTTTCTTTTCAGTCAAAGGCTCACAATCCCTGTCCAAGACAAAGCATGGATGGCAGAGAAGGAGCAAATGAGGAGTCTCAGAACAGGTAGAAAAGGTTATTATAAAAAGAACAAGGAATGGAACTGGGTTAGTATCAGGAAGGAGGCATTTGGGTCTGGTACAAGCAAGAAAAGAGGGGAGCTGATTCCTACAAATACTTCAAAAATACCAGTCTCAGTTCTCTGCCTTGGGCAGATCTTACCAATGTATAGAAACACCTGGAGGGAGGGTGCAAAGAGGACAGAGCCAGGCTTTTTTTCAGTGGAGCCCAGTAACAGGACAAGAGGCAGTGGGCACAAACCGAAACATGGGAAGTTACCTTGAACATCTGGAAACATTTTTTTGCTGTGAGGGTGAATGAGCACTGGCATAGGCTGCCCAGAGAAGTTGTGGAGTCTCCCTCCTTGGAGACACTCAAAAGCTGTCTGGACATTCTCCTCTGTAATGGGCTAGGTGGCCTTTCTTGAGCCAGGGGGGTTAGACCACATGTGTTCCAGAGGTCCCTTCCAACCTCAATCATTTTGTGATTCTGTGATTTAGCTGCCTACAAATAGGTGCCCAGTGCAGGCTGAGGTCTCCCAGAATATCCCACTGTAGAGACTTGTAAAACAAATATTAAGATTACTCTGAATTACCTATGAATTAACCATGTGTACGTAGAAGTGTGCATGTCTATAGTGAAGCACCAGAAGAAACAACAAAACAAGGTCCAGAAGATATATGTTAGCATTCTATGTGTGATTTCATTCAAATGAAGAGGATGAGAAAATGGTCATAAAAATGAGGTATCAAGATGATGAAGAATGGGATTGAAGTGGCAAAAAAGCCAGAATCAGCCACGGCACGGGAGTTGGACTAGATAATCTTTGAAGCACTCTTCTGACCCAAATTATTTTGTGATTCCATGATTCTCTAAGGGAATTAAGAATTGTGAAGCTCAGGAATTTTGCATGAAACCTAGGAAGAGTGAAACAAAATAACGATGCAAAAGATCCCAAGCAGCATCCACTCAAACAATATTGAAGAAGTTGAAAATCAGTTTGTTGTCACCAAGGAAGAAGGACTCCAGAGATGTAGTGAGGTCTTAACAGGTAGCTTGCCTCATCCTGTTTTGCATATAAACAAGAGGGTGCACAGAGCATCTTCTGTATTGATCCTGGCCAGACCACTTTCATGCACACATCTTGATGCTTTCCGTATGTGGATGTGAGAGCATGAAGAGGTAAAATTAAATTAAAGGTAAAAAAAAACACAAACAAAAACCCAACCTACCTTTCCTTCCATAAGATGTCTCATTGAATTTTTTTATACTACTTTTCAAATGTCATCCCTAATTCAGAACCGTTTTTCTCTTGTGTGGTGTGTCTGCATAGCCCAACCTTTGTAAAATGGCGTGGATAACAACAGCTACTAAATAGGAATGTGAGTGCAACCAGTGTGTGAATGAAATACCTAAAGATATCTGAGAGTATGTTTGCCTCAAACTGACAGGTTAGTGCTAGAGAGGAAGATGATAACCATTTTTATTGAACAGGAACCAGGGAATTACAAAAAGACTTTTGAAATAAAGGAATCAGCTTGCCAAAAAATATTTAACAAAGCATGAACATTTGTAACAGGAGGACAGACACTGGAGTGGGAAGAAGACAGCAGCCAAACAGGGTTTGACACGGTGGGAAGTCCAGCCTGGACAGAGCTGGACAATGTGGGGTACTTGCACCCAGCCAGGGGCCGCTCACACAGGGCAACATGTGGGGACCCCTTCAGGGTGTGGGGGGCTTTATGGGATGTTTCCCCCCTCTGCAAGTCAGTGGGCAGTCGTGAGTGGTGGGGGCTCACCTGGCACTGGAGCAACCACCTCTCCCACAGGGAGAAGGGGGGAACCCCTTGGGGGGAGGGTTGGTGCACACCTACCTCTGTGTGTGTGAGTGTCTGTATGTGATTAGAACTGCTTGGGATTAATTATAGAAGGGTGGTTTGAAATTTGTAGCTGCTTCTGGGTCAGTAGTTTAGGAGAAAAGGGGTTGTGTGGCTTTAAAGACTTCTTGTGCTCAACCAGAAGGATAGTGGGGACAGGAAGGAGGTGGATGCCCCTGACTCCCAAAATGCCTTTGTGGTACGCAGACCATGGAAAAAATTGGCTGTGAAAATCCATAGTCCTCTTCCTGGGGATGAAGACCTGATAGGTCCGATATCGTATCGCTGTCTCATAAAATAAGAGTGGAATAGTATGAGGAAAACAGGTGATCAGTGTATCCATTTGTGTTGCCTATTAATGACTGCACTTCAAAAAGGGCAGGAGGCTGATCTTCAGAAGTTGAAGGAATGTTTAGATGGTTACAAACAGAGGAAAACCTATTTGCTGCTGAGAGTGCTGCCAGGAGGGACACTCAGCAGGGTCCAGGGTTAATGAAGATTGCAGGGATGATGGCTCCACAAAGGACTGAGCACACTGAGAGGTGAAAGCACAAAGGGAAACAGGACTGGGAAGCCTTAATGGCAGTCCCGAGTGAGGACTGGGATCTGGAAACAGGACATGGAGGTACTTGGGCATCAAGAGGAGATGAAGAGTTGAATTTAGACCCAAATGAGACACAAGCCCCATCACCATGCCCCATGGTAGGGTGGGGGTGCTCTCAGGGCATGACATCTCCCACTTCAGAAAGTTGTCCTTGCTTTAATTCTGCTGTTGTTGCAGTATTCCGATTAGGTGATACCAGACAGTAGTGCGTTCATATCCAATAAAATGCAGAGGAGCCTATGAGATATTCTTGGGAATAGTTTTATACCCTTGGATTTTCATGTAGGGATTTTTTCCCCATTAGCCCTTTTTTCATCTTCACTACTATTTTGGAAATTCAGTGACTTTTTTTCATGGTACAGCCTTGTTATTTTTTGAGTGGGTGCTTAGAAAATAGATGTTCCATATGACTTCTTCCATCTGTACATGCTTTTTCTAAAAAACAACAGATTGCATTGATGGTGATATTCAGGGAAAAAAATCATCCACTAATGACATTGTTTTTCTTTGCATGTTCTCTGATATGATTTTCTTTTATCTGTTCATACTTACCCAACAACTTTCATGCGTGATGTTTTATATTTTTGCACTTTCAAAAATATATAGAATCTCATTTGGTTAAAAAAAAAAAAGGAACCTTTATAGCAACCTTTTTAAGATTTTCCCTTCAAATGATTAAATAATGCCACAGGCCTATTTCATGACGGTAGCTAAGTATTTACATCTTTTTGAGAGAATTCTTAGAAAAAAATATAATTGGAGAAGTGCAAAGTATTCCAAAAGAATCTGAATAATCAGCAAATTGGTTTTCAATGGTCCATGAAATAAATGAATTA
The DNA here is from genome assembly GCF_947461875.1 of Haliaeetus albicilla. Taxonomy (NCBI): domain Eukaryota; kingdom Metazoa; phylum Chordata; class Aves; order Accipitriformes; family Accipitridae; genus Haliaeetus; species Haliaeetus albicilla. Next base: position 6,502,221 of record NC_091507.1, read on the forward strand.
TTCAGTCTTCACAGCAAATCTAAAATCTTCAGATTTAGATAAGATAAATGCTCTCCAAAAGTACAGGACCAAATCTTCTTGAATTAGAAGTATATTCTACTTCAGATGAGTGGGGATCGTGGAATGTATCTTGAATTTTCATTGCATGGTAAGATGTCAAGAATGCAAATGTTGAAAAATACTTTAAAAAAACCCAACTTTTTTCCTCTCTTCTTTCAGATCCGGAAGCTGATAACCGAGTTGTTATTCTGTTGGGGAGTTTGCAAATCAGCTGTGTAAAAAATGGGATGAGGACTTGCATATCTATTAGCTAAAACAAAACTTTCTTTCACAAAACCTTAGTGAAGAAAGTGAAAATATTTTCTTTTTGCTGTTTAGTTATTTAGTGTAAAAGGGCCTGTTAGCAAAAAGAGAATGTATGGCCACATTTATTCCACTGCATTTTGATATTGCAGTATTGAAATCTAAGCACCTGATCCCAGCAAGACAGAGACCTTAAATTGAATATAGAGGCTTTCTATCTAGTAAGCAGATCATTTCTTCTGGAGAGAGATCCGGATGGCTCAAACAAGAAACCTCAATTCTGTGTAGAACCTCTATCTTATGGAGCTGTTTTTGAGTCCTGCGGGGTTTTCACAGCTTGTATATATATTGAATGAGACACAATCAAAAAATAGCCAATATAATTGTATAGAAGATCAGTCACAGCAGTATGTCTGAAGAAATGCCTGTCTTTCTTGTGGAGTTCCCTTCTGAAAGTGTATGCCTAACAGAGGAGGAAGAGCACACCTTTGGATAAAAACCTATTGATGGCAAAATCATGGAAGAAATACCTGGGTTGCCCATAATTCTCAGTGAGAATTTCTGCAGAATTTCTACTCCTCAGGCACTAACCACAGACAGGATGCAAGACTGGACTCTTCTCCACTTGTCCTTTTGGAGGACTAAAACAAATGGGAACCTGACTTGGTAATGTGATGACAAGGACAACTCCAACGCAATCTGCTCTTTCACCCTAGTGTGGATGACACTAAACCCAGTGACCCTTAACGCAAAAACACAAGAGCTTTACTTGTAGAAAAAGTAATGGAAGATGCAACATTTATCTATGACTATTACCTGGCTTAGACATATCTTCACATATAAATATCTCACAAAACTTTATAGCCATATTTGAAGGGTTTCACCTCACATTTACATTCAGACCCCTACAGTGAAACTGTGTCAGTGTTTTCAGGCTCTCTGAAGGAAGGCATTTTAAAAGCCGTTTCTCTCAGATGCTCACATTACAGTAGATCAATCTTTGGGATCCTCTCCAAAAGCAACTTTGCTACATCTAAATAGGCATCTCAAGGAAAACACTGACACTGGGTGTGGTTACGCTTGGTCCTACAAGTTCGAAGTATTGCCACTGAAGTTAGTGCTTCACTTTCCTTTTTTCTTATTTTTTTAATGTATTTTTGAATGCTATAACTTTGTCGGTGTCTTGGAGAACACTCATCCAATTTTAAAGCTAGGAAATAAAATTGATCTGTTAGCACTTTTAGCTTGTCTTTCTGCCAAATGACAAATTGTTTCCTACCTGACTTGAGGCCATCTTCAGCCTGCTGCACTTTTAAAAATCTCAAATAATTAGGTGTCTTACCACTACCTTCAGTGACAAGTTCAATGCTTGGCATATTTGATTTGTCCATTTTGCCATCTACACTAATTTCTAATAATGTTCTTTATAGTAAAAAAATAAATCCTTTCATTCTTTGATATTTATGTTCTTTAAATAACTGTAGATTCATTATCTACATAATAATTTCTGCATGATCTTTGCTCATCCATAGTGCTATTTAATATTATTACTATTAAAATATGGACATTTTCCAACAGTTGCTTAAGAAGTCCAATTCACACAAGGTCATTTTGAGGGAAAACAACTTATTTTAACATGTATGATGAAGTCATTCCTAGCTGCATTAAAAAATAGCAGTCCTGTTCCAGACTTGCCATAATGGCAAATATGTCAAGTCTGTTAACATGGATTGACAGAGTAGCACTGAAATCTAGGTACTTTGCTACTTTGGCATTGTGCTGTCTCTGACTAAGAGTCTCACAGAGCACAGCAAATGTTAATCATAGAATCATAGAATCATTTAGGTTGGAAAAGACCTTCAAGATCATCATGAAGATTCTGTGTAATTGTCAATATTTCTCTGAAATATCTCATCTAGCTTGAAACAAAATTAAATGTGCAAGCACAGTCTTCAACACTGTTCAGGATTTGATATTCAACAAGTTAAAATAACTGTATCTAATATCTTAGTTCTATATGCACTATCTCTCTTCTCTTCTTAGGCTGACAGGCTAAAAGCACAAACCACACTGGTAATTCACAGCACAGATGGTACTGAAGACTGTGCTGGAACGACAACAAACTGTACATATAGTTTGGAGATTATGTAAAAACTGGGACAATTTATCTTGAAAGTTGCAACCAAAGCTGGGTTCTCTCGTATTGAATTGGTGGGAATTGCCAGCATCATTTGCATCTTGGAGTGACATAAGACGCTGAGACATAATTAATCAAATGGAATAAGTTTGAATTTGCCTGCAGGTATTTAAGTAGATCCTCTATAGACAATGGCCAGATATTGGATCACATTCAGGGGGCATGTGTTGTGACTATTTTAATATTTTTTTTTAGGAGAACATAAAATGAATAAAAAACCAAAAGTGTATTTGAAAAGGATTCTGAGATACCTAGGTTCGTCAGGCAAAGATATCATTGCTTAGAAACTTGGACTTACATTTTTACTCATCTAAAGAGAAAAATGAAAATATAACATGGACTTAGGGATTTATTTCTGATTATCAAAGAAAAGTAAGTTGTGGAGTCTGGGTTAGGACAATATTCATTTTCTTCAGCAGGAGAATGGAAGGAGGCATTGCAAGGCAATTTTTTTTCTGCATTCCACATGCTGATGTACTTAGGAAAAGGTAAAGATTTAAGGCTACTAGACATAGTAGCTTTCTATTGCAGAATAGAGTACAACAGATTCTTTCATCAATCATAATTTCAATCAAAGATCTTTTAAAGGTAGGAACGAACTTTAACAAACTACAATAAATTCCTAAAATAATATGTACACATATAGACAGGATTTGTTTCTGACATAAAACCAAAGCATAAGTTGAAACTAATCCATTTAATTTTTTTGTTTAGGCTACAGCATGATCTTCATCTATATATGGCTCTCTATACCTATTCCTGTAGCTATTTAAAAAGTTTGTGGCTAGCTTTATGTTTCAAATACTGTTTAATTGGGGTGGGGCTTACTATTTTAATCAAAGCAATCACGCTCTTATCAACAAAAGGAAACTTGTCTTACTTAACATTCTAACATAAAAAACCATGTATTTCCTTTCACTTCAGGTATAATTTTTTGAAATATTGTAAACATGTAATTAAACACATTCATGATACTTAGTAAAGAACAGTCTTTCAGGTAGGTGATTTACATATCATATATGCTTATTATTTTCTGTACCTGTTTGAAAAAAAAAAGTTTTATGTTTAAAAAAAAGAAAAGTTTTATTTTGTTATTTATGACCCACTTTCAAAAGCATTCTTTAGAGACTGTTGCTTTACCCTCATTCTCGATTGTAGCTGAATTGAACATACTTCAATGCATTTAAGTAGGACTTGCACAAAAGGACAGAAAATAGTCACACAATCTTTTAAATTCAGACAATTTTAGTCAATTGTTTTCTTAAGTTAATACATCAGACAAATACTAGTTTTAGTGCCCTGGCTAAAAATCAGAATGGTTTTAAAGGATTCTTTAATTTTTATTTTAAAAATATAGATGAGATTTTTGTAATCTAGAGAGATCACAAAGCAGTTCACATTTCATCAGTGGTCAGGAAGGACACTCAAAAGAGACTTACACCTTTCGTGTTAGTACCTTAATCAATGGGTTGTCTCTTGCTTTCGTTTGTATATACAGATATTAATTTGCTACCAAATATTATGTAAAATTATGTATAATGCATTGATATTCACAACGGTATTAAGAAGATCTGTGTTCTTATACGTAATTTTGTGTTCTTTATGTAATTTTATTTGCTCAGCAATCATTTGGCTCAGTTTTGTTCCTTGGCCTGGTGAGAAAATTGAGTTATAGCAGAATTTCAGTTACAGCTCTAGACTAGAATCCTACCTGAAAGAGAATCCAAATATCAACTAATATGAATTGTTAAAATTTTTGCAATTCTAAATTGAAGTGTTAGAATAGCTAGGCATGAATGTTGTATTTTTTGGTGCATATAGCCACTGTTGAAAAAACATGCTAAGATTGAATGAAATATGTTTTACAATTAAATTCATTGCTCTGCACTGAAAGAGGTCACTTATAATAACATGAGCCAGCAGTCTATGCACATTGGCACTAACAAGTTAAATCATTCAGACATAATGATGGGATTGTATCCTTCCTAGAGAAAATGGAGGCACCACAATAGTCCATTGAAAAACCCTATTCAGTGAACAAGACTGATTGAAAGCATGAACAGGATGTTGACACTGTTAAAAAAGAGACAAACGTCATACAGGAATAAGAAAAATGTTACAGTTTCATTATTATGTCAGTAATTCATCCATATGTTAAATGCTGCATCTAATGTTTTAAAGTGCTATTTCAGAACAAGACAAAATTTAGATAATAAATCAAATTTTCACTGGTGAGGAGGATGAGGTAAAGGGCTTTATTCAGTGAAATGATGGAAAGACTTAGATTATTTGATTTGGAGAAGGAAGGATGGAGAGTAAATGTGATAGTATAGCATTAAAGTAAGGCTAATAGAACTGAAGGATCAATTGTGTCAAATTTCTTTATCTAATGTTAATGTAATAATGCTTTATTTGATTTCAATAGTGGTTCATATAACATTTATAGCACTGAATGGTTGAAAAGAAAATAAAATCTGGTTCTGACATTCTGTAGAAAAAAAGGAACATAAGAATGTATATAAGGGGGAATGAAGATAAACATATATCTTGCCTGGATTCTTGTCAGCATAGATAGCTACATAGAAAAAAGTGATGATTGGCATAATTTCTGTTATTTTGTAAGAAATGTATACTAATAAATTGATACAACCAAGAATCTTCATAATAAATTCCTCTTATCATGTCAGCTAATGTAAAATCAGGTAAAGACATGATAAAACCCCCTCCCCCTTAAATTAAAGATAACCAAACTGCCAACTGGCCTTAGTTCTTGCCTTTCCCAATTGTGAAACCATTTCCAAAGGAAAAAGAGCACTTGAAATTGTTATATTGCAAGAAAGAAAAACAATTTATTGAATATTTTTCTACTCATGATCTTTACTAAAGGAAGCTTTTTCCTTCAGATTCATGACATGTGGCATCTAGTAGATTTGCTTCCTTAAGGCAGGCTTTATTAAATCATCTTGATGACGAATACAAAAGTGAACTCCAGATTATCTAATTTGTAACACCTCAGGGATGTGGGCTAGCCAATGGATGTATTCTGTTTTGTTATATTCCATGAGTAATTTTTTCACATGTTTAAATAGCAGTAGTCCTTCTTCAATACAATTACATCTAGAAATAATGTAATGAATTTGACTACATTTCTTAAACCAAGAGAGTTACACAATAGGGTATAAATTAATAGTGCGCTGCCTTCTGTCCACTGTGTGTCTGAGTGAATAGATAAGCTACATAATGTCTACTATACAGTAAAACGTGCACCCAGGTATTTAGGCATAAATTCATACTTAAGGATTTTGTAGACGAAGTTACTGATGTATGCTGTAAGGGTATGTGGAAGGACACTGACTGCTCCTTTAAGGGTATCTGGTCAAAGTCTTTCTCAATAGCCAAGGGTCTTTTCAATACGAAAAGGTGTGATAAGAAATGGAGTAAGCTATAAACAAGACCATACAGAAGCACAAACCTGACCAAGAGATGGTAAGAGTAGTGATGAGAACATACCTGGTCAAACGCACCAATTGGTAAGGATATGTGGAGTGTGGAAATGTTTATTTTTTTCAGTAAGGTTATCTAAGAACCTTGTCAAATTGTGATGATGAGGAAAGGGAGGGGGACAAACACACAGAGACATAAAATGGGACCATGCCAGTACTCGGGGCATGCACAAGTGTGTGTGCGCTTGTGACCGGAGAGCACGCATGTGTGTATGTGCGTGCGTGCATGTGTACAGGTGCGTGCCTGCACTAGTGACCTCCTGTCTCTATCAGCCAAAGAGAAGGAGATGGAAGGCGGCTGGCTGTGCTTGTGTCTGATGTGAGTCCTATCCATAGCGGCGGTTTGTGTGACTGCCTGTGTCAATGTCCTTGGTGTGTGTGTGTGTGTGTGTGTGTCCATGCCAGTGTGCATGTCTCTGGGTTATGTGCTCAACTTTGTTACTGGTTGAAACTACAAAGGGGAAAGTGGCAGCCACGTCCCCCAGCCTGGGCAGAGACCCTGGGCGCCAGCAGCCAGGCAGGAGGGGTCCTGGGCTGCTGGAGAAGGATATGTAACTTCAGAACATATCTTCAGAAGAACATGAGCCATGCTGTTCAATCACTTAACAGATGCCATAGAGGAAAATGTTCAGAAAATTAGTATTTCTTAGCTTTTATCAAAATAAATTTGTTTGATTTGTGCTTCTATGGTTTATGTTTCCACTGTAAATTTATGAGGTAAATGTCTCTTCTATAATAATGAAAACACTGTTGTCTTTAATTTGTTTGCATTTGGTTTCCTCTGAGTGGCATTTAGCACCTGCAGAATAGATGGTTGGTGACATGTTTTCTAATTGCTCTCTTTCCCTATACACTTTGCTAGATTTTGTAGGTTTTTTTCACCTATTTTCACCAGCTGATCCACAAAGTCAAAAGACTGGCTCTGCATCGGAAGTGCCCATTAAATATGTTCCAGGTTTGCAGGGTGGCCTCTAAATAAAATTGCAGGCATCAATAGATATGCTGCATCTGAGTTTACAACATTTTTCAGTAGACTGCAATTAAGAAAAAGAATGGGTTTATCTCTACTTGATAGAAAGTCACCAAAGCTGAATATTTCTGTTTGTTTGTTTATTTCATTGCTCATGTGAAAATTTAATTTCAAGGTGCTTTTTGTGTGAGAGGTTAGAACGCCTGCATGATAGTGCACCAAATAGCTACCTAGCCTTATTTCAGAGAGGACATTTCATCTTTCCCCCTAAGGTCTTGTATCCATTTCTGTGGCAAGAACATTTCATCATGACATTTTGAGGACTAAATTTATTTCTAAAACTGCACCAGCAAAGCTCATCTGACTGTCTCCTATTGAGGACTATATGTTCCTTCTAGAGGATATTAGAAAAAGTACACTATAGTTTTCCTATGAAGGAAAAAGGCTTAGAGTTGCTGGAGTGGTTTGTCAAGGACTGACTGCATGGTGAGAACACCTTTCTCCATCTAGCTAAACATCTGGTTTTCTCTGATAAGACTAGGCATCTGGACAGGTCAGCCAACTCACTCCGAGTGAAAACAGTGTGCTACAGTTCATCCCTTTGCTGTAGGGCTGCTTTTAGAAGCATTTTGGGAGGCTTTTTTCTGGCTGGAATATCAATTCTTAACATGGATCGCTCAGTCTGGAGCTCCAGGCTGGATCACCTTTTCCCAGGATCAAACCAAAATGGTCACTAACCAAATCTGTTCTAAAGTCACACCTTTTCCTTTTAAAAGAAATGGGATTATCACTGATCTCTTACCTTTGCTTTGTAGTAATATTCATTTATCCTGTTGGCGTTGTATCGCACGCTGTTAGTCAAACTCTATGTCCTGCTGTGCTCCAAAAAAGGAGGTGGGCAAGACCACAAAGCTATGGAGTGATGTTCTTGTGGCTCTTACAGTCAGAGCTTCCTCGGAAAGGGGAAGAAAAATCACAGAATTAACACAGTAAATGTTAGTCAACGATCCAGTTCATCTCACATTCCAGTCATTATGATATTTCTTTTCTTCTTCTTTTTTTTTTTTTTTAATTATGCTTTAAACACCTTTAGAAACTGTGGGTTCACGACTAAATTAATTTTTAAAAATAAGCTAAAAGAAGACTGTGTAGAATATTTGCTCACAAGGGAAACATAAATGTCTGTTTTCCTTAAGCGTCTTCATAAAAAATTCTTATATATATTGAAGAGAACTAATTAGAGACATTCTGTTAAAAGAAAACTCTCCATGAAAACAGCACTAGGCACTGATTGCCAGCATGAATATACTTTTAATTATTATTCCCTAAGTGCAAATATTTTTACTGGAATTTTCCAATTTACTGGCTACAGCAAGAAATTAAAAAGAAGCTGTTTTGTGGAATGTGTGTGTGTGTGGGGGGGTAAATCAGGCGATGCGAATGTGTCACTAGTTAAAACCAGACTGAAATTAATCCTACATTATCTAGAGTTACACCCTAGGAAATCTAGCTCTGAATTGTTTCTTTGTTGGTTTTGTTGCACCTTTTAAATGATCTAAGAAAAAATAATTTTGTGTACGTGTTTTATGAGAAATGGATTAACATAACCTGCCAATTAAGGATGCCATCTTTTCAGAAGGTAAGTGGGTAATTAGAACTGGTCATTTTTGTCATTTGATGCCAAAGCATAAAATTCAACAATTCATTCCACCAAGGGGATTTACCATTCTGCACAGATAGATATGTCTTTGAAGAAGATGAGGGCAAAGATTCTCTGGAGGAAATTTATGAATCACTCAATATCTTTTAGAGAGACAGCATAAGCTGTATAATATAGGTCAACAACAAAAGACATATAAAGCCCAAGCTTGTCTAAAACAAATTCCCTGGCTCTCCATGTTAGGATTTATACTCGGGTTGGTCTTCAATTCAATTTAAGAAGGGGGGAATTCCTACTAATGTAGAAAGCCAGCTCAAGTACTGTCCCCTGTTGATGTCCCGTATTAGCCCAAATTTGAAGGCTTAATATAAAGCCTGTCTCCTTAACTGATTCTGTGCATAAAAATAGACTTCCTCCAGGGAAACAAATACAATATTTTCTTTTGTCAATCCCTTGGAGGAGAAGAAAAACCCAAACAGATGATCACCCCATTCCAAAAAGGATAAGCTTTTCTATCCCTTATGTTTTAAGGTCATGAGAACAGATAAAAAGTTACCCAAGTACTCAGATTTTGTTCTGTTTTCTGCCTGTCAAGAATTTGTGTTCCTCTTAGAACACATTGCATAGGACATTCAAAGCTTCATATAGGAGACGACCAAGTCACTGTTACATGTAAGTGCATTCAACCCTATAGAATCAGGACTGTGTGCTCCCTTATCTGTATTGTTCTGCTCTTAGCTATGAATTCATGATTCATGATTAACAACACTGAGAAAGCTTTCAGGACTGGGAGGAAATAGAAATATCAAGGGGTGATCTTATCCATTTCACAAAGATGATGTAAAAATGTTAGGGTTTTTTAAAGATCTTCAGCTTGCTGCAAAGTCTGATAATATAAATTAAAATCCTTTTCCTTTTGAGTTCCATGCAACGTGTAGGACAGACTATACAGTAAAGAGGAAGGCCAAACTTAGTTGTATTCAATGCCCTAACATAATGGTAATTTCTCAAGGTACAAAATGTATGGGAAAAATCAGTTGAAAAAGTGTGTATGAATATGGAGTCTAAACACAAGATTGTATATTTATGTGATATCATATTGGGGGTTTATATCCCCCAATATGTCAGGGGATTGATTTTGTTTATATGAAATTGAAATGAGTATTAGTTATTTTCTTCCTTCTTCGAGTGGCCAGCCCACATTACAGTAGTGCCAAGTTTTTTTCCTATTCATAAACTGAGCTATATTCAGTTCCTGCTATAGATACATTTGCAAAGGTCATTATTCAGCAACAGTCCTAACCGTGCATTAAAGCACTTAAGTAGTCCATTGAAGCATTCTTCTGAGACTCTGTTTTTATTTTGAAGCGTGTCTTCTCTACATATTTTTCACATGCTCTCTCTAGAGGGCACAACCTATCAATATGTCATACTGCTGCTGGATTTCATGAGTTGACCCCAGCCAAATACTTCTGAGCTATTTCGTAGGAAGCACTCTGTTGCATTGAGAGCACTGCATTCCCATGGATCTCATAGAGACTCCAGTCCAACTTCTGTTCTTTCGTTGCACAAAACTGCTTTTCATGCCTCTCAAGCAGAATCACTCCTTCCTACGAGAAGTGCTTTCACCACTTGATGTTAACAAACTCAGTGCTTCCCACTGCAATGACTGTAGGAACGTAATGAGCTCCTGGCATTGTACGGTGCCACCATGCACTCTGTTAAGGGAGTTACAGCTAGTTGCTCAAGAAGACAACATTATTATGCCTGAGATTTTGTTTGCCTGTTAAATAATCTAATTAGGTTCATGAAGGAAACAAGTCTGCTTTGCAATGGAACATTGGCTAAATGAATGTCTGAACAAAGATATATCCTTCCTAAATACTATTTAGTGTTATTAAATAAGCCCTTGACCAATCTGCTCTGAGCAGAACATCTTACTTTCAAGTAATGCATATGCAGAAATCATTAGTACTTTGAGCATTTGTAATACTATAATATACATAATGAAATGAAAAATTACTTAAAATTCAACATTACTTCCTCTCATTCTTATCTTATAAAAATAAAATAGAAGCCAATTTCATAGAAATCTTTGCTCACGGTTGCAAATATTCTGATAAATGATCTTTTTTCTTCAAGTGCAGATGAGTTTTACAAAGGGATATGCACAAATTTAAGATTTACAAGATGGTTTTAAAGTAATTCCTCACAGAAAATGAGGCCCAGACAGTTTTGATCGGCAAAGTTAAAATGATTAAACCATGAAAGCACTAAGCAGCATAATAATCTAGGTGTTTCTCAGAAAATGTATGAAAATGTGATTTTTATACAGCTCTGGAGATACATGAAGAAAATGTAGAAAGAAAGAGAGGTTTGATATTTTTAATACTTCACTTGCCATCATTCTGTTCCAAACTTGTCCTTTTCTTTCACATTTTGCTACAGCTCTTTTTCAGACACCTGAATTTTTTCTGACTCCTAACTATTTTACAGAAATCTTCCTCTGAGTCCTGAAATCCACTGAAGGTTAAGCTTGTCTTCTTATAATTCATATGGAAGGTGACAGAAATACTGCTACACCACTGTCTTTTGAAGCTCAGGTCTGAAGTAAATAGATATGAAGTAGATATTCTTCCTCAGCAGGGGAATGAAAAAGTACGTTTAAAATATTGGAAAGCAGATTCAATCTCTAACATCAGAGAATGAATCCCATTATAACCTGACATTATTTTGTGGGGTTTCTCATTAGGGAAAGCTTATATCATGTAAGAATATACATGAATCAGCACAATGCTAAACAGTCAGGATCAGATTCACTAGTTAGTTAGATAAGATCCCTATGTATTTCTCTGAAGTACAGAGGGATAGTAAACTGGATTAAAATTATCATCAGAGTATTCTCTTTACATTAGATAATTCCCTCTGATTTCACATGTGGCAGATTGAGGCCATCCACCTGCTGTTTAGGAAAACATCCAAGTTTAAAAAAAAAAAAAAGAAAAAAAAGAGGAGTTTCAGTTTGCTCTGCTTTGTATTTCCACAGCTAAGAAAAACATTTAATCACTGGTAGAGTAGAATTTCCATGAGGGCTATCTGTTTCCCTGGGTTCTTAGTGACCATTCCAAAGAGCTCCTGGAGAAGCACAAAGGCACTCTTGCCTGTTGTTTGGAAAGAAGGGAACCACCATCAAGACAGGAACATTTTATTTTAAGGATTATGTACTACCTCTCTGTGGTTACTAACAAGAATTTTCACACAAGATTTTTAACTTATTGAAAAAAGAGGAAAAAAGAAAGAATTCCATGCATATTTTAAAAATTAAGAAATACTTCAAGTTTTAATATTAATGTTAAAGACTTTTTAATATATATACCATGTTATTAGAGCAAGGAGCTAAGAGTGAGAAAATTAACCCTTGTCACTCTGATCATAGTTGGACCTAAACTGAACCATAATCTGGAGTCTTTCCTGATTTGGTAGTACTTGATTTGGGCATTACTGCAACATTCTCATTAAAGTTTTTCTATAAAATTAGTAATGCGCACTCAGCTTTGAAGAAAGCTTTTGCTAGGAACTATTAATAAGATATATGCTGTTCTGTATCTCCTGCCACATTTATCTTTTCCTCAGCCCTCTCTTTATGTCTTAATAGTTGCTTAGGAGAGGGAATATGTGTTCTCTTATCCCTTTCATTTTTATCTTGCATTCACATTTTGACTTTCCTCTTATTTATTCTAAATCCTTGTATTCAGTAAATATTTAAAAATTCATTGACTGAGTAGTGAGGGGAGACTAACTTTCTAGTGTTGCTATTTGTGAAATGTACAGTTACTCTGTAGGCTGAAATCTGATAGTCATAGAAGAGCTATTTCCTACCATACTGTACTAGTAAGTCTCCTTCACAACATGAGAAAGTAATTAGCTGGCAGCATAAAGCACGAGCACTGCTGAAGGCGTAGCTTTGTGATATGGGATTTTTTTTTGTATTGCTTCTTCCTTGTAATTAAGTTAAAGGTGATAGGCATTTCTATAAATATGAAATAGTAAATCTTTTTCTACTAGAGATGAACAAAAATGCTGGACTACCGAGTCAAAGATAAAATACAAAAGTTTTGTACTTAGTACTATAAAGCATTTACAGACCTAAAATGATGACTGTGAGTAGCAATTCAAGATATTCAAAAAGGTCTTTCTTCATTCCTGCAGTTGCTTTTGTGCTTGCTTTCTTTATCGCTTGATAATATTGCATCCAGCTGCCTGTGGTTTCTCTTTGTTAACTCATTTGGAGCTGCTTCTAAGACCAAAGACACATTAAGAAATGAAAGGGGATACAGCACTTCTCTTTCTGTTTTTATCTCCTCAGAGCTGTCCTCTTTAGTCAGCTTAGGCTGAGAAAAGCTTCATTTTTTTCAGGGTGTGTACCTCAGGTAAAATTTTGTTCCTACCCATCATACTTATTTGCTGTCAGCCTTGCAAAAATATCTTCCAATTATCTGAACTAACTCCTGTTGGTTATGCTGTTATATTTCATACCTTCACCGTATAGGCACAGATGTGAAACGACTGCTTCCAAAGCATTTATTCTTCCCTCTCCTCTTTTTCTAAGCATTTTGGTGAAACAAAGCAAATGAGTGGTGAGATTCTAGCATTAAGAGTATCATTCAGCCTGAATTTCCCAATCTGATCTTTATCACGTCAGAATAGAGGTTAAACTTTTCATCATTTCCTGAGCTATTTATGTTATTTATAGAAGATCCAAACTGATACATCTCATGTGTATTTTATTCAGAGTCAGGTTTCTTTTCAAATGCTTGGAGTATTTTTTTTTCCCTGAAATGGTTTGGATTTTCTTTTGAATATCCTTTTATCTCTTACTTCATATCTTACATGGAAAATCTCTTGATCTATTTTCAAGGGCATCCTAGGACAATAGCACTGCTCAAAGAGAAGAATGAATTTCTAAGGAGCTCATTCAGTTTTGTATATATAGTACATATATCAAATGCATGTGTACATAGTATATATGCCCATGTGTACATTTAAGTGCATCTGTGTATACCCGTATACATATGTACATGTGCAACACATATGTGTATTAAGTTATATGGTTTGTATTTTAGAAATATTTAAAAATAAAACTAACCCATTTTTTTATAGATTTCTTGTACGCTCCTAGAGACAGACCCAAGCATGCATGCATGCATGAATATTTCTGAATAGAAACTCTGGGTTGAAAAAACTGCATGTTAGTGAAATGCATACAGTAACATCTACTCATGTATTTTCTTCATCTGCTTGAGATTTAGATAACTGTTTCTTAGAGTATAATTATTTTTCCTCTATTTCAAAGAAACATACAATTGATTAGTCTAATGCCCTGTTGAAGTCCACTTCAACCCTTCAGTTAAGCTGGCTGATGTAACCTGAAATACAGTCTGAACAGTTAAGTACATAGCTCAAAAATGATATTTGGGTAACTGCACATCCATTGAAGAAGTTATTAAAAGAAAATATGGTGACACAGGCTATAAATTCAGGAACCAAAAGGATATATCATGGGCAGTTGGTATTTGAGCTAAGATATGTGCTGAAATCCATTCTAATAACAATGGTAGTGTTCATCCATTACACATGAGTAAACAGAACAAGGTCAAGTACAGCTTGGAGGAACACTTCAAATGTATCCAGCTCCAAATTATTCTCTTTTATCTTTTTGATCCAAATTCCTTTGCCAAATTACAAATAATATTTCTTCTAGCTAAAAAAATAATAATATACCAATCTATAGTATTGTTCAATACAAGAAAATTCCTGCCTCTCCCTCAAAAATTAAACTTAACAAAACATAAGGAAAAGACTGAATATTCTTCTGTGTGTATTCTGTGTAGTCAGCAAAGTACTTCCTAACACAAAACATATAATGGCCAGACATTCTTATTTGGAGTATATGCTGATTCAAAAGCAGCCAGAGAAGTGGTCCTAGAATGACCCATGTATTGTGCCCACCCTTGAGGAGTAGACCTATGAGGACCTCACGAAGTTCAATAAGGCCAAGTGCAAGGTCCTGCACCTGGGGCGGGGCAATCCCCCATATCAATACAGGCTGGGGGATGGAGGGATTGAGAGCAGCCCTACAGAGAAGGGCTGGGGGATAATGGGGGTGAAAACTTGGACATGAGACAGTCATGTGTGCTTGCAGCCCAGAAAGCCAATAGTATCCTGGGCTGCATCAAAAGAAGCGTGGCCAGCAGGTCGGGGGAGGTGATTCTCCCCTCTACTCCCCTCTCATGAGAGCCCACCTGCAGTACTGCGTCCAGCTCTGGGGCCCCAGTACAAGAAAGACATGGACCTGTTTGAGCAGGTCCAGAGGAGGGCCATAGAAATGGTCGGAAGGCTGGAACCCCTCTCCTCTGCAGAAAGGCTGAGTGAGTTGGGGCTTTTCAGCCTGGGGAAGACCTTACTGGGGCCTTTCAATATATAAAGGGGGCTTATAAGAAAGAAGGGGACAGACATTTTACCAGGGCCTGTAGTGACAGGACAAGGAGCAATGGTTTTAAACTGAAAGAAAGTAGGTTTAGATTGTATATAAGGATGACCTTTCTTATGACAAGGGTGGTGAGAAACTGGAACTGATTGTCCAGAGAAGTAATAGAAGGCCCAACACTGGAAGTGTCCAAGGTCAGGTTGTATGGGTCTTTGAGCAACCTGTTCCTGTGAAAGATGTCCTTGGCCATGGCAGGTGGCTTGGACTAGATATCTCTGAATGTCCCTTCCAACCCAAACCATTCAGTAATTATATGATTCTATGATTCTTTAGCAAACTAATTAGCTAATAATAGAAAGCCTATTTAAGATAATGTTTCTACAATTACTCTAAAGGTCTTTTACCCTGTATTGCCATTTAAGAGTGCCCATGGAATTTTTCATAATCTTTGTACTAGGAAATTATTTTTAACAGTTGGTGGGTTTTTTTTAATTAGTTTACCAAACTCAGTAATCGGAGGGATTTGTGTCGCAGAATGCTAATATAATGAATACTGCCGACTGTATTACAGCTGAACATCATAAGTTTTTTATTATAGATTAATGGATAATAAAGCTAGCTACCAGATTCCAGAAAAGGCTGGGTTTTCAAACATATGAAAACTCATATATTGTATTGGCATACAATAAACTATAAATAAATAACCTGACACTTAAGTAAAAATAACATGATGGTGGAGAAAAGTGTGATGGTACTGTAACAGGAAAAATATCTTTGTATCAAGCTAAAACTGGCATATATACTTTTGATGCATTGAGAAATGGAAAAGCTTTGCTGGTTTGCTATTTCATGTTTTTTAATTGCATAGCCAATAAAAATTACCTCAATAGGAATTTACTTTTACATATTAGAAGAAAATGAGTGTAGTGATCATTCAATAGACACATTTTTTAAATCTTTTTATTTTGGGGGACAACTGATGTCTGCAAAGAGGGAAACTTTATATTTTTCTTTTTCTCCTCAAAGTAGTAATATTTCAAAATTAGAAAAAGATTTCCTTGTGTCCAGTTCTTTTTCTTAACCTAGGCTATATGGAGAAGTACTTCAACATTTCTTTGTCACTTTCTCTTCTTTTAAAATTCTTTTCCCTGATGAAGACTCCAGAGATTAGAATGGAGAGTCACAAACTAAAAACCAATTAACTTACTTGAACAGAATTAACAAAAATATACTGATAATATACCTAATAAAGAATAGGTGGTACACGATGACCTAAACTGTTCTTAGTCATTACTAACACTTGTGATTCAATCCCTGTTCTCTTTTTTCTGTTCACACACATCAACGTTCAGATTTTCCCTAGTCATTACAGTTTTATGCCGATTCTTGAGACACAGCAGGTCAGTGTTCTTAGGCTGCTATTTAGTAGCTTTTTTTTAAATAAAAATCGGTTAAGTTTTCAATGTTTTATAAAATATTTAAGTATTTTGGAGTGTTGTATCTGTTGGGCCGCAACTGCCACTGAACACCAGTCACAGAATCAGTTTCTCTCTGTTTCCCATTCTGGGCAAGTGAGCACTTGAGCACGTAATACAGACTAGTGCAGCTTTAGCAGCAAATATTAAGTGATACAGCGTCACTGCTCACTATCCGATCAATGGCAAGAACACTCCCCTTTGAAAGAACAAATTCATAGGAAACTCAAGTCCTTGTTTTTAATCATTTAAAGAAGAATTTTACCTGTATCTTCCACTTGCCTGTGGGAGCTGTTTCACCATTAAGATATGAGCAAACTGAGTATCTACTGCACAGTCCTGAAAGATCTTCTCTTATACTTAGGTGCCTTTGGAAATTCTTACACCTTAAGTAAGTCTCCTAAAGTTAGAAAGTGGCATCAAAGGCAGTTCAGAAATCCCTTCAGCTATCATTCCTCCATCCAAAATTAATGTGAAGCAAATGTTGACTTTAGTAATGAAAAGCAAAATACATAGAATATCCTAAAAACAAAAGGGAAGTCATAAAAGGAAAAAAAATCTCAGGTAATCAAATTGAAGATTGGAAAATGAAGAAAGGTCATTCAATTTCTCTCTTAATTTTGTATCTGAATGTTGTATCATGGTACATTAGAAATGCCAAAGAGAAATAAATAATTCCTTTCCTTGCAGCACTGCCATTGGAGTGGAACAGATTAAGATTTTTGTGTGGTAAACTTGCTAAATGTAACATTTCATCTTTGAACCTTTTAGGATTAAGCAAAAAATTCCAACAATGAAAAACCTGCGAGAAAGTCTGTGGTAAGAGATATCCATTGGTCTGATACAAGGAGAAGAGTTCCACAGTCTTTTAATTCAGAGCCTTAAAGGGTTTAAAACAGAGATAAATACTGTTATATTCCTATTATGTGCTAGCTATTTACCGATTAAATATAGTGAAGATAAAGTGCTTGTGTAAATCAGTGCTCTTCAAATATGGTTTAAAGACTTGCCCAGATAAAGCATGCCTAGAGGCCTTCAGATGTTCACCATGTAATCCATTATCTTCCATAGTACAGACTCACCTGAATTCAAAGACAGAATCTGTTGTAATGTTTTTAATGACAACAGTACTATTATACAGCATGATGAAAGGAGATTGGAATTAAAAACGATATCTAAGATGACCTGCAGAGTTGGAAAGAATTAATGAAGAGGCAATGTCCACGTTTTAAAAGGTCATGTTCACTCATTCATCAACAAATAGTTCCAGAACTACGCACACACTGAATTTCGCTCTCTGCTCATCTAACTGGTATGTCTCAGCTTTTGTTCTGTGTGGACAGCTGGCTGCCTCTTCTTCACCAATACATTGTCTAATATATAGCATTAAGATTCTTAAATACATTCCAGATGAATTAAGATGTGATCACTATAACAATATTTACTCATATGAAATCTAATCTTGAGTTCAATTATTTATATTGTTTGTGTGTAGATATCTAAATACATATGTGTAAATACATATGCACATGGGTATAAAGAAGTAGACTTTTTTTGTTTGTTTCTTCTATTTTTTCCATTGTCAGGCTGTTGTATCTGGCATATCTCAAGATGAACAGGTTTTATTTGCCAGGATGCTATCAACTACGTATTTTTTATGAACACTTTTCTCTCTATAGAGCAACAAAAGTAACCACAGTTAAATCACATCAAGGTGTGTAAAAACTGAAAATATTTTCTGGATCTTTAGGTTCACATTCATGTGTTTCTCTGAAAAATATGGGGATAGTATCAGTAATGTCGCACTGCTATGCCTTGTTATCCTTGTTATCTTCCTCTGTGAAGCAGAAATATTTAAAGAGGTGAAAATTTGATGTTAATGTTCTGCATCTGCTTAATTATAGAAAAAAAAGTGTCTTTTGACATTTTATCCTCATAGAATCAAGGCTATATTTGAGGGGTTCACTATTCATAAATATATGCAGTTTTTACTTCTACTAAGTGGAAAAACTAGTAACAATGCCCACTATGTAAGGAGGTTTGGGTGAAAGCACTAAGGATGGTATGAATATAGCAGCACAACAAGCTGTAAGCAGTCCAGGAGTGCATCAAGGATAATTTCTTAATCCAGGTGATAGACAGCCCAACTAGAGAAGAAGCATTACTAGACCTCTTGATTACCAACACAGATGAACTAATTAGGAAGGTCAAGACTGGTGGCAGCCTGTGCTACAGTGATCATGTCCTGGTGGAATTCACAAACTTGAGAGATATTGGCCAGGTGAAGAGTAGGGTCAGGATGCTGAATTTTAGGAAAAGAAGCTTTCAGGTTTTTAAGAAATTAGTGGCTGGGACCCCCTGGGAAACTGCCCTCAGGGATAAAGGAGCAGAACAGAGCTGGCAGCTCTTGAAGGACATCTTTTTTAGAGTCTGGGAACTCTCAATTCCCACATGTCAGAAATCAAGCAGAGAAGGCAGGAGACCAGCATGGTTGATTAAGGACCTTCTGGCCAAACTAAAGTGTAAGAAGGAAATGCACAGGCAGTGGAACCAGAGACATGTATCCTAGGAAGAATACTGGAACACTGCCTAGGTGTGTAGGGATAGAATCAGGAAAGCTAAGGAATAGTTGGTGCTGAATTTGGCAAGGAATGTGAAGAATGGTAAAGTGGGTTTCTACAGGTACATTGCTCAGAAAAGGAAGATGTACCCCCCAATAAATAAGACAGTCAAACTAGCAAAAACTAGCATGGAAAAGGCTGAGGTACTCAACAATTATTTTTGCCTCAGTTTTCACTGGTACTCTTTCTTCCCACATCTGTCAAATCCCTGAATGTCAAGGCAGAGATTAGGGGGATGAAGTCCCTCCCATTGTAGGAGAAGATCAGGTTTGAGACCACCTGAGGAGCCTGAACATATACAAGTCCATGGGACCCAATAAGACACATCCCAGGGTCCTGAGGGAATGATGTAGTCACTAAGCCACTAGCCAGCATGTTTGAAAAATCATGGCAGTCAGGGGAAAACCCCAGTGACTGAAGAAAACGGAATATCACACCCATTTTTAAAAAGGGTAATAAGGAGGACTCTGTTGACCAGTCAGCCTCACCTTCATGCTTGGTAAGATCATGGAACAGATCCTTCTGGAAGACATGTCAAAACGTATGGGAGACAAGGAGGAGATGATAGCATAGCTTCAACAAGGGCAAGTCATGCCTAACTAATAAAGTGGCCTTCTATATTGAAGTGATTGCATCAGTGGACAAGGGAACAGCAACTGATGCCATCTACCTGGAATACTGTAAGGCCTTTGATATGGTCCCCCACAACATTTTTACCTCTAAATTGGAGAGGTATGTGTTTGACAGATGGACTGTTAGATGGTTGAGAAATTGGCTGCATGGCTGCATCCAAAGACTTACTGCCAATGGCTCAATGTCCAAGTGAAAACCAGTAACCACTGGTGTCCCTCAAGGGTCCATACTGGGACCAAAACTGTTTAATATCTTAATCGGCGACATAGGTAGTGGGATTGAGCGCACCCTCGGCTAGTTTGCAGATAAAAACCAAGATAATTGGTGCAGTTGATATGCTAGAGGGAAGAGAAGCCACCCAGAAGGACCTTGACAGCTTTGAGGAGTGGGCCTGTAAGAACCTCATGAAGTTCAACAAGGCCAAGTGCAAGGTCCTGCACCTGGGGCGGGGCAATCCCCCATATCAATACAGGCTGGGGGATGGAGGGATTGAGAGCAGCCCTACAGAGAAGGGCTGGGGGATAATGGGGGTGAAAACTTGGACATGAGACAGTCATGTGTGCTTGCAGCCCAGAAAGCCAATAGTATCCTGGGCTGCATCAAAAGAAGCGTGGCCAGCAGGTCGGGGGAGGTGATTCTCCCCTCTACTCCCCTCTCATGAGAGCCCACCTGCAGTACTGCGTCCAGCTCTGGGGCCCCAGTACAAGAAAGACATGGACCTGTTTGAGCAGGTCCAGAGGAGGGCCATAGAAATGGTCGGAAGGCTGGAACCCCTCTCCTCTGCAGAAAGGCTGAGTGAGTTGGGGCTTTTCAGCCTGGGGAAGACCTTACTGGGGCCTTTCAATATATAAAGGGGGCTTATAAGAAAGAAGGGGACAGACATTTTACCAGGGCCTGTAGTGACAGGACAAGGAGCAATGGTTTTAAACTGAAAGAAAGTAGGTTTAGATTGTATATAAGGATGACCTTTCTTATGACAAGGGTGGTGAGAAACTGGAACTGATTGTCCAGAGAAGTAATAGAAGGCCCAACACTGGAAGTGTCCAAGGTCAGGTTGTATGGGTCTTTGAGCAACCTGTTCCTGTGAAAGATGTCCTTGGCCATGGCAGGTGGCTTGGACTAGATGATCTCTGAATGTCCCTTCCAACCCAAACCATTCTATCATTCTATGAATATTGGATTTGATTGTGCCTATTTGCGATCATAATCTATTACTGCACAATCCAAGAATGGGAGTGGTAATCAGATACTGTGAAAGCAGAAGAGTGTGTTGTGCATCTTGTTAGTGACATCAGAGATTATAAAGATTGAAATATTATGGGACAAACATATAGAAGTATATACAGATAGTTTTATGCAGCAAAGCAATGGTATGCATTTCAGCTAAAGTTAACAAATTATGTTTATCTCCTAACTAAGTGTAGCTATGTGGGTAACATTTTACATTAGGCTTTTAATCTTAGTCTATTCTTTCTCTGTAGTCAACAGGGACCACTCATCTTTCTGAAATAGGTGCTCAATGTAGGCTGGATGAATAACTCTTTCCATGAACCGAAGAGAAAGCCTAGGTGATAACAGTAGTCACTTTAACTTTTTCACAAGCTACAGAGAAGTTGAATGAATCCAACACGAGAGAAATATTTTGCTGAAGTGGGGATTTAGATAAAACATTGTTTATTACTATCTCATAAAGCTGTTAAACAACCTAAATAAATACACTTCATTGATTCAGCATATGATCAAACTAAGCAAGTTAAGGTAAATAAAGGAAAAGTGAGTATTTGTGGCACCAACTTTATTTTTTCAAAGCATTGTGAAGAGAAAGAGAAAGGAAAAGCTTTCTCATGCACCAGATGCATTTTCTTAATTCCTCTCTCTAGATATTAATGCCTCCATCAGCCTAAGTAAGATGAAATATTTAAAGCAGTCAGTGCCTCTAAACTGATGAAGAAATTATTCAGCTACTTTACTGATAAATATTTCTGCACTATTTCAGTGGTAGAAGTTAGCTTCTAGCACTTGCAGAAGTCTTTGTAAAATAGCTTATATTTTATTTCTCTGGCATGTAGTTTCCTAGGAATTTCACAGAATACCTCTTTAAAAGCACAAGGGAAATAATCCTGAATAAAATGAAAAGTTATGATTCACCACTCTCTGTATTGTTTGTCCATTATTCATCTTTGTAGTAATAGAGATGAAACAAAGTCTTCTTTCAACATCCTCTTATCTCAAAAGTCCTTTTGAAAGAAGTCTTACATATATAAGTTGGCAATAATTTTGCCAAAAACCCAAGTGATGATAGCATCCCTGTTTATAAAAGTTTCAGAGCACCAGGATGGTTGGCATTCTTTAGAATTCTGCTCCAGGACAGATTTCCTCAGCTCCCATGTTTTTAATATCTTTTTGATCTCTTCAGAAGCTAACTTTATCATATAGATCACATAACTGTTCTTTGAATTAAGAGTTCCTGTTTGATAACCTGTTTGATCACCTGTTTGATCGCATCATCTAGTCAGACTGCCATGACTTGGGAGTTAGTGCTTGAAATCCTTTGGTGTAATCGAGATCACTGAAACCAGTGAGGCAAAGCATGTTGCTTGTATGGTCCTATCTGTCATTTGTTTCTGAGACACATTCTCTCCGTGATTTCGACTTTCAGTGCTTACTGTAGTGACTTACCTAATTGCATATTTTATTCTAGGTTTCCTAGGGCACTTGCTGATACCTCTGCATTAACTGAGTCTTTGATGTCTATTTTAAGTTATTAAGATTTGCTTATAGAAAACAAATCATGTTCTTGACAGTTGCTTCCCCCTTCCTTCCTTAATACAGTGCCATCTGTATTTATGTACATACTCTAGAGCACTTGTTCATTTTAAGTATAGAAAAGCCATAGCATAATTATATTTGCAAATTAACTAGAGTATTTTCTGCTACTATTTCTTTTCTGTTCAAGATGATACAATAACAGAATAGACCAAAGGTAGAATACAGACATTTTTCTGCTAATTAGAGGGTTTTTTTTCTATTGTGCCTTTGATATTTAGACCTGTGCGTTTTCATATAATTCAAATTTTTTTGAACCAATAACTGAGTTAGTACAAATAATAAAATATATACATACATATGTACAAAGTAAAATTCAGTATTTCCCAAACCTTTCATTACAGAAAAATCTATGTTAGAAATTCACTCATTTTCAAAGTAGCTGAAATTAAATATAATCTTTATAATATATCCTTTCATTCCTTAAATTTACATGAACATTTGATTTACTCAGTATCCAAAGAAAATTTAGGGACTTGTTCATGTCATAGCTTTTGCTTGCTGGATTTCTTTTAAGGTTATCTGTTAATCATAATTTATTTTTTTAAAAAGAAAATATATTCAGAAATGATATATTACTACTATATACACTACTATATACTATATATATACTACTATTCAGAGTAATATACTACTACTATAAAAGAGTTAACTTTCCAAAAATAATGGTAGCAAATGAACTCCTTATAAGACTTCTTAGTGCTATCACAATGCACAAAATGCTGATGAATAGCACACAGTTTGAAATGCCCACTGTAGTTTATAACATCATCATACTTATATCTGTGATTTTCAAATTAACCTGTACCATAAGATTTTAAAGGCATATAAATGAGTAGTAGAAAGCAGCCTATTCATGTTGTTTATACTGTATGATTAGTGGGTGTCATAAATCACGAACAAAATGTGATTCTGTTATTTGCAAGAATAGTTTTTTGCAGGAATCCATTATTTTTGTATACAATCACTTACCTACAATTCAAAATTAATTGTTCTTTTCTTCCTTGAATGTCTTTTCCCTCCACTATACCATTTCATCTGAACCATTAACATCTGGGCTATAATTATTGTGTTCATAGTTTTACCCCAGAGAAATTCCATTGACTCCATGCAGTTTCTTCTGATTTATATCAGGATGAAGAAGATGAAATTCAAACTGTTTGTTTTCCATTGTAAGAGAATGAGGAAAACTATGTTATAGCCTTTTGACATAGTCTATTGTGTTATAGCTTCAGGAAATGAATGCTGTAAAAACCCCCTCTCTGTTCCATTTTTTAATGTCTGGTTTAACCTTTCCAGCCACATTAACCTTTGTATTACTATTAGTGGTTCAATTATTCATAAACTCCTTATTCCAAAAATGTTTGATATTAAGCATACTTTACGGCTTCCATGACTTGAAATTTCTTATTAATTTACTTTTCCAAATTCTTGATCCTAATAGAAAAGGTGATTTCCATTAGTGGGACTGTGTTTATGTCACTCAGTATTGACATGCGGAATTGCATTTTGTCTACTTGTTTGCCAGAATTAACTGGTTAACTGATTTGGAGCTCTCTATACTAGTGATGGCTACTACCATGGTAGGCCGAATATATCCCATGACGGAAAAGAGTTCCGATACTGTGGTTGGATGGTTTCTTTGTTTCTGCTGGACAGTTAGTAAACCTTAGTTATTCCATGGTCAGTGAGTAATAATTCAACAATTTAAAAATATCTTTTTCTAATAAGAGAAGAATAAAATACAACAAAACCAGCAAATATAAAGAACCATGTATTGCTTTGACTATAGTATAAACCAAATGCACTACTGAACATATTACAGAGTTCTATGATCCATAAATGTTTTTATCTGGATAAAATCATTTTCCAGCACTTACACAGAGTGGGACAGAGATATGAGCACTGGAGTCACCTGGTGTATATACAAGGTACAATATGCCACTGGTCATTTTATGGCTTTCTAGTGGGAATAGGAGAAAAAAAAGTAGAGATGAGTGGGAACTGAAGAAGAGAGAAGCTTTCTCCTTTGATGTCTTGTCCCATCACAGTACTATTGGAGGAATGGGAGGTATGAAAACTTTTTCCTCTGTCACTTCTTCTACTGGCCTTATTATGGTAGTTTCAGGCACTGTTGATGAAGGACTATTTGCTTGGCTCTGACTGCAATGACTAATTTGCTGGCCACTGCTACCTTGGGTGGGGTGATTAAGAGGAAGGAGAGACCACGGGATGTGAATGGACTACTGCCTCCTACTTCTCTCTGCAATTCTGTTCTTTATCCAGTGAGCTGGGCGGATGAGAAAGCACTTTACTAGGGACTCTGAAATGTCAGGGCAGATGAAATCAAGATGTTTGCCACAAGTATTTCTCATACACAAAACCAGAATATTCTTTGGTTGAGTGAAAGCCTATAATTTTATTGATCTATGATTTCCTTGAGTAATAGCTTGTGATTGGCTTGTTGTTATTTTCTTTCCCACATTCTTCTCTCTCATTTTCCAGCTCTTTCTAGTTATTAATATTTCATCTCTAGAAAGACTGAAAGAAGTTTCTGTAATTGTTTGCACTGAAAGGGAGACATAGAAGCTGGACAAATCACGGAAGATGTGTTGTAAATATGCATAATAACAAATATATAATAGGGAATACATATGAAAACTTTTTTATCCCATACACAAATGTAAGAGATGCTTCAAGATAGGAAATTCAAAATCACTAGAAATAGATTCATGTTCCATTCATATAATTTAACCCAGGGAGTGCACAAGAAACTGGGAGGGGACACAGTCAGGACAGCTGATCCAAACGAGTCAAAGGGATATTCCATACCATATTATGTCATACCCAGTATATAAACTGGGGGGAGTTGGCCTGGGGGCACCAAGGCACAAGAATTGGCTCAGATTGAGCATCAGTCAGCGGGTGGTGAGTAACTCTATTGTGCATCACTTGTTTAGTATATTATTATTATTATTTATTAATTATTTCCCCTTCCTTTTTTGTCCTATTAAACTGTCTTTATCTCAACCCACAAGTTTTTCTTTTTTTTCAGTTCTCTCCCCCATCCCACTGGGGGGGAGTGAGTGAGTAAGTGGCTGCGTGGTGCTTAATTGCCAGCTGGGGCTAAACCACGATGAATAGACAGGCTAGCACAGTGCAAATCTTCACTTTGTGGAATAGGTTTCTTGTGCTAAGTGCAAAAAGGTATTTGTATGACCGCATGTTAAGACTTAAGAATGATAACATTCTTGCAGGCACAATGTACAAAGTGAATTTTATCTGTTGTACATCATATGACAAATACGTTACATGATTATTTCATTGCTACTCTTTTAGTCATAAGAGATAAGATTTAGTTTCCTTTGGGATTTTGTTACTTGGTGTTGTATTAATACTGTATCAGAATTCTAGCTCATTATAGCAATTTGTGGGCTTAGGAAGAAAGCCCCAATATAGATGTAGAAGCAATTAATTTCTTAAAAAAAACCAATAATTATTTCAAAGCAAAATAAAAAACAAAACAGGGCTTGTCTTTGTGTAAATTTTAAATAAATATATATTTAATATTTTTGATAAGAAGAAAATCAACAGGTTTTGTTTCCAAAAATTAGTTTTTCAATTAATTCAACTGTAGTCCTATAGGGTCAATATCTTATTATCTATTTGACACTTATGCTTATAAAATTAGTATTTAAATGCTTGATTGCTAGTTCACATCCCACATTTCAAAATACAGATATTTAAAAATAAGTCGCTCAACCTACATTCCAGTTCTTACATAGTTTAGAGTTGTTAGACATGGATAAGAACAGGTACACTACCTTTCAGAACTATGAGTTTTAAATATAAGGCATGAAAAAACATCCTGGGTTTTTTGTTTATAAAACTGTTTTTTTATATTTTAAAAATAATTTCTTTAGGGTTTTTGTTTTAATCTCCTTGATAGCATTAATCTATCCCAATGTATCAACAAAAAATACAGGTTAAAAGAGCAACTTCAGATATGAACACCTCTTGTGATAATGCACTTGGCATGTCAAAGCTAAAGACACGTTTTCGGCCTATGAGCCAGTAACCTTTTAATATAACCAAGTAACTACTGAATTTTCTACCCCATATGTCTTGAGACTTCATTTGAATCTTACAAAATACTCTGACTCTGACCTTTTCATGCAAGATAAATCAAATGTGGTGACATTATCCAAATCCATATTTTATTATTTTTATATTAGTCACTTCTTAACACTGTATGGTAAATTATGTCATCTTTTTTCTTCAACTGCAATAAAATGTTGTTATATAAGACTCTTCAAACATTTATTAAGACTGTACAAGGCATGTCAGTGTAGAAAAGAATGTTTTAAATATTTTTTCAACTGTTCTGTATTTCTACTTCACTAATACAAACCTAGTTCCCAAGTAACTGAGGTCACTGCAGATTTTTATCTGAATTTCATCTACTGAATTTCAGAGTTACTAAAATTAGGCAAATCCTACTAATTTAAGATTTTCCCATATAAATATTGTATCAGACATGCATTTTTAAAAATTGAATCGAAGTTGAATCTATGTAATTTCCTGACTGATAACATTTTCAGATGAAGTGATTTGGCAGAAGAAAGACCATATGAAAAGAGATTCCTAGACTGACATAAGTTAATTAGGAAATTTAAAAGCCTGAAAAAACTTAGAAAAGAAATATTTAGATGCAAGTACATGTAACAGAGATTTCCAAGAGATTTCTAAGATCATCTGCAATGCAGTAAAAAAAGAAATATATTAATAAAATTCCTTTGCTTTCAGTTAGGCTATGAGGTTTTTTCCTTTGTTCTTCTTTAACATGTACATACTCCGTCCACTGTGGATGAAGGTCACGAGGTAGTCGTTCTTGTATTTCAAAGAAATAGAGTGAGAAATAATCCTATTAACTGAATTATAAATCTATATCCTTGTACTGTGATTTTACTTTCTTGTCTGGTCCAGTCCTGTTCTACTTTCCCTCTTTGCTTGTATACAGAAATAAATACCAGGAAGTAACAGGGATTAATTAATTTAGTTGTGTAATATCAAGATTAGAGAGTCTATGTGTCATAATCTAGTTTCATTTGCAATGTTGACTATGAAATATTGTAAGAAAGAACATGAATGAGAGATCTTTGGAATATTTCAGTGAAGTTAGAACAGAACATAAACACTACCATAATCATTATATTGTTGTTTCAGTTTTACTTTTGCTTTTTCTCTCACTCTCACTCTTATTTAGTCAAATTCAAGTTTAACTTGAATTGTAGAGAGTATTCTTCATAGAGAACAAATTTTTTAATTTTTTTATTCTAAATGTATGAGGGTTTTTTTGTAAACCAGTTCAGTTATATATGAGATTTAAAAAAAAAAAAATCAAAGTAATTTAGCTAAGAAATAGCAAAAATTCCTATTTGTATAAAAAGTACACAAAATTGTCTTATAATTATTACACTGTTTTTCAATTCTGTATAGTTTTTAGGCTTATAGATCATTGATGTGGTCAATGACAGCTGATGCTTGTACAGTTATTTTAAAGGTCTGACCCAGTGCTTGCAGCTACGTCAGTCTTTTGAACATTAAAATTCTCGAGATATTTCTTATTTTGTGAAAACTGTATCTACATACCAGTTAGGTCTATTTATTCATCTCACTGTATTCCTTAGAGAAATACCAGTGTTTGGTATAGAAAACTCATTCATTTAATTGTTCTAGAACATTGCAAAAATATCTTGCCATCTAAAGTATTTCCTTATTTCTAACATTCTTATTTCTCATATTTCTCTTTCTACTTTCTAAAGGTACAGCTGTTACTTTCCTTTTTAGGGTGAGATGATCTGAAAAGAAAAATTTTAAGAAAAATTGCAATACATACAAGCATTAGGGAAGTAACAGGCTTTGACCTTTGGAATATATGTTGGTTTGAAGTGATAAAGAATGTGATGATTAGAATTGTAAACAGCTAAACATTTAAATTTTGAATAGAAATTTTTATGCAGTATACTTGCATCTTTTCTTTTGGATTAAAATCTCTCTCTGCTTTTGGAAAGCTACGCCATGCCGTGCACACATATTGGGAGTGTGCATAGAGGAAATTCAAATCTCAACTGTTCCATGTTCTAGCCAGTCTGTAAAATACTGAAAGTTTGGGGGTTTGGCTCAGGTGGTTTGTTTTTTTGTTTTGTTTTGTTTTGTTTTGTTTTGTTTTAATAGGGGGATTGTTTTTAATTCAGGGGCTTGATGTAATCTGCTTACTACATTCCCATCATTGGTTCCCCATTGAGCTTGTGTAGGAAGCTTTTATTCTAATCGTGACTCACCAAATTTACCTTTTACCTCTGTGCATGTCTATTTCTAAAATCAGTATTTGTTTCAAAGAATGTGAGGAATTAAAATTTTCACTAAATCTTGATTTTGATGGAAAAAAGTACAATTAAACAGTTTTTCATGCTACTATACTGCAAACCCCACTACTTTCAAATATTTATCTTATAGAATTTTATTTGTAACAAAGACAAGGTTATAGTGTAGGTTTGTCTTTGCAAGCATCCTGATGCTGGATCAAGAGGCATGATTATGAGACAGTATTAACCCATATATGTGTGGTTAGCTGAGTCCAAAAGATCAGGAAGATGCAGATCTGAAAAAGGGCAAGTAATTTTTACACTTCTTGCCCTTTAAGAAGTATATTGTGGAGAGAGTGATGGTCTTTAGTGTAGCTTAACTTGGTGGAATATGTTGTGAAAATACACATCTCAAGGTCTTTGATCACACATCTTTTCTGGGTTGATACCACATTTCTGACAATGCATTTGACAACCATCCCTTCAGGTAGCAGAGTTATAGGCATTTTTCCACTGTTGGCAATCCTCCTCTTTGGGCTGATCTCCTACGATCAGCTTCTTCTGTGATACTTTAAGGTTACGTTACTAAGGGCTAATCACAGCATACACAGAGACCCAGGGGGACTGAAGGAGCAGCGACCAGCAGAGGAAACCCTGTAATCTGGTGAGGGCATGCGGGGCACCCAAATCTGCGACTCCTCAGATGGTCAAAGACTGAGCAGCTCCTTGCCCTGATGTGGAACCCACTGCAGGGAGCCAACCAACTCTCCAGAAAGCCTTGCAGACTGAAGGGGGCTACTGACAAAAGGGGGATAGGGCTTCTTATGGGATGCGGGGGAAAAGCATTTGGGGATTGTGTAAAGGTTATTATGTGCGTGGAGTGCTTGGAGGAAAAGCCAAAAGGAGGGAAAAGGAGGGATCAAGGTGGATCAGGGAGGAATAAGTGTGGGAAAATAGAGAGAAAAGTGGATAAAAGTAGCTGACTGTATGTAAAAAGGAGTGTCTGTAGACTTTAATTAACTGTCCCTAAACTCAGGATGGCTTTGCAGAAGTAGTTTCAGAAACTAATCCCATCTCTTGTATTTCTGCTTATGAAATGTTTGATATGCTTCTGGTAAAATTATTTATCAACTACAAAATTAGCAGGTTTTCTATTGAATTTGAACTAAACAGACCTTTCCTGGGAATAAAAAATGAAATGAGGGAAACTAAGCTCTTCCCATAACACTTCTTGGCTTGGAAAGTTTTATAATCTGGAAAAAATCTGGTAAGAAATTACATAGGTTTATGTTGTTATAGTGTTAACTAACTCCAGCAATATTTTTACCTTATAGACTCAGGTTGCATGTCAAAAGAAAGTTTGATGCTATCAAGTACTATGTATTCTTTCTAGCTGTTCCATCAATAATTCTTTTTTTGCTACCCATCAGTAATTTTTTGATTTTTTGTTTCCTTTCTACATGTTAAAGATCACAATCCTTTCACAGCAATCACTAGCAGGAAACCATGCAGAAAATGTCCCTCTGAAGTCAGTAAGGCTCAAAGAGGATAGTCAGCGTATGTATATATATATATTTGCAAGTCTTGCTTCAAACTACTTCATATCCTTGGTATGTATGATTGAAGCCAGAAAATATTTTCTAGATATTGTTCTTAATTATTAGCCACCTAAATGTGGGGAAAAAACCAACCAACCAAACCCTCATTTGGAGAAATTCTTTGCTTCCCTGCCTAATCTGAATTTACATGTTGCCTCTGTATTTTCTTGAACATTGGTTCCTTTCCTCCTTGCATTGCCTTGTAATCCTAAGATGTACCTGCACGAAACTTGCTTACATCATGTTCTGTCATTCAGAAATATACTGAAGATGGAAAGTGTAATAGATAATAATAATTATAATGATTATAATAATTTTATACTTTATTGCATAAAAGGTACTCCTAGTACCTTAAAACTGCTGGTGTTTAGTGCTCTACCCATAGAAAGCATAGTTTACATTCTGTGAAATAACTGGCAAAAGAAGAGATTTAAGGAACTCCAACCCTTTTGACTAGCTCCAAACTCCCTGATCCCTTATGCAAGCTTTGAGGAGCCAGAAGAAATCTGTGAAATGCTTCAGGATCTTTTTTCTCATCTGTGTTTTCCGTTTTATTTACTCTGTTGCCTACTAAAAAGAAAAGATACAATATGCAGTGTTCTTCCATTAAATGTTCAGTACTGAACAACAGAGGGAACACATTCCCTTGTTCCTAGTGTGTATGTGTGTGCTTGTTGAACATAGTTATTAAATAAGGTCACATGATTTTAAAGAATGTTAAAAGTATTATTAGAGGTATTAGGCAGTGAGAAATGTTGACTACTTCTAGGGAAAAATTGCATTAAGTCTGAGACTTTTGAAGGTTTTCCTTCACACTGGAAACACAGACTATAGACTTTTACCATATAAATTACTTCAGTAGCTTTATTCTTTTTCCCACGTGTATGAAACTCTCAGGATTCATGCCAAAACTAACATTAACAAAATACAAGTAGTGTGCTAAATTATTGACACAGTTGACTCCATCTGTAGTAGACTCAAAAGCTGTGTAAAAGCTGGATGAACAAGATTTCATATTTTGGGAGTGAAAGCTATAAATTAACTATGATACTTCCTTCCAGGAATGAGAAGACATTGTATAATATTTTCCCACTGAGGGTATCTTTCAGCTGATAAAACAAACTTTTTTTTTCTAGTACTAGTTGTGAAAATTGGATACTTCATCATTATTTATATTTTGTAACTAAAAGGTAAAGAAATCTTTCTAGGAAATTAATGAGTTCTTTTTTTCTCTCAAAAATGTTCAGCCTATTAAACTTTAAACTTAAGCTTCATTCATATTGATATTTATTATAACCCCAATGAGTATCCTTCAGTTATGAGGAAGATTATGTTAACATCTCAGACATTAACAGTATTTAATATCTATGGAAATCAGTAAATCTGGTACAAATGTTCTAAGAAGATCATGTTTTTCCATATATACAAAACCCGAATATGTTTTTTTGCGGGGGGGGGGGCAATGAAGGAGGTAAGGGAACAAGGTAAAATTTTTATTTTATTGTCTATTACCTATCACTCTAATTTGAGTCAATAGAGCAAAAGAAGCATTATTAAAATACTTTAGAAGATGTGATTGAGTTATTTAACCAGGAATTGTCAGCAACATGTGCATAAGGTTAGATAAGATTAATTTCATTAACATAAATTTAAAATATCTCATCTTGAAAACCTTATGTGTCATAAACTGTTCTAAATCTCATCTGAGGATTTATGTAGAAATGTCTTCCAATCAATATATTTGTTTTAAAATTTGAGATAGTTCCTGTTAATTAAATGAACTATAGCTAAAAGTAAATACTTTATCATATTGCTGAATCTGACAAAATGATTTATACCTCTCTGAGTGTTAACAAAGTGCTAACACCCAGGAACAACTGCTTTGGATACTCAGTCCATTAATGTTCTTTATGGTGGTGGATGGATAGCATTTCCTGGCCCTTAGCCACTGTTCTCATGCCAGGAGGTGTTTCATAGAATCACAGGATGGCTGAGGCTGGAAGAGACCTCTTGAGATCATCTAGTCCAACTCCCTGCTCAAGCAGCGTCAGCTAGAGAAGGTTGCTCAGGATTGTGCCCAGCTGGAGTTCAATTACCCCCAAGGAGGGAGACTCCACCGCCTCTCTGGGCAACCTCTGCCGGGGCTCACTCACCCTCACAGTAAAAAAGTGTTTCCTGAGGTTCAGAGGGAACCTCCTGTGTTTCAATTTGTGCCCACTGCCTCTGGTCCTGTCACTGGGCACCACTGAGAAGCGCCTGGCTTCCTCTTCTTCACCCCCCCCCCCCCGCTATACTGGGAATTGATATACATTGATAAGACACCTTCCCCATCAAGTCTTCTCCTCTCCAGACTAGACAATCCCACCTCTCGCAGCCTTTCCTCATGTGAAAGATGCTCCAGTCCTTAAAAATCTTTGGCGCCTGTTTTGCGTTTGTGTGGCAGGGCTTTGGTACTGGGTGAGGGTCCGCAGGGCCAGCTCCTGTGAGAAGCTGCTGGAAGCTTCCCCGGCTCCAAGCCAGACCCGCCGCTGGCCCAGGCCGAGCCCCTCAGCGGTGGCGGTAGCGCCATTGGGAGAACGGAGTTCAGAGGGGAAACCTGCGGTGAGTCGGGGGATTGGAATGGGAGAGGAACCCCTCTGCTGTCCCCTGTCCCCCCCCAGCCCAGGGAGGGGAGCAGGGGAGCGGACACCCCCCAAGATGGCCGCCACTCTGTGGGGAAGCCCGCGCTGGAGCAGGCTGGGACTGAAGGACTGCAGCCCGGGGGAAGGACCCACGCCAGGGAATTTTGTGAGGAACTGCAGCCCATGGGAAGGACTTACCTTGGAGGGGGGAGGAGGGAGAGAGAACCGGGAGGGGGGTTGAGCCGGGCAGGAGGGAGGCCTGGGGGGAAGGCGTTCTAAGATTCAGTTTTACTTCTCAGTATCCTTGTTTTGATTTGATCGGTAGTAACTTAAATTGATGATGTTTTTTCCCCAAGTTGAGCCTGTCTTTTGCCCGTGCCCATAATTGGTGAGTGATCCCTCCCTGTCCTTGTCTCAACCCACAAGCTTTTTTTTATATTTTTTCCTCATCCTACTGGAGCTGGGGGGGGAGGAGTGAGTGAACGGCTGCGTGGTGCTTTGTTACCAACTGGGCTTAAACCACAACCGGGCCCTAATTTTGCAAACTTCCTGTGGATTCATTCTAGCAATATACTACAATACATTTTTTTTACCCATTTCTTCT
The DNA here is from genome assembly GCF_947461875.1 of Haliaeetus albicilla. Taxonomy (NCBI): domain Eukaryota; kingdom Metazoa; phylum Chordata; class Aves; order Accipitriformes; family Accipitridae; genus Haliaeetus; species Haliaeetus albicilla. The sequence goes on from NC_091507.1 coordinate 6,536,087, forward strand.
GTTGTTATAGTGCGTCTTCAATTAATTTCTGCAGTGCTTAGTCCTTTCAGTTTTTTTCAATAGTAGACTATGTATCTTTTTACCTGAACTTACTTTGATCAGTTACCCAGCTTGGAATACAAAGGAATAGATGTCAGTCAATAGTTTCTGAAATCTGACCAAGCTCAAAATGCTTATATTTTTAAAACAGGTTTTAAAGATACAATAAAAAAGAGGTTAAAGCAAAAAAAAGCATAGAAGACAACTAAATAAATACAAAGAAAGAGTTAATCCTGAAATTTTTTTAATCATTTTTTTTAGCTATGAAGAAGTAACATCAATTTTTTCAAAAGGTTTTTTTTTTAATTAACATTTCTTGAGACCAGAATGTCTTTCAAAGAAAGCTTCCTAACATCCCTGGGATCCTGAAGCCTTTAAGCACTATATTTTTGATACACTAAACAAGTTGTTCTAAATTGTTCCAATAAAAAAAAAAAAGAAGATTCTCTGCTGTTAATCCGGATTCATATGAGAAAGTTTGTCTATCACCAAAATAAATGCTTTTCCTTGCAAAGTGTCACTATAAAATATTTCATGAAACATGGAGGTAAGAGTGAGTGGTTTTTTGCTACGGAAAATTTAGGAACTAATTCCTAACAAGATAAATCAAAAGATTTAGTTCATGTACTTGGATAGTCTTATTGGATAGTCAATTGGATAGTCACTTCAGGGTGTTTCAGCCTTTCAGCTTCACTCTGATAGGAAGACAGCAGCAGTGCTTTAAAGGCAACTGTGAGGACAGGTATCAGTGATTTATAACATACAAGATGTTGTTATTCCTGAATTCGTATCATACTGAATTTTAGGTGCCTGTTGCTGCAGTTAGGAGAAATTATGACCCAAACTAGCTCGTTACATGAGTTATGATTAGGCAATATTTTTTGTTTTCCTTCCTTTTCCCCCTGTATATGTTAGTGACTCTTCCTTTAAGTTGCGCTAGGTTTTAAATTTTCATTGTATTTTTCCCTTCTTATACCTATAACAGCACACATCGCGTTAAACTTTCCTTTGCATTGACTTACTCAAAATCATGCACAAAGCTATTCAGCATTATATATAATGGCACTTTCATACAGAGAGGACTATGATAATTCAGAAAATGGTAAAGCCTGCTGACCATAAGTTTCCTTTGATTTTTCCTCTCTTTTCCTAGTAGGAATATGGTCTCTGTTTTTATTGCTATGCCTTCAGCAATATTTCCGGCAATCCCATGTTGTCTGAAAGTCCTTATAAACTTCATGCAAATATCTACGTGGGCACTTCTTGAAAGCCAAACTACTTAACAAAGTGAGCTTTTATCAAAGCATTAAGCTGTTAATAAATGAAGAATGTTTATCCTCAGAAGAGCTTCAAAGACTGTTTTGATGAAGATGAGCTTTCTTTCCCTCTTGCAGCTGTCCTTGCTTGTGGAGGGGAGCTGGCAAGCCAGATCAGGCTTGCTGCCAGAGAAGAATAAGTAGGAGGAGGTGGGCAAGGTTTCAGTGCAGGTGTTCCTTTAGAACTTGCTGTTTGATTACATCCTAAACTGTATCTGTGAAAGTGAGGCTGCTTTGTTCTTTTATGTATGCCCTGTGCTATTTTTAAACATAAAACCCCCAGAAAACATTTGCACGTTTTTAGATCACTAATTAGAAAACAAAAATCAAAGTGAACAAAGAAGTGACCAGCAATAACCTATAACAGAATCATATTAACTTTCTATCTTTTCAGTCATGCTGCTGAGGTCATTCTCTTCTATAATTCATAAATAACATCGAATGAGGAGATTTCATCTGTAACTGCAACTAAATAAAGATGGACAGAAAGACATTAAGTATAAAAAAAGAATTTACCATAGAAGTGCAACTTAATTAGCTTAATAGTTATATGTTGGTAGAAGGAGCTTTTCAACACTTGGGCGTTTTCACCTTCAAACAGAAGTTGAATTGCTATGCTGCTTTCAGTGTCTGCTCTTTCAGATTTTATGAATATAGGTCCTGAACTGAAAGAGAACCTTCCCTCTCTCTTTTCTTCTTTTTTTTCTCTTTTTTGGGGGGATGGCAGTGTTGGGGTTTTTTTCTGGTGATAAATGTTTTTGCCCTTTGTTCCACTTACTGCATACCCTTATTTCAATCTGGCTGAAATTCCAAGGCAAGCCCTTGGGAAAAAAATCTTTAAAGCTTGAATATTGATCATTCCCTTCATTATTAGATAGATTTGATAGACACAAGACAAAGACAGCATGGCCTGAATATACCACACATAAGGACTTAGATCTATAATAAATCCAATTTCCAATAAAGTCTCATGGTCAATTACCCAGATAAACCAGATCACAATATCCACATAAAATAATGTTTTAATATTAGATATTTCATATCTGAATGTTTAGAAGTACAGAACATCATCACAAAAAGTACAAAATACAATCCAAAATACAGTGCCAAGAGGATTACAACCATTTCAGTATGCATCTGGAGGTGCAATTTTCTAGCTCTGTTTTCTCATTGCAGTGCCAAACTAGTTGAAAGGAAGCGGAAACTGGTCATGCCCCTTTAGCTGCATATTGCTCTGCTATGATGAGATACCTGGGAGGCATAAAAGAGGTATTGGCCTTTCTTCTAGCTTGTTTTTTCTTCTGAGCAGTGGCAGAAGAAACACACTGGTAATACAGAAAAGAGATTTGAGTGTTTATGCTACTTGTAAGTAACTCATTTTTCAGTTTATTGCAAAATCATAAAACTAAGGAGAAATTCATGTAGGATAACATATGTCTCTTTTTTTTTTCCTTGAAAAAAATCTTTTGTCCAACATGGTTCGTTCCATTCTTCCTGGCAATACATATTGAACTTAAAATACTTGGAATAAAAGCAAAGGGCATGAAAAATAAGATCCACAAAGTTGAAAGCAAAAGCTCTCATTTTTCAGGCAGCAGACAGACACAAGGGGAACAAGTTCAGTACCTAACTCAGCATGAAGAGACTTAATACTGCATTTCCCAGTGTCTAAGAGTATATCCTAACTTTAGGCTGTCTGGAAGTAAGTTTTTTTTACTCTGTTACTTTGTGTAGATGAGCAAGCAGTCTTTAAGTAGGGACTGAAAGCCAAATGTCGCAGCCTTAGGGCAGTACCCTGACAACTAAGGCTCTAATTCCATATTCTGGAAGCTAGAGGAAGGTGCATGTTATGATGCCTTGTAAACTTCTCCACATTTTATTAATAGACACCAGAGAACAAAAAAGAGCCCTTTTGTTATACCTCATATGACCTATGCATTACACTAAAGAACAGTTTTCTTTCTTAGTGACCACTTAAGTACTCCAAAAAAAGTAAAGCTGTTGTGACAGAAGAGACTGGAAGAAACCTTCTTTAAAATATTCTATGTTCTCCTAGAAAAGACATACAGTGGGACTTCATTTGTAGTCTCTCTCCAATGAATCTTTAACTATAGTAAAATGTCTATAGGAATGATTTCATCAATTCGGCTTATTTCAGTCAGGTCTCTGATAACTTGTAAAAGTCCTCTTCTCCATTTGCCTTCACTATAAACAGGCAATCCTTTTAATCCTGAGTCCCTCTCCCCAAAACCACTTTCCACTCACACTGGGTTTTTTTCCCCCCTTTCTTTTGTAAGGCAGTTTTAATTTCTTTCATCTTTTATTGTCAAAACCAATTCCCTCATTAGATTATAATAGTCAAAAGACAGAATGAATCTATTGTCTCTAACACATGCAACCAAAACCAGTAAAGGCAAAAAGAACCATCACTTTGGTGATATTTCTATACCATTCTTTTGTGTCTTTACAGGAAAACATGATCTCTAAGTTAATATGTCAAAAAGATATCTCCCTTTAAAAGATACTGATGTCTTCTCTAGCTCTTGGAGAAAAAGAGAAAAAATAAATGGGAGGGCATTACAACAAAAATTTATTTTCTGCCTTTTTCAGCAGCACAATTAAACACAGAAGACTAAAAAATTTTTCTTCTGAGATTCGTTTGTTTGTCAGAAAGAATATAGTTCAAATATATTTTGTTATATTCCATGTCTTTTGCATCTATCAGCTTCAGTGATAGAACTAAACAAGTTGATACTCTTTTTGAAAATTGACAAAAGGCAGCAGACCAAGATTATGTGTTGCCATGGTCATAGATTATAACTGTTTCAGAAGACAGGATTAAAGCAATGGAAGGATATTCAATGCAGGAAACAAATTCCACTGGCTCCAGATTGAAACTAGACAATTTCAGATAGGAACTGAGCACACATTACTTAATAAGGAAGAAAACTGTTAGACAAACCTATTATTTTCTTGCAGTGAATACTACATTACATTAAAATTTTAAATTAAGAACTGATACAGAAGTTAGAGGCACTTTCTTTCCATTATCAGAATTGTGTGAATAACAATATTTTCAGTGTGATAAAAATCCACTTGATCTGAAAATTTTCCATTTGGTTGCCTAAAGAGAAAGATAAACATGTTTCTTTTCCTTTGTTTCTGTTTTCAATAAAAGTACAGCAAGGGTTAAAACAAATGGCGAGATTTAACTACTTGTCATGGATTTGACCAGCAATAGTTGATCTTGTTTTAAGCCAGAAATCCAGGAGTTACAACCATTGGCTGGAAGTTGGAAGACCTAATCAGTTAGGAAGTGGCTTTGAAACTGGGTCTTCTCAGTCAGAGATGTGCTGTTGAGTATTCTGAGGTGAGTTTCTTGTTGTCGAATTTCATTGACAAATAGATAGAAAAATTTCAGTTAAAATAAGGTAAGGGAAAATGTTAGGCCAGCTGTTGTCCTGCCTTTACAGAATTCAAGACCCCCTATTATGATTTGTTCTCTTAATGAAACAAAACATGAATCTGTGGGAGAAAATGAGATAAAAACCCCTTTCATTAGTGTTTAAATTCACTTGGAAGGCTAGGCTGAACTGCAGTGAAATGAGGGAGGAGAGTGAGTTGATAGTACAATAATCCCACTACTCACCAGCAGGTTTGCAGACAGAACAGGGAGAAATAGGGAAGAGAGGAGCGACCTCTGTTCAGACTCCTTAAAATCCATGGGCTTGCCTACATTTTATGAGCACCAGGAAGAGAGAAATGCATTAAATAAAACAGCCACCCAAGAATGTATATGATTCCCAAGATTCCTCTCACTCATGAGATGTAAAAAATGCCATTTATATTTTATTGACTCTTTGGGATGTGCAATGTACATATTTACCATCTTTTGTTTAAACATTACAACAGCCTTTTAAAGAAGATGAATGAATAACAGCTTAGTTACACCTTCCACTTTTCCTGCTTTGACTCTCCACCTCTAACATGGCCAATTAAAGACCCCCATGGGTAGCTTTTTAGGGAGTCTTTCAGCATGTAAGTAATATGTCTTAGGGAAAAGTCAGCAGGAGGTGAATAAGGTTCAGAAGCAAGGAAGCAGAGTGGCAATAATAATGGGATGGTGGATTCTCCTTTAATAATAGGTCTTATTTAAAACTTTAAATTTGGATGTTGCATGTTGAAGAAGTCATGTTTTATCCCTAGCTTTTTTGACAGAATACCTATCTAGGTATTTTTTTCAGAAGTGTAGTGAGTAACGAAAGGAAGCTTAAAAATATGTAATTCCACTTCCAGGCTGTATAATCACAACAGGACTACTATGTTATTTCTTCTCTCCTCATCTCGCCTTTCTCAATGCCTTTGAACACAGTTTTTAAGGTCTTAAAAAATTTTTTTTATAGATAAAAGGAAAAATTTCTGTATACCCATTAGTGCCTGAGGAAGAAGATATGACTTCCTCTGCTCTATCCCTTACAACCTGGCTGACAATTAGCTATGTCCATTTTGGTTTTGAGTGCACCATAGTACAGTGGATGGTTTTGCAGTGACCAGTGCAGTGCAGAGATAGCAGTAAGGACTCCATGTACTGAAATAAAGCGCTCTACTTGCAGGAAGTTCACAAGCATTTATATCCAAGCAAAGTCTCTAGATCTTTGCTTTTTTTATTTTTATACTGAACAACTGACATCATAGATGCAAATGCTAATATTTTACAAAACACAGTCCTAACTGATTGAATTACAGCTAACAAGCCAATCTAAAAAACCCCACAAGGTTCTAAACCAAGACCATCTGTATGTTCATGCCTTGTGGGCTGACATCCTGACTAATCTATCATTGCCATCATTCCCTTGTCTATTGCACAATTTTCAATTTCCAGTATAAAACCTTGGAATACAACAGAAGACTGCATAGGATCTACATAAGTTATAGATACTGCAGGAAATGCATTGCTACATTTTAAATTATTAGTTCAAACTTTTATTTGTACAAATATCAGCAAAGAGAACAAATGCCATAGAAGCAAGCTGCACAGCTGGATGACTAGTGGCCAGCAGTAGAAGTCTGTTAATCTTGAAATAATTAAATAGCAGGATAAACTATAAGCTCACTGAGTAAAATTGCCTCCCTTTTCCCTCCCTCTGTGCAGAAGGGCTGCATAAGAGCCGGAAATCAGTGCCATTTAAACCCTAATTTAACAGTATAGATAGCACCTCAGTGGTGCTTAGACTTTATGTTAGTTGCATGTTGGGATGTAGGATGACTTACTTAAAACAGGTAAAGAAGATAAAAACATGCTATTCTTTTAATTACTAAGTGGAAGGAGGTAACATAAATAAAAAAAAATCCAAAAATTACTCGGTAATTCTGGTGTATTTTCAATTAAGATCTTCTTTCACCATGCAAAATAAAGGAAAGCAACAGCTAAACTTCAATTAGCAGAAGTGATCTTCTGCTACAATATAGTAATACACTTCTTATTTCATCTCTGAGACATGGGAAGATGTGGTGGGTTGACCCTGGTTGGATGCCAGGTGCCCACCAAAGCCGCTCTATCACTCCCCCTCCTCAGCTGGACGGGGGGGAGAAAATATAACAAAAGGCTCGTGGGTCAAGATAAGGACAGTTTAATAAAGTGATAGCAAAGGTTGCGCGCGCGAAAGCAAAGAAAAAAAACAAATGATGTTATTCTCTACTTCCCATCAGCAGGCGATGTCTAGCCACTTCTCGGGAAGCAGGGCTTCAGTACGCGTAGTGGTTGCTCCGGAAGACAAAATGCCCCCCCTCTTCCGTCTCCCTTTACTTAGCTTTTATATCTGAGCTGACGTCATATGGTATGGAATATCTGTTTGGTTGGTTTAGGTCAGCTGTCCTGGTTATGTCCCCTCCCAAGATCTTGCCCTGCCCCAGCCTGCCATTGGGGGGGGGGGCAAAAATGTTGGAGAGACAGCCTTGATGCTGTGCCAGCATTGCTCAGCTGTAGCCAAAACACTGGTGTGCTATCAACACCTTTCTAGCTACTGATGCAGAGCACAGTGCTATGAGGGCTGCCATGGGGAGTATTAACTCCATCTCAGCCAGACCCAATACAATCTCCACCCCTTATTCCATACCATTTGCGTCCTGCTCAGGTTCCACATAACTTAATACAGATATCTTCTAACCATACTATTGTATTTAATTCTCATTACTGAAATCCTTTCTCACCAACACTTACAACTGAGACTACATACTTAAACCACTTTTATACCCAACGTACGGATTTATACATTCTTATTAATTACTATCCCCTGTCCTTTAAGAGATAGATATTCCATGGGCTTCTTCCACTCTTCCTGATGTTCACATACAGGTTATGACTTGAGCCCCATCCATCAAGATGAGTGGTCAGGACAGGAGAAGCAGTATGTTCGATCGTTGGGCCCCAACACCAGCTTGGTTTGGGTCACTGATGCACTTGTCTGGTTCCTTGCGAAGTTCACTCTTCTGCAGTTCAGGTCATTCCTGCTACATTACTTCCTACAACATACAACTCACATCACAGATTATTTTTCCCCCAAGGTTAAATGTCCTTGAGGCACACACTGGGTCTCCCCATCCTTCCGCATTACCCACCAAGTACACCCAGGTCCCTGAGCAAAGACAATCCCACGAATGGGTTTGCCTTTTCCCATGGGAGGTGCAATCCACACTGCCTTCCCCAGCCACTTCCCCATGTGCACTACGGGGACCTTATCTCCTCCCACAGTATGTAGGGGTTTTGTTTGGGCAGGACCAGGACGGTTAGCAGATCCTCTGGTGTTAACTAGCCAAGTGGCTTCTGCTAAATTTGTATCCCAATGCTTCCATGTCCCATTGCCTAGCGCTCTCAGCATAGTCTTCAACAGTCCATTATATCTCTCAATTTTCCCAGATGCTTGCGGGTGATAGGGTATGTGGTACACCCACTCAATGCCATGTTTCTTTGCCCAGGAGCTTATGAGGTTATTTCGGAAATGAGTCCCATTGTCTGATTCAATTCTTTCTGGGGTACCGTGTCGCCATAAAATTTGCCTTTCGAGGCCTAAGATGGTGTTTCGGGCAGTGGCATGGTTTACAGGATATGTTTCTAGCCAACCAGTAGTTGCTTCCACCATGGTGAGTATGTAGCGCTTGCCTTGGCGTGTTCGCGGCAGTGGTCCAATGTAGTCAATTTGCCAGGCCTCGCCATATCGAAAACCCAGCCACCGCCCTCTGTTCCAGGGAGACTTTACTCTGGTAGCTCGTTTGATTGCAGCACATGTTTCACATTCATGAGTGACCTGCGTAATGGCCTCCATGGTCAGGTCCACCCCTCGATCACGAGCCCACCTATATGTTGCATCTCTCCCTAGATGTCCCGATGTCTCATGGGCCCATCGAGCTACAAATAGCTCACCTTTACGCTCCCAGTCCAGGTCCACCTGAGCTATTTCTATTTTGGCAGCCTTGTCTACCTGTTCATTATTTCGATGTTCTTCAGTGGCATGGCTTTTGGGCACGTGAGCATCTACATGACGTACCCTTAGAGTTATGTGTTCTACACAGGCAGCAATGTCCTGCCACAATGCTGCTGCCCAGATGGGTTTACCCCTGCGTTGCCAATTGGTCTTCTTCCACTGCTGTAGCCACCCCCATAGGGCATTAGCCACCATCCAGGAGTCAGTATAGAGGTAGAGTACCGGCCATCTTTCTCGTTCAGCAATGTTTAGGGCTAGTTGGATGGCTTTCACTTCTGCAAACTGACTTGACTCGCCTTCTCCTTCAGTGGCCTCAATGACTTGGCGTGTGGGACTCCACACAGCAGCTTTCCACTTCCGATGGTTCCCTACCACACGACAGGATCCATCAGTAAACAAAGCATAACACCTTTCGTCTTCTGGTAACTCATTATATGGTGGTGCCTCTTGGGCACGAGCCACCTCCTCAGGTGATGCTCCAAAATCTCTGCCTTCTGGCCAGTCCATGATCTCTTCCAGAATTCCTGGGCGGTTAGATTTCCCCAGTCGAGCCCGTTGCGTGATCAATGCTATCCACTTACTCCATGTAGCGCTGGTTGCATGATGTGTAGAGGGGATGTTTCCTTTGAACATCCAGTGTAGCACGGGCAATCGTGGTGCCAAGAGGAGATATGCTTCTGTACCAACAACTTCTGAAGCGGCTCGAACCCCCTCATATGCTGCTAGTATCTCTTTTTCAGTCGGGGTGTAGTGGGCTTCTGATCCTCGGTACCCCCGGCTCCAAAACCCTAATGGTCGACCTCGGGTTTCTCCTGGTGTTTTCTGCCACAGGCTCCAGGTGAGACCATGATCCCCAGCTGCAGTGTAGAGTATATTTTGCACATCTGGTCCTGTCCGGACAGGCCCAAGAGCTACTGCACGAGCTATTTCTTGTCTGATATGCTCAAAGGCTTGTTGTTGTTCAGGGCCCCATTCAAAATAGTTCTTTTTCCGCGTTACTCGATAGAGAGGGCTCACAAGCTGACTGTAACCTGGAATATGCATTCTCCAGAACCCCACAAGGCCTAGGAAAGCTTGTGTTTCTTTCTTGTTAGCTGGTGGAGACATAGATGCTATCTTGTTAACCACATCCATAGGGACATGACGGCGTCCATCCTGCCATTTTATTCCCAAGAACTGAATCTCCTGTGCAGGTCCCTTGACCTTGCTTTTCTTTATGGCGAAACCAGCTTTCAGAAGAATCTGAATTATTCTTTTCCCCTTCTCAAACACTTCTTCTGCCTCATTGCCCCACACGATGATGTCATCTATGTATTGTAAATGTTCAGGGGCTTCGCCTTGTTCCAGTGCTGTTTGGATTAATCCATGACAAATGGTAGGACTGTGCTTCCACCCCTGGGGCAGTCGATTCCAGGTGTATTGGACGCCTCTCCATGTGAAAGCAAACTGTGGCCTGCACTCTGCTGCCAAAGGAATGGAGAAAAATGCATTGGCAATATCAATTGTAGCATACCACGTGGCTGCCTTTGATGCCAGTTCATATTGGAGCTCTAACATGTCTGGTACAGCAGCACTCAGTGGCGGTGTCACTTCATTCAGGCCGCGATAATCTACTGTTAACCTCCACCCTCCATCAGACTTTTGCACTGGCCATATAGGACTATTAAAAGGTGAATGAGTCTTGCTGATGACTCCTTGGCTCTCTAGGTGATGAATCAGCTCATGGATGGGAGCCAGGGAGTCTCGGTTTGTCCGATATTGCCGACGGTGCACCGTCCTGGTAGCGATTGGCACCTGTTGTTCTTCAACTTGCAACAATCCTACAATGAAGGGATCTTCCGAGAGGCCAGGCAGAGTAGATAGCTGTTTGATCTTCTCTGCATTTACAGTGGCTACACCAAAAGCCCATCGGTACCCCTTTGGGTCCTTGAAGTACCCTCTCTTGAGGTAGTCAATGCCAAGGATACAAGGGGCCTCTGGGCCGGTCACAATGGGGTGCTTTTCCCACTTGTCCCCTGTCAAGCTCACTTCAGCCTCCAGTATAGTCAATTCTTGGCATCCCCCTGTCACTCCAGAGATCCAGATGGGTTCCGTGCCCCTGTATCCTGATGGCATCAGTGTACACTGTGCACCAGTGTCTACCAAAGCCTTATACTTCTGTGGGTCTGATGTGCCAGGCCATCGAATCCACACAGTCCAGTATATCCGGTCATCCCTTTCCTCCTCCTGGCCGAAGGCAGGGACCCTCTATTGCTGTTCCTCATCAGAATATTCACTGTCCGATCCTTGCGGTACCAGACCAGAAGTCCCCTCACCAGAATCAAGGGAGGTAGTTTCAGTTCTTCTATGCCTGGAGGATCGCTGAGTGCTTTCTTGGGCCTCTACAGCAACTACGCTGACAGCCTTCTTCTTGGGTGACCCCTTCTTAACAGCTGTCTTCCCTCTCAGTTCACGCACACGGGCTTCCAGCTTAAAGGTGGGTTCACCATCCCACTTCCTCATGTCCTCCCCTTGGTCACGCAGGAAGAACCAGAGTGTACCACGTGGCATACGCCTTAGGCTCCCTTTCCCTCTGACTGGGGCAGGAGAGGACTGATTTCTTGGAGCATCCCTAACAGCCAAGGCACTGTCCTGTAGGGATGAGGAAACACAGAGATTTTCCTCAAAGTTTTGGAGCCAAGACGACACTTTCTCCACAGTTGGTGTTTCCATATCTGGACAATACATTGCTGCCAAGCTGTTAGAATACGATGCTGGGGCACCTTGAATCACCTTTCGCCACATGGCCCGTGTGCACAGGACATCCTCTGGATCTTTGGAGACTTCCTCATCATCTAGATCACTGTAGATGACTTCCACCACTGCTAACTCTCTCAGGTACTGGATGCCTTCATCTGCGGTAGTCCACTTTTCTGAGGAATTCACAAGATCTTCCTTGAATGGATATCTTGCCCTCACACTTGAGAGAAGCCGGCTCCAGAGACTGCAAACTGCTGCCTCTTTTCCAATTCCTCTTTCAATTCCCCGGTTTCTAGCGAGGGATCCCAGCTGTTGGGCTTCCTTGCCTTCCAGTTGCTGACTATCAGCCCCATTATCCCAGCATCGGAGCAGCCAGGCAGCAATCCGCTCACCTGGCTGGCGGCTGTAATCTTTCCGCAAGTCCCGAAGTTCTGAGGACGTCAGGGACCGGGTAGTTTCCGCTTCCTGTTTAAGTTCCCTCACTCCTTCCTCCAATTTCCTTACCGAAGGACCAGCTTCTAGATCAAGCCTTTCCTCTTCTTCTTCTTCTTCTCTCACTAATCGATGGTATGGACCCGTTGATCTCCTTGTCCACTGCTTCCTTTTCACTACTGGGGCAATTACTGTAGTTGTTGTTGTTTGGGTCCCTATCTCGAGCATGGTGTCCTCAGATGCAGTCTGGGTCCCTGCCTCAACCATGGTCCTCTGACAGTGTTGAACTATGGCTCGGTAGGCATAGGCCAGGCCCCAGTACAGTGCGAGAAGCTGCTGGTTTTCATTGGGATAGGCAAGGCACCCTTCTATCAGGTGGCGCGTCAGTTTGCCAGGGTTACTTGCCTGTTCAGATGTAAAATCCCAGATTATGGGAGGTGATAACCGTCCTAGGAATCTGCCCAAATCCTTCCATATACCCTGCCACCCAGGCACTGGTCGCTTGAGGGCACATTTAAGTATTGCCTCACCTAAAACTTGCCTTCTCTTATACCAGGACGAGACCAGATTCCACAATACCCATAATATGCCACCAGTATTAATTATTAGTATTAAACAGCTTACATAAGGGTGAACAAGGACCTCGGGAGCCTGCATAATAAAACCATTCACATCAATGCCTGGTAGGGAGAGGGAGATGTGTTCCCTCATCTCCTCCACAAGATAGCTCCCACAACACAGGAAAGCCATCAGTGCCAGGACAAAGCACATAGACATTATTTGTATTAGCACGTTCCCGCGTTCCTTCATTCTCCCCACAAGATAGCTACCACAGCAAAACAAAGCCATCAGTGCCAGGACAAAGCACGCAGCCATTATTTGCATTAACATGTTCCCAAACTCAGCAAGCTAGAGATAAGCAAGCAGCTAACAAGCTCCGTGACCTGCACAGGAGCTTGCCACTTACTAACTAGCTATAGAACACTTAATGCAAAACTGCCGTTGTCGTGCCCCACGTTGGGCGCCAAAAAGGACTGTGGTGGGTTGACCCTGGTTGGATGCCAGGTGCCCACCAAAGCCGCTCTATCACTCCCCCTCCTCAGCTGGACGGGGGGGAGAAAATATAACAAAAGGCTCGTGGGTCAAGATAAGGACAGTTTAATAAAGTGATAGCAAAGGTTGCGCGCGCGAAAGCAAAGAAAAAAAACAAATGATGTTATTCTCTACTTCCCATCAGCAGGCGATGTCTAGCCACTTCTCGGGAAGCAGGGCTTCAGTACGCGTAGTGGTTGCTCCGGAAGACAAAATGCCCCCCCTCTTCCGTCTCCCTTTACTTAGCTTTTATATCTGAGCTGACGTCATATGGTATGGAATATCTGTTTGGTTGGTTTAGGTCAGCTGTCCTGGTTATGTCCCCTCCCAAGATCTTGCCCTGCCCCAGCCTGCCATTGGGGGGGGGGGCAAAAATGTTGGAGAGACAGCCTTGATGCTGTGCCAGCATTGCTCAGCTGTAGCCAAAACACTGGTGTGCTATCAACACCTTTCTAGCTACTGATGCAGAGCACAGTGCTATGAGGGCTGCCATGGGGAGTATTAACTCCATCTCAGCCAGACCCAATACAGAAGAATTATACACAATCCATTCATAATGAACAACATGTTCAATAAGATGCTTTTGCATGTTTGCTAACTATTCATGGACAGATTCTTTTTTATTAATATCAACTAAAGATATGCGATTTTATTTTGATATTAATGTATGTTCCTGATTGTTTCTGCATCTGAGAATCTTTCTGACTTTTGATTAGAAGTCTGTATCCTTACTGAAGTTGAAAGTTTGATTCTCTCCAGAAAATAGGAAATCAAGCAGAAATATATATACCTTTCTCTTTGATGAGACAAATAAATTAAAATGTGAACAGTTAGCGTTGCCATTTGAATGCAACCCTCAGCAATGCAATCTGCTGAAGAAGTAAGAGAAAGAGAGACATTATGTATCATTGATTAATTCAGGATGTTGCCAATATTTTAAGCAGACATAATGGATGTACTTCCCCATAAAAAGACCACAAAACACTTCCAAATCCTGTATTTATGTGTTTTGGTACATATTTCTAAGTGTCACAAGTTTAGCAAAAAGCATAAACAATCTCATGTGCTTTGTTTCTATCTTCCCTATTAAAAAAAAGGAGCTAGTCTTTCTAATATTAAACTGAAATAATTTTCTATGCTTAGTTTCTGAATGATCTGAATACATGTCCTGGCTTGGTCCCCTTGAATGTAATTTTAATTGGTACCCTTAAATTTTTCACACCTGAAACTTTTAAAGCAAAAATGCATTGAAATATATATTTGGTTTGTTCTATCTAGGTCAGCTGTGTTAGTGTCTAGGCTGATATCCCTCACTCCTGACTTGGAAACTAATGTAATGGGACAGAATTGATGGTTTCTTTTCTGATGGATTTTTAGTGTTGCCCACATGCTATATTCGGGGGGACACAGATAACGAAGGAGCTTTTAGTGGAGAACCAAAACCGAGAGGCTTCACCTGATTTCACCTGGCTTGCGTGAGTCTTCATCTCAGCTCACTGATACCCAACAGTGAACTCTGTGTTGGATACCTGGTTTCAGATGGTTCAGGATAAGCTGGGAGACAGTTTTGCCTTGTCCAGTGCCTTCCCTGACCTCTGGCAGTGAATGGCTCGTTATCTTCCTGGGATTATAATTATTCTGGGGACCAGTTTGTTGCTCACAGCTTTATGTAGAGAGCAAAATGTTTCATCCCAGACAACAATTGGTCTTGATTCTTGCTGAAAGTAAAGTGTATGCTGTTTGATGCAATCTTTTTTCTCTCGTGATTCAGAGACCCAAAGAAATGTCTTCATACAAACATTGTCCCCTCCCCATTACTCCTGACACGGAAACAACATGACCAAGAAAAGTCTTATTTCCTTCCAGTTGTATTGCATCTCTGAGCATAGGTACTACTGGGGTCAGGCTGTAGTAAGCACCTCTGAGTGTTGGCTGAGGAGCAGCGAGTGGTCTAAGGAACTGATCCTAGGAATCTACAGAGAAAATCAGCAAGTGTTGGAAGAGAAAATGGGAGGGAGCCAGCTCTTCCCACTGATATTCAAGAGATGGAGCTGGTGGGGTCAAGTGTTGAGGAGGCGTGTATCTTATCTGGCATGGCAGAATAAGGTGAACTGTTGTCAGCAATAGGAAAGAATGCTAGTTCAGAAGTTTCATCCTTCTTTTAGCCATATCCTTTTTGTTGTGAGGTGATAGTGAACAATAGAGGCTATTGAATAATTTACAAGTGGATGTCCCTGAGGTGCGTGGGCAAGGCAGTTCAGGATAGGTGAAGTACTCTTGTAACCTTAAGCTATGACCTAACAGTGCAGCAAATATGAGACAATATTTAAGCAGAAAACAGTGAAGAGAATGCGCTATATCTTGTATTGCACTCAGAGATACAGAGAAAACAAGTGTAGACTGATTGTGTGCAATGCATTAGCTTGAGAAATGCTGCTGCATAAACAGCTGGGCAAGCAGACTAGATTTGGAGGCTCCAGTGCCACATGGGAGACCTTGAATATCCAAAGTGCCCATATGGAACGGAAAGAAAAGACATGGCACCCATGGGAGACACATGTTCTTCTGAAATGAAAGTGTATGCCTATGTGTAAGGTAACTGAATCCTGCCTTACATTCTGAAGTGAAAACTATCCACAGGCCAAAACAGAAGTCAGATCCTTTCCTTAGATTAATTTGGAGTTAGGTTTACCTAACAACAGTTTGTTATGCTGACTTAAGTATTGGGTTTTGTTGTTGTTTTTTGGTGGTTTGTTTCTTTCCTTTTGTAAACTGCTTCCAGAAAACCCTCAAACCCAAACAGAAAGATGTTTCCAGTGCTGGACTATGAATGATTGTTCAGGTTGTGCCTGGATTCACAGTCACCCAAGCCCCTTTCTGTGGCAGGTGAAAGGGCAACCTGTACATCCTCTGAGCTAATCTCATCCTCTCCCAGAACAGGGAGGCCTTATCTACTTTGCCCAGGGTGAGTAACTGCTGGTATGTGCTGTTCTTCACCCTGCACTCACCCTGCATTGTGTGGGAGAGAGCTGCTGAGCACAGTCAGAGAGACAGCAAGAAGCTTTCTGACAAATAAGCAGTGGGGCTAATTGTGTTCCAGTGCTGAGGCTGTGCCCCAGCCTCCTTCAGCGTGCAAGCACAGACACAGTCTCAAAGTATAATACTGCAGTATTAGCTTGGTTTCCTCCACTCCCACCTCTGTTGGTTTTAGTCATGAAACATTCTGTCCTAAAATCTTCTCTGGAGTTAAAGTAGGTTTGTGAGGTTATCCACATATATGCCCCTTTTTTGTACTTTCATAGAGGAGCTCAACTTTTTCTGATGTAGTTTTCTGTCCAAGTTCAGCAGCCTCTAGGTACGCAACCTAAAGTTTGGTCACTTTCTTATATGTTGACACATGAAGTTAGAGCCAAAATAAACAAACCAACCTTGCCTTCCCAAGTGGGTTTTGTTCCTTGTTTGAACAAAGCAAAACCCCAAAAGAGCAAACTATCTGATTCAGCAGTGACTCTCTACATTTTTGTTAATTTCTTCTCTGCAGCTGCTACCCTCATTATACCGGGTGTCACAGGACTGTCACAGCCTTGCCTTGATCGGGACATGAGTAACGGAGTACGATGAGCTGTGGCCAGCAGCGATACAAGGGAGACCTGAGCGCCATGGGCCTGTGGATGGGTAAGAGGTCAACAAGTGATGGGACAGCAACACCTGACGCCACCAGGAAGGCACAGTATGACCAGTCATGGCAGCATCTGGCAACGTTTGGCTAATAAACCCCCACTAAGGGAGATGGGGGGGACATCGTTATGTGGCTGTTTGATAGCATGTGGAGGAAGAGGAACAGGGAGAAGGGCTATGCATTTGTGCCCAAGTGATGCTCAGAGGCTGACCCTGAGGCTGGTGAGAGCGAGAGTTGTTCGCCCTGGCTGGCTCCGCTGTGCCTGCTTGCTGTGCTGGGCATAGGAGAAGGTCTCAGGGAACTATAGCTGTGTGTGCATTTGTGTCCGAGCTCACAGAGCTTTTCCTGACACAGCCTGTTCCTTACTTGGTCCCATTAGTAAATTAAGCTTAGCAGTGTCCTGTTACCTGCTGTTCTGTTTCCCCTGTGACATTATAACTCATATATAATTTCTTGAACAGCTGTATTAAAGAAAGACTGGGTTTTCATAAGCTTTTTTTGCACACTGACTCAAGAACACTGTTGGTCAAATGCATGATCTATAGCTTCTACAGTGATTACTGGAAATGCTCTTACCTATATATATATTAATGCAAGTTTTCAATGGTAATTGTTATACCATTAGCTGCCCAGGTAACCACTGTCCGTATTTCCCATCAGCAACTATATAATTTGCCATTTTCTCACTTTATAGAATGATAATGTTACTTATTTTCAAATAATGGTTAAGCTTCTTCCCTCAGCCACAGAAGAGAAAAAACTTGGTAGTCTTAAAATCTCTTACTTATGAGCAACTTAGTCATATATGCATTTTTATAACCATACTATTTTCAAGGCATGTAATTTGATTCCACTAAATACAATGAACTTTTTCTTTAGATGGAATAGCTATAGCTGAAAATAAAGCATAATATCAACATGAATATATATTTGAAAAATCCCAAGCAGTGTGAATTTATCTGGTTCAAAATTTAAGGGAAGTAAACTTTCTGGTTCACTATAAAGGCATAAAGAATATTTTCTCTTTCCTTTTTTAGATATTCTTACGCTGAAAACAATAATGCCTAAAATTACTTATGCTATTGTTCAATTCTGAAACAGTGCCTTTTATCATTTTCAGTTTTAATTAAAATTCTGGCTCAAAATTAATCATTTAACACATTAATATTTTTTAAAAAACTGCTGACCCACATGCTGAGTTTAATAGAAACTTTCGAATTCTTGTGAAACTTAAAAAAAATTATTTTTCAAAATTAAAACACAGCAGATCATTAAAGCCTCCCAGCACATGGGGACACACACACACACACACATGCTGAAAACCTTGGTCTCTTTATTCTCTTATTGTATCATTATTAATACCTGGTCATATTAAGTAAATAAATAAACATAAAATGAAATGTTTAACACTTCATCCTTGGTTTTGTATTGAACATACACTGCCTATTTTTCCGGAGCATCTCCTTACTAGTTATTTAAATAACATGTTGTGTATTTTGAGTCTTACCCATAAGAAATTCTAGAGAGTTTTTTTATTTATAAAATTAACAGAAGCTATGAGCCATAATCCTTTGTTTGTTGTATTTAAACTTGCTTTTATTCCTAGTTAAATCCTATCTGAGCATTTAATGATTTTTCACTTTTTAAAGCTTTTTTTAAACAAAAAAAAAGGTCATAACTTGAAACATAGAGATAGGTCATAGAGCAACCTAAAGCCAAAATATGTCAGAAGGACTTCCACCCCAGGTAGGCTTCTCTCCCTCCTCAACACAACCTGAACTTCAGTTCTTTTCAAAAGGCCAGTAAATATCCAGTCCCTGTAAAATATTCAGTTCCTTTTATTGTGCATTGCTGATGGGAAAGTTAAATGTAGATTATTTAGTCAGCTAATGTGGCCTTGAGGTATGGGCAGCTATTGTGGCCCTGAGGCCAAGAACTAGGATGCCTAACTGAAAGAGTTCCTATTTTCAAATAGTCACATGAGGTTGAGCACCCAAATTAAATTCCTACATTCAACATCTGACTATCTTGAGAAGTATTGTATCCTGGTATTCTGACGATCTCCATTTTAGTTTCCTCATTCTTATTAAGAGGCATGAAGAAATGTGTAAAGGTTAAAAAGTACGTCTGCCCACTTTGGTTTGCTTTGCTTTGCTTTGCTTTGCTTTGCTTTTTTTACAAACCCTATCGCCCTATCTAATAAAAGATGCCAGTTCTCATCACAAGCCGGTGTTGTCAGATATCACAGCTGAAGTATATATACTATCTCTGTGCATTTTCAAGTAAGACTGTGTGTCTCACCAGTTCAGGTTCTCTTGAAGCAATGAAATCCTGATTTCTATGGGAAGGCAGACACATTTCTCCAACCATTCTCCAAGGGTGAATGTTGCTGTCCTTCCCCAGCTATTTGACTAGACCCTCCATGCTTACCAGCAGTAGGAACTCTATAACTGACTAGTGTCAAATTTACCTTAGAGATGTAGGGACATCACTGCTCATATACAGAAAATCACTCTGGAAACCTGATTGTCACTGTCACTAACAGACTGATTGACTAGCCCAGTCTTGTCCTCCCAGGCACTCCTCAGAAACAGGCGGGACACGGACAGTGCAAATTGCTGCTGGCTGTCATTTTGGGGGGATGTTCTCAGTCCTCTTCTACATTTCAAGTGAGGCTATATGCAAGGGAATGGAAGCAGGGTACTTGATACTAGAACCATCTACCTCTCCTAAGGAAAGAAATTCCCTGGGAGAAAATTATTATTATTTCATCAGGCTGCAGACATCCTCTGGGTTACTAGTTCAATACCTCTGCACTGAATATTAAAGTGTAAAATCTGGATGTTGTAGTACCCAAGTATCCTTAAGAATTTAGTTGTAAGTAGTTGTTTAAGGCCATACAATAAATTTACAGAGCATGACTTCCAATCCCTCCCCATCTTTCCCATGTCCTAAACGCTGTGTGCCATCTCTATTGCTATCCTCCAACCAGAGACAGTGACTTGTTATAGAAAAAGGGTTACAGGGTTAGACTCAATCAAAAATAATATCTTCAATTTGAGCTATGCCTATAAAGATTTATATAGTATGGCCTTGGTATGTTTTCTGCTTTGTTTTATAATCCAACAATGCTTTCTGCATTTCAGGTGGTTTATCGCCCAAGTGGGAGTGTCTTGCAGTATCTAAATGCAGTGCTAAATGGTTAAATCCCTTTCTGATTGTGATTTCCCAGCATGCCAAGCTCCCCTTGGAAAGCATTTGGACCAAAAGAGAAAACTAAACCAGAAACCTGTCGAGTTATGGACATGTACTGGCTTTCTCCTGAACAAAGAGATTGGGAATTTCATATTAAATTTTTTTGACCTTTCAAGACCCAACCAATTGCTACTTCTGATTAGTGATGCAGCAATTTCAAAGCAACCCACATACAGACTGTGGTCCCAGTTATGTAGAATTTACAGGTACACAATTGTGCTATGGTCTCACATCAATAGAGTGTGTTTCCACTTAACTGCTGAAAGAGCAGCTAAATGTCACAGTCTGGCT
Source organism: Haliaeetus albicilla (assembly GCF_947461875.1). Classification (NCBI taxonomy): domain Eukaryota; kingdom Metazoa; phylum Chordata; class Aves; order Accipitriformes; family Accipitridae; genus Haliaeetus; species Haliaeetus albicilla. The sequence goes on from NC_091507.1 coordinate 6,556,411, forward strand.
TTAAACAGATTTTCCTGACAGATTAGTCAATTACTTCCACTTTCAAGATAGAGTACATTCATACAAAGTTTAAGTAACAAATCCATCTAAATCACCCACTGTCCCAATATTTTGCGGTAAGGATTAAATGTAAACATACTAGTTACGTTTGTTACAAAATTTCAGATAATATGTGCATAGCATGCTCTCAATGTGCCTTTTCCAGCAGAAATCATTAACACTTGTTTCTTCAAGCCTCCTGCTCTCACAGTTATTGAGTCTCTTTACCCACGTTCAGATTGAAGCTTCTTAGAATCAATTAAGCTTTAATTTATCTTTCTTTTTTTTTCTGCTGAAATCCCTATTAGTAGAAGTTTGAGGTTTTACTAGCTCATCTTGACAGCTCAGCTTTTTTTAACAACATTTTCTGAATCAAATGAGCTTCAGCGTGCCTATAGATTTTTGTTTGTAGCTTAGACTGTCTTTCTTATAATGTTGTATGAATTCATCAGTGAAGATGTAGGAATAGAATAATCAAAATCAGACTCTTACACAATGTAGATGTATGCTAAAAATAAGTTATTCTATAAGTGTCTAAAAATCAAAGCTGAGTTTTCATGAAAACTACTGCCATTTTCTTAGTAAAGTATCTTAGGACACACATTCTGAGGTACCTGCAGCTATGCAATGTTAATATTCCAACACATGTATATAATACATCTCTTTAAAGGAAGCTTTTGAGCAGGTAAGGTAATTAATTAATAATGAGCTTGCATAGAAAAAAGAAAATAATTTTACTGAGAAACATTTTCACTTTGTCTATTTTGCTCTTTTACCCTTTACTACTTGGAGTAGGAGAAACAACATGAAATTCTCTTTTCCATTTTCTTTTTTCCACTGATTCTTCTTACCTGAAGAAGCACGCCACTTCTTCATCTCTGAGCACAATGAGGGGCTACCTGATTAGTTAATGCTTAAATCATCAGCCATGCTTCTCAGATTTTTCAGAGCTGAGGTTTAAAGATGAGCTCCCCAACACAGACACACACTTACATAGACATCCCTTTTCTAGCATCAGTAATACTCATTTGGTAATAAATAATAAGAATATAAGCTGTCAAGAAAATATGGGGTTTTCTACATGCACACAGGCTGTGTATTTCAAAGTAACTAAAAGGATGCACAGCAACCTTGGTGGCCTGGTTTCTAAGAGTTGTGATTTTTAATGTTTATCTGTTTTTATTTTATTTTACTGAGACTTCCTACACAGTCATTGATTCAGAGAATCAGTCCATAAATACTGCATCTTCATGGACACAGGTCTGTGAGGCTGTAATTAATTTTTTCTGATTTTTTTCATTCTATTTGCTCTGGATGTGGTTCTAATATCACAAAAAGAGGAATTTTATAGAAAGAATTGTCAATGGTAACAGACAATTCTGTTTTGCTGTAAATTTTACAGGCAAGAAAGACTGGAAAACAAAAAAGAAAACAGCTGAAGTCTTTGTTTTCCAACTATTGGAAATAGGGCTTTGTGTGTTTTTTTTTCTCCCCCCCTACCCCCAAAGCCAGTTAATTTTACTTGGGGAAGAGATGTTCTATGGAGAATCATTTGCAAAGCTGACTAAAATCATTGCTGTGAGCAATGTGACAGTATGTCAAGGAATAAAAGCATTTGCCATCATGCTGGTGTTGGAGTGTGACTGATTTGGTTGCACTAGATTTTGCCTGATGAATGTTTAACTGTCTGAAGAAAAAATAAACACTCTCACAGACCAGTGAAGAAATGTTGCCTTTCCCATCACAAAAATATTTAGGGATAAATGTTTATTTTACAAAGCAAAACTAATTTTTTTGTTGAATGAAAGTAGATTTGTACCGGAACACTATTACTAGTGGTATTGAACTGTTGAAGTCTGATAAAGAAAAGAAACAAGTTACAATCTGAACAGCCAAATTACTCTAGCTGGGTTTTTTTTGTTTGTTCGTTTGTTACGGGTTTGTGTGGCAGTTTTTTTTGGTATCAGGTGAGGGTCCACAGGGCCAGCTCCCGTGAGAAGCTGCTGGAAGCTTCCCCGGCTCCAAGCTGGACCCGCCTCTGGCCCAGGCCGAGCCCCTCAGCGACGGCGGTAGCGCCGCTGGGAGAACGGAGTTCAGAGGGGAAACTGCGGTGAGTGGGGGGATTGGGATGGGAGAGGAACCCCTCTGCGGGTACCGAGGTCAGTGAAGGAGGAGGAGGAGGAGGGGATGCCCCCTGTGCTGTGGTGAGGCGGCAGGCTGTCCCCCCCAGCCCATGGGGTGGAGCGGGGGAGTGGAGGCCCCCAAGATGGCTGCCACTCCATGGGGAAGCCCACACTGGAGCAGGCTGGGACTGAAGGACTGCAGCCCATGGGAAGGAGCCACGTTGGAGAAGTTGGTGGAGGACTGCCTCCCGCAGGAGACACCCCATGGCAGAGCAGGGCCCGAGGGCGGAGTCCTCCTCCCCTGAGGAGGAAGGAGCGGCAGAGACAAGGTGTGGCGAGCTGACCCCAACCCCCATTGCCGGGGGGAGGAGGGAGAGAGAACCGGGAGGGGGTTGAGCCGGGCAGGAGGGAGGGATGGGGGGAAGGAGTTCTAACATCTGGTTTACTTCTCAGTATCCTTGTTCTGATTTGATTGGTAGTAAGTTAAATTGATGTTGTTTCTTCCTCAAGTTGAGCCTGTCTTTTGCCCATGCCCATAAGTGGTGAGTGATCCCTCCCTGTCCTTGCCTCGACCCATGAGCGTTTCTTTATATTTTCTCCTCATCCCACCGGGTCTGGTGTAGGGAGGAGTGAGCGAGCGGCTGTGTGGTGCTTTGTTACTGGCTGGGTTTAAACCATGACGTGTTTGTTTTTAACTTAAACTGTGAAATGTTTTAATCAGAAAAGGCTTGTTTCAAGAAAGAATGGAATTTTCCTGCTTAATGTCAGTGAGTTTTGGATCAGGAAAAATACAGCAACATCAAATTTTGAACTGTGTGTATTTTTTTTTTAATCCATTGTTTTCTTACAGAGATATCAACAGCAGTTTTATTACGTTGCTGTCAGCAATAGAGAAGCTAGAGGACTTTTCATCTTATGGACATGTTCATGTTAAGTTTTGATTGTAAGCAGATGTTGAATATAATATATATAAACTTTAGACTAGATTGTATGTTTCAGGGTTAAATCCTTACCCAAGCACAAGTTCCATTAGGTAGAACTAATGGAAAAGATTATTAAACACTTTTTTGATGTGCTGATCAGATAGTTTTCTTGGACTCACTCAGAATAGATAACTTTAGTGTTGTAGGGTAGCAGCAACACTATATATCCCTACCAAGCTTTACTGGATTTGAAGAACATGAGAAAAAAGCATTAGGTGAACCCTAACCTTTGTTTCACAACTACAATAGGAATCGCTGAGACTATTATCTTGAGAAGAAAAAAAGAACCTACATCTGTGCTGGGCACCTGTAGCCCTGTCTTCAACTACCACACATTGTTTTTCCATGCCCCTGCCACTGTCAAGGCCATCTGTGACCACAGCACCAGATGGGATCCACACTGATTGCTGGGTTAGAAAAATGAAGTTCATAAATTATGAAGATCTTGAAGATTAAAATCTTGAAATGGCAATCTTCTACTTATTAATGGCTGGGGAACAAGACATTTCTGCCTTATACATAGATGCATGAAGAGATTTTCTGAGGAATATGGTGGTCTGTCATATGGGGATATAAGGCCACTTCTGCTCACTGCAGTTTGATTACAAGCAGTAAAAGGTGGCACATTGTGTCTAAACCTTTGCATGCATTTTTAAACATGTTTTGCAGAATACTGTACCATTTGAAACTGCTAGCTTAGTTTGGCATGGCTGGTGGCTATCTTGTCACATTGCATTACTCCTAAATCAAAGGCAGAGAGTTCACAAAGATGTAGAAAACTGAAAGGGAGATACAGTTCAGATAAAATACAAAACAATTCTTGTTATCTCTCATTATGTAGAGAGTATTTTAATGATTTTCAGGCAAATACTTAAAGATAAACATAAAAATGTACTACTTGTTTCTTCCTTTTTGCTTTGAGAATGTAGTTCTGGTGAGGTATGGATAAAGTAAGGCATAACATCATTTAAAATATAATCATTTGTCCCAGCAAGAAAATCCATGTCAGTTCAGATAAATGCCTAAGCTTTTATGTGGTAAAGGGAAATAAGCCCAAATCCTAGGCAACAGAAAATGTAATATATGCATGTTTGTCTGAGTGCCTCTCTTCTCTCTGTACTTTGTGTCTGGCTTGGAGAGAAAATTAAATGTTTCCAGCTATTGTGAATGGAAGCTTAGTATATTTTAATTAAAATATATAAAATATATTTAAATCAGGATCCCATCATTCCATCCCCCAACACCATGTGAGATTTAGAATTTTGTAAGCCTGCACTCCCTTGCTTCTGTGACTTTTATATTCCCGACTGCGTATTGGCTGAACAACAGGAATGAGGGATAGTGTAGCCCAGTTATCTGGGATGGGATTTAATCCAGATGCAGCCAGCTGATAAAAGCTATTTTGAAGAAAGAGGTGGAAGACATGTCAGTGGAGGCTCCCCTTGAAGAACTCTGACAAGAAGCCCCAATGGGTCTCCCTTATTTTGATTTGGAGTAGCTTTTAAGTTGAGTCTGTTGTGTTTAACCACCATCTGAGCTATGTTATAGCTACATACCTCGCTCTGGTCATGGGTCCTGTTGATCTTGGTTCCAGTCCATTTACAGTTTCCATGATTCAAAAATACTGGAAGGATACTTTTTCTTGCTAGAGTATTAGAGCCCAAACAATGGAAAGAATGTGCTTTTTAGTCTGAGAAAAGGGGAAAATTATTTCTAACATGAAATTGCAGGTATGATAATTAACTACCTAATTTGTCTGACTGAGGTGAACATCGTCTGTAGAAAACTGAAATACTGTAAGCTGAAGTCAGAAATGTGTTACAGAAGTGCTAACAAAACATCTAATAGTCTTTAGTACAATTTTCAAACTATAAAGAAGTTTCCAACCATAAAGATAACTAAAAAATCATATGCTTAGGCTGATATTACTAAACTGTGGTTCACAGTGTATTAGGTAGTTTCTACTTGCATTGCAATAGCTTGCTCATTGCTTGATCCTACTTTAGCAGCTACAACAGCAGTAGTATTTTCTTGTAACTTAATTTATCTCTGTGTATAGGGACATTCAGATAACTTCTTTTAGTGGCTTTGAAATAATACCCACTTTTAAAATGTCTTTTCAAGAGAGTAAAAGGGGAACTTAAGGAATGTGTGTCAGTAAGATCTTAAGCTAAGATCATCTTTAATAATAGCTTGACATTCTCTGGATTGTTGATTACAGTTCTACCTCTGGTTACTTCAGAGTGGCTGGTTTCCTTCAAAGAAAACAATACAAAGCAAAAGAGGCACAGGACTGCAACGTCAGTGTATTCCAATCAATAACGTTCTGAGGTGTATACTATAAGGGGAAAAACAAGTCAACCCTGATTTTTAGCAAGAGGACTATAAAATGAATCATTGCACATTTCCAGATCTGCCGGCTTTGCAATGGATTTAGCTTTGGGGATGCCTGAAGGTCTCTTACCTTTCACAGAATACACTTCTTCCATGGTTATACATGGAAATGAAATGAATTTACTGAAGTGGAAAAAATGGCAGGAAATTGTGTCAAACCAGCTTTGCTTAAAATGTATAAATATTGAAGTTTTGACACACTTGCTTTCATCTGAAGGACAGGGTATCCATAACTTAAGACATAAGAATAATAATTTTTAGATAGTTTAATCAAATCTGTTATAGAGTTTAGTCTAATATATAAGTTATCTCTTACACAGTTTAGATACATCTTCTAAAAATAATTGTAACTAAGTAATTAATTGAACTCAACCTATTTAACTGTAATTCACATGGAGGTTTAGCAATAATAAATATTTGTAATACAGAAAAGGGCTTTTATTTTGTATATGTGTGTGTACATATATATATATACACACAAAAAAAAATGTATGTAAAGTTGAGTGGACTGTAAACTATGTGGATTATGTGCCAACCGCCATCTAATAAAGGCAGCAGAAAGCTCAGCAGAGGTTAATTTACTGTCTTCACAGGTTTTTCTAGTCAATGATAACCTCATCATGCTGAGGGTAGATTTCCACTGGAATCAGAAATAGGCAGTGTAATGCTAGCCTAGCTTAGTTTACTCTGTATTTACTATTGTAGCACTTACCTGTTCTGTTTTCCACTTTTGAAGGACAATTCTTCAGAATTTTGTAAAAGCTCCTTGGGTGAGTGTTCTAAAATTGTATGGGACTATTGAAGTCAATGAAAGTAGATTGATGGACACTTTGTGAGATCCTGTCTTTATGGGCAGAGTCTAAAACACCATTTGAAAATAGATCCTTTTCAAAGATTACTTTTCTTTTTTGGTTAGTATCAATGCTGGGCTTTTTTTTTTCCCTTGTGGTGACTTAGCCTTGGCCAACAGCCAAACCCCCATCCAGCTGCTCACTCACTCCCCCTCCTCAGTGTGAGGAGGGGAGAAAATAAGATGAGAAAACTCATGGGTTGAGGTAAAGATAGGGAGATTGCTTACAAATTATTATTGCGGGCAAACCAGACTTGACTTGGGGAAAATTAATTTGGTTTTTTACTGACTAAAATAGATTTGGGTAGTGAGAAACAAAGACAAAGATTAAAACGACAACTTTCCTCCTCTGTCTCCTAGGCTCAACTTCACTCCTTTATTCCAGACACCTCTGCCCCCACCCAGAGGTGCAGGGAGGACTGGGGGGTTGCAGTCAGCACACAGCAGTTTCTCTCTGCTGCTTCTTCCATCACTTTTCCCCTGCTCTGGCACGGGTTTTCCATGGGCCACAGGTCCTTTAGGAATCTCCACCTGCTCTGCTGTGGCATCCTCCGTGGGCTGCAGTGTAGGTATCTGCTTTGCCATGGTCCTCTGTGGGCTGCAGGGGGACAACCTGCTCCACTGTAGTCTTCTCCATGGGCTGCAGGGAATATCTTCTCCAGTGCCTGGAGCACCTCCTCCTCCTCTGACTTTGGTGTTTCCTCTGTTGTTTCTCACTCTTTTTGTTTGTTCTTCCTCTATCCAGCATTGTTCAAATGCCTTTTCCCAGAGGTGCCACCAGCTTGGCTGAGGGGCTCAGCTGTGCGGTGGGCTTCTTCAAGACGTCTGGAAGCATCTGTGTCCAGCACAGGGCAGCCCTGGCCTCTCCTCACAGAGGCCACCCTGTAGCCCCCAACTACCAGCACCCAGGCACATAAACCCAATACATTTTTTTAAGGTAATGTATTCTGATGAACATTAGTGAATTTCTAAATGTTCTTAGCTTCCAATTAATTTGAAATATAAATTTCTTGAACACTGTCAAGGAAGATGTAAACCAGTCATTTATTTTGATGAAAATAAACCAAAAATACTGCCAGTGTGTCTAACCACCTAAGCATAAATTGCCACCATTCTGAGATGCAGTTTGCATTTTACCCTCCTCCGCAGGAGCCTCCCAGCTCAGGAGCAGGACACAGAAGCTTATCCGTGTGTTTTCCCCAGTGCCCTTGTTACTGCTCTTATGAACTGCTTACAGGGAAGAGTCAGTCAATGTCTCTTGGACCTGACATGAAGCAATATGATATGTAATAAAGCTAATTTTGAAAAACTCTTTGACCAGAACAAACAGCTGAAATGTTCCAGAATTCATTACAAACCAGCCACTATGATACAACCATACCTTTACAAAATTTTCAGGCAATTGAAAAGTGAATGGAAACAAGAGTTTAAAAGAAATGCTTGAATGTTTTGAAATACTTGGAGCATAACATAGGTGGGAAAAGCACAGCTAATTAACATAATCATAAATGGAAATAACAGAGGATGTGATCCATAAATTAGAAACCTGATTGTGTGAATCACGCTTATTAGCTACTTGCAAATCAATACTTCCCTAGAAAGTCTACTGGCAAAAGCAACAGTTCTGGTGTAACATGACTGGAAGCTTCACGAAGCTCCAGAGATTTTTGTACTGCAGAAGAGGTATGATAATGAGTTATGCAGTGTTGCTATGTGGGGATTCAGATAACGTTTTTAAGCACTTTTGCTGCTTGGATACCTATCTATTTCTGACACTTTAACAAAGAGATTGACACATGGATTGGGTAGTATAATGCAGTTGAGATCACATTGTTCGTCTTGCATTCCATTTGGTGTATGAGTGTAAGAGTAGTCCCGCCTTTGTAACTTCCTTATGTCAGGCAGAATTCAGCCTTTAGCAACCAGGAGCACATCTGACGCAAGAGTAATCACTTAAGATCAAAATCTGAAGTCCATATTGAGAGCAAATAGTCCTTTCCATGTTTAGTTACAGTGTAAAGATCCTGTTTATATATTCATTTATATCCATATATGTATTTAGGTATCATATGTATCTACATTGACTACCATGAAACCCCCCAAACTGGCCATATTTTAATTATTACCTACTTTGTTTTAGCTTTTGCTTAACTTTGTAAAATTGTGCAGTGTAAGACATAATGCAAGATAAATTTCCTTGACCAAAACAGGTGATAGGAATAACAAATAGCTATTCTGTATGGAACAAATTATCCTTGACCACAGAATAAAGTGTAACACACTTAATCTTTTTTTCTTTTTCTTTTTCTTTTTTTTTTTTTCCTTTTGACAAATTGGCATTTTCTGAACAGGAAAACATTTCTTCAGTAAAATGTCTAAACAGTTCTTCTGATATTTAGTGTGTATTCTAAAAGCAATGTCATTGTAGGAGTAACTGCTGACCTTGTTATGCTGTACTACACACCATGCAGCACAGTCTACAACATAATTCCTAACCTTGTATTTCCTTTGAAAATTCAGCAAACTCTGAACTGGTCAAGTTGCCATAAATTCCTATATTTTATCTGACAGCAACTGCACCAAAGGTGAGGAAATGAGACGACATCCTCCTGATTAGCCTGGAGACATCTGGAGAGTAGACAGCACATGAAAAGTAATAAATAATTAAGTCTGCAATTCTGTTTCTGTTTCTCTGTTCTGTACTTCTTGCAAGAGTCTTTAATACTGTTTTGCTATAATTTACTCCGACTTCCACACCACAATATTATCTCCTGGGCCCATATGTTCTCCTGTTTCAAACTCCATCCATGCCCATGGCCAGCTAAAAACCTCCATATTGAAAACCACCTGTGTTGCCAACTTCCTTTTGTTTATATGCATATGACTAAAACTATACTCATTTTGCGTGTTATTCTAAACTATCAGGGGCCTTATTAACTGTGACTTCAGGAGACAGAAAAACAGGAAAGAAGCCAGCAACTGAAAGCCAGTGCAGTTGCTTGTATCACTGCTTTGCTACTGGTTCCAGCTTCTCCTTCTGTTGCCTTGGAAACAGATACTGGGCAAGTGGAAACAAGGTAAGGGTTTTAAAATATTGACTTTAAAAACTGCTGCTTATTCGGTTTTCACTGGAATCTGTCCTAAGGAACAAGAATAGAAATACTTAGCAAATTACCATGGTATGGTAACTTAATGCAGCGTAGGTACCAGAGAGATCTCTGGTGCCTCCTTTTGTCTTGTTTGCTTATATCTTTCCAAAATACAACTGTATGATTAAAAAGAGAGAAAGAAAAGTGGATGGGAAAACAGCCAAAGCCAACAGCAGAGAGCAAGACCTCTCTGTCACATTCAGCTGCTGTATGAGCAATACAGTTGCCACTGTAGAAGGATTGCCCACAGGCACTTGGAAGTACTAATTTCTGACACACTAAATTGAACAACATTTCAGTTGAATCTTTACCAGAAACAGCATAACAATGTAAAAATTTCTGTTTTTTTCTAATACAAGAAATGGGACCCTTAAAATATGATTTTTAAAAAATCTGATACATTTCTTTCACCTGAGTGATGTGATTGGGGAATGATCCATACCTTAGTGTTTCAGTTCTGTTATTGAAATCTGTATGCTTAACTGAAATGTATCTGAACCTTGATTCAACAGTTCTAGCTGGAAAGCTTGCAAGAACAAAATTTTTTAGCATTTTTGGTTTTGATTCCTGTCAGAAATACTGGGACAGGATTACTTTTGACAGTAGGTTTCGTCTTGGCCAGAACTAAAAACACATCCTGCAAAAAAGGGGGTAAATCTCATTTAAATATTATTAACATTTCAAATATGTTTCTACAATAAAACATGAACAAGTTGAAGGTAAATGCTTGGGGAAACTGATTTTTCTTTTGGTAGTGTAGACTTGTATGTGCCATTTATAACTTGAGAGATAGCCATTTTGTTGACCTCTCATTTAAGTACAATTTTGTTGGAAAGATGTGGAAGAGAATCACCTGGTGCTCTGTAGCAGAGATAGTTGAAATCTCGAGGGCAATGCTTAGCAGTGCAGGTCAGCCTTTTTCATTTAAGCTGTCTTAATGGCAAGTGCAAACTCTGGTAAGTACTGTTGTTTACACACAGTGTAAGTTGCTGCTACATAAGTGTTGTGATGACTGCACAACTCAAAACAAAATCCGTTGTGTATTCAAGATTTTTAAGCCAGCAGACAGCCAGTTTCTTAATCGCAAGTTTTCATTCTGTAATGTCTACTTTTCTTTTCTATGTTTTTGGTCCCTGGCAAAATACGTTGTTTAGTTTTAGATAATACTGGGGAACTAGTGAAAGAAACAACAAAAGGTTGAGTTAAAAGATATGAATGCAGAAATATGAACTACAGACATTTTGTACAGCATGTTTACATTCCAGAGAGAATTGCTCAGGCTGTCAATAATGAGAAAAGGAGATCTCTTTTGCTCTGACTTCTGTGCTGACACTTAAGTTGTCGCTAGATGACTCTTATCATGCTGGATTCATTTGGAATTTTTTTTAATCTATATTTGTCTGTATTATTTTTTCAAGTCGTTTTTGTTTTATCTTTCTTTGCAATGACTTTACAGTGCTAAAAAGTGCTAGGTGCTTAGTAAGTCAGCTCAACATATCCATTTCAATGTTCCTTAGGAAACAAGGCAGGACTCTACTGCTTTAGGGGGGCTGCTGGTCAAAACAGGCAACACAGTAGAAGATCCTACATGAAAACAAATGATGGTGTAAGAGGTGTATGAGACTGTGAAACACAAATGCATTTATGACGTGCAAGTCGAAAAGCTTATCTGGCTGTCCTTAGAGCCTTTCCTATCTCACTGGGATACCCAACACTAGTGCTCAAGCAATTCAACCCTGAAGTAAGTGGCGTTGAACATCGTTCTTTGGAGAAACTGTACAAGCAGTTAGAAAAGTATGCTACATTCCTCAGCTCTGTGTGTGTGTGTTATTTTGGGATTTTTACATGCAATACAGTAAAGTACAATCCTGGAAGATCAGCATGTTTAATTTCTTTTATCTCTATCATTTCCCCCTTCCTCTGATTGTCTGAGTATCTGTGTTAAAAAGAAATAGGTGAGCCTGAGTTTTCTAGTCTCAAACTGGTCATTTGATATGAATATTAGCCCCTTAGTCATCTATGTCACCAGTAATAGAGCTTCACAAACATCACTTTAAAATAACCAGAATAAAGAAAAGGAAAAAAAAAAAAAGAAAAAATAAAAAGGAACCTGCACAGAGGGAAATGCTGTCAGAAAATCTTAGAAATACTGCTGACAGCATTATTAGTAAACAAACAAAAACCTCCTTTTGGGGGCAAAACCCCAAAGTGCCTAGAACTCTTCTGACAAAGGTTAGATTAAGAGATTACCCCCTGTATTCTCACTGTCTCCTGTTTCAGAAATAACGCTGCATTCTTAAGGACAGTTTCTCAGTACTTCAGATTGTAACCTCCATATCCAGAAGGAACATAAAAATCATGTTCTAGGCTGACCACAATGTTCTGGAGGTTAACTTTACCTTGTGCATAGATTCACTTGTCTTCTTGAATTCACGTGCTCGTTTCCAGTGTTCAGCTTCTCTATTCCTCTTCTGAAAAATGCTTCTATATTCTTTAGGCCAAAAAATTAAATGACCTGGAATCACCTTCCCTGTTCTTCTTGGTTGACTCTTGGTGGTTAAATACACTGCTTCACAGTATTTCAATCCACAGACCCAGCTAAACATATTTTCAGTACTACTAAAATAGAATTTGCTCCAGGAAAGCAGGATTTGAGTTTGATCTCCTTTTTTTTTTTTTTTTCCCTGCCAAAGCAGGCCACTGAGCTAGAAATTGTATTTGTATAATGACAAAAAAGCATGTTTTGATTTTCATACCAGAGTCTAATAACACCTAAGACCGTAAAAGCTTCAAATGGGAAACAACAGCATGCAGAAGTAATGGAGAGAGCTAGAATAGCCAAATAGAAGGGCAATGATACAATTCTCCTCAAATGAGTGAATTTGTAGCATGAAACCAAAATCTTCCATTTCTGTTATTCTCATGGATATAAAAGCATTAATCAAGTGTTTGATAGCTTCGGGCATAACCACTGTGTTAATGTTCTGCCTAAGACCTAAAACCTCTATTGATATTACACAAGCTGCAGATCTGGGCATGTTTATCTGAACTAGAATTAACTTCAAAAGTAAAGGATGATTGATTAAATAGCACGGAGGCGTAATAGCTTAAAGTACACTTGTCATATTCAATGCAAATTCTGGAAACAACAAATAGATACTTGTCAAAACTTGTCATTTGTATGCTGTTGCATGATGATAAAACGCAGGGTGGTTTTAGGTGTCTCTTGTCAACAGGATGTAATTAACTGTGGCTACATTTAGGTAGTGTTTTTGCTGAGAAGATCAACAGCTCCGATTCTCTCTGCAGGGAGTGTGTTTGTTTAGAAAGGTTCTTAGCTTTTCTGAAACTCTGTCATCTGGTTCTCTCCAGGGGTTTCAAAGCAATCATCCCCCTACTCCAAGGAACTAGTAACAAAACCAAAACATAACATACCAAAAATTAACACCTGCACAAACTTACTGAAACATATTAGGGGTTTTGAGCTTGTAAAAAATCTTCTCTTAAAAGCAGTTTAATCCCAGGCTTTGTTTATGAATTACCACTCTCTATTTTATGCTGCAGCAAAATGAATAATGTTGTGTAAGAATATATGATGATTAGGTGAAACCTAACCAATCTGGAGCAAGCTTATTTTTTTTCTTTGATCTGTCTGTACTGATAATATGACTAGTCAATAATAAAATCCTCATATGCCTCTTTACAGTACATCTAATGATTTTTAAGAAATCTGTCAAATAAAAGTGGAACCTAGATATGAGGCTTAGCAGGTTTTTAATGATAAAACAAAGCTTAGTGAGTATAACACTGCTTCAGACACTGCATCTCACTCTCTGTCTTTTAAGGTCTCTTTTTTTTTCTGGAACTCAAGGGGACACATTTTAAGAAGTGCTCAGTACTTAACACATCCCACTGTTGTCAACAGCCCAAAAGTTGGCCTCAAAGTGAAATTAGTGTGCATTGTAGCTGCATTGTTTTACTTGTATAAAATACTCTCTTTCCAGGTTTTCTGTCAATGAATGAGAAGTTCCCTTGGGAGAAGTGTAAAAGAGTTCAGTATTTAGAAAGGCTAACTTTAAATACATAAGGTTTGGTTCCCTATGCTGCCATGATAGTTGTGGAGCACAATAGGTTTCTGTAGAGAGTAATTTAGAACATTAATTTAATGTAGGGTAGTCTGAACAGCCCCCTCCAAATATTATATCTCTGCATCATCTCTAAAGCAGAACTTTTTAAAGCTACATGCAGCCATGTTGATTACATCCCTAACTTCCCTCAATCATTTTGCTATATCAACTTAGGAAAAAAAAACAGAAAGCATCCAATATTTTAGATAATTACTATTATTTTTTATATTTTTAAGTAATGAACAAAACATTTGTGAAATCCAATTAGATCCCATATTCTCCACTGACTTGTTTGTAAGAAGCATATGAACATGTTTTATGAAATTATTCTGCACATTAATTTCTTTAAATCACTGCTTTCCAAATATTTCTATTTTTTCCTATTGTTATTATTATGTAGCATTAGAATTCAAAGCACTTTTTTTCAATACTTAAAAAAGAATCACCTTGGCTACTTTCCTAAGAGACTCTGTAAATGTTGCAATCATCCTCCTCAGCATCTTCTCGTCAGGGATCTTCAAAAGAACAGACTTTCATTTAACCGTAGGAGCCAAAGGCACATACAATAGGCTTTTGGAGAACTATTTCTGATTCTTGTAAGATTATAATAGCTTCCCAGCAGAAATGTTATTTATTAATAGAGAATGTAGTCAAATGCAATTTGCAAGTCACTATCAGTCACAGCAACTTGCTCTCAAGAGAATGTAGTTTTCACCACAAGTTACAGAGAATAGCTACATGTGTCTCCAGTTTTATATTTTCATTGTACTCTATATGAATGCTAAGGAGCTAACAATGAGTTTGATTAGTTTCCAGCATTTTGCTATTGTTACTTATTTTTTCTGAAGGAGTTGCATTTTTATCTTACAACTATCTTAATGTCATATAATAATACTTCTTTTTTCTTAAAGTGCTGTATTCATATTAAGAAACAGAAGAAATCAAGAATTATATTTAGTACTTTTGCAGTTTTGATCAAAATTATTAAAATTGTTTCTTTGCCTTTATATGTATTTATTTCTTTGCTTTCCTAATTCAGCATGGCAGTGCTAAAAAAATGGCAGAACTAAATTATGCCATCTTTCCGTCAGCATCTCATGCATCAGTGTTTAATAACTCAAAGTTCTCACCTCTTCCAGCACATCATACTAACCTGCCTATTTTGTCTCTAAAACATGAAGAAAGAAACAAAAGGGAATTCCAGGACGTTGATATTTAACAAAAGAAGGTCAAACTAGATGGCCTCAATAAGTCAGTGTTGCTCACAATTTATTTTTGCAAGGCCATGAATTTTGGTCTAAAAAATATTGCTTTGATCATCATACTTAAAACACCAACATCCTGAGTGTGATCTTGGGCTGCTATTTTAATACTCTGAAAGTCTGCTTTTCTGGATTGACTTGATTTTTCTGGTTAAGTCTATTATTATGAAAATATGAATGCTGCTTGTTTTTACTGTGTCAGAACAAAAGAATGACTCATCAAAGCAATACATTATTAGAGCAGAAATTTATAGGCAAACTGATGTTACTTAAAGAAATTGTGTACTTACTAAATGTAGTTCTATAGCATTTATCTTATTCCATATCTAATTTGTTTGCATGTTCTGTATACATATATACATACTCCATTTCTTATATCAGTTTCCATATCGGCAGAACCTGTGCCTGTTTTTCTGTAGATCCCAGTCTGGAACATTTATTAAAATAGATTTAGATGCAGTGCTAATGAGGTAGGGATGACAAAATGTAAAAGGAAGAAATTATGGCATTTTCTTTTTTTGTGGCTGAGAGAATACTCCTCAGTGAGCACTGCTGATGAGAAGGAGAAACTTGAGCTGCCTTAGCTTCCCAGCAACCCAGAAGTCTCTCTTTCAATATAAGTTTACTTTCTGTAGTGTTTGTGCATGCAGTCTTTAATTAAAAAGAACAATAAAATAAAATTTTAAAAAAATTAAACTCTAGTCGTGACAGGTGGAGTTTCAGAATTGGTCATCCTTCCTTGAATGTGTAAAAAATCAACTGAAATGCTATTATGATGAATAATAAAACATCTAATATGCTTAAGTATTTTCTAGAGGTGCACACAGTCTTTTAACTTCTCTAATATAATAAACTATACCATCTTTGATACTTTATAGGACAACTGAAAAATTACATTGCAAATGTAATTGCACTGTAGTTACAAATAGTTTCATGGCTGCTCTCACAATATTTTGTGGACTACTGCTTAGAGTCCAAGAACTAATTTCCTCTTAAATATCTTAAACTATCTCCAGAAATCAACATCAACGTTAAGCGCAACAAAGTCAAAAACTTTTAACAGACTTCCTTAATAGAAGAACTAAACAGATGGAGACATGACAGCATTTTGTCATGATTTAATTTTTTCTAACATATTTGCAGATAAAATGTGAATAGTTGTTGGTTGTTTTTGTTTGTTGGGGTATTTTTTGTGAAGTACTCATTCTCTACTTTTGTGTTGAAGTAAGTTTAAATCTGTCGCCAGAACATACAGAAAGAAAAGTGAAAATAATACTCTGTTTTCAAGCTTGATAGACAGAAACAGATGCTGTAAGCTGAGTACTGTACTGCAGCTCAGAAGTGATCCCTGCTTTTTAAATTTTCCATCAGTAACGTTTTGTGACATTTTTCAAAAAGAAGTAGTCCTGCCACAACCATGCTCATTTCCTGTCAAGCACCTGCAGATCACAAATGAACAGGAAAGACAGCAATCCACCTGGAGGAGTTTTTCACCTTGAAATAGACTTTCCCTAGTGTCATATTACTGAAAGATCACAATTTCCTGTGTTTGCTGGGAACTGAACCAAAGTCACTGATCGTAGAAACAAATCAGACTTATGCCCGTGAACAAAGCTAACTGACACCACTTGGGCTATGTGGGAGTATTTGATTTTATTTTATTTTATTCAGAAATTGCATCATTTCATTAACAGGAAAAGGGGGCACTAGTTAACATGGCTACTTCTTGTTTTAGGCATGATAGACAGAAGAGCTATTGCTACAGCTGCACCCTGGGGTTGCAGATTAGCACTTTCTTAGATTTTACAGTAGGGCTACTAATACAACTGCTTTTGAATCCATTTTAGTTGGAATCAGTCAGGGTAGCTACGTTTAAATTATTTAAGCTAGCCCATTTCTTTTTGACTGAAATATATTAGAGGACAATTGCATATGCACCTCGTATAATATTTGGGGACATGGGCAATAACTTTTTCATGTAGAAAAGCTAGAACCAGAGGAGAATTTGGGTACACACAGGCTCAGGCTGTGACAAAAACTAACAAGGCAGTGTATTCTTCATCTCCATAGTCATCTGTTCTTTTGTGGGATGGAGGCTTAACAGGAAAGGGAAAGGAGAGGAGGAGCTCTAAAACTATGAAATAAATTTGCATGGATATGTAAAACAGAATGAACATTCTGCATGTGTCATGCTTTGGCAAATATTCATGTGTTTCTGCTTACTGAACTAATCACTTTCAGGTTTAATATGATCTACATGTGTGTCACATGGAAATTGAGTGCTCAACTACCTGAACAGAAATACCAAATAAGTAAAAAAGGCAGGTCCCATGGGTTAGCAAACCTGCTCTAGATTTTAAAAAAACACAAAACAACACCAAACACACTAAACGGTGCTGAATGGAGATTTTGTAGTTATGACTAAAGAATACACCAATGTGTACATTCTGGAGAATGAGATCTTTCTACAGAAGAAGCAGGGCTACTCATACAATTGCTACTGAATTCATTTCAGTCAAAATCTGCCAGACTAGCTAAATTATTTAGGCTAGATCATTTCATTTTTGTCCATTAGCTCATTCATATTACAGCATCTGATTAAAAAGAAAATGCTGTGTCTCATCTGACAGTCATAGTAATGCTAGCTTCCACCACAAATCTTGCTTCCATGGTTTACTTCGTATTACAGCTCTGTATGATAATAATAAAGGTCGAACTGTTTTGTGTATCCATGCACCCTAGAGCAGGAAACAGTGCAAGCTCTCAGCTTTAGTAAATTGCTAAAAGTAGATTTAGTGAAAAAATCCAGTTGGACATGCAGGATAGTCTGCCGTTGTGGCTACTGTTAGACTTTCTAGCAACAGAGTACATATTAGTGTGTGTGGGTTTTTTTGTTTTTGTTGTTTGTTTGTTTTAATAGTCAAATAGTAGCATTTAAAAGTGGTCTGGCTTTCTGGCAAGTCTCAGATACACTTCCTTATATTCATGTGGTTAATTTTCTTACTCTCTTGACTTTATGGAACTAGTTTCTGACTGACTGAAACACTAGTTAACACAGAAGTCTCTTCTTTCCTAACCATTGCTGTAAGATCCTTTCATACATTAGGTCAATTAATCTCCTATTTTCTTCCTTGCAATAAAATATACCCTGCAATAAAATTATCATAAATGTACTTACTTCTTCCTACAGTGCAATTATGTAGCAAATGATACTTACAATACTAAATATAACAGACAACAATTAAAATAAATACAATTTCTCTAAAGAATGAAAATAACTATCTGCATTTTCTACTTATTTATTACCTGAAAGACATTTATTTCTAATAATGTTATTCAGGTATTTTTTCCTGTGATCATAGAACAGGCTTTTTTATTCTGCTGGCCATTATAAATGGGATCAATCCTCCAGACAATGTCCTTAATGTTTTGTGTGTATGTCATTGTGGATGCAAGCTGCATTTGTCTGACCTTAGGACCTGTTTCAGTGGTGTTCCAGTTTTGATTTTTTCAGGTTACAAATGACATTTCTTTTTCCCTATACATTTGCATCACTCTTTATAGCAAAAAGCGGCTTATCACATAACTTATTCATCTTCTTCAAAAACTTTTAAGAAGTACAGCATTTTATTTGACCATATATTGACTTCCTGTGTGGAGAGAGATATACATATTTCTTTTTTTTTTCTTCCACAGAAGATGTGATAAAGTATGTCTCTTAATAGTTGATATTATCAGTTGCAGTTTTAGGGTAAAAGTCCAGAATATTTATTTTGGAGAACCCCTGAGAGCCAATGAAAATAAGATGTAATCACACATACATAAATATTGTAGAAAAGACCAAGAATTATCTATTACAGTATTGAAAGATACTTTATAACGAAGGTTTCTTTTTTAAAGGATTCCCAGAATTTTCTGCATTTCTGTATTTTCTCCTTTCTTAGATGTCTGTCATTGTCTTTGGTAGAATTTCATCCACAAGGAGTCTCAGAATAGTTGCTCAGAATGTCTCTTCTTTGGGAGTGGTGTTGTAGCTTAAATGTTTTACAACCATAAGCAAGGAAATTTCTTGTACCTTCTTGTATCTTCTATTACCTGTAAAAAACAGAGGACCTTCAGGAAGTCTTCCTTCTTGTCTTTTATAGGCACACCCAGTAGTTCATAATCCCATTCTTTTATTTTCCCTACAGTTATTTGAAACACTATCCTGTTTGTTTTATTCATTTGTCCTGAGATGAAATTTGTCCTACTGTCTTATAGAGGGGGGCTATACAGCCAACCACCCCCACAGCCCCTCACACAGCTCACTCCATTCTCCCATGGGATGGAAATATAATAGAAAGCAGGTGAGAAGACTTGTGGATTGAGATAAAAGCAGTTAAACAGGTGAGGCAAAAGCTGTGCATAGAAGCAAAGCAAAGTGGAATTGGTTCACTACTTCCCATTGGCAGGGGGGTGCTTAGCCAATTCCTGGCAAGCAGGGCCTCAGCACATGAAACGGTTACTTGGGAAGACAAACACCGTAACTACAAATGTCTCCTCTTCCTCCTCTTTTCCTTTTATTGCTAAGGATGATGCCATATGGTATGGAATATCCCTTTGGTCGGTTCAGGTCAGCTGTCCTGGCTGTGTCCCCTCCCAGTTTCTTGCCCACCCCCAGCCTACTCACTCACTGGGGAGAAGGAGAGTGGAGAGAAAGCCACGATGCTGTACATGCACTGTTGGGTAATAGCCAAAATGCTGGTGTGTTATCAACACTGTTTTAGCCACAAATCCAAAACACAGCACCATACGTACTGCTGTGAAGACAATTAACTCTATCCCAGTCAGACCCAGTAACGTGTGTAAACGCAGTATTGGAGCTCTGTTGAAGATGGGAAAGATAAACAATGTTACAGCCTACAATCATATTTAAGTCATCGTCTGAGGTAGCCCTCCAAATCAAAAGAACACAAGCGGAACTCAGTAGAGAATAAGAAACTTCACCACTGGCTGCATTCTCATTTCTTTTGTATTTAAATATGATATATATCTTGTTTAGTTACAGTTTCCATTAAAAATAAAAAATACTTTCATCCAGTAAAATAGACAATGTGGTATTTTCACATTGCTGTTAGGAATTCTGGATTCCAAAAGACTAGAAAAGCAATCAGTGGAAAAGCTACACGGAGAAATTAGGAGAAACTCTACAACTACTTGTATTTTCAATGAGATACACTCGACTTACTCTCTGCAGGTTTTCCAGGTCATCTAATGAGCTTAGAAGTTTACTGATAGCAGAGCACTACAATGGCATGCAAAACTTTGGTTTGCTCTTATGCAGGTATCAAGGGAAGCACTGCAAAATAGAAACAAGAATTACGAGTTTTAGATGCGGCCCACTTTAGCAAACTAATTTGCCAACATACTAATTTAACTGTTTACAAGACACTGTTTCTCTGAAAAGAGCATGGCAAGCAATTCCAAATAATTTCTACTTAAAATTCTGCCTTGGCAGAATTCCACTCCACAGATCATCACACATGACTGGAGTTGCAAAGTCCTGCTTCTTCCTCTCTGGAATCCTTGTCAAGGAACTCAAACTGGTAAAAAGTGAGGATGAAGTAAACCAGGAATGAAACAGGAAATAAGAATGATTGTCAACAAGGGGAAAAATGTATTAATGGATAATTTATGGCAGTTGATCTTGTGTCAACATTGTCAACATTTATTCCAAATATCAACTTTATTTATACTGAACAGTCATATCCTCTCTGAGTTTTCATTTTGCTGGACTGAACAAGCCAAACTTTTAAAACCACCTCTCATAAAGAAGGCTGCTCATGCTCTTGATCGCGCTAGTAGCCTTTCTCTGCATTTGTTTGAGTCTGGATTAATCTTCCTTTATCGAAACAATCAAAACGGCACATAATGTTCCAGATAAGGTCTCACTAAGTCCTTATGCAACAATGTTAGTTTTTAACCATCTCTACTGGACATATTTTATGGCTTAGATGTCTCACAGTCATTTGTCTCTTTTTCATAATCACACCAAACTGTCACCTTCTGCTCAGTCACAATTGACATGGGACTTTCTTTTTTCTGTTTATCTCTGTGAAGATCTGTCCTGGTTTCAGCTGGGATAGGGTTACTTTTCTTCCTAGTAGGTGGTATAGTGTTATGTTTTGGATTTAGTACGAGAAGAATGTTGATAACACACTGATGTTTTCAGGTGTTGCTAAGCAGTGTTTAGACTAAGTCAAGGATTTTTCAGCTTCTCCTGCCCAGCCAGCAAGAAGGCTGGAGGGGCACAAGAAGTTGGGAGGGGACACAGCCAGGGCAGCTGACCCAAACTGGCCAAAGGGGTATTCCATACCATGGGACGTCATGTCCAGTATGTAAACTGGGGGGACTTGGCCTGGGGGGATCGCTGCTTGAGAGCTAACGGGGCATCGGTCGGCAAGTGGTGAGCAATTGCATTGTGCGTCACTTGTTTTGTATATTCCAATTCTTTTATTATTATTATTATTATTGTAATTTTATTACTGTTATTATTAACATTATTAGTGTCTTCCTTTCTGTCCTATTAAACTGTTCTTATCTCAATCCACAAGTTTTACTTTTTTTCCCCGATTCCCTCCCCCATCCCACTGGGTTGAGTGAGTTATCAGCTGTGAGGTGCTTAGTTGCTGACTGGGGTTAAACCATGACAAGATCAAAGAAGTCTGCATCCTTGTTCACTTGAGTTTTGAGTTACCAAAGGTTGTTCTATTTCTATTAGTCCAATGATCAGGTCCAACCAAATTTTCTGCATACTATACTGAATCTGATCTATACTTGAATATACTTTTTTACTATGTGTTATTGTCTTAACTTTAGTAAAGGGATGAGGGCAAGGAAAAATTCAGAAAAATAATTAACTTGCTATAAACTCTCAATAAGCAAGGAATCCTACAATCTTATCTCTACACAAGCTTTTTTTGTTGGTTTGGTTGGTTTTTGTTTTTTTTTAATAGAATCATAGCCTATGGGCTATGAATCTATATACCCATGACAATGAGTAATATCAGGAAGTACTTGCAAAGGAGGTTTCATGAGTCTGTTTTTCTCAAAGAAAAAAGAATGGGATGTAAAGTATTTTTGTTGTTTAAAAAATCATATATACATATTTTGTATTTAGAACTTCATTATCGTACACATGAATTGTATACTATGCGTTTTGTACATATGTCTATGTATACAGCTGTTTGTACTCATCTGCATCTTTACTTCTAACTGTTCTTTCATTTAACA
This sequence comes from Haliaeetus albicilla, assembly GCF_947461875.1. Taxonomy (NCBI): domain Eukaryota; kingdom Metazoa; phylum Chordata; class Aves; order Accipitriformes; family Accipitridae; genus Haliaeetus; species Haliaeetus albicilla. The sequence goes on from NC_091507.1 coordinate 6,578,610, forward strand.
TTAAAAATACATTTTTCTCCACACAAATACAAAAAAAATGAAATCCCCTTTTACATACCTTCTCTCTAAAAATAGGCTGAGAAACAGAAATGCAGGATTGTAGGAAATGTAATAACATTTACTAGCTAAAAATACAAGGGACTGAAGGCAAGACATGTATAAACTTGGAGCTTAGTAGTAGAAGAGAACAGAAGGGAGAGAAACCACCCTGCCTTTAATTTGCCTTCTTCGTTACCAGAGAGAGATATTTATAAAACATAGAACACAGGTATTTGTGTACTGATCAGTCGTACAGCAGACAGGTATGCAGTGATTTTTTGGTTTTATCCCTTCACGTTTCATTTCAGTCTTTTAATAATTATTGGTTTAAACACTAAAACCTGGTGTTTAATTTTAACGCGTAATACTGAGCCATTAAGTTTAACTACTTAACTTGCTATCTTGTTTTTCATTATTAACCCAAATAGCAAACAGTTGAAAAGTCAACTCTTTTAAATCTGTGTACTAGTCTTCCATGACTATGACATTGGATGAATTTCCAGTATTGCTAAGACCCTGTTGACTATCTGCAGCGTAAGCATTATTTTCTGTACTTGGTGAAAAGAATAGTCCCAGGAGCTGGAGGGATTCCAAAACAGTAAGTTGAAAGGGATATAACTTTTTTTATGGCTTTATCCAGAAGAACAGAGAGGCAATCTGCATTCCTGCTGTAGCTGTGCTGTAAGTAGGCCACAAAGCCAGCTGAGATTGTGTTATTTCTGCCTCATCAGTTAGCACCTTTGGATGAAAAGGCAGATATGATTTATGGTGGAACAGAGGCTGACAGAGCCCAGCTGGAAATGTTCATACTACGGGATCTGAAATGCAAAAAACTGGGTTAGTGTTGAAATGCAAAATGTAATCTAGGTCATATAAATGGAGATAAGTAATTCATTCTCATAAAACTGCCAGACAAGGGCCCTAAAATAACAATGTTTGTATCTTCTGTCTTTGATTAGAGATGCCAGTAATAGATTTTCACTGTAAGGGTGTTCTCCCTTCCTCCTCCTATCATACAGACTAAACTCAACTGCAAACAAAAAGCTATTGCTGCCTGAAGGTGGTTTGATGACCTATGATAAACAAGTTAGCAGTCTATTCCAGGTGAGGGTGGACAGGTGTCTGCACACATAACCTTTACAGTTGGTATTTATTGTCAAGCTTGTTGGCTAGATCAGCAAACAGCGCATTTATATAATTCTAACATTTAGTACACAGCATTTTTACAAAAACAATAGCATTCTGATTTAATATAGAAAAAATACTTGAAAAAAAATCCTACTGTTTTTCCATAGACATTAAAAATTGTCATGATGATTATATGGATTTATGTATGATTTTCTGTCAGAAATTAATTTGTAGGATTTTTTTGTGTTATTCAGTTTCTTTTAAGGGGTAAAATGAAACTACTGAACTTCGACATATATTTACAATGCATCTTTATATGAGGTCTGAGCACATTTTGGCCCCTAATCTACTATTTACCCAGTTACGGTCTTGCATGTGTGTTCTAACACCTTCTGCCTTGGTTGACCACCCTCTTGTGAATGATCAGGGTATACAAAAGTTCTGGTATGTTAATCTCAGTCTCCCTAGTGAGCCTATATGAAGCTTCTCCCCTCCTTCATTCTGTTATAATACTGACAAAAAAAGACTTGGGATGAAGAGCAAATACTGATGTTACCAATGCAGTGACTGTTTAAAACCAAGTCTCTGGCCATGGCACCAGATCAAGAAACTTAAATCAAGCAGAAATTATAAGAGTGTATGTCCCAAAAGGCTCCAGCAGCTAAAAAGGTGTGATGGCAGCCATTGCAGTACCAGTTATCCTTGGCTGACACAGGCTCTTGCAATCCTGAATACACCATAACCCAGTTTTGATGGGTGAGGAGAAGGAGAACACTTATACTAAGAACACTCTCTTGCCTAGTGCTTCTGGATATATCTTGGAAGATCGGACACGTGAATTCTCATTTTTTCCAGCTAAAGAAAATCTATCTCTTCACTTTCCAAATGTGTGCTGTGTGGTAGAGAAAAAAAAATAGAAAAAGTTACGATTTCCACTCTTGTTTTGTTTTGTTTTTTTTTTATTATTTTATTTTATTTTTCCCCAGAAAAGGGTTATAAAACCGTACTGGGGAAAAGTTACAGCCCTGAACAACTGAAGATCATTACAGTAAAAATACTACTGACTGAGAAATAAAAAACGTGATTGGAGAGGGAGGGGACAGTAAGATTTGGTTTAAAAACATATAATTCTTTTTCATAAACCATATGCTACACTGGATTTATCCTTTTTCTTTGAACACACAAGAAATCCATGCGGTTCCAATTTCAGAACTGTCATTTCAAGTTTAAAACTGAATTTTAAATGTGTATGCCAAAGGATCCTATAGATGCTGGGGAAAGACACCACTCACTCTTTTTGATCTCCTGTAGCATAGAAAGACATCAGCATTGCCTTTGCATAGCATTACCATATCACTACCCTGCCTCTCTTCCTTTTTGCTTCTTCCTGATCTGCTGATATCCTATGCTATTTGTGCTCTATTTTTATAACCTTTATCAGTTTTTCATGGTACCTATATTTACTTACGAATGCTTTGGTTTTTTTCTTTTTCATTTCCTCATAAGATCTCCTACTTTTAAAGTTTTTTGTCTAATTTTATTTACTCCTCTGCACTTTTCTGAAACTTGTGTCTCTTTCTTGCACACTGATTTCCTCCCTTACCTTAGTTTCTTCCTCAGTGTTCCTCTGTTCCCTCCAGCAAGCTTTTTTCTGCTAATCACGTCCTCATGAACCTCTTTGCTATCCGAAGTATGCTCATTATTTTTCTTATATTCTTCTTATATTTGTTTCTGTCCTTCTAATTTCCTAGTTAAAGGAAGGTATGGTGAGGATATTCCAATATGCCCAACTTTTTAATTAAAAAAAATGAGGAAGGGTTTTTTTCTATATGCAAAATTTATAAATCCCATCTTGCAAAAGTTACCATATGGCAAAGGGAGCTTCCTTTAAACAATGAAAAATAAGTGATACTTCATATAAAGTTGAAATACAGTCCAGATTTTCATTTTTCAGGTAATACTTCTGTACAAATTTATGTGTGTGTGTTCTCTATTAGGCCTGTAATATAGCTGAAACTTACAGATTTGCCATTGATTGTATTTGTCATTTTATACTGTATAGTAATTACACTAAAAATACTCTGTTAAAATATAATCTACTAATTTTAATACTTATTATTAAAGACACAAAATGTACCCTAAATGCAGTACTGTTAGGTTATTGCATGCTAATAATTTAGTATCTGAACTCTGTTTAAGAGGACATATGTATTATTTTATAAATTCTACATGAATTTGGCATTAAAATGTAGGAAAATCATATCTGTTAGTGTATTTCTTTAGGTTTTGTCTGTATTTTTGAAACATTTGAAAAAAATTGAGAGAATTTTTCTAGCTATTTTTTAATGAAGATCCACTAAAAAGATTTAAGAAGTTCCTCTTAAAATGTTGGTTTTGGTATTCTGTCTCAAAAGCTGTTATACTGAAAATACTTTACTGAAATCAGTGGAAGACTTCCTTTTGCTAGAACGCATTCAGAATCTCCTTGTGGCAGCTTCCAATTAGAGATTAGCAGCCAAGTCATCAGAATCACCAGTGCTTTGGAAACTCACTGATAGTATTGGAAACCTTTAACCTCCTCACTGATAGTAGTTTTTAGGACTCTTATTTGCTGATTTTTTAAGGAAAGAGAATAGTGAAGGACATAAGAGTTAGAACCTGTAAACCATAGCAGCAGTAAGCATGCAGCATGTCACTTCTAATCTATGAAGGGAAGACATGCTGTGCGTATTTTGGAGAACTGTAAAAAAGGGAATTGCAATGGGAAATAGAAAAGAGAAATGGGAAACACATACTTCAACAACTACTTACCTTAGGCTGTCATTTCTTTATAGAGGAAACCAGCAGTAGGTCAAGATTTAATCTGAAAGTTTACAGTGATGTTTCATAAAATGGACCTTTCCCTCCTCAAAGTGTACCTCAGAGTATTTCTCACTTTATTTCTGTGAAATCTTTGAATTAACAGACAGATCAGACATGTAGGTACCTAACAAGGTTTCATTCTCTTGGAATAATTTTCATGAAACTTTACCATGCTGCTCTTTGCCTACCTTTGAGCCTGTGTTATTTACTTCTAAATCCTGCCAGCATCAAGGCTCCAGAACCTTTTCTTCACTCTCTTAAACTAAGAGCTGTTCAGGTATCAGTACAAAATGAAGAGTTAAGAAAAGCAGAAATTGATGTAGCTTGTGTAAGGCCAAACTTGATTTCAAAGCAAAACCTGAGAAAATGTAACAACTCAAGTAGGAGTGATGTATGACACATAACCATAAGGGACAGACAGATGCCACTTTGGCAACAGAAAGATTATCATCATAGCAGCAATTGGATTAAGATGGCATGTATGTTTAGAAGCTCTGCTCTTCTTCCCTGACGCCCCTCCCAATCCTGCCATAGTGTGCATGGAGCAATAAATATAAAAATTAGCATACATAATTACATTTCTTGTCTTTCACAGCTCTCTGTATGCTTTGACTTTAACTCTGAATAATATGTTGATGAAACTGTAACTATTTTTTTATAAACAAGCCTTTTCATGCCAGTGATTTTCAGTTAGTATTTGTGTGCGTGTGTGTATGTGTGACTTTCCATGTCCACCATTAGTTAAAGTATCTAATAGGTCTGAAGTCTGGCACCCTTGGTGAATATGATCAAAAATGCAATGCTAATCACACAGACCTTTGAAATTTTAATTATGACAGGGTCAATATTAATGAAAAATGTTAAGCTCTCTAGCTACAATACAGCAAGCATTTTCAGGCAATAGTCTTTGCACTTGTAATCCTGGGATCCTAACACAGAGTTACAGCGCTTGCAACTCTACAATTTTTTTGTGAGTAAAATGTAATTATTATTTACTTTCTTAATAAAAGGTCAGATGCATTCTGCATAAATCCCTCCTAAAAAGCCAGTTTTTCAGACAACAATTCAAATCACTCACTTTCCTTCACTGACTGATCTGTATTTGTGCCAACTCACAAATTTTCCTGCTCACATAGATATCCAGATGTAATAAGATATCCTGGATAGATAGGCTTGCTTTTCACATTATATCCCAACATCAGACAGCACTGCCTGAACTATTTCAAAATTCAGTAATTCTGATCATAAATAACCTCAGCTACTTGCTGTTATGGCCCTATGGAAAATCTTTATGCAGTAGTCTAATAAACAACCCGCTTGCTCCGGGTTTTGAAAGCTTGGGGTTTATGTTCTCATCCTGGGAGGGATTGGACCCAGAACTCTCATCTGCAGAGTGCCTCAGTAATGAAGGTATTAATTCCAGGTGATGTCATACTCTTATCTTTAAGTAATGGAGTCATAAAAAGAAGCCTTACGGGTTATGTGCCTCACTGTCTGAGCTTTGATACACTGGAGTTTGAAAGTGTAGAGTAACTAACCATGATCCACATTCATGTTAACTGTTTCTAGGAAAAAGTGAGACTTACTGGCTTGGGCAAATCCTTCTGCAGTTCAGCATAACCAGATTGCTTCCCAGGCAGACCTTGCTGGTCCATATATGTTGTGTTCCAAACTACAGAAATTGGTTGGTTTGGATTTCTGAGCTCTATTGTCTATGAATTGTGTTCCATATCATTGTACAGGTAGATCCAGAAGCTATTTTAACAATCATTTACCGTTTTTAAAATTATTTTCATTGGTAAACTAGATCTGCTTGGTATGCAATCCACACATTCATTTCAAGATATTTCATAGCAAATCAGAGTGATTTGCTTCTTATAAGCATAAATGAATTTCAAAAGTAATGACCCATTTCACATATCTTTCATAATTTTATATCACTATTCCTATATTCTCTCAATTGTCTATTTAAATAAAGGATATAAATAAAGGAGGATTATTTTGTTTGAAGACCAAAGTTTCTTAGATTCTCTACTTTCTTCTCCTTTCAGCCTGAAATTGTTTACCTTTGAATAATCCTCTTGGGACTGTGTTCATAACAAATTAAAGAGTATACCTGGATAGCTGACATGTCAGTGCAGAAACTTAAGAAAGTCACAATCAGTTTTCTGATGAAGTTCTTTAACTTAAATCTTCATTTTCTTAATTATATTTTCATTATATACTTAACAGGTAGTATCAACAGAGTATTGCTGCCAGGTCCACCTATCTAGTCCCAAGAATCGGAAATGGGAGCAATTTTTTGAGCCATTTTTAAACTTTACTTATCTTATCTAACACTTGATTATTTCTGAAGTCCCTAGGAATATTTGCTAGTAAATTTTTCTTTAAGTCTAAATACATGTTTAGGATAGGTTTATAATAGCCTAAGTCCAACAACGTTGAGTTACTCTTTTTCACACATATCTATGCTTTCATTAAAAAAAATTTTTTTTTTAAATGTCTAGTTCTTGCACCTACCTTTTGGCACTGCCTTAGCTCTACTTTTGCAGAGAAGCCGGTCTGACCTTACTCCAAACAAGGCACAACAATGCTGACTCTTTAATACTAGAAGTTTATTGGAATATTTGACTAAGCATCTCTCTGCTAAAAACATGCCCTACCACCTAAGCTACAGCATATTTCTTCTGTTTTTCTTTTTTTTTCCCTAAAGGATGCCTAGCTCCTAAATAAATTGACGAACCTATAGCTGAGTGAATAGCAACAAATGGGTTTGACCAGAAGCTGCAAAGTGAATTGAATCACTTCCCCCTACTGACCTACTGTCAAAAAAGGGAGACAAAACCACTTTATCTACATTTATCTTAATAAAAAATAGCATCTACAAATATTTTCTCTCCAGAACTCAGTCCTGTCAGTGTCAGCATGTGTCTGAAGCAGAAGGACACTTGTCGTAAGGTCATTTTGCTTCATGCTAGAAATCAGGGATTTAGTTGTCTGTGAGTTTCTCATCTTAATCTTCTTTATAGTCAAAGGAGAAAACAGACATTTTGAGGTGTGGTTCATCAGACCTTTTTAAATATCTACCTGAGGATGAGGTGACTCATACCCTAAAAGTACCCATTTCCTTCAGTTGATTATAAAGAAGGTTGAGATGTCCATCTAAATTTGTTGTAAGGAATTGCGCCCAATGTTTCCCACTCTTCATATAGTATGGAAGATAATTGCTAATCTACTCTAAAAAAGCACAATTGGGTTTCTTGAAGCTCTGTTCTGGAAGTCTACAGAAGACTCTACAGAGTCATAAATAAAGTAAGAGGTCACCACTAAAGCTCATTTCAAATACTCAGTTTTTGTTTGGCTTCAGGTTCTGCCTCTAACAACACTAAGCATTTGACCAATACTTGACTGATTTTTTCTGTTTTAGCTATGATTGATCTCCATTGGTACCTTATTTAGTCATTCATGTTGTATGCTTATCAATGATGTTTTGATTTGGAAACTTTGAATATAGAACTGACAGGAACCTTTAAGTGTTTACCACCTATTTAGGCAACTGTTTCATTTAGTCCATTTTATAAGTAGGCTTTGATCCCAATGATTCTCCTCAGATAACTCCCAGAGAGAATGGTCTTCCCTATGTTTTTAATGCTCATTAATTTTTTCTTCTAACATAGGAAGCAAATAGACTAGTTGCACAGAGGAATACTTTCCTTATTATGGATCATTACAAATACAGATACTCTTGAAAAAAAGAAAAAGTAATTTCCAGGTTTTCTTCAGTAAGCCTGTTATTTAATATAACCTTTTACTTCCATTTTCATTCTACATTACTGACACAGATAGTGTCTCTCTCAACTTGCCAGCTTTTAATTTGCTTGTTGTTTACTAGAAGCTGTTTATACTCTTTAATAGAAAAAATACATTTTTTTTTTTAAACAAGGACTTTAGTAAATATTACATAATGAGAAACTAAAATTTCCATTTGGGAAATGATCTTTTAAAAAACCTTAAAAGAATAGGCTTTAGATTGTCTAATCTAGTGCCATTTCATACGAGAGTTTGAGATGTGTTTTTCATTGCTAACTTTATAGTTTAGTACAATGGGTTTTGTACTAAAAATGTAGTGTTCATTATGACCATGCCAATGCATGCATCATTTTCTTTAATGCATAAACACCAAGCATACATTACCTGCAGAACAGAGGTCATTAAAAAGGTAAGAATTAGGATAAAATAAAGGAAGTATCGTACTCAGATAAATCATTCATTTTCATAATTAACTGTTCATTGCACCTCTTGCAATCTGCCTTTAGTATGTACGAATTGCTATTTCAAAATTACTTAAATTTTTCCCTTTATCAACTGTGATTTCTGGCGATACATATTTTCCACTGGCAAATGTGAACAAAGCTGAGATTTACATTTTTAGCACAGTCAGCTTTTTGGTGTTTCCCTTATGTTCTGACACCCTCTACACAGAATTTAAGAAAAAATTTCAAATTTGATTCCTTCATTTCTCCATGAAGGTTCTCTGGTGTTAGCATACATTGATAATATGTGATTATTTTGAGTGTTACAAGCTAGATTCTTACCCATAATGCTCCTTCTGATTGTAACATTGGACAATAAGACTAATTTATGACTTGGAGAGCCTGCTTTAACTTGCATGAGGTAGACTCCAAATAATATGCCCTGTCTCCTGAGGCTGGATTCACAAACGAACAGTGGCAGAGCTCAGGTGTCGGTCACCATCGGTATTGAGTACAAAAGGTCTCTCAGTCCTTCTTATTCTCTGTCCAGACCACCCGTATTTCCAATATAAAATTTCTATCAGTATTAAGAATTACTGCTCTATGCATGGTCAGAGATCTATCAGTTTTGCAGTAGTAAGAAAGATGATGTCTTTCATGTGCTGAAGTTCTTCTGTCTGCTCAGCAAAACACCACTTGCTGGTTGTTCTCTGCTGCCTCCTGCATCACAGCATGCACTACAGAAAGACAAAACTCCACCAGCCTTCTAAAAATTACTTGTACAATCTCAGCTCTGTATCACAGATTAAGATGACTGAAGGATGGGACCCTCTTTTCTTTTGCTGCCCCAAAGTGTTATCTTTCTTGTTACAGTCTTCAGCCTCCCAGACAGTTCTCATCAACTGGGTATTACCAGTTCAACCTGTCAATTAGTTTGCAAGAAAAGTTTCCATTGCTTTTCAGTACAGAAGCCACAGCTCATAGCTGAATTAACCACTCCAAGTCTGTAGTTTAACCATGTTAAAGAGGAGATAGATATGACAGGGATATGTATGATATCCATATATATGATATGTGCCTTTAAAGGAGTAATGGATTGCTTAAAAATGCAAATTAAAAACGCAAGCCCAATCCAAGCCCAGCTGATCAGAAGCCTCTTTGTTTGCCCAGTTATCAGCCTCTGTCACAGCTCTTTCTACATTCAATGTTTTCCTTTAAGGTATGTATAATTGACAGGTTGATACCTATTTCTGTTGCTTTATTAAGTACCCCTAAAACCTGAGGTTTTACTAGTTGGCAATCAGCTGGAGAGAACAACTACAAAAATTCAGTGGTTAAAAACCAGATACATGCTTTGGTGTTATAAAATGGGAAAATGTTTATTGCTAATGAGATAAAGTAGAATAAACAGTGAACTAAAAACAAAGAAGCCAAAATACTTAAATTCTGTGGAAGAAGAGAATCAATATATAGTATTGCTGTGGAAGATCCTAATTTTTTTACTTTACTAATCAGTTTAGTCCTGGAATTATAATATTGTTGTAAAGCTAGATTTTTGTTTTCAGTGAGACATTGAGTCAAAAATATATCCATAAAAATGATGAGTAATAATTTATATTTAATTTTGCTTTAAAAGAAACTCAAGCCTGTAGGAAGTATAATGATACTTCTTTATTCAATGCTTTAGTTCATTAGAAATATTATATAATGTACATTGTAAGTCAAACCCCCATTATTCTAGTATGAAAGAAAATTTCTTCAAGGTAATGTTTTTGTTGTGACTGAAATTTATGAACAAGGCAGTTTGAAGTATCAGCTGACCAGAAAAGACTTTAGCACAACACTGCATTAATATTTTCTTAATTACTGTACCCCAAATCTGGACTACCTCTATTAAAAGAATCCACAAATACTCTCATTGCTCCAGCACAGTCTTTTTATACCAATTTCAGATTGGCATATCCATGCAATTTGAAATTTCCGTCATAGTGATGCACCAATGGACACAGATTGCTAATTACCCAGTTCGAGAAACAACAATGGTGTCCAGCATTTCTTTAAAAGTGCTGATGTTACTGTCCACAATATCGGGAAATATTGCTGCTGATCAGCATAAACTATTGCTAAGTCTCTGAAATATGGTTTTGCATAAACTTTCTAGTGAGAAGGATAGGAGTAAGCTCCACTGATCTGTGCAATGATTTCACATAGCAAGGAAAAGCTGGAAACAGACCAAATGCCTTTTTGTTTTTTTTTTTGACAGGTTCACATAAGATAATTTAGTATTGCTTCACCGGAAATCAATTCTTCCATATTTTTATTCTCTAGATTTTCACTGTTGTCTTCTACTGCCATCCCACCTAGAAGTGGACATACCCTGACCATGAGAGCAGGTTGGCCTTGCGTTGTGTACTATTTGTGGTGCTGAGGTTTTTGGGATGTGGCTATGGTTGCCAAAACAGAAAGAGGAAATAAATTCTCTTTATCCCACAGACTCTTGCCCCCAGCTTCAATATGTCATGAAGTGACTAAGACACAGACACAGAGAGTGAAATGGGCTTGATGCATTAGCCACTGAGTTAATCTAGAAAAAAACATGTTGACTGCCCTGCTGACTCCTCTCTTCTTGGCGTAGTGGAATAAAAGAATGGGAACACAATATGACAAAAAGGATTCTCTATATGGAGTAAAGGGGTACTGAACTGAGCAGATCAGGCAGACGATGGCATGTTGCAGTAGCTTAGGATTCTAACAGGCAGAAAAGCAGTGCCATGCAGGGTTGAATTTAAGACTGAGTGTAAACATTAGGATGACATTTATGTATTCATGTGACTGGCCTTTTAAACAAAAGACAGCTTTTGATTATTCTGTCACATATCATTCTGATCCATATCATGTCATCTATGACTCAGTAGTCTTGTCTTTGCTACTCCTGGCAAATTATTCTTCCACAGGAAATTTTATTGGTCTTTTGGATTCTGCTAAGTGATCTAAAAAATATTTGCAGATGTTCTAAAAAGAAGCATTCAAAACATTCAGAATGAGGAAAAAAAGCCCCAACAAAAAAAACCCTAACCAACCAACCAAAAAAAAAAAAAAAAGCCACCCTCCACTCCCTCAGATAATATTAAAATCAACAAAATGGCAGACAGTTCACAAAACTAAAATGTTCAACAGGGCCATTGAACTGTGGAAAGATTAATCTTGTACTGTAGGTTTTAGAAGAAAAACTAGGCATTATTAAGAAAGACCATGTTGGAGGTGAAAGAAAAAACCTGTAAATCCTCTGAAACCAGGGATTTTTATTAACATTTTACCAATGTTAAGTAAATTTCAAGGTTTATAATTATGTTCTGGGTCAGTTGTGAACTGTACTGGGAAACTAGATTTTAGGTTTGAACTACTGTGCATTTTATATCTTGATTTTACTCATGGAAATGTCTTGTAACTATAAATGTTATATTGATCTTTTCATTACTGTGCATCTTGTGGGTTTTTATCATGAAGTTAATTTTAATTGTGGATTTTATGTTTTCAGGTTGAAAGCCCAATCAGAATTAAAATGGGATTGGATTGAATGTAGAATAGGATTGAATGCAGCTGTTCTGCTTGAAAGCTTTTAAAATGGAAATTTATGTATCTAAATAACATAAGGTCTTCCGCAATTATGTTGACTTGTTCAATGGTCAGAAAGACTCACAGACTTTTGGAAGGACAGGCAATTCATTTCAGTTCAATGTATCCTATTAAAGGATTGAATGTCTTTATGCAGGTATTATTTAAAGAACATCATCTTGTTCCTCAGAAGGAGTCCATGTTAACAGGTGGAAAAATGGTATAAAGTTTTATTACAGAACAGTTAGTACATGTCATTGATGTTGTATATAAATGTGTTTCACTATTCAATGTCTATTACTAACCCTTTAAGGGCACATAAAAAAAAAAAAAAAGCTGTCTTACAGTCTTACAGTTTTAAGCCCAACATACAGAGCAGTAATTCAGAGCTTCACAGAACCACAGTAAAGTGACTAATGCATTTGTGAAATGTGAAAACTTCTGGCTTGGAGCAACTCAGATGGCTTGTCAACTGCAGCTTTTTTAGTCTGGATCTGAATGGCAGCCACAGCTATGAATGGCCAATGGTTTTTAAAGAAGGATGCACTCACACATAATGAACTTTTTGCTTAGCTTTTTTTAATGTTTACTTGTTGTATAGGCCAATATTAACATGCAGGAAGATGTGATTACCTGATTTCACTTTGAGAGATAAAATGAATCTGTACATAAAGTCAAGGTTTATAGGTAGGACAGTGGAATAAGTTCTAAAAATGTACCATTGGAAGGAATTCAATACAACACACAGCTTTGTTCCTTAGTGTCTTCAGAGAATACATCAAGTATGTCCTTATTTTCTTAAGGCTAAAGCCTCCGAGTTTTGTAGAACAGTTTGTGTGGAAAGGAACCACTCCAGCCTGTTGGGAATGTAAGATGTTCAGAGTTTGAAATGTGTCAATACAATCCTGTTTGTGAGTGAAATCAATGTCTATCTTTTTCTTTATTTTAGATTGCTTTAGCAAGGTGTTGATTAAACTATGATGAGGACTGCTGTTGCAATTAACACTAAATGAGATTTGTTAATTGGCTTCTTTTGAAGCAAACTAGGGTTTTTCTTTCGCTACCCTCTGTGCTCCTTGTGAATTGATATACGGAGTAAGGATAGTGAAAATTGACTGTGGAGGGAGTGACACTTCAAAATTCAATCTCATTACTACAGCTACAAGTGACATTAGAATTTAAATAAATGAAAGTGAAAAGATATTATAAATGGTACTTAAGCTAATGATTAGCCAAAACATCATTCAATATGTTCATTTGTTTATTATTTAGATTTATTAAAATTGGTATATGTCTTAAAGAAAAACAAACAGACAAACAAACAACCTCCCAACACCCCAGACAACAACAACAACAAAGCACCAACCCAATAATATCATCAAAAGACACATTATAGCCCCCAAAGATGAATGCAGAATGCAGTTCCCCCATGCAGAAAGGCAGGTTCTTTTTGCTTTTGTGTTTAGTATTTCAATAGTGTGCTGAAAATTAGAGAATTGCACAAACTGTAGGAGGGAAAGAAAAATCAGATTTTTTTTTTTTTTTAATTTGTTAGAAAAATAGCCCACTTTCCTATGGAAAAAGTAAGAAAAAGCTGTTCTCAGAATGTGATATCTGCAGAATTTCTGGTACCCTGTCTTGCAAAGAATTTGTTAAAGTTTGTATGATGCTGTCTTCTCTTTGAGGGACCATGGACTCAAAGGTTAAACATTGTGTAAGACTTAAGTGCTATGAAGCATAATGTTTTAGCAATTGACCTGGAGACTTGAATTGTTAACCCCGTGTGAGGTTCTAGGCTTTTTATCTTTTACTGAGTATGTAAAGAGGTTAGATGGCTGATCAAAAAAAAAAAAAATCACTCTCAAAGAAATAAACAAAGGCAAGATAACTGAGGAGCAGTGTGTTTAGGACAACTGGATGTAAAATGGTATGCATGGGAGGTGTATGTGGAATGTTTTCCAAATTAAAATTTGAGCCAAGAGAGGTCAAGGAAGAATATAAGGGGACTGTTCTTAGATTTTCCTGTTCAAGTTATGTCACTGGGCAGCACTGTGGTCAACAATGAAAATGGTTTTGGCCAGAAATGGAACCAAAATGTTGAGAATCTTACTTTGCAGTCTAATTATGAAGGCACTTACCTAATATAGTGGAGTTCTGTATTCAGATTGCTTTTCCACATTTTGCTCTTTGTTTATTTTATTTTCTGTGTTTCATCTTAGCCATGTTAATCAAATATATTCCATTTGCAAAGCAATCAGTCAATTGGATTGGATTCATTTAGTCTCCAAACAGCATGGTATACTACAACAGAGAAAATTTTTCTATGCCATGAAGAGGATTGGACAAGATGACTCCTCAGGGGTCTCTTCCAACCACAACCATTATGGGATTCTGGGATTCTGGGAAGAGGATTCCATACCTTCAGCTACAGATAAGGAACAAAGATACCCTGAAAACTGTATCCTATGTATGCAGTGAGGAACTACTACTACTACTACTACTACTACTACTACTACTACTAAATCTCTAGGGACTTGATGCATCACTAGAGACTTTACATTTTTAACTCCTTTAAGTGCATCTAAGCTAAAGCTAAAATCATTCATGAAGGTATTGTCATCTCAGGTAACAGAATCCACACTTTTTAAAATAAAGGAGCTGATACCCCAGAAAGGTCTGAAGTATTGGGTAAAGGCCAATTTTGGGTCTTGAATTTGACTGCAATACTGGGAAATAACTTCAGATCCAATAAACACTCCTGCAGTAGTAAACTGTAGAGTCTGATTATGATGATCCAATTCTGCAAGGGGCACAAAGTATCTGAAAACATCTGAATATTTAACTACCATTAGAGGGAAATAGTAGTTAAGGTGCTAATGTCCTTTCAAAAATTTCAGCATCATCTTTTTTTAACTCTCTTGCTAATTAATGCCTTAACTATTCAGAGGTTTGGAAATTTCAACTTTAGTTGTAGTTAATTCCAATGATACTACAGGAAAGGACCTTCAGGAGACTTTTTACTTTTGAAGGATGGCACAAAAAAATTTCTTGATCTCAAAGATTCAGTGTTCTTGCATAAAATGGCTAATTCTTTGTCTGTTATTAACAACAGGCAATCTAATAATAATAATAGGGGTAGAAATAATAACACACGCAAGCTTTGAAAGGTATCTAGTATTAGTACTATATTTATTAGCATGCTCTACTTATCAAATTAAATGGTTTTTTTCCTTACAACTCTCATATGGAAAAGCAGTCTCCACAATATCTTTTCTCTCTTCTTTTAAAGTCTCTGTATGTAACAAGGTTTCTTTGTTCATCATAAATTAGAAATCAGTAGAGTAAGAGATGTATAAGCATTATAAAGAGAATTCCATTCTTTTGCAGTCTTTCTATCTTAGATGAACTTGCTTTGTATTTTTCTCAGTGTAAAAGAGCTCTGTACAGTTTGTAGGGAGGATCCAGAAGAACTTGGTAAGCTTGTGAAAGTAGGATCTGTTGGGGCTGACAATACCATTACCAGAGATGTATAGGCAAAATTATAGCAGAGTGATATAGCACTGGTTTTACATAAGAATATGGAGACCAAGGTTAAGACTTCTACATTGAGGTGTGTAAAATCATAACATCTAGCAACCATTTTTCTGAATGCACAACCTTAATATGTGGGATTCAAAAATAATAGGCATTTCTGTGGTCATTAATGATTAATCATTAAGAGCTTTAGTTTATCCTAATAAGAGAAATCTTCTCTAATTGTAAAGCAAATGTAAAGTGGTCCTTTAATATGTGGAAGACAATAGTTGCCAAGATGGATCCCACACAACATATTTCCTCTAAATATATTTGGAGGACTAATATGGGAAAAATAGGATATGAAGCACAGAAAACTTGATCAGTGTTTATTTCTACTAAAGGAAACAATAAAAAAAAAAAAAGGATCACAACCAATCTTTCTGACAAAAATTATTAGATAGGATGATTGAAGTTGGTTATAAAGAGAGATTTGAGAAACTAATAAATTGTAATCTGCCATAGACTGAACCTAGGTTCTCTCTCTTAAAGAGGCATAATTGAAAAAATGAAGATATTGTTAGCACACCGTTTGTACACATTCCTGATATCCTCCTTAAAATTTAAGATTTATATGAAAGCAAAAAAGCTCATAATTATTACTTATACATTTGGTATGCCTTATTACAAAACCAAAAATACAAAAAAGAAAAGCTAATAAAAGCATACAAATTACTATACACAACAGGAAAAATCGGTCCTGTCATTACTGAACTGCGTTCAATTTGTTTCTGAAAAATAAGTCAACTGTAATTTCTCAGCTAAAGAATAGGGTCAAAAACTGTTAAGATAGTAAAGAAAGATGTTCTGTAGGTAAAACTTTCCGTAGTTAAATAATCTAAAAGATACACTAAAGTTAAAGCAAAGAACAGCTTGTTATGAAATGAGGTAGCTTTGAGTATGTTTTCCCATTCTAGGGATGGTTAAGGGAACTGACTTTTAAAAACTGTTTTTTTTTCAGATGGAATGAGTTTTTTAAATTGATTTTCAGACAGATTGAAACTAAACAAACAGGAAAGATTTCTCAGCTTAACAGTGGTTTTGAGAATTATGGTTTAGCTCACTGCAAATCCTGCAGGTAACTATATTTCACAGTTTCCTATGAAAAAAAAAGTGTCATAGGAGCCTCCAAGTTCTGCCCTGGCCAGAAGCACTGCCTGTTCCCTGGGCATGACAACCTTGCCCCTGCCTTCCCTCTCTGACTCAGACAGCGCGGTCCAGGCCCAGAAACCAGAAATTGCTCTTCTACTCCACCTTGAAGGATGTGATATGATGGTCTTTCTTCAAGAATGTTTGTTGATTTTCTTGGTATGGACTGAGGAAGAGAAGGAGATACTGTTTTAGTGATCTGTGCACTCCTTCAGTTTAATTTTTCTCTGATTCTGCAGAGAAATGTTATTCTCAGGAGACCACCAAGTTAGTTCAGGTAAAATAGTTTCCTATTCCTACCCCATTGTTTCCAGGAGTAAAGGGAAAGGTGGGAGAGAGGACTGAGAAGACAACTCCTGGTGGCTGGAACAGTGGTCTAAAAGGTATCATGAGCATTGATACCGGTCTCAGCTTTGGGGACTTGTGTATGCTGACTGTAACAGCTGTGTGTTACAGCACGCAGTGAAGTTACTGGTAACAGGCACAGAAGAATCACGGTATCCTTACTGTACGTTTTTTCTAGACCAATCTATTTTACCATTGAAATAGTAGGTCAGGGACAAAAGAGGACTGTGAAACAACAAGGTATAAAGAGAAAGGACAACAATATAATTTTTTTTCTTCCCACAATAATATTAATTCAGTATGAAGTAGGACAACAATGCTGTTCAGACTGCAATAGCAACAGCAGTAGCTGCACAGCAATGATCTCAAGTTAATATTTAAGAATCTTATTTTTTAACAAAAGTTGGTATGGAATGGAACAACGTCAACAGATTAAAAAAATAATTATACCGAAAAATTACTAACAATTTCTCTAAGATCATTACTGTTATCACATTGTGTTCCTCTTCTCCCATACTTATCTTAGCACTTTTCCCAGAGTCTTCAACATGTTTTGCCTGGGTGTCAGCAAAGGAAAATATTATTAGCCAAAATGGGGATAATTTGAATTACATATCAGATTGTTATCCTTTAGCTTTTGACTTTCAAGCTAATAAAATAAGGATGGAGGGGGAAAAGAGAAGAAAAAATAGCAACGTAAATCTACAGTACTGTGAGAAATACAGGATAGGTGAGGAAAATGCAGGAGGTAAATTGAAAGCTGCATTTCATTTTTCTCACATCTGACACTGTTATTTATTCTATACTAGAGCTACAGAAAATGAAAATACATAACTTTAAAATTAACAACACCCTGACCCCCTAAAATTCAGATATTCTCATGGCGTACATATTTATAAGGAAGGTCAACTACTTGCTATAGGTTTTTTAGAAGTTATATTAATGAAATATAGGCAGTACAGTTTCCGTATAAGCTTCTTGATTTGCATGTCTACAGTATTTTTCTTATTCTCTATTTTTTTGTTACAGAAGTGGCTGCCATGTGAGCTGACTACTTATTTTAATGCGGTGAGATCAGAAGAGATTGGAAGGTGACTAGTACAAGAGTACTAGAATAAAATGTCATTGATTTAGACAGGAAGATGGTCCTATCAGCTACACTATCAACTGGGAGCAGTGTATGCTACTGTCAGTGATTAGGAAACTAAGTACTCCTCTTACTTCAGTGAAATTGTGCTTTTTGGTTTTCTCCCTGATGAGACTTTTGCCTATTAAGTTTAGGGGAATTAGCCAGGGAGTTTGTGGGTTAGGAATATGAAAGATCCATAATTAAAAGATGAAACAGGAACAGCAGTTCCTCAGCACAGAAAAAATCAGCAGTCATTAACTTGAGCCATTTTAAATACAGATAAACAAATAATAAGGTTATTCTATGTAATTATAGAAGTCAGATTTATTTTCAAATTTTCACTATAGAACAGTCCTTTGCAAGTAGGTTGTATTATCAGAACAACATGACTGAACACCGCAGTTGTTTTTGAGACTGAGATTTCCGTAAGTTCTGAAATAAAGTGATAACTTCTGTGATTAACTAAAAGCAGTATTTCTGTTTTTTTAAAAAATATATTTTTTATTATGTTAACATGAAAGACATCCTGAGCTGTGTTTTAAATAGATTAGTGTCATTTCCAATTTGTAGATATTAGATAAATATTTTATAAATTTTATAAAGTTCAGGTTTCATTTTTAAAGTGTGAGTTTCTGAAGCAAGCCATACAGTTGTTTCAGCAAGGAAGTGAATAATGGCAATTGTTAACACTGGTGGCAATCACTGTTCACTAACTCTTCTTCCCTTAAGATCGTCGGACCATCTGAGTCTGATTCCTTTAGTGATCCTTCACTACTAGTGAGTTGTACTTGATTTATGCAATGCTATAGAGTGAGAGCATGATCAAATACTCCAACTATGTATATATTAGAGACACAGTCACACTGGACTGTATCATTAATCTACTTTGTTCAGTATTCTGTATCAGACTAATCCCTCATGTTGTCTAGGAAGGTGAGGAATGTTTTCACAATCTGAGAATTATGTGTAATCTGCCCAAACAGGGAGGCTTTTTTTTTTTAACCAGGGCAGTAAATGGTTATCCTGAAATACAAGCGATTCAGACTGAATCCTGTCCACAGAAGTGTAGATATTGTAGTTGTAAATGGTGTTCTTTTATTTTCTTTACTTTTTTCAAAATTAATTTATTTTTTCTTGTATTCAGTGAAGTATAAAAACAAGAATTTGCACAATGCTATATTACATTTTTAAAAGGTGCTGCTGTCTTCCTGTTCACATCTGTGATGCAGTAGGTATGTGTCTCTGTTCCTTCCTATTCTCTTCCATGCAATTTTATTTTCTTCTTATTTAATGTTCTCTACAGGTCATTAATTTTTCCTTCTAACTAACTGTTATTTGTATCTCTAACCTTCTTTTTTTTTCTCTCAGTTTTTCTCTATTTTTTGGTATGTCATCACTGAAGAACCTTTGTCCCATTCCTTTCAGATTACTACTGTTTTGATGATTTTTTGACAAGTATGGTATTATTTTTATTTTTAGGTGCAGCTGTTATTATTCCTGAGATTACACATGGTGGAGTCCTCAAAGGAGAAAGATTTCAAAGCCTGTTTATATATGGTGACTGAAGTAATTATGTAGAAACCAGCAAGCAGAATTTTTAAGGTAAATAACATACACTGATATTAACCATATGCCTTTAAAAGGCCTATAAAGTTTGCATATAGCCTAATTGTTTCTCTTGGAATTCTAACAGTCACAGCTCAGAGAGAAACTTCCTGTTGTGTAATAGATTTTTTTTCATACTTATGCTGTATCTCTTTTCTCAGACAGGTTTTTTTTTTTTTTTATATGATGCTTAGAGGACTGTGCAGTCTGAGTAATGAGTACAGAATCCATACTCTTCTAACACCTATATCCTCCAAGCACTTTCTATCTAATGCGTTGATAGCCAACCTTCTTCTCTGTCCCAGAATAATAACAGATTTCACTTGTGATCCAAACAGGAGGAAGGATGAAGAGAAGATTTCTTCAACTTTTTAACTTTATGACTTTTGGGAATCCACTGAAACAACTCCTTTGAATGTCAATAAAGTGCCCTATGATCTATTGCAAATCTAAAATACTCTTCAGTCTCTGCATTAGACTGCCAGAAGTCCCATTAGGCACAGAGTAGACATTCACTACATTATAGCTGCATTTGCAATATATAAGGAACATTGTTTGAAAATCGTTAAAGACACGATAAAACATATCTATATAGTTTCTTACAAATCTGCACTGAAAACTCATTTAAAAATACATGTTAATATGTTGAAGTCAGCTTCATCTTTTTATAATTTTATTCGTTAGCTAGTGTTTATTAAGCACCGACAGAAATATATTGAAAAGTAATTGGATTGTCTATGCTTTATGAAAGCTGACTGTACTTAAATAGACCTGCCATTTGAAGAACAAAGAAGAAAGCATTAAATACTATAAACTCTTGGAGACAGACTGAGTTAGAATATTGCATTTTTGCTGGGACATAGGTTAACACATTGATACTACTCTATCATATTTTATCCACACAATTTATGTATGTGTGGATGAAAGCAAAAATGGTTGTGGGAAGAAATATGATTCAGCTTTACAAAATATCACATAGAATTTATAGTATGAAAAAAAGTGAGAGAAAGAGCTGTAATCTTGATGAAGAAGGGCACAGCTGTCAGGTGTAACTGAGAGGTTGGGATGAGACACCAGCTTCTGGGAGGTAGTATACTATATGCACGGAATGAAGAGATTTAAATTTGATGAAAAGCAATGAATGGAAGAATATTCTGTTCAAATGACTGCTACTAAGAAATTAGAGATGTCATCAATGATTCTCTTGTCCCTGAAAAAGAAAATTATGCTATGTCATAATTTTTATTGTCCGATATCATGACTGAAACACAGAACTTCTGAAATCATTCAGCAGACTGGTGTAGAGAAGTTGTATTTTAGATACCTTCATTTGAGGTGGAAGATTCATCATCAAGTTTTCCATTTGAATTAATACCAGCACGGTCTTGAATCTGTCTTTTGCACATTCATAGAGGATATCCTAAACACTGACTTACCTTTAATGACGAATTACATCTTGGAATTGCGACTACTACTCTGAGAAATTAGGTTAATATCCAGGTATTTAGTCTGTACTGAATTCTCTCCATGCTTTCTACACTGCAACCTTGTTTAAATGGATGCATGTGTGAGATCCTAACTGTGAACATGAAGCAAAGGGAAGGTCATGGCTCAGTCACACGTCAAAGAGAGTCCTTAAGAAGCCTTATTATTCCCAGTAGAAAGCCTCTTCTCTGATGAAGTAGTTCTTCAGAAAGTTCCTGGTAAGCCAAAACTAACTTTACTTGTAGCAGTAGGCCTCTCTAGGTCTTCCAATGAAAAAAATGGGGTACAATGCAGCTACAGTGAAACCCTGCTGACCAACCAACCAACCAAGAGTTGTGTAAAAACAGAAAGCCCCAAATCCTTTGTGTATAGTGTAATGCTCCATGTAATAGTCAGACTATCGGTTGCACTAAACCAGAGTCAGGTTAGGACTCTATCTTCCTGAAATGGTGAATTCATCTGCTGGGTGGTGTTGAAAGAGTGGCAGAGGAATATGCCTGGAGGTGTTTCAACTTCCTTCAGAGTGATAAAATCCAAATGCAGGCCCTCTTTGGTAACCAAATATATTGATAAAATGTATTAGAGGGAATCAGACAGAAAAACTGAAACTAAATAATAGATCTGGATTTCTCAGGAAAGCTGAAGAAGGCTGGTGTTATTCTAAATACCAGTTAAAGTTATTCTACCTATCAGTTAAACACTTTGATTCCAGAAGGTATCCAGCTATCTAATAATGAAAAGTAAATAGATTATACTTGAATTATACCGAAGCCAAATGTGAATGGAGTCCATGGAGAGACTGCCACTGACTTCAGTGAGATCTTGATCAGATCCAAGAATTTGCTCTAAGTGCTCTAAGTCACCTGATGCTGAGCACAGAGTACTCCACAGCCTGCAGAATTTAGTCATTCTGTAGTAGCTTCATAGGCAAAATTTTGTATTACTTTCATCTGCATGTATTTTGAACAATTAACTCAGCTTGTGTTTCATAATTAAATTATTTTAATTATGGTCTCAAAGCGTCAATAGAAAATAGTCTGTGATTTGAGACAACTGAATATATATGCTGTGGCTCTGAATGTATGACATACTTTGTAATCTGAACTTGACTGACAATTCATCTTTGAAATGAAGAAAACATATCAGTGTTTTTACATGCTTAATGGTTAACATGAACATTTTACAAAGGTTCTGCTTTAAAAATAGGTTTGTTTTTTTTCTGAGCACTTCAATGATAAATTTGCTTATTTAATTACATAACAAATTTAAATAAGAAAGGCATTTTTTCCTCTTAAAGAATGGACATGTCATTGTCTTAATCTGTTTAATGAATAGTTCAAAATATATTAGCGATGACTCATGGTTGTTTTGTACTATATTGGGAGAAAACACAGAATTGCAGCCTAAATATTTATGCTCATAGGTTGTGGTGTTTTTTTTTTTTATTTTCTGCACTTTCACATCAGCAGCTACAATATGGTGCCTCTTTAAGGCATGAGCTCGTAGGGGAAGAGACTAGTTGGTTTATTAGGTCTTAGTATAACTGAAGATGATACACAATACTTTCCTAGAGAGAAACTGACACTGATAACATTCTCGTTTCTGAATCCATTGCTTTATGTGCCTTTGAATTTTTATATGTGGATAGCATGCAACATGATGCATAACAGGAGCCTATGACCTGGACTGAGATCATACAGCTGAATATTTATTCTCATGTCATGTTCTTATGCTCTTCTGAGAGGTCTTCTGTTTTGCCTGCATTGCCCTTGACTTCTCATTTGAAATGAAATAAATAAATAAGCAAGCTGCAAAATAGGAGATGCATTTGTAATATATTCATCTAACATTAAGAAAAAAAGTCATTAAGTAGAAGATGAATGCAACTTTGAAAAAGAAAATCAATCACTAATTTGAGTTTCAAGCACCTAAGACCTACATATTGATAAAACCTATAGGTGTTAATCACTTCTGTATGTAAAATAAACTATTTGTGAAATACGAAACTCTGTGTGTATCCAAATTAAATAGTATGAGTGTGACCTTCTGGGTGCCGAGGGTGCACCTGAATCTATTGTCTAGATCATTAATAAAAATACTAAACATTAACAGCCTTCTCCTGTCAAGAAAAGGAACAGCAGGCAACATGATGCTTCTAAGGTCAATTTATTAATTAGACGGAGAAAGGGATAGGCTTTGTCAGGGCAAGCTTTACACACACACATGCATACACACACACATATCTACAGTTCCCTGAGACGTGCCCCTATCTCCACTCAGTTGAGCTGAGGTGAAGGTAATTCTTGCTCCCACCAGCCTTATGCTGGGCACCAATACGTAACCCTTCCCCACTTTCCTTTGCCTCTAGGTGGTGTCAAGCAGCTGCCTGACAATCTTTTCCCCCATCTTCACTACTGAGGAGTAGCCAGTGTTTATAGCCACGTGTTGGCTCATGACACCCTTCAAATCAGTTCATGACCAGTCACGCTATGCCTTTCCAGCAGTTTCAGGTGTTGCTCTCTGGTCTATGCCCATGCTAAGGCTCCTCACACTCAGGTTTCCCTTACATTGTCGTTGGCTATAGCTCTTCATACTCAGTCACTCACCTCTTGATGAAGGCACGGTCATGATGCTCCCGTTATAGGCCTCTTGAGGAAGAAGAGTATTGACACTTAAGGAATATCAGGAGCATTCAATTGTTAATTGCACTAAGAGCAAGGACTGAAGGCATTGCTAAGGTCGAAGCACACAACAAGGTAAACAACACTCTCCACTTATTCACAGAGCCAGTCATTTCATTATAGGATGCAATCAATTTAGTTACCTGCAATTAGCCCTTGGTAAATCATCTTGGCTGTTCCTAATCACATTTAGCATAAGTCAGCCAGGGAAGAAAATTATTGGCATTCAGTCCTGAATTCATTCTGTTAGGCTTTCAAGCTTCCAAAATTTTAGCAAAATTGAAACTTTATGAAGTATAATTGTAAATCAAAACCGATGTCATATAGGAGAGAATGCAATTGCTTGTCATAACTAATAAAGTGTATGTACATATTATCTGTCTATGAGTAGTAGATATTTCACATAAAGTTGATTACTCACAATAGTATTTTTTTCCAGAAATGAAAGAAACAATTTTTTTCATTGTGTTTTTACTTTTTCTTGGTTTTATCCTTATGGTGTTTTGTGAATTCATGTGAAAAAAATTATTAGCAGTAAGTGATGTAGTATATAAAAATGAGTTGTTGAAAATACTCTCGTGTTCACTTGCCATATCTACTAAAGCACAGTTTTATTTAAATGATATTTGACATTTAAACAACTATATTGTGATAGTTTGGCTCATGTTTGCTGCAACAAAAGGAAGTTCATTGACTGTTTAACTTCTTCACTACTGTTCCTGCCATATTTTCCTACAATGATGACATTATAAAGAAATTAAAACATAAAAACATGTTTGTTATATCACAGATTCAGGTGATTGAGGAGCTGATGAAGGGGGTGTCTGCTGATACTTACAAACAAGGAAGAACTGGTTGGTAATGTGAAGGCTGGGCTGCAGCAACCATGAGATGGTGGAGTTCAGGACCCTGAGAGGAAGAACCAAGGCAAAAAGCAGGGTCACAGCCCTGGACTTCAGAAAAGCAGACTGTGGCATCTCAAGGACCTGCTTGGAAGAATCCCATGTGGTACAATCCTAGGGAGACGAGGACAGCTGTTTGAATTTCAAGGTGACCTCCTCCACGATCAATAACAGTCCACCTGCAGGTGCAGGAGGTCTAGCAAAGCTGGCAGGGTGTCTGCATGGATGACGAACCTTTTGACAAAGGGAACAGAAATAAAAAGCAAGTATACAAGAGGTGGAAGCAGGGCCAGCATTGGATACTGTCATTAGATGCCTGACCATATGTGGCCCTGAGCAACCTGCTGCAGCCTACCCCGTTCTGAGCATGGACTTTGGGCTAAATGATCCTCATTTCTCCTTCTGAACTTAACTGTTCTGTGAATCTGTGGTTTAGATGGGTGCCAGTATCCATGCTTTACACCTAGTTATCCTAAAGCACAGCTTGGTTTTGAGCTAAACCTGCTCAAGAAAAGGTCAGTCACAAGCCAATATATGAACCAACAACTATATAGGGTAGAGAGGGTGGGAAAATATTCTATGCTACGCTTGCCATTGCTAAGATGTTAAAGAAATGCTAATAACTACTTCCAACTGTTTTAGTCCTGGTTTTGCTGTCTGGACTTATTTTAAATTATAGCCTATTTTAAATTATATTTTAAATTATTTTAAATTATCTGTATTTTATAATACTGAGCAAATGTCATAAAAATAATTCTACTGAATCCATTTGGAAGCTACTATTCTATGTAATACTCTTGGTCTTCTCTAATCCAGATATTCAGTTGAATTTCACTGAATCAAGTCCTCCATGATAAAATTTTCTATTTTCTGGTATGAAGTTTAGAAAAATGTATTATTAGAAAAGACTTTTAATATCAGGATTGAAACAAGAGGTGGTTCAAAGATGCTATATACTCAGAACATTAAAAAGATGTACAAACATAAATAAGGAAAGCTAAATAAATGAAAGGGATTAATATTTTTTTTTTTTTACTGTAATAAATCAGGTGAATTGTATACCCTTTCAGTAGAAATAGGCACCACTGAATTTTAGAATTGGATGATATCTGTCCTAATGGTACTTGTTTCTTGCCATTGACTGTCCTAGATACCCATGTTGACTAAATCAGATATCTGTGCTACAGGTGTTTAAAGTTAGGCAAGATGAAATTGTGTGTCTATTACAGGTATTAACTTTACTAAAACTACAATAAACCTTTTACTTCCAACTCCAGCACATGCGAAAAAGTAATATTTTGCCTAGCTACAGACATCTGCTTTCATGCATTATTACAAACAATGACATCAACAATGTTATATTCCTATGTTTTAAGAATGATTAGGTTAATCACCAATTAATTTCATTTTTAATAAATGCAGATGTTATTTTTAAATTCCTTTTTTATTAGTCCATCTTACTAGAAAGGTATTATTATGCTAAATACCATTCTAATGATATTTTTGAAACAAATTGTTCCCAGTTCAACAGAAGGAAATGTAGCCTCATGTAATTTCAGAAAGTTTATATTTCTAATTATTGCAGACAAGTAGTAGATATCCAAATGTTTTCTTCATCCATATGCAAAAGAGAAGATTAGAAATTTTGTTACTTTCCTACTCACAGACAAGCACAAGTTTTTCTTTAATCTACCCTCAGTCTAACATCAATACTACTAACATATACCTGCCTAATATATTAATATATGCCTCCGTTCTGGGAATCATTTTTTCTGTACTAATGAGACTTGTTAACTTTTCTCTTAAGGATCATCTGCTAATCTATATAAAATCTCTACTAGATGCCAAGAATGTAACTTGGTTGCCCCAGATATTTTTTTCCCATTTCTGAAATCCTGCTGTAATTCAAAAGAGACAGTGAATCTTTCAGGAAATACTATTTCCTGACCCTGTAACTTGAGCTTGTAACTCCCTTGTAATTGAGTTACCTCCCTGGTAAGACAAAGAGATTGTGGAAGAACCAAGTAGGATTTACTTTACTACTGACTCTTAGCAGTGTGGCTCTAGGACCGATCCCGAGAAAGATGACACAATCCCACAACATAAGCATGGGACTACTCCAATAAAATAAAAGAGCGCTGTCAGAAAACAAGGCAATGGAAATGTAGCTTTATGGTTGACAAAATATCAGAAGCACTAACCTGAAAATAAACAGAGGATATACATCCAACATGCCTTAGCTAACTGGGGCCCACCCTGAAGCACCCACTGGGAGAACAGGGTTGGGCTGGTGATGCTGACTGGGGCCAGCTGAGCCCCACAACTGCCTGGCAAGGCTGTAGTGATGGAGAGGATGAGGTCCGGCTGGGGAGACAAGAAGTAGAACTTCTTGAGAATTCAGTGGAATGCGAAGAGCTGTTCAGTTCACTGTGCAGGACAGACATATAATTTGGGGCATTTGTGAAAAGCCTTGTTCACGGATATAGTAACAAGTTTTTTTCTAGATAGCTTTACTCCCTGTAAAATGAACATGTTTATGCATTTTTCTCCTTGTTCTCTCTAATATACTGAGTTGATAATTATCTTTTTGCACACGTTGTATTGAAGAATATACAATAGAACAGCAAGAAATACTTTTTTTTTTTTCTTTTTTGGTGTGGGGAGAGTGTTATTAACATACTTGTCTGCTTTAGGCAAAAGGCAGAGTGGTAGGGAAGAAATCATTAAAATGAGCCATAGAGGTTAATGTCCTATATTGATTTCATTGCTACAAATGAGAGATTTCGGTGAAGAAGTTAAAAATAAAGCACTAATCCAAAATCTTTCTGGTAAAAATCATGAGTAATTCCATATCAGATTGTGGTACAAATTATGATGCACACAATATTACTTCGAAAGGATCAATTAAAGCAATTATACAATCACTCCATTGTAACTTCCCTGCTGGTCAGTTGATAATGTAATGAATGTTTTCAATATTCCATTTACACTAAGGGAATTAAAGTGATTGGAATATAAGGTTGATTATACAGTTATAATAAAACCCCATAAAGCTGCATTGTAGCACATTTACTTACACATAATTTCTTTTAACTATGTGCTGTAGCCCTAATAATTTTTTCTTCTAGCACAGCCTTAAGAGTCTCTCTGAGATGGATATAGACCAGATTTTTCAACAAAAATAGATTTCTCTTAAGTGCCAGAAAGATAAAATACAATAGGCCTTGGTTTTCAATGTTAGTTTTGAGTAATCAACAGTTATTATTAGCAATTTGGAATCAGTGGATCCTATCTGTGTGAAATCCAGTTTAGCAAACATGCAATATCTATTTAATCTCAAATAAACTGGTATGAAAAGTTACCCTTTATTACTGAGTAAAACACAGAGTTCCACTTCAAAACAAATAAAACTTGCGTTTTAAAATCAGTCATTACAGAAACTATTCTAACCAAAGAAATATTTTCCCTCTGAAATGAAATACAATGAATCCTACAGGGATTTAATAGGGAAAAGCCAGCTTATTTCCTATTACTTCTTATATTCTAAAACTGAACAAAATATTCATTTTTAGCAGTTATCTCTAGGAAAATAAAAATCATTTCAGCTTAATATTAATTATTCTAAATTTAAATGTGAGAACTCCAATCTCTTTACAAAGATTAGTATGGCTGGACTATAAAGTCATTTGAAATCTCCCATTTAAAAATAGTTTAACAAAGAACTCTTAATACAGGGAGCATTCCAAATGTTTTCTTCTATCCTCCTACCTTCCCCAGAATGTTTGCAATCAAGCAATGTCCAGAGATTTCCTGGTCTGGGTTGTAACTTTTGTTAGACCTGTGAAAGAAATGTCATAGAGAAAAAAACATGAAGGTTTAGTGTCTGAAGAAGCTAGACACTTCTCAAGTATTTATTGTTGGAAGTATGGTTGCCATATTTCCAACAATAAAAACTTCGCATAATTATAGTAGGGAGCTGAAAGTTGAGAAATATTTATCAATTAATTTTGAAACATTTTTTAAGCCTCTTTGTTTCTTTCAAAGTGGTAGACTTTGATGCTTTAACAAAATTTCCCCCTTGTTAGATCTGTGGTTGCAGGTACTTTACTTCTGAAGTCCACCATATTGAAGACATATGTGTTTTGCCAACAGGAAAAAGGACAGGGTTATCCTCAATCCTGTCATCTTTCTTTGTGTTTCTGGTTATGGAAAGGGGATATACATGACCTGAAAGTGAGGCAATGTTACATTCCATGTCTCTCCAGTCAAGAATTATTATAGTCAGAGCGCTAATGTTCACAGGTATTATTCAGAGAACTAGCAACAACTCTTCCATTCAAGTTCTATAAGATGTCTCTGGAGTGAAATAATTCAACACCATCCCCTTCCCTTCCCTTCCCTTCCCTTCCCTTCCCTTCCCTTCCCTTCCCTTCCCTGATATATTTTCCTTTGTACTGAAAATTGCCTAAATGTGTTAGATTAGATGCAAACAGTTTTGTAAATATTTAAGTAATTTGCATTTAATAAGGAATGTGTCATATGATTTGCCCCATTTGGTTTTTGATATTATACTTGGTGTCTTGTTGCAATGTAGACTGAAAAACATCTAAAACTGAAATGGGCTTTTACAGACTGCTGAAGCATAGAAGTGTTTCCTCCGGCCCCCATTACACTTAGTTTTGTTCAAGTCCATACAGTTGTCAGCTTGAAAACCAATATAGCAAGGACAACGGGAGATGAAGGTGGGAGAAATAGTTTACTGAGCTTTCTTGAAGTTAGATAATCTCTCAAATAAGTGGCAAATGTCCACCACAAACAGCTTTTCAGTAGTGTGGGTGACAAAGTATATCATACAGGAATCGCAACTGCACATTTAGGTACAATTCTATGGAGACTTACAAACGAGCTTTAAACATACAGATTTCTCAGGGAATTCATGGAGAGTAACTATGTAGTTACAGTTAAGGTGTCTGCCAGATGAATACCTAAGTGCCCATTAAAATGGATATTATATTAAACAGAAGAATTACACATCATATTATTTTGGGGAAAAGTAAATCAGCTTTCTCAAGAGATACAAGATCTTGTTAGGTCATGGATCATTCATTTCTATAGTCATCTTTTAAACTATTTGCAATCACTGCAGGCAGAAATTATGGACATGGTATCAAAGAATTGATAAAGATAATGGCCTAAGATGACATGGGCATATTTTCGTTTGTTGGCTGTCATCTGGGGTCTCTTTGGGGTCTCATCATTTCTTCTAGAAAAGAGGACATTTTTCCAAGATCACTGTTTCTCCTAAAAAGTAGAAGGGGAGGCACAAAACAGTTTTATTCAAACAATTTTAAAAAGACAAACACGGCAAAAGCAAAGTGCCTGGGACAGCAGAGCCTCTGCCCTGGGAAGCTGTGGTGCAGAGGGACTGGGCAGCAGCTCTGTGGGAAGGGCCCTGGGGCGGTGGTGGGCTTCAAGCTGAACATGAGCCCGTGGTTTGTGCTGGTGGCAAAGGTTCCCAACAGCTCCTGGGGTGTATGGACAGTGGCACAGCCTGTAGAGCGAAGGAAGGGATTATACCCTGAGAAGTGGTGCTTGTCAGACCACATCTAGATACTGCATCGAGTTTGGGGCTCCAATACAGGAAAGACACGGACAAACTGGAAGGACCTCAGGGGAGGGCCCCCAAAGCACTGGGGATGGAGCACTTGCCCCATGGCGAGATGCTGGGGGAGCTGGGCTGGGTCAGGCTGGAAAACAGATGGCTTTGGGGACACCTAACAGACCACCAGAGCCTACAAGGCGTCATCAAAGAGATAGATATGGGTTCCTCGCAGCGGTGCAGGATGGGAGGGTGAAGGTCATCAGGTTCAAGTTGAAACAAGAGGTGTTCAGGCTGCGTATAAGGGAAAAAACTTTTCAATGTGAGGATCATCAAGCATTAGAGCAGATTGCCCTGACAGGTTGTAGAATCTCCACATTTCAGACAATGCGTTTTTATTTAAAATATGTATTTTCCTCTTTAGACAATCAGTTCTGTATATGTTCTGGCTATTTTTCCTTGTAGTTTATCAATTTATAAAATCAAATAAAATTAAAATATCTACAGTATGTTGTATACCAAGTCTGGCAAGATTTGTGAAGACAAATTTCCCTTGGACCAACAACTTAAGCCCATCCACTAAAACTTTAATTTGTTCTTGTAGCCATTTTCAAATTATTTTGTGGTGGCATGAACTAGTGTTACAGAAATTAAATTAAGGTATGTACAAAAGGAAGTGTTAGTTCAAAGGTACTAGATTTTATTTTATTTGTACTCTGCCAAAGCACTTTGTGAGGTAATGGAGTACAACTTTGCCATAGCACTTGGAAAGATTTACTCACCCAAAGATTTGGCTCTTTGAATCCAAAATGTTTAAAAGACTCAGATGCAGAGTAGGTATTCATAGCCAGAACATGTAATAATTGTCAAAGGAATATCAATCTGTTCCACAATAAAATTTCCTTTCCAGTTTAATCTCATGATATCTTCTGTTGTGTACGTTTTCTACCTTGATGTGTAAATTTGTCCACTGGTTTACAAACTTAAGCTGTAAAGTTCTATTTCATATTTTAATGACGATTATGCAGCTGAATTTCAGCTGTAAGTGTAAAAGCATGTTTACATTCTGAACTTCATGCGATTTTCTATTGGGTGATGCATTTCATTTTACAGCTCTGAGCTTTCTGAGGTCCTTGTGACTAATACTTTGCCTTACAGGCATGCGTTTAAACATTCAGAGTGTTTTTAAAATGATGAATTAGGGACACTCTCTGGTAAGTGCCTTTTTACCATCTAATTCTATGCATTGCTAAGTTTCTTCTTCTTGTGCCTAGTGTCAATATCAACACATGAAGACCAATGAAGTTCTGGCAGTCATCCTGGATTCTGAAATGGACAGATGCTGCCAACCGAGGCATATGTCAACACTTCTTTGACGTGGTATATTTTTTTCCCATACCCTGTGGCATATCATTTTAGTTGTGTTAATTTACATGAAAATACAACACAAATAGTTCAGCACATAAAATAAATGTCCAGCACAAGATGGTAACTGACAAATATTTGGACATTAAAGAACTATCCCTGAAGGGAAAAGAATCCGTTTGATCCATTAATAATGAGAACCTACTCTTTGATCCTTTCTGTTCCCGTTACATCAGAGAAAACCATGAGAAACAACATCTTGTTGTGAAATGTGTCAGGTGTTGCCAAAACAGCAAGCAAAGCACTTGTAAACATAACCTTGAAAACAAAAATGTTAGGCAAGATCTAAAATAGATTCAGTATCAAAATTCCACAGCTCAAAACAACAATTCTCAGTGCCTTCTGTCTCCCATGCTTTAAATCACATAGATGAAATGTTCATGAAAGCTGAAAATGCTCCCATATAAAAAAAAAATACATGCTAAGTCTTTCATATTCATAGTAAAAATAATATTTTGTTCATTATGAAAGGAAAATAATTCAGTATTCACCAAGCAGTATGATATTTTATGAGCTGTAGGCAACTTGTGTGGCAAAATTGGTAAAAACTTTTCATGAACATTTCTTGAGATACCACGTGAAGACTTCACATGGGCTAGCATGTTTTGATTTTTCATCAGACTGACCAGGCACACACATCTGTCCTCTGGACTAATAAAAACTTACTATTGATCTTGCAGCCATGGGTCATCAGTACCTTAAACCAATACACCTGAAGTGCAGGTCTAAGATCAGCTCCAGAAAAGAAGGGCTCCAGAGAAGCTACGGGCAACACAGCTGTAATTCCATTGAGGGTTGTGAGACAGACTGATTGGATACAGGTAAGGAATAACATCATTACTTAACTGGAAATTTTACTATAATAATGTTCATATATTAAAATTTTATATGAAATGTCAAAATCACAACTTTATTGGTTTGTATTATTTTTAAGTTGTCAGTTGCTAGAAAAATAGTGTATTTTCATTATTTTTGTACTAATGTGAAATAAAAGCAAAATGTCAAGCTACTGCATTTTTTTCCTGGATGGAAGGTCTGGTCATTGACCATTTTTGCTCATGTGGTAACCTCTCTCTCACTAGTAAGACACATAAGAAAATTATTTTGATTAAATCTATACTGTCCCAGTGACATAGATACACAAACTTATTGTTACATGGAACATTTTTATGTGTATTTCACTGGTCTTAAACTCCCTTAGGATATGGCTATATTGGGTGCAATGGAGAACAGCTTAATGAGCACAGCTGCCTTAAATGATTTTGGCATAAGGAGCTGTATGACTGCATCAGCATAACAAGTGCAAACTCGGAGATTTCTAGAACACAGTATTATCATATTGATCTGCCCTTTGTCGTGTATCTATATACCAGGCTGATGTGTAAGAAAGATTTGTACCAAAGAAAACAGAATAGATAAAAAAATTAACTCCGTAACAATTTTACAATTGTAAATTAAACTTACCGTGTACTGAAGCAGATTAGATGTGCTCACATGGTCTGGTTTGTTCCGTTGACTCAGTTCTCCGTGTCACTGATGTCTAGCCAAGCAGCTATAAACAGCTATGGACAAGGAGGAAGAATCTGGTAGCAGCTTAAAACACCACCACGTATCTGAACACAGTACCATAGTCTTTTTCCATCAGCAAAAACTAGCATCAGAACTGGTTTCTTTTAAATTACAAAAGAGGTCACTGTACTTCATGCAAGAAACATGCATGTTTATGAGCTGTCTTCTCTTTACCAGAGAATGTCACCAAGATCTCTTGCATCTATTTCATTAAAGCTAAAGTTAAAATGCCCAGTGGGTGTAAGATTAGTGTAACACAATTTCTCTCTGCAACACCAATGTGGTTGTTTTCATGCTCCAATTGCCTGTCAGATTTCCCTTAAGACTGGTAGAAAAATGTCTGTCAAAACTTGGATATTCCTCAAAGGAGAGGATCCACATAAAAAATTGAATGATAATCAAGAGAATAGATAGTGTGAATAACAACACTGAAGAATGAAAGCAAAATGTGAATATCCCTCAAAAGGAAACTAAAGTGTGTGTGGGGGGGCATGCATTGCACAAGTTAGTTAATCGGAAATTGCTAACTAACCCCACAAATCCTATGAGATACTCAGAAGCTGTAAATACAGTATTGGAAGTCCTCCAGTTAGGGATATATAAATAAGAATATCTGTTCTCCTTTATATGTCTTTCCAGTAATATCTAAAAATAATTCAACTCACTGCATTGTAGGTAGCCTGTAAACAAACAGCTGTGTGTTATGGAGGGGTAAATTAAGGACAAATAAGAGCCCAAGGCTTAAGGTGCCTTATGCATAAGAACATAATTCAGCTAGAAATTTTATTTATTTATTTTTAGGAAGTTATCATTATACCTTGAACAAAGGTCCATATTCCTTACATTTATTGTTATATTCTACAGAAAGACAGTGGCAGAAAGCAGAGGACTGGTGAAGTTTCTGTGATAGCGTACACTGCTGAAGAGACATATGCCTTCATTCTGCACTAAGTGGTGTTTCCTAGAAGTGAAATTTTCTTCCTCATAGAGATTAATTTCCTGTAGTTGGCTGGGAACTTTCAGATATCATCATCTAAAAGTCAGAGATACCAAGCCATAGAAGGCTCTTAAGAAGAATTTGGGATCATGACTGGAAGTTTGCCCTCATGTGGTTGTAAATCTGTAATCAACATCTTCATGGTGGCTGCAAAGTTGTCAAATGATAGCTAGTATCAGTTTTGACCAGCCATTCTTTATTCAAGTTGGTCATGGCTGAATCCTTTGACTTCTTGGTAGTGATACTAAGTGCTGATACCAAGGAGTAGGCTTGTGGAGTTTGGTTTTGTTTTGTTCTCTTCTGTTTGGTTTTTAAGGAAATTTTAAATAGACCATAGGAATGAAGCAACCTTTTGTCAGTAAAGAGCATATAATAACTGTTCAATAAAAAATTATGCGTTGTTTGAACTGAACTGTAACCAAAATGCTAAGTAGATATTTGGTAATGTAGGGGCCCATCTAGTTTGAATGAACAATGTTAGTTGCCAGAATTAGAAGCTTACGTTTTCCTTAGGTATGGCGTTAAACCTAGGATTAGGGTAGGATTCAGGAATTAGACTTTGGCAACAGCAGATTCTAAGAGCAAGATTTACAGCTGAAAGCTTTTGAGCAAGGGTGCAACATTCTGCAGGGTTTAGACTATAATCTTAGTTTGGGGGGAGTGTAGAAGTTGTTTGGCAGTGTGGGCAACTTATTTTATGGGCAATGAATTGCTGCTAATCCTGCAGTTTGGATTAGAGGTAGGAATGGGAAGCCAACACTTGAAGAATTTCATTCATTTCTACAATGTAGATGAACACCGATGCGAGCAAGAAAAGTAACTTCTGGCTCATTCTTAATTAAATACAGGGTTCTAAAATAAGATTAGATGCATCTGGTGTCACCTGAGGATAAAAAACTGGATTTGTAGAATTTTTCAGACTGCATGGAGTACTGCACTTCTCTGGTTTTGCTTTTAGTGTAATATCCACTCAGATATCCACATATGTCCACAGCGTATTCTGAACTGGAGAAACCTTCCTGACAGCTGAAGTGAGTTCTATGGTCCACAGCCATTAGTAGCCATTATTGCCTCACCTCAAGCCCATCACACTTTCACTAGACAGTATTCTGGCACCAAAATTCTTCTAGTCCTGTGTTTGTAAAGAGAGAATGAGTTGCCAGAGAGAAAATATTGAGATGGAAGTCTCACCTTGACAGGTACAATCAGAATCTGAATATGAGGTTACTTCTAAGATACTTACTGCCAAATAGTTACACTGAAAAAAGAACATTTTAAAATGTTGATTTTTACACATACATAAATAAACTATATTCCATTTCTGAGAGAAACGAATAAAATAATTATAAGGTAGGTTATAGTGTAAAATGTTTCAACACCAACAGGTTGGTAGCTGTACAGGAAGGGAGGGAAGATATTCACAGGAGGTAAAGTTACTGTCTTAATGTTTCAGAAGACTTAGCCTGACAGCTATATTCTGAAGCATCACATTTTTAATCTTCCAAATCTGAATACGAGTGTAGATAGTGAAGTGCTAAGCAAAACACTTAGCTGTTACTCACCTTGTCTGCATTCATACTTTTAAATAAAATGGGCCAAGACTGTTCTTTGATCTTAAGTCCAACTGCTATATTATGGCCCATGTCTGTAAGGCTAAACTTGCTTCCTCCATAACAGCCTGGTTTCATCTCTACTGCCAACTGAGAACAGCAGCTGGTGTGTGCTGCCCTTCAAATCATTCCTGGGTATTGTTTGGAAGAGGACAAGTTGCTCGGGCAACAGGAATGCTAAGGAACATGCTAAGCATGCAGGAGAAAGCCCTAGTTAGTTTAGCATAAGACATCAGCTAATATAGACTGTTTTTTCAGCTTACATATGTTAAACCGAATTAGATAGATTCTCCTTCAAAAGTGAGTGGTGGGCTTCAAAACACAGTAAAAAAGGTGTAAAGCATGCCTGCAATCTGCAATGAGATGCTTTCAAATATCTTGACTTCACTATTTTTCCACTAGTCATCTAAATTGGCTGCCTGTTCAGCACAGATCAATGTGATGAATTATATCAAATGGAGCAGCAATTCTGTCACAAGAAAGCAGCCACTGCTTGCATATTGTATGACACATTTTATGGATGTGTTTAGCAAGCTCTGGGAATTCATACTGGATGGATGCAGAAAGGGTACAGAAAACAGCTCCAGGAATCTGTGGAATAAATGTTCAAAACTGAAATACATGACAGCATGAAAGGCAACCCAAGAACGAAACCAGCCTTAAATTGCTGGAGGTGGCTGTTCTGTTCTTCCCACAACTATAGATTTTGTATTCCCACTGTTATCCTCACACTTCAAACTGCAGCCTTCAAGAGATTTGGAGTTCCTCTGTTCTTACTGTCTGAATGGTATCACAACTTTGCATTTAGATGTGATTTAAGCAAATATGTTTTCAGGGAGTTGGCGAAGCGTTCCTAATCTGCTCTCAGGGAAGCTATGCGGTGACTGCACAGGAAAACTAAAATTTATTCCTTTACCCTTGTAGCTGGTTCTTTTAGTGTCTGAGAATGAGCAACTGGATGATATTTTGGATACTGTTGTTCATATTTTACTTGTCCTACTGAGAGTTATGAGGTCCTAAGCAATGTAAAACATGGTATCCTTTACTAACAAGGTGCATTCAGGGAAAATAAATTAGAGGCCTGGCTTGGCAATAGCTAAGCAAATAATTTGCTGTTCATGCTGGTCAGTTAACTATCTTCCCAAATTGCTAGTCAAGCCAGAATCTGTGGCTGGCTAGAATTAAGGGCATTGCTTGCCACTCTGCAACCATTCTTCTCTTACACATATGAGCCATTGACTTACGATTTAAGATACAGAAACAACACTAACTAGCCAATGGCAGTGATATACCACAACACAAACCCAAAACATTGGAGTCTTTCTCTAGCTGATGTTATTATTCTATGGACTCCAATCAATAGTTAATAAAACAGTTTCAAAAAGTGTGGTAACTACAACCATTAGCTACACACAGCCACTGTAACAGGTCTTTTAAAACTTCTCATTTTGCAATCCAGAAAAATTGCTAGAGGCCAAAAAAGCTCTCTTTACTTTCATGACTAAAACTAATATAAAAATAATCAGAAAATGTCTTCAAAGACACTTTAAAAATCAGCTGGCAATTCTGACTGTTATACTTTAAACAAGTACATGCCCCTCTTTTACCGTCTCCTCTTTGGCTTTAGCCTTCTTTGTTAAATCTATTATATTCCTACATATTTTGTGATGGAGCATATTGCTCATTTCCCACATCTTCTTTATCGTAGAATCTGTATTCTGAATTGACTTTTAGAATATTAGCAAAATACACTCAAGGTTAAAAGTAGGCTATGGGCTGTCTGATTGAGTTTTCTCACATTTCCAAC
Organism: Haliaeetus albicilla; assembly: GCF_947461875.1. Classification (NCBI taxonomy): domain Eukaryota; kingdom Metazoa; phylum Chordata; class Aves; order Accipitriformes; family Accipitridae; genus Haliaeetus; species Haliaeetus albicilla. Next base: position 6,616,383 of record NC_091507.1, read on the forward strand.
AGAACTGGGGAACAAAGATTAAATAGATCTTTATTAGCCATTAGGCTGTAGCTTAAGTTATTCTTTAGTAAACAAGAAACAAACAAACAACATTCCAAAGAATGAAAAAAAAATGTCAAGAGCATTATTTGGCTACACTTAGATGTTGATTAATTTAAACTGCAAAGCACTGATATCATACAGAGTTATCACTTTTAATCATGTTCCTATTTTACTAGCTTCTATGAAAATAGAAAGTGTTTAAAAATAATCATGTGCATTATGTAAGACTGAGATCTTGGTATGTTGAATATTCTGTACTGTGGCTAACTATGACAATCCAGTTCACAATAATTTTTTATCACTGAAAAATGTTTAAGTATAAAAAATCAGTAACGAAAACTTAGATGCACTAATTGTATTTATTTATTTATATTACATTAGCATCTCAGGGTCCCAGTTAAAGACTTGAGCTGTAATGCAGTAAGTTCTATATGAACAAATCAAGGCAACAGGACCTGTCCCAGAGACCTTTTCACCCTTCTACACTATTTGACTGCTGCCTCTGTAAGAAACCTCCCAAAAAACTGAAAATAAAAAAATCTTCAGAGATTTTACTTTACCACAACAATTTAATCTGCAGCACTTATATGTGGATATTACTGCTACTAATCATATTTTTTCAACCTCTAAAAGTTAGACATCTCATAATGCTGAGAAGGAACAGTCTGTGCACAAATGAAGCCAGGATTGGATTATGGTCCAGCTTTGAAAATTACCGGGCCTGAAACCTTCATTTACACAGAACCACTCTGGGCATGTGGAGTCAGGCATCAGTTCACATCATTCTCATTGCAGGATCAGAATCTTATTACAGGCATGATTAGATACATTGATTCTCTTTTTTCCTCTCCTGTCTACTTTAACTGCTATTTCTTCACTAAAGAATTGAGCAGAATTCTCATTTTGGCAAACAGCTGATGGGTCAACATTAAGAGCAAAACAAACAGTCATCAAAGTCAAAGCCTTATTCTTGTAAAAGAAAAAAAATCTAGTTTTATTAACATAAATTAACTTTGTGGGCAATGGCTAAAAATGTTATTTAAATGTCCTCATTTTTAAAAGTTTGTAAAACTGGAATTTAAAATAACATTTTTAAAGCACTGAACCTCTCCGGTTTGGGTTTTTCAGTTTTTAACTTAACTACAAGAATTGTGACTATAAAGGAAAAATTTTGATACTATATCTGGGATTAAAAAAAACAAAAAACAAACCACCTTCTAGAAAAATTACATTAAAAACCCACACCTTCAGTCTTTTATAAAAAGCTGGTAAAAAGCTAACCCAACATGACTATATAATTAATCATTCTGGGCTATACTTGAAGATATTTCTAAATTTATAAAATTAATCAATTTCCTTCAAATATGTTAGCAAAAATTCTTGAAAGACTCTTGTGCTGTGATATAACACTTCAACTAGAAGTATAAGGAAGAGCTTGTAATTTCAAGTACTAGATATAAAACATGCATAAATCAAAAGGAAATATTTTATTACTCCAAGTGAAACTCACATGGACTAAAGATATGCATTATTGACATGCCTTCCATAGTTCTTTCATGCTTTTTTTCTATATCAGAAGCAGAACTATCTAAATATTTAAGTATAAAAAGTGTGAGAAAACATATATGTTTTTTTTAAAAATACATTGGAAAAGGTAACAACATACAGCCTTTATACAAAATTCACCAGCAGCCCAAGACCCGATGAGGATCACATGATGTTACAGCATGCAGCGACCCGTTTTCCATAGAGATCGGTATTTGGTGTTGAAAAATGTACTGTAATGATTTGCCAAATCACCTAATGGCAAGTAACTTGCTCACTACACATCCCTTAAGAAAACAATCGTCCAAATCACATGACACAGAAAAGACCTTAGGCTGGCCTAACCATAGAAGGTAGCCATCTGATATTAGAAAACAAGCAGTTTTCTAACCACTAGAAGTCAAATAAGTAAAAAAAAAATTACAAAGTGAAATGTAAAACAAGTGCTACCAGGCTGCATGTTTAACAAGGTGCATCTTAGCATGGCTCAAAGCTGACTACACAATTAAATTCACCTTCCATATCACCCAGTCACAAAAATAAAGTACATTCACTGCTTGAATAGTGTATTGGTAAACACCAGTCATGAATTTCCCATGAAAGCTTTATACATTAAATCACCCCAAAAGTGTTTAATGGCATCTGTTGCATTTATTAAACCATTAACAGTGATTTTGATTTTCATAAAAAAGAGGAATATGTATATGGTTTCTACAATCAGTATAAGTTATACTGAGGTGTTCTAAATAACACTCATGAATGACTTATACAATATATTTTCTTAGCTGTTCTTCGTTACTTGTTATATCTGAACGACCTTTCAAGATCTTCTCAAGATTGACTGATGATCAACAATTTATAGTGGTCTAGCTGGCAAGATGAAAAAAATATAATAAAGCCTGCATGCAAGCAGAAGCATATAACTACTACTCCAACCAGAGCTGAAAAAAATGAACTTGCTACTGAAAGGTATTGAGCAAGTGTTCTCAGAGAAAGTACCGTGTCCCTGCATATCTGCAGAATGGTCAATCCATTAAAATACAAAACCAGGATCAGCTGTCTCCCTTACTTTTTTAACAACTGCTATACATACCAGTTATACAAGTAGAAAACAGATTTTCTGGAAACCTGTGAAAAGACACAATAGATATGATTTTTTGTATCCTTTCCATCTAACATTTCTCTATGGGGAACTGAAAGGAAGAAATGAAACTGTGCTGACTGTGTTTCCCCACACAGCCTTCACAGCAAACAATGAAAACTCATGACTGATGATAACAAAAGCTTCCAATGCATTTGAAAAATTACCATAAATTCCGCAGGACCATCAAACCATTAAATCACTAACCATTAAAACCAATTTAATCTTTATAATTTGCCCAGATTGTAAGGTTGATTTGGAACAGAAGAAAAATGAGGGTACCAGATAATAAATTATCTTAATACTTCTTTCTTAATAATTGGAGCGTGGGTGGGGTGGATGGGTGGGGCGGGGGATGGAGAGAGAGAGAGACGAATAAGAAAAAAATGTCACAGTAGTGAAATAACCCAATAATGAGACATTTTCAAATGCAAAAGCTTGACAGGACATCAATGATCAACCTACAGGCTTAATTGTCCCCTTTTGGCTTTACTTGTCATCTTGGATTTACTTTACAAAGGCTGTCTCAGAAGTAACAGCCAGAAAAGATGATCTCAGCTCATTGCTCACAATTCAGTTTACGGTACAGTCCACCCAGAAACTAATAGAAATAAGTGGATCAAGACTCGCTCCTTTAGTGTATCGAACATACATGTCAAAGGGTGGACTTCAACGTCAGTAAATTTAAGCTGTTTTAAAAGATGGCAAAGACTACACCCCAAAAGTTCTTTACCTTTTAAGGCATAGTTGTTTGAATTCACCATCTACTGTGGGTCACATTTCCTCTGTATGAAACTTTATCAAAAGAAGTGTTTAAAACCATTACTTGAAAAAGTTTAAATATTTTTTAACAGGGTTAAACAATGTTAAATAACTGAAATGCAATTGACATATGCATCAAAACCTTTTACACAGTTGTAAGCTGTAGCTTTTACTCATTGGGCTCAGGTTATCTAGTGAACAGTTCAACAAAACAGAACATAAGGCGAGAGAACCTGAGAGAGCTGGGACTGTTCGGCTTGGGGAAGAGAAGTTTTAGGGTGATCTTATCCATTTGTATAAATACCTGATGGGCTGAATGAAGAAAAAGGAGCCAGTGGTGCCCAGTGACAGGATGAGAGGCAATAGAGAAAAATTGAGATTCAGGAAATTCAATTTAAACATAAGAATTTTTTTTATTTTTTTTACTGCAAGGATGGTCAAACACTGGCACAGGTTGCCCAGGGAGGTTGTGGAGTCTCCATCCTTGGAGATAATCAAAACCTAACTGGGCAAGGCCCTGGGCAACTGGCTCTAGGTGGTCCTGGGCAGCCTGCTCTGGTTTACCCTGCTCTGGGCAAGGGGTTGGACTTGACCATCTCAGAAGTGCCTTCTAGCCACAGCCATTCTGCGTGACTTTTTGAAAACCATCCATCAGTCCATCACTGTTCCTGACACCAAAGCAGAATCCTGGGATGGAAGCCACACGGTGATGTTACTGAAAAAGAAGGGACTGCTAGATGGAAAAGCAGGTTTGCTGAAGGTGGGGGTTGTAGGTGCTTAGAGCTGTTTAACTGCCTGTTAGGGAACTCATCGCCTTCTTCATCTTTGTGATTTTGTTCTTTTATATATACTTAGCAAAGACACCCTAATATTGGAATAAAATTAATTATTCAGGTCAAGTGTTTTATACTACAACATAATATTGCTTTTAAATGTAAAATAAATATTTTGCATTCACTTACTTGTATCAATTTTAAAAAAAGATATGGACACTTAATTTTATTGTAGTTTTCCTTCTAATATTAACATACAGTTTCTTCAAATACCATTTATCCCTCTCTTCTCCTTCTTCAGAGGTCAGCTAGGGTTTTTTTGGTTTGGTTTGTTTTTTACAAGATAGTCTAGAAGAGTAATTTTTTTCAGAATCTAGAAGAGTCACATCCTTTAAAGGAAGCGTTCAAATTAGCTGCAAAATTGGGGCAATTATATGCTTTGTTACTTACTGATTTGGGTAACTAAAGATAGGGTAATTTTTACAGTGTGACTGAAAATACTAAAGATCCAACCTATTTCTGCTACTTCATTTAATAATAATGAATTTTCACAACCAGAATAATTCATTCTTATAAATGTCATGCTATTAATTAAGAAAAATTGTGATTTTCAATGTCAGAACAAAGAAAATCCCACAAATTAATCAAAGACTACTAATAAATCTTTCATTGTTGCATAGTGGAAATAACACACTGATATTTAATGCACGTACACACACAGAGCTTTTTTATTCATTTCTTAGAGGAGAACTAAGGAGACACTTCACTAAAGCTTTCCTTGAGATTTCAAAGAATACTCCTCTTCATCCCTCTTCCTTTTTTTCAAGAGTAGTGATACTTCTATTTTCTTTTTTTAGACTTAAAGGATAGCTGGAGGGTTTGGAGGTGGCAGTGTACTACATCACAGACCATTGTGTTCAAATGCAGTAGAGTCTAAATTCTGCTTGTTTCATTTTGCACAAATGGCCATGCATCATTAAAACAAAAAAGATATAATTTATAAACATATACAAGTCTTTTAAATCTGAAAGCAAAATGGATACGAGGCAAACCTATGTGTGGATATAAAAAAAAAATCAAAAGAAACATTTTGTCTATTGTCTGCTGCAAATTTTGGACCTGTTCCTGCAATCACTTATGAATGAAAAGAAGTTACATGAGCAGATTCTCAGTAAGTCTTCTTCAGTAAATGATATCATTTGTGTGGTTTCTGAGATTGAGTCCTTATTAGTAGAAAGTTTTTAACTTTGCAAGGTGTCAAATTATTTTGCGGTTTAAATTATGAAGTGCATCATTCTTGATTGTTTTGTTGGTTCTTTCCGACTGCTAAATAGCAAAATGTCATATGTCTGTGAGTTTTTATAAACAACAGTAACTATAACTCTCTGTAACTTGGATGTGAAAACTTAATTTTTCCAACTCAATATTCCATTTAAAATACAGTTATTATATCCCACCATTACACTTCCAAAAAAGTGATTTCCATTGCTTGCAGTACTCTGCATGAAGACTTATGTTTACCCCAAACCACATAGAAGAGAGTTCATTATCATATCATTGAAAGAAAGCTGGACAGGCATTTGGCAGTTCATTATCTGATCAATTTCTTCATACTTTCCTTGAAATAACTAAACAAGGATACCTCTGGTCAAGTCTGCAGAGTTATGGAAATATCTATTCAATCCATTATACTTATTTCTAACAGAGACAGACTTTTCTCAGTGGTGCCCAGTGACAGGATGAGAGGCAACAGGCACAAGCTGAAGTGCAGGGAATTCCAGATAAATGTAAGAAAAAGCTCTTTTATTGTGAGAGTGGTCAAACACAGGAACAGGTTGCCCAGGGAGGTTGTGGAGTCTCCATCCTTGGAGATACTCAAAACACAACTGAAAGAGGTCCTGGGCAACCTGCTTTAGCTGACCCTGCTCTTGGACTTGACCATCCTAGAGGTGCCTTCCAGCCCTGCTCATTCTGTAAGACTGTGGTTCTGTGTTAAACTATTTCCATTTCGGAAAACTGTATGCAATGTAGGTCTTCTAAGGTAATGAACGTATATGATAGTATTATTTCCCCTGGCTTCAGATGTCTAAAATTAAGCTGAATTTGAGATAACTTCTCCCATTATTGATAGAAAGAAGTGGATACCTCTAGAGGCATGTAAGACAGTTTACATGAATTGTAACCTGGCAGTGAAGTCCTACCAATGCAACATCCTAAATTCACAGGTCAGTTTTACCCAAAGATAGAGAAAACACATGTCAAGAAAATTCACATAAGGAAAAAATTAGATAAATGGGTGATATCAGAATATACAGCTCATGAATATAAAATGCTTGCTTTGAAAGGATGTTAGGAGTTTGCTTCCAATTTCAGTTTTGCAGTGCAATGTTCCAGTTTTGAAAGAGCTGAAGAGAGAATTCATGCTATACATTGCTTCTTCACTTGCAGAAATTGATGTCATCACTTATTCTCTGTTTATGCTGGAATTATAAACATGATGTTTGTGATGAATAACATTTATGAACACTGCTGGAACATTACTTGTATTTTTTCAGAGGAATGCTGTCATTTCAGTAATCAAAGTGATTTTTAATGCTTATTGACAACAAGTTTTTAAAGCAGTATGAATTATTGGGGTTAAAAGTACAGCTGACATGCAGTTGAATAGTCTCTCAAATGAACACCTTCTATTAAATACTAGGCTTTGACAGAACATAAAGGTTTAGATTTCCTATGCTGATTCTTGACATTCTTTCTTTCAAGTAGTCTTACTCATGTGACCACAATTTTTATCCTAGTCGCTTCTGACTCTGATATCATTATAAAGATGTATTTTGAGTCATAAAGTTTGGGATTTACTTAAGGGTTCAGTTTGTTTGCTTACACATGGGTGCCTGAAGTCATCCAAGCCACCATGTATGGGATACGTTCAGGGTTGGTGGGAGACATCTTCTCTTCTGGAGCAGGACAGCCAGTGTCTGTGTTTGGGAGAGAGTTTCCTACCAATGGAGCCTGAAGAGCAATTGAGCTGACCAAATGTAAATGCTTATTTCAGGAAGAAATATAGACTCTCATAACTACACCGCCATGGCACTTGGGTCCCTAGGTAATGTGTAAACTCCTGTTTGATTAAAACTAATATTTGAGTGGTTGAATCTAGAGCTTAATGTGATCCATGTTTTCCAACAAAACACAGGGAAACATTTACCAGAGGAGTCAGATGGTACATGGAATATTTGTAGGAATAAAAGTTCAGTGTACATTTTTTTTGTTATTTGTGCTTCATGAAAACATGTTCTTATTTATAAATTTTATTAAATTATTTAACACCCCTCCCCCCCCAAACTAAAGAAGTAGCTAAAGACTTTGAAGTTTTCAGGCATTTTCACACAATTGGTATAATGTCTAGATAAATGATAGGATGAATACAACTTCTTGATAATTCGGCACAGGGGTTTTTTTCAGATAATTACATTACAATATACAAATATTACTCCCAGCAGGAATTTATGCATTGTCTGTGTACACAGAGCACACAGAATATAGACATGACGAAAAGCTTTCTTTCTCTTTTTCTACAGAACAGATTGAACTTTTACAAGTTTCATAGCTCAAAATTAGATGGCTTTCCTACTTTAACTCTTTTTGTTGTGTTTCCTCAGGAGTGGTAAATCGTGGCATAAAAATATGTGTTGGAATTCATGGAGATTCCAGATCCTGCTTTGCCCTACCTTATTTTCACTGCTTTAAACAGACATTTAAAGACATCACAGTTATCTTTCTTCATCATTTTCATGAGTGAAGGTACAAAATAGCAAGACATATACTACCGTTGCTACCCAATTCCAGGTCTCATTTTCTTCTTGCATAAGCTTTTTTCCCTCTGCAAAGAGAAAACAAAACACTGTTCTTCATGTGCTATCACAAAGCACTCTAAGCAGGTAGAAACAATTTTAAAAAGCATGAAACAAGAGTATCTTTTCCTGAGACATTTAGAGGAATTTAATCTTCAATGAAAGAAGTAATGCATTAATACTGCAAACATGATAGTGACTGAGGTCCAGATGCCCTTTGAAGTATGTGAGAGAATTAGAGGTCTAAGGAAATGTCAAAAAGAGTCCAGTAAAAGAAGTGCCTTTGCAAGTTTTTGCACAGAAGATGTTGAGGTAGGCTTACGTGCACAAATATTTCTTCATTGGGTCCATAGATGATGGCACACATTGACAGTAATGGTAATTGTTACTTTGAGGGGAAAAAAAAAATACAAATTGGGGAAAGAGAGATAGGGGAAAGAAAAGAACAGTGAAGAAAAGAGTAGACAAAATTTGAAGGGGAAGAGAAAGGAAAGCTTTTGCCAGCAGCAGTGAGGAAGAGATGCAACAGGGTTCCTAGGCAAGCATTCCTAGTTGGACCACTCTCCTTTCTAGTAAGTGGTCGCCCATAAAACTTCTTCTATAATAACTTCAAGGTTTTCATCAGGACATGCCTAAACTCCCTAATGGTTCTTCCTGCTTATTAGTGCTGATTGGAGCATGGTATGACAGAGGGAGGGGCAAGGTTTTGCATGCTGACTGGTCAATAAGCTTTGTGCATGCATATTATTGGATAAACCTGCAAAACAAGGGATAGGAAAAATTGGAGGGGAAAGATGATGTGATTCTCAAGCCAGTGGCAATCACTCCAGCCAATGGCAACCTGACATAACTATATCAGGGTTTGCAGATGCAGGGCAATAACAATATTACCACAAGACCAAGAGTATGAGAAAAATGGGAAAACTACAGAGGCTTTGGAAAAGCCACACCAACCTGCATGAGAGGTTACAAAGCTTAGAGGAGGCACTCTGGGAAGACAAAAAAAAAAAGGGATGGACCATAGCTGCCTGGACTTGAAAACCTGACCAAGAAAATGCACTCACCTCTGATGAGTGAGATGATACCTCTCTTTTCTTCCATCCTAAGACGTGATTCTTAGGTTTTCATAAATTCAGTTTCATGAGTTGAAGTTCAACTGAGATTTTCCTAAGTCCATAGCAAAGGCAGACCTTTCCTGCTCTTTGATTTGGAGCAAAAAGAAAGATGAAAGACATCCCATTAATAGTAATGGTAATTGCCAGGGCTTATAAATTTTTTCGTACGCTGACTGCAAGAAGCTTAGAAGCATAAGTAATTTATTTGCTTAAAGGGGTAGGCAGCAGTTGAACAGGGCTTGTCAATAGCTCAGTAATATCTAAACAATTGAGGTTAAGTGTCCAATAATATATTTATATATTGATATACATATAAAAGTACACATATCTATTGATATAGATCTCCAAAGGGAGTGGGTTGGTTTGGTTGTTTGTTTTTTCAGGAAAACTCTAACGTTCTAAAAAGTTTTGAAATCATCATTCAGAAACATTTTTGCATAAAGAAAATGAGAGAGAAGTAAAATATTTAATTAGACAGAGAAACAGATATACCAGCTGTGTGCCAATTCCTTACTATCTGTTGGAGTACAGATAAAAAAGAAAATAATTATGGGATATATACTGAGGGGTACTGAATTTGTCTTTTTTTCTTAAAATTTAAGGAAAAATTTTTATGCATTCTGTTAATCCCTAGCTATTGCCCAACTTCTTGAAATAGAGAATTTTTTGTTCCATTGACCTCAGATAAACTTTTGAAAAAACAAGGTCAGTAATGAGTAGATGCAACAGTCAACATATAAATTGCTAGCTAAAAAAAGTATCTGACTCTTCCTGGTTTTCATACAGAGATGAATAGGGTATTTACCACATTAGTACAGTGTGCCAGGAACATACCTTCCACAATTCTCCCCAGAAGAAAACGAGCAGTCTCATACAGCTGGTGTGTAACTGGGGAAGGAAGCAAAGAATTTCAGCACAAAGAACTGAGAGTATGCTACTAGACTCAGCCCTGGATCCATGTATGGAGACACAATAATGGAAAGCAGGCCCTCTCCCAATTTCAGGTATGCATGTATGATATAAAATGCTTCTCCAAGCATTTATGAGTCCTATTTTTTCACATTCCACCTCAGTCAGCTGGTGATCAGGTTCTGGTGCCAGTACCAGTGTAGGCAGGGACTCAAAACGAGTACAAATATTAGCAGGTGAGAAGGCTGCTAGAAAAGGATAAAGCAGAGTTTTACTTTTGAGGATAGTTAGCAAAACACTTGGGTGACATAATTTTGCATGGAAAGGAAAAACCCATTACAATCAACCACTGAGTTAAGGGACATTGTATCGCTTTTGTATGTATCTTTGTTGACTCAAAAATCTTGCCTACATTATCAGACAGGAGGAATAGACTAACTATTTGGCAACAGAATTAGCCAAATCCATAAATAGCTTTTTTTTTTTTTTAAGTGTATATGGGGCACAAGTATCCTTGCCATCATTTGAAACAAACTTTCACTACACAAAAAAACTTAGAGAACAGCTTGAATATGCTTTTGCAACATCACCAGTTTGGGAGTCATTCTTACCACAGTTTCCAAAGAACAGATTCATTTCACTACTATGAATCCCCTACAAAGCAATCAGAAAATTAAGGAGCATGGAAAAAAGCTATTTGTGTGTCAGCAAAGACATACAGTTACTTTTAGAAGCATCAAAATTGCAGGGAGATATAAATCCTTATTATGTATAGGTACAAGATGTATGGGTTTCTCTGGTCAGATTACAAGGATCATTCTCTTGGAAGGAAATGAGAACTAAAAATATTTCATGCTAGCTGTATCTTGATTAAATGGTGTGCTGTTTCTGTCTATACTATCTCAAAAAGGACTGTATTGTTTATTAGCAGTTATAGTCGGCTTGTGAACTGAAAGCATAAACATGTTAAAGTTTAAATTATAAGGACAAGTTTGGATGAGCTCAGCTGTATAGAGCACTATATTTTTTAAATCAGCTCAGGTGTACTGATTTACACCTCAAAATTTGACCTTCTGTCTTTGCAACAGAGGTGACACAAAGTATAACTCCTGAAGAGGAGAAGCATGATTTCCTGATAAAATAATCTTCTGATAACATTTAGGCTGAAAAAGAAATATGCTGTAGTTCTGTCTTTGTTACAAAAAGTCGCTTAATCTCCTTGGTTGAGATTCACTTCCATGCTGCAATAGATTTATGCACCCTCTGAGACTGAGCTTGAGGAAGTTAGTGATGCACAGACCTGAGTGAATTTACTCTTACTTAGTTCTTTGTCTGAAAATCCGGAATAACAGTTTCTCTACCTGCAAGAGGTAGATGTATTTTAATAATATTCTTGATCCTTCACACATTGCAGATGTGGAGACTGTATTTGTAACATTCTTTGTGTAAGGTTTGTAGCAGTTCTGCTCCAAAACCATGTGAATAATTTCATACTACTGATCCATTTATTCCAATGCAAATTGTAGCATAAAATACCTCTTAATTAAAGTTGTTGAGCCTGTCTTGAGCCTGAACATCTCTAAGCTTTGGCTGTGCATACAAACGTGCTTCTCAGAGCATTTTTTTAGTACCGTGTTTTTCATACCTGAAATCTTCAGCATTGTGCAGCTAACAAAATGCAATAGCTCTCATGCACACTTTTCAGGCTGAAGTGATACAATTCAATGTGTTTCTCTGTTCAGGCTGAAGCATTGCTTGAACTGTTGTGACTCATCGAACTTTAAATATTCCTTGTCTTCTCTGAGAACAATTCAAGGCCATCAGATAATGTGGCAGCCATTCATTTTGCAACAAAGCCTGTGGCTCAGTAGCAGAGATGGAAGATTTAACACAAAAACCACTCCTAACATTCTTTAGAAGTACTAGCAGCCCACTGCTGATATTTCCCTGAAATGAATGTGCTGTCTTTCTTTATTCATTATTCACTCCTTTTCCTTTTAACTGAAGTCAGTTTGGGGTGGGGTGTGTGGGGGGAATAATAAAAAGAAAAGACAGTCTTCCCTTGGTAGGTCTTATTTCATCACTGACAGACTTTGACTCAAGCCTTTGTGTTACAAAGTCTGATATTTTTCATTTGTTATTAACAGGATTTTTGCTGTTTCCTTATTAAGAATCCTTCTTAATTCTAAACTCTTACCACTTCCGATGGAAATGAATTCTGTAATCTGATATTTTACACAACAAACATATTTGTTCTGTATTTGCTATTTTTCAATATATTAAGTTATTCCTTTGCTTTCATATTTCAGAAAATTTCCCCATCTACTAAATCTAGAACCCCCATGTCCAGTCTTTATTGTATTATTTTACTGAATTCATAGACTCAGAGCAAAATTTAAGTTCCACTTTTGCCCCTTCTGGGAAACCTGTTCCTTTGCTTAACTACTCCTACCCTGAAGAATTTTTTTCGTATGTCAAATCAAAATTTCCCTATTTGCAAGTTGTGTTCATTGCCCTCTATCCTGTTGTTGTGCACCTTTGAGTAGAGTCTGGCACTGTATTTTCTAGAACCAACCATATAGGTAAATGAAAACTACGGTTAGATTCCCCTTCTCTTCCCCACACTAAACAAACTCATTTCCCTCAGTCTCTCATTGTATTGTCGTATCCTGAACAGAATAAAAATAATTTATGCAAACAATTTTGATCTCATAACAGTAACACTGCCATGGATAGATGTGTATAATTGAAAAGTAGTTGCAAAACCATATGCTACAATGTATGCATGCACACAAGTACTCAAACACTTTAGTGAACCACTGCTCTGTAGAATGAATTTTCGATGACCATAAAACAAGAATGTATGTGTGATCAGGTCATTGAACAAGAATATATTGGAATACACTGGAACTACCAGAAAGTCTCTTCTGGAAAACCCTACCAAGATAAAGTATCTTAAAAAAATATTAAGACACATCTGAGAAAGGTGAGTTGTGCTATCAAGCAATTACATCTTGATGGATACTGAAGTCATGGAACCACATATGGAAGTAATATCAGAAAACTGTATCTTGAAGAGTGCAGAGTAAAAACAGGAAACTAGTTTGGGAAAAATCTCTCAACTATTATATTGGGATTGCTTAACATGACCAAGTATATAATATTTTGAAGTCTCCCACAACTGATAGTATAGATCAAATTGTCTGTAGATTGTTTATATGAGATTGCAGCATAAATCAGTAGCTGTCTGGGCTCTGCTGCTTCAAGACGGGGTAGGCAGAACTGATCATTATTGTTTCCTGCAATTTTGCCTGTATAAGAGTTATCTCAAAGGAAATACATCTCTGTTACATGCTTTCTATCTAGTACCACACCATTGGCACATGGCTGTAATTTTTGTGCAACTCACGTAGTTCAGTTTCTTTTATTCTGTGTCTACTCCCTGCAATGGCTGCAGTCTGTCAACCTCTCTCTTGTAATGTGGGGCCCAAAACTGAACACAGTATTCAGGAATTGGTCTAACAAGTGCTAAGTAGAGGGAAATAATAATCTCCTTTGACTTTCTGGCTACGCTCTTGCTAATGCAGCCCAGCACACAGTTAGCTTTCACTGTAGCAAGAGTGCAGTGTTGACTCATGTTGAAGTTGTCATTCACCAGGACCCTGAATTTCTCTTCAGCAAAGCTTCAGCCTGTGAGGTCATTGCCCAGCCTATATCGATGCATGGTGGTGTTCCATCCCCAGTGCAGAACCCGGCATTCACTTTTATGGGACTTCATGAGGCTCCTGGTGGTTCATTCCCCCAGCTTGGAGCAGTCCCTCTGAATGGCAGTCCTGGTACCCAGCGTACTGATCCTTTGTACCAGTGTGCCCAGTTTAATTCATCTTTATGCTATTCAATTCAATGAGTTAACATATAATATTATAGCCATTGCTTCCTAGACTACAGGACAATTTAAAACATTAACTAGATCTTCACTTTACCTTGACTATAGCTAGGAGTGAGGATTAGTTGTAGGTAGTTCATGCTATTTTATTTTCCTGATAAGATTTTTCTAGATATAAAATTATGTTAAAATATTTATTGTGTGTATATTGCTAGGTCCAGAGGAGAGTAACCCAAATAATGACAGAACAAGAGATAAAATATTGGCTTACCAGAAAAAAAGAACAAACAACCCATCAAACTTAAAAGCCAGATGTTGAGAAAACCTGACTGAAATGGTGCTAAATAATGACTGAGCAACAGAACAGAGATATGTGATTTGCTATGACATACATAAAAAATAAATTATTTAATTTGGAAAAGTAGTCATATTTTATAGTACAACTTGAGCTGAGGTAAAGGTATAGGCATGTCTGATGTTTGGGTTTTTTTTTTCCTCTAAAAGAGGAAACACAATGAACATTTTTTGTCTGAAAACCTCAAGCCTGGGATCCAAAGAAAGACCTATATCCATCCTTGCTTTTTATCTTTTCTTATAAGTTCCTGATGAACTACCATTCAAAAAAAGTTACAATAATCTGCTTTTTTTTTAAAATGAAAATTTAAAGATGCCATATGCAAAGCTGCCATACTTAAATGAGTTAGTTTTATTCAACTATAAAATGCCTTATGTTCAAAACAAGTATTCTATTCAAATCCCCTTTATATGGAAAGGAATTTGAGATTCTAGGATTAGAATTCAAAAGAAGTTAGGCTCTATCTGATTTATTTACACAAGAGCCAAATTTTCCACTGTAGCTGACAGTGAAGTATTTCACTGAAATCATGAAATCATGCAGATTTTGTATGAAAGGGAAATGATCTCAGTTCTTACTTCTTTGTTTCCAAATAAGCACAATCACTCAAACCTAGATTTTTCTAAGTGCAACTGCCTCTTACCAAGCTAAAAGAATTCCCTCTGAAAATTTCTTTTGTTGGAAAGAAACCTAAAAAAGGTCTAACTGCTGGGCAGTCACCACTCTCCTAGAAGATAACTAGCTCATTTACTGATTTCCATCCATGTATCTGCAAGCCTGCTGCTTCAGAACAGAGTACCGAAACTGCCCTTGATTTAGAATATCTACACATGCTCTTCCCCAGTAGGAAATTTGTTTCATAACTCAAAGAGGTATGATATACAAGTTTTCCTAGTGTTAATCCAGAAGTGTAAGTAAATACCTTTACAATTTAGGTACTAGTCATCCTTTTTACAGGACTTTTTTTCAGGGTAATATTATACATGGGGATAAGCAGACAAATTTTACATAATTTGTACACCTCCAAGAGCAAGTGCAAGCAAATACTCAATAATCAGCAATAAAATGCTACATACATTTCCTATACCTCCAGCTCAGTCTTTCCTTGCCTGTCAAAGGGGATCAATTTACATTTCACATAGTAGGCTTTCCTTGCTTCCCGCAGCTTCTGGCAGAGGCAGCAAATTTTCAGTCTTAATTAATGGAAGTGACAAAGAACCAAATGCCGTTTTCTCACTTTCTAATCCAGTGAGTCAAGGGTCATCCCTACCATGTGAAACTTTTGCAGATAACTTTATTGCTAAGGTATGTTCCACTACAAAATAGTTCACTTTGAAAGGAAACAGCTAATTTTGGATACCAGATGCTAGAGTCTTCTCTAATTCCTGCAGGTTTCGTGCTACAGTTTTAATCCAAAAGGCAAGCAAACAGACAACAGAAAATGGCTGAGGCTCTCTATTCAAAATGAAGCTGGCACCTTCCTTAAGATACACACACAGAGTTCAGAGCCTTGCACCAGCTTTAGGACTTGGACAGACCGATTCCCCAAACTGTCATCCTTCCTAACATTTGTTCAGCTTTATTGACATCAGTGACCTTGGATGGATTCTTAATTAGGCATTAATTAGATCTGCTCTGAGCAGAATAAAATGATACCATATTAAAATCGTAAGCAACAGCCTCCCTGTGCTAAGGCTCCAAACGCTGGCAACACAAGTTAAGGGGAACAGATGTTAGGAGCAGAAGAATCGGGTACGGGGGGAAAAGCATCCAGTGAAAGCGGGCCACAGGTTTGTTGTGTTTTTAAAAATATCTTGTCACCTCATGTGTCACTTTAATGGTGCCTTTCTAAAAGAAGATCTTTCAAACACTTTTTTTTTTTAAAGCCAGCTATTCACTTTCTTGTGACCCTAATGTACATTCGAGTTTCATTGTGGTGCTGCTTTCTGCAACTGGGGTGCAGGAGGATGAGATAACAGTCTTGAGCGATATTCTTCTTTAGCAACATTGAATTCAAGATCTCTCAGCCTCCTTTCCACTGTGCACAAACCACACATAGACAGTGTCTGTGTGATACTATTATGTTTCTCTCTGATTTTACATGGGTGCAGCAAGTATTAGATAATGCAAAAGTAATGTAGGGAATATATTTTGTGATGTTGAAGAAGCCTTCATTTTATGTAGTCAGAATAATGTCTTCTGCCACTGTATTTTATGAATCCCGATGAATGGCACAAATATATGTAAAAGATAAAATACACAGTATACAACATGATGTAATATATAATATAATGATACATAATTAATAACATATAATGTATAACAAATAATATTCAATATACAACATAATTTTAATATAACACATATAATGTGATATAATTCATATGATATTTTAAATAATAATATCTGAACTCTGTTTCTTTCAAACAGTTCTGTCTTTTTCCATGTGTTTATATTGCTTTTAATGAAGAAGAAAGGAAAGTTTCTTTAGCATTTCAAGGTACCACTCAGTCTTATTGTCATCACTGACCTAACTGTATTGTGCAGTTCACAGAAAAAGGAAAATGTTTTTGTATTTTTGTTGACCTCATGTTTTTACAAACTTCATTGTCACTTATCTCTCACACAAAAAGGATATATTCTGTCCACTGAAGGCAAAGGAGAAGTGATCACAGCACTGTGAACAACCCAAACTAAATAAAATATTAAAACAGAAGCCACAGAATCTTTAATCACTCTGGACTGCAAGTATACAAATATACCTGCCTTCCACCTTCACAGAGTTAACTAGCCAAGATAAGAACAAACTGCTGAGTCCACAGTAAAACTGGTATCAGAGGAAAACGTATCCTCCACTCCAACTCAAGAGGTCTTCAATAATGAAAATTTTGAGGACTTTTGAGGTATGTTGAATACCGTTATCCACTGTGACTTGCCTTTTCATAAATACAAAGGCAGAACTATCCCTTTGTACAATTTAATTTCTCTTCATGGTTATAATTGTAAAAGCTTGAGCTAGAATTTAATTGGAATCACTGGAACTCAGTAACGCCACTGGTATCTGAAGGAAGTATTTTATTACATAAAAGGATGATATATTTTATTATAAAATAATTTTAAATTTAAATATTGCTTACATTCAGTCTCCAATGATTTGGTCTTTAAATGCATTTTCTGCAGGGCTTTCTTAAGAACCTAGGAAATGCTGTGTTATTTGACTAGATGTCTGTCTAAAGCTATATTTTAGAAGCAGAGCACTGTTTCAATAGTAATCAGTATGACACGAACCATACCAGGGTTAGAAAGCCCCTTTACAGGCGGGTAATTTACCCTCATAAAGAATTTCCTCTTTGACCAGTCAAGTGGCTGGCTTGTGCTTTAAAGAACAGTTTCATATTTCTTAAAAAACTATATGAAATATTACTTTGCTCTCAAAAAAAGTTTAATAATCTTTAAAACCTTCTAACTTCTTTGCCCCAGTGGTGCCTTCTGGCAATAGAAATTGCTGATTAATTATGCATTTAGAAAAAAGACCCACTTCTTTTATCTATTTCTCAGCAAGGCTCTCCTTAAGTAAATTGCACCGCAGGAATCAAGATCTGAGTCTCCTGTCTCTTCTAACTTCTTCATATTGTGCATTGCATTTTCACTGAACACAAAAGATGTAATGCAGTGGGAAAGTAAGCCCCAGTCCAACGATGACAAAAGCATAAATTACAGCCTCAGTCAGAAATGGAAACAAAGATAAAAGAAGTCTTTGCAGGACAAAATCCAGAGACAGCAGCACCATTTATTATTATCTCTAACAATCTAAATGCAGCAGGGAATCCTTTGGGCATGTTACACTACACATCTTACTAACAAGACTCCCCTTTGATACTAACCCCATTTTCAAATATATTTCCTGTGGCCTAACAGCATTATCTTTACCTTGTGTGAAAGTGATACCACTGACTTCATTTTGCTCAGAGAAAGTGTCAGACACCCTGATATCTACCCTCCCAAACTTCCTTCAATATAAAAGAGCACTGACAGACAGTAGCCTCATGTCATAGACACACTGTAGCTCCTGAGTCACAGAGGCTGCAGAAGGGCAATCTCTAATTTGCCTTCCAGGTCTCTCCATGTAGGAAAAAAAAAAAGGGGAAAAAAAAAAAGGGGAAAAAAAAAAAAGGGGAAAAAAAAAAAGGAGGACTCACTCCTACACAGCAGTCTTTCCAATTAATTTTCTGATGGGACATTAGTGTAAGAAAACCACAAGATATGTGGAAATGAAAATTTCTGTTTAAA
This sequence comes from Haliaeetus albicilla, assembly GCF_947461875.1. NCBI lineage: Eukaryota > Metazoa > Chordata > Aves > Accipitriformes > Accipitridae > Haliaeetus > Haliaeetus albicilla. Next base: position 6,635,055 of record NC_091507.1, read on the forward strand.
TGGTCCAGAAATAAAACTAAGTTAATCATTAAAAAGCATAATATATTGTGAAAATACATGAATACTTTGAATATCACAAAGTGTAAGGAGAGAAGGAATAGGAAGATTTGAAGTAGGCTGAAACAACCTGTCAGCCCATCAAGGCATACCTGTTTATATTACTTTTTTTTCTGTTTTCCCCAAGCCCAGAAGCATTTAATTAACACCCCACGTAAAAGACATTGTTTGAAGTCATAGCACTAATAAAATCAATGGCAAAGCTGTCAGCAACTTTGTGAGAGACAGGGTTTCACCAGTGGCTCCTCTAGAAGTTGTTCTGAATTAGATTTTTCTTCAATTTCCTATCGTTGTTGTTGTTGTTGTCATTATTATTATTGCCATAATAATGATAATAATCATAATAATAACAACAACAATTTTTTTCCTGACCAAGACTTGAAAGAATATCTTTTTGTTTTCATTAGGCATGAAAGAAAAGAAATCCAGCAGGGCAGCCCGTAAGCATATGTGGAAGGTGAGAACATCTGCTGCATGGAGGTGACCCCATCAAGGACCTCATCAGTGCAAAGGGGATAATAAGCAAAGGGAGAACTGATAAACAAGAACGCACACAGACATGAAGCTGATGATAGACGAGGGACAGCAGAGACAGTGCCAACGGTGAAAAGTCTCCAGTCACTGACCGATGGGCCATTGAGAAGCTGCGGGCACAGCTTTGAGAGGAACGGCCTGGGCTTTGTCACTCGTTAGAAGGGGGAAGCAAGAACATGGGGATTTGGGATACGGAGGCGAGTGTCGGAGGGAGCATGTAGAGGAAGAGGAAGGGGAGGAGGGAAAGGAGAACAGGCGGGCAGGGTTGTCTAGAAGTGTCGGCTGTGTGCAGGCCGTGGCCGGTCCGTCCCAGCCCTGCGCCTCATGCCCCCAGCCCGGCCTGGCTTCTCCTTCAATCCTGTGGTAGTGTGAGGGACTGAAAGAGTTCATGTCTCAAACCTTGTGGTGGGGCAAGTTCTGCTTAACGACTAACTCCGCATAAGCCCAGGTGAAAAGCAGCCAATAGGCACCCATCAGCAACAAGAGGGGAGGGCAGGCCGGAGGGTGCACAGCTCCCTGCTCTGAGGTGCTGTTCTGATGCGCTGAGCAGGACAGCTCACCGTGTAGGGAAGGGGAAGTTACTCCCCAAACGACCCTCAAGTCCCAAAGGCTCACAAACAGCTCATGACACCTAATTAGCCTAATGAGTTCGAGTGCCTGTGCGAAGGAGGGGCAAGGACGATAAAAGGACACAACCCAAAACCCCACATGCACGCACCCACCGGTGCAGACCCCTCGGCTGACTGCACCTATGCTGGACCCAGGACTGGTGAAATCTTTCTCTTTCCCCTTTTCTCTCTCTGTCTTGTTCTCTCTTTCTTTTTCTTTTTCCATAATCCCTCCACCTCATCCCTTTAGACATAAAACCATTGACCAAGTCTGGGACTAGGAGTGGATCTAGCCGCACCTGGGCTCCTCTCTGAGAAAGAGTCTGGAAAGCAAGGGGGTCTCCTCTGAACCTCAGGACTCAACGGGAGGGCTCTTATTATTCCCTGAATTGATGTATATGGCTATCATGGGTTACACAGTTCACTGAGGTAGTTTCATGGCAATTCCTGTTGTAAGAAACCCCACCACCTGCTGTTATGCTTCCCCAGTTCAGTTTGCTTCTGCCATGGATAAAATGTTTAACTGATCATTTGGTGTCGTTTCACCTTAATTTAGCCAGAGGGAATTCTGAATTTCACATGTCTGTCCAGCTGGGGTCGTGACAGGTAGGTCTCCCTGTGCCACCCCATTTCTTATCCTGTGTGGGCGCTGTAGGGATGAGGTGCCAGATGCTGGGGGTGTGAATGCATTTGGGGCCAGGCACCACAGTCAGATGGGGGGGGGGTACCCTGGGATGGTGGTGTCAGCAGCTGGAGCCACTGGAGTCTCAGGGACACCAACCAGAGCAGGTAGGGGACTCGGCCTCAGCTGCACGGGGGGACCAGGTGAGTGGGGCGAGTAGAGGGGCTGAGCGCCAGGTGCCTGGTGCTGGTGGCTGGGATGGGGGGCAAGTGTCTGTATTTCCCCTAAACCTGGTACTGGGCAGCGGCACCACGGCAGGTGGTGGGGCTGTGCCAGTATTTGGGAGGACCCATGAGCTTGGGGTGGCTGTGAGACAAACATGTTTGTTGGTGAGCACCAGGAGGGACTTGAATGGGAGTCAGGGACCTGTGGGGCAGGTAGCGGGTCCCAGGATGTGGGCATGGGTACCAGACGGACAGAGGGGCAGTACCAGTACTCAGGGGATGCATGAATGTGCATGTGCTCGTGAGTCTGGAGAGTGGGGGAGACTGGGGTGTGTGTGTGTGCATTTGCACTAGTGACCTTCGATCTTGACCAACCAACTAAGAGAGAGTTGACAGTTGACTGACACAGTGTTTGTGTGAGCACTGCATCTGGGTGCTGCTGAAGGCAGCGCCTTGTCTGTGGCAGTATGTGTAATCAGATGTGTGTTTGTGAGCGTGTGTGCGTCTGTGTATGTGTCTTTGGGATACATGCTCAACTTTGCTACAGTTGAACCTGCAAACGGGAAAGTGGCAGCCGTGTCCCCTAGCCTGGGTAGAGACCCTGGGTCTCTAGGCAGGAGGAAACCCTGGTCCTGGAGCTGCTGGCGGCTGTATCTGCTTACAGCATCCCTTAGCACAGAGAAAGGACAAGAAAAGATACTGGCTAAAACTATGGTTTTGCTGTTCTTTGAAGAATTTCAACATAAGAAGTATATACACCAAATTATCTGATAAGCGGAGGAGTTAATGTTTATTAATGTTTATTAATGTTTATTAATGTGCCATTGCTATAACCCCCACTTACCTCTCATTTAATACCTGTCTTGGATACATCATAGCTGCATTGAATCCATAGGTTTCTTCTAATGGCTTTAAACCTTAATTTTCCCCCAGAATATCCTAAGCTCTTCCACAGTACTTGTCTTTACCTACTGTGGCTTATGTGGTCTCTGCAGTACTTCAGTTATTTTTACCTTCCTTTGTGTTTCTTAGTTAATTTTTTTTGGCCTGCCTGCACCATAACAGGGAACACATCCTTCTTTAGAAAGTAAAAAAGTGAAGGCAGACTCCCATACTTTCACTTTGAAGTTTTTATGTATTCATATTTGAATTGTGTTGTAACTGAAAAAGTTGTTAGAACTCAAGAACAAAACCACATGCAGTGTGCTTTTCTGTATCTTGAATAAATGTCCTCAATTGAAGGCTGTTTTGTAGATAGTTGAAAAATCAGTGTGTTGTGTCCTTTCCACAACATGTAGGCAGACTTAAAATACATAGTAGAAATGTAAGTGACTCATCTGAAGGATATGACTATAAACAAGTAGAGACAATACATGCAGACCATGGTACAAGATGTGCTTGTTAGTATTTTCTCTAGGTGATGCTTTAAAAAGCTAGCTATTCGCTGGCATGGCCTTGTCTCGATTGAATAACAGAAAAAAAAATCAGGTATCTTACATTAAGATCTCAATCAAGAAACATGACAGGTTTGACATTTAAAATGTAAGTGATGTGACAGTCACAACAAGATACATCTTACAGCTACATCAGTGGATTTATACATTTGCAAGAAGTCTGAATTATGTCTTCATAAGCAGGTGGTGTTTTCAACGTGAAACTCTTCCAAAGCTATCACTCACACAACAAAAAATATATCCTTTCATAGCTGACAGGTTTTATATCAAGTAGTGGTTGAAAGCAGGCAAAGATCTGATAAAACATCATGCAACAGGTGATATCTAGGTAAACATACCTCCAGATGTTTACTATGGTAAACTGTGAAGACTGTGTTTTATCAGTAGACAAAGTGAGGGAGGGTTTTGGTTACCGTTATTTTTATGTCAGCAATATACTTTTCATCTAAGGAAACAAGAAACAAGATATCACTAACTTATGTTTTAGGATGTTTTTTTATTTGTCACCAATGGTATACATAGTCTGTGTTCTTATAAAATTTAACCAAATAAAAATAAGCATTTTCTCATGATCAATGAAAAATAAGTAAGGATGTAGGGCCAACCAGTATGAGATGTCTAATTCCAGTAATGCACCTAAAATGGAACTTGGACATAAATTAAAAATGTAAATACAAAATTTTCACCCAAAAACATGCTCAGCCATTGACTAAGTCCAGAAGTACTTACACACCATATGCATTATACCACCAATGAGTAGTATATTTCAGCATGCTGCAGTTATTCTATCCTACTGTCAGCTTGGTATATAATTATTGTTCAAAATAAACAGATGAGACTCTAAGGACTTCCCAAACATATAACTGAAATGTTACATATTCTTACTTTCTCTTGTGTGTGCTCTCAATGTAAAACTGAGTGAGCTAGAGAATTTGAGGAGCTGAAGCAAAAGAGGCCTAGAATTTATTTTGATTAAAAATCTATTAAAATCTCTCCAAAACTGCAGAGAAGAAGTAGAAGAAGGGACTGAAAATCTGCCTAAATGAGTATTATATTGAGAAGGAGATCACTTAAGAAGGGAACCTATAAATATTGGGAAAGCATTTTTTGAGGAATATAGATTAAATACTTTAGAAAGATAGAGGGAAAATCTAAGATGTTTAAGGCCTGGCAAAATGCTTTAAAATGGATAAGGTAAGACTGCCAATGTGAATGGGAGAACAGTAATGGAAGTTATATAAGGGTTACTGTATTATAACAGCATCCAAACGGACACCGTAGTTCTGTTGTGGAAGAAGTAATCAGATAATATCTTCTGAAAGAAGTGTCACATGACGTAGCAGGTCAGTAACAATTAATTATAACAAACAATTGTCAAGCTGAAGATGACACCATGACATGAGGATATATTAATAAAATGAGATATCTGAGAACTCACACAGGTCTTGAAAAAAGGTATGAGCAGAGAAGGGCAGATGTATATGGGAAGGAGTCACCTAAGTGCAGGTCTATTACTCCAGCTGAAATATTATGAGATGCTTTGAAAATAATTTTGAAAGAATGACATAGAGATAAGTGGGGAAAAAACACCATAAAATTCTATGTGGGTTTCAAAAATAAAGCTCATGCTAGATTGTAAAAGTTAGTTTATTTTCTAGACAAGAGTGAAGTAGTATTAGTCAAACATTTAATGTGGCTTTTCATGAGAAATTTTAAGTGAGGGCTGTGAATATAGGGATTGGCGCAGGAATGTAAAATGCATAAAACACTATTGAAATTGAGGAACTGGAAATGACTGAGATTTGTGTTGGAACAATATCAGGCTAGAAGAAAGTATGGAAGTTTTCAAGTATCTATTTTAGGACACAAGTTGCTTAATATTTTCATGTTACTGACTTAAGATTAACTGTGAGAAGTTAATTTTCTTGATCACATAAGTTTGGGAGATATTATCAAAACAGAGGAAGACTGAAATGTTAAGCAGGAATGCTACAATGAACTTAAAAACTGGAATCATATACTACAGTTTATATACACTAAGGTGTTGTGTGAAAGCATGCAGCTGTGGACTTAAAGCAGTTACTTGGAGATTGTTACACTGGGTTAACTTTTAGTGCAGAATCTCTCAAACTGACCTACAAAGAAAGAGGAGAAATAATTGGGTCATATATAAACCTAACATCAGAAATAATTTTTTTCATACATAAGGCATCTATTAACTGATTGGTACTCTGAAGAGTAAAATTTCACATGCCTGATGCATACATACCTGCCAACATCAAGTGTTCATGTTTACCTCATTTACCTAACTATCTAAAACTTCTTTGAATTATAGTCAATTGAAGCTGGGTTATGTCCCAGTGCTGATGTGAATGCTGTACTTTGCAACAATATTCTAGTGCCTGCAAAGTGGAGGGGAAAATAGAGAAAGAGTAGATGTGTGCACCTGTCTCTGTATTATGTTTGATGGACAGTGACTTATCAGCACACCTCCCTGACACTCAGCGTTGCAGAGAATGAATGGACTTTGCTCCTTTCCCTGCTGCAAAAGCCTCAGTGGCAGATGAGAAGCCTCCTAAAATGGCATAGCCCTTAAGCACTGCTTATTTACCAAGTGCATTTGTTTATTCAGCAGATCTTTCTCCCCCTCTCAAATCATCTTGTGAAAATAGCGATGCTGAGGGTAATTAAGAAAAGATACAGATCGATTTCATAGTAGACAAACATATCTTCCAGTGGCTTTCTTGGCACTTTTCTAGGCAATAGGTTAAGGCCTATGAACTCTATCAGTAAGATGTTTTTATTGATCATGCCAGTCATTTGGAGGTTACTTTGCGCATTTATGGCACATCAATGATACATTCAGCAGCGGATCTGCAGTTACCTCTAGTTTTCCAGAATTAACAGGCTGTGCGTATTATTCTACTTTTCTATTATAAACTCAGATTTCTATAAGGATCATGAGCAGATATATTTATTTTTCTAAAATATTATATGATAGGCATATTATCTAAAATAGGTTGTACAATATTATCTCTATTCTACATTTTTCATTATTATAAAGTCAAGTCTATTGATTCTGTTAAAGTGAGAATATGATTTTTAGAATTGTGCCCCAACCTAATTATAGTTCTAAAAGGTTTTGTGGATTAAATATATGATTGAATTAACTGAGGGACCAGGGATGGCAGTCGTGGCGGAAGTATCTATCCAGAGCAACTTTTAACACAAGGACACTATTGTTGGAGACAGAATACAAGGCTAGATGAACCTTTGGTCTGTCTCATTCCTATGTTTTCATATTCTCATCAACTATGTTTTCTTCTGAATGTAAACACATCATTTCAGAAAATTTCAGCTATGCTTTAATGTAAGTGTTGTGTGTCTTTGTACACAATACCAACTTACTAGTGAGTACAGACCAACGTGCCCCCAAAATTCGCTACCTACTTAAAAAGATGATCAAGTAACGATGCCGATGAATAAAAGCTGTTCAGTTTGAAATACATGGGCTACCACATTACCTGTTCAATCAGAGGCAAGAAAATTAAATAACAGCTTGAGTCAATCTCACACTTCACTTGATTTTAAATTTTGCATTGAAACTTTTTTTACTGGGAACTTCAGTGGACCTGTCTCCTAAAATTTTCTCTCACTCAGCTCAAAAAAAGAATCCAGAAAAAAGTATCATAGACACTTACTGTATTTTTTTTCCTGTTTCAGAAGAGAAAGATCTTTCATATTGTGCTTTTTTCATGGCCTTGAGAAAACTTGAGTTAAAAAAAAAGTAGAAGAATCAAATAGATGTAACTCTCACTGATACTCACAAGTAGTTTTGAAATCTTAAGTCAAGTGAGTCTCAGTCAATATAAATTTTCATTACCAATCTGGAGGTCTGCTGCATTTTTCAAAAAGGTTCCTTGACATTCATAAACCTTTTAATATCCTTGACCCCACCACAGAGTATTCTTTTTTGCTAAGAAATGTGTTTACTTTTGAAATATTAAAGAAAGAAGGCCTATCAACCCCTGCTCCCAAACATTTTAATAGATTTCTGTCTTCCATCTTTATTCTGTCCTTTGGGAATGGGAAGATACAGAGCATTTAACACCCAACCAACTCTGACAACTGATGTAAAGCACTAGAAGGATTCAGTGCAACTCAATAGGGACAAGCAGCGTTTCAGGCCTACATACCATGTTGAAATGTAAGCCAAGCCAGAAGTATAGATGTGCCTTTCGTGGTTATTTCCTTTAACATGTGTGAATATGTATGTGTATGCATGAGAGAGATAAAGCAAAGGGAATGTGTAATCTGAAAATATTTTATTAATTGGGAACTCTTTTTCAGTACTGAAGAAATAACTTCATACATAAATGCACCTTTTTCCATGACGCAGTTTTTTCTATCTTCTAAAAACCTGTTAATAACAATTATCATTTATATTAGAACAACATTTCCTTCCTTCCTTTATTTCCTTATAATTTTAGAACACTCATCATGTCCAATCCTTCCTACTGATGTACAATTTTTGTAAAAACCAAGATAGCAATAAAACTGCAATTACATAGCTAAATGATTTGTCTCTAACACCCAAAAGACATACTTTTTAATGACTGACTGCTTCACTGATTTCTATTTGAGGAGTGCAGGTAGAACTCTGTGGTTCAGAAGAAAATCTCTGCCTAAGAAAAATGCATAATCTGATTTACTGAAGAAATTCCTCAAAAAAAGGGCATTGTAACTTTTCAAAAGGAGAGATATATTTTTCCATATTTGAGGTATCAGATGCTTTCAGTAACAAAAATGGGGTTGAGTAGATTGTGTGTGCAAAATAACCTAAAGCTACATTATTGCGTTGCTGTCATCAACACCATCTACTTTCATCCTAGATGTTCATTAACCTGGCAGCAGGCCAGCTAACTTGTGATAGCTGCTGTGAAGATACAGTGTCCGATATAATTAATTACATCTCTCCCCTTTTCTTTCATACTCACAGCAAAAAGACTAATGATGTCCTGTTTTCCCAGAGTTATCATCTACAGTTTTGTCAATGATAGATTGCATATAAGTGCTATTGTCAAACAGCACAGGAATGAATAACAAGTTAATTGCAGAGATATCATATGCAAAAGCTACACATTTGTTAAAAAGGTGGGGGTAGATATGCCTTTTGAGACCTGGCTCTTTAATTAAAAGAAGACCCTAATAAACAAAGGGGCCAAGTCTGCATTAGTTATACTGACAGGAATGAAAGTTTGGGAAGACAGCAAGCAGAGACTATTTCTCCATACCAAGGAGCTAATTTGAGGATCAAAATCTCATTTAACAGAACGATTTTCATTGTGGAAGTGAGAGTCTTTTTAATAAAAGCAAACTTCAGACTCTCCTTTCTAAGGCATGTACAAATTGCCTGTTTAAAATAACACGCTAAAATATGTTATTAAACGTCTCACCTGAATCTGATTGTTTACCTGTTATACAGCCAATATTAAAACAAATCTTACCCTTTAAAATTTTTTTGCTATGCTCATATGAGGTTCCTGGTCTTTTCATTTCCCACACGCTCACCTTGAATAGACTCCTCAAACAGAGATTTGTGGTTTTGTGAGATAGACATAAGTAACTCTTGCTCTCCTCTTCTAATGAAACAGTTCTTGGTATCAGGTAGGAAGCTAGGGCATGTATGAAAGATGGTTCTTTTGCCTTTCATTAGCTTGTTAATACAATAGTAGATAGTGAATGCATCTGTTGACATATTTAAAAATATTCTTTTTAGAAGTTTTTCTGGACTCCTAAATAGCAATCATCCTCATTTTTAAGTATTACCCACAGTTTCCACCCATATTGCAGTGGAATATTGTGATGAAGCTTGGATATGAGTGTGAGGAACTCCCTAGTGAATATTAATCTTGAAATCAAAATTCTTAGCCAAATGTTACAAAATCATTAGTATTATTAGCATAATAAATAGTCAAGGTTATGGAATTTGACACCCGGAATAGAGTCAATTTAATGTTTAATTATTCATTCAAACTACTTTCATTTATTTATGCTAAATGCATTTTTGGATTAAAAATATATGAGATTTTTTATGAAAGGAATCAAATTGTATCCCAGTTTTTAAGTGTTTCTGTAGTTTAAACTGGAACATAATTAGCTATGAGCAGGGGGAAAAGAGAGCCTGTTTTGCTGCATAATATTTTAAGAATTAACGGAAGGAAAATATGTGGAATGTTCAAAAAAAAGAACCCCAAAACACTTGCAAAAGAATATTACTTGAAGCTAATTTAAGTCTAATCTAATTAAAGTTAATGATTACTTAATTCTTGAGAAACCTTTAAGTGGGCATCGGGTTCAGAGGATTTTGGCCTAAGTTTTCCAGTACACAACAGTTGAATGCTAGACCAGAAATACTGTGGTTGGCTTGAGTATCTACTAGATCTGGGCCTTGATGAACATCCATTTCTTATTTGATGATGAGGTAAGATTCAAGAATGCCTCTGTCTCCCTTCCTCCTGCATGCCCTCTTCTTCTCTTTAAAGGAAATGGGGTAGGGCACTACAGGGCCTCGGGTAACACCGTATAGACCATTGCAACCCTGGGACTACAAACCACCTTTTCATCTTTCAGTGAGAGCAGCAGGAGCCCACATTGTCTTCTGCTGAAAGTTTAAAACCACTTCTTCACAGCAGGGCTTTCTCCTCATTACACTAATTATTACACTTATTTCCATGGCATGAGGTCAGTCCCCCAAAAAATAAAGCTCAGCCATTGCCAAAGTAAAGGGTTCAGTATCCAAGGAAAACTCCTTCATCGTTTCAGTCCGAAGACTGTGACTCCCCGCACTTCAGCCCTTCTGAATCTTCTCTCAGGATGACCACAGAACCCCTCAGGGAAAAGAAAAATTTGCCCAAATACCACTGAAGGACACTTCAGACATCTTTGAACAATCTTTCTGACTCTCTGCAAGCTCGGGCCCATTTTAGTACACTGGATGTCCTTCAGACTTTTTTGAGGATATACATGGCCATTAAAAATGTTAGAAATATTTGAACATTACATGCTTGCAGGATTTCAGATGCAGTAGCCCAAAGGACTTACCCATAATGGCTGCAGTTAAAGCCGTCTATTCTCATGACATCATACCTATTTAAAAGATGATTCCTACTACATTTTTCTACCTTTTGACTAAGAGTATCGGGATCTAGAAAGTATGCTTCTCTTTTTAGCCATATATCATACTTCTCTCTCTGCTAGAGCGGTCCTTTCTATTGCAATGTCTCGACTACATATATTTTTCTTTCCTGCTCCATCCAACATGGAGGAGCCTTCCTATGTATCTCACAGCTGCATCAATCCACAGTTGATAATTTTTCACATATTTAGTACGCTAAAAAGTACCACACCCTTTACCTAATCTTCAACATTCCAATGTTACTTCTACATATCATTTGTCTACAAGGTGTTAGAGACTTTAATGTCTTTCATTTTAAAAAACAAACAAACAAAACCCGAGGAATATGTCTAGTGTTTCAGTTATTTGAAAGATGCCATATACTGAAGAGAGAGAAGTTTAGGATTTAACTTACTGATCTAATATGTGGTGGGTTTTTTTTGAACTAGCATTTCTCATATGCTTAGATCATCATAGCAACTATAATATTATCAACGTACTGAGAAATGCATTCAGAAAACTTTCAAGCAGTAAACAACTGTTCACATTTATCAACAAATTGATTCAATTTATTCAATATTTATTAAAACAAAGAAAATATTATCTTACCATGATAACCCTCATTTTAGAAGATACTATGGTTGTGTACGATGGTGGTTTGAGAAACTTCACAGTCAAAGTATGTGCGTATTCATAGTCATGTATTCAGAGCATATGGTAAGTCCTGAAAAAGACAAGTTTAGTTGATACCACTTGAAAAAACATATGGAACTCATCACAATCCCTCACCTGCCATAATTTATTGCACCAGTAAGTAATCATACTAAGCCACTGAGAAATCAGTTAATTATTAGATGGGTACTTTTAAAATTTTGTATCATAAAGACATTTAACAACAAAAGCTAGTTTTCTAATGAAATGTCCTTAATTAAATAATGTAGTATTTTATTTGTCTTTTTTTTACAAGGAAGGTGATTTTTTTAGTTTATTACTTCTTTTGTAAAAATGTAAAATTATTCTTTTTCTGAACAAATAAGTTCACAGGATTTTTTGATGTTTTCTTCTTTTTCAGTAGGCAATGGAAATTACTTTTGCTATATTTTGCTATTTAGAAACAAACAATTCTGTTGAATTGTTTTATAAGTCTTTAAAGAAGCAAAAAGTATATTTTACCAGAGCCTTGCCTGGAAAATTGTGGGGTTTTTTTCTCATCAGTTCCTGAGTTACCACACATGAGATTTACAATTTCAATATAGTTATGCAAGAGCAGAGTGTGTCTGCTAAACAAGACAAGCCACATCAGTAAAGTCCATAGTAGGCACCACTAAATACTATAGCATAACGAGATAATCAACATCTAGCTGTTTTCACAATAATTTATAAAGTAATTGCACAATAAAGTAATGTTTACCTTTCAGAATCTGATACTTGTTTTAGAGCAGCTATTCAGTAAGTCTTTCTATTGTTGCACCACATGCACTTAACATATTCAGTCTTTCAGGTCAAGCAGTCAAGGCTCTTCTTTTCAACCAAAGTGAAAGACAAATGCATGCTTACTGCTTCCATATCCCTATGTATGTATTGCATATAAATCAATGTTTTACATTAACTCCAGAGATCAAAAGTATGGCTTTTTCCATTCTAAGGCAGTCTTTCTCTATTTCTATGGTTCTCGCATGTTGTCCTTCCGATCTCAGATTCTTTGTGGTGCTGACTATGCATTACTTCTCTGTGGACCCAGAAGAAAATTCTGAATTATCACACAGACATTCTTTACAGCATTATGAAAATTTTACATCTTATTCTAGCCTTTAGGAAACGGTACAGTCACTTACCAATTCAGACTGACAAATCCTTGTCAGTATTTCCTGTATATGCAATGGCTAAATTCACCTAGAAAGTTACCTTGTCACACTATGTTCTCATAACTGATGAAAGAAATTACAGCCTGCTGAAAGCCAAGGAGAAAGGACATAAAATTGGCAGCACAAAATCATCTCTCTGCCTTTTTCTGTGTGATAACCAAACCTTATATAGTTGAGCATAGGATGCTCAGTTAATTTCAGATATGTTGAAGTGACATGGCAACACTTAAACACCTTAAGATACCAGAAGTGAAAGTCCTGACATTAGCAATAGGGCAGGTAGAGAGGCAACAATAGCTCAAGTGTAGCTGAGGGAGGCTGACCATCACCTAGTTCAATTTTCTGATGCCAGAGTCACCTTAGGGACGTTTGTTAATGTTAATGAAGTTAGCATGGTTAGTAAATTCTTCTGTGGTTGACAAAGTAAATGTTTAAAGACCGTTGGAAGTCTAACTTATAAGTGGTAGAATTCCTATTTACTCACACATGTGTATGAGCATGGTGGAAGAAATAAAATACAGAAGCCGAACGTATGATGTTGTCCTGGGTTTGGCTGGGATAGAGTTAATTTTCACGGAAAACTAGGAGGAGGCACAGCCAGGACAGCTGACCCGAACTAGCCAAGGGGATATTCCATACCATGTGATGTCACGCTGAGTATATAAGTGGGACCGGGCTGGGGGACCAGAGTGGTATCGCAGCAGGGGAAGTGGTGGAGCGTCAGGTTTTGGGTGGTGAGCAATTGCATTGTGCAGCTCTCGTTTTGTATTATTTTTTTATTAGTACTATTATTATTGTAACTTCTCTCCTTGTGTTGTCCCAGTACACTGTCCTTATTGAGGTTCTGCCTTCTTTTTTTTCCTCCTTTCTGATTCTCCTCCCCATCCCACCTGGGAGGGAGTGAGCGAGTGAGCAGCCTCCTGGTGCTTTGTTGCCGGCTGGGCTTAAACTACAACAGATGTCACAGCCATTTTTGAAACAATTGTAACCAGCTAACTGAAGAAAATAAAATTTAAAAGTAATTTAGGGAAGAATAATTCTTAGTCTATGATCAGCCACAGCGAGCCATTACTATAGACCCATAGTGCCTCTTCTCCTCCCCCCACCCAACACCTACTTCAGCAATTAATAATTTGCACAGCTTCTTCCACATTCAGTTAGCTGCTTTTACTCTGTGTCCCAGTGATAAGATCTTACTCTACATCCATCTGTCTTTCTCACTTGTATGCCAGGGCACCAATAGAAAAACACCGAGAAAAAGAGAGCAACAATGTCCTGCCTTTCAGTCCTGGTAACCGTTCTGGTGATCTTTTGGTTGCCAGATAAACATCCTTCAGGCAAAGTTCAATTCACCCTCTTCAACTCTATACTTGAACAGTGCTGATGAAGTTTCTGTGTGAATAATCTTCTAAAATTCAATGAATTTTCTCCTGCAGATTTGAAAATTGAGATTTTATTTAGTTTCATATCTTGGTTAAATGAGGGCAGACTTGCTGAAGAACAGTAAAAATGATATCATGCTACCTTGACAGCATGATGACCATCTGTCATTAAACCATAAATTTTGCTCTTGTTGAACTTTGTAGTAAAAAAATGCAAATATTTTTTTCAAATGTACAAACCATTTATTTTCCACAATGTCAGGCTGCATTATTCTAATAAAAACTTAAAAGAGAAAGTTCATGTGGTAGCAGTTCAGTTTAGGACTGATTCCTGGCATTAAACATTTTTTACTTTTTAAAGATTAGCTGAAATATAAAGCATGAAAATTTGGTCTTTTTATAGGAATTTTCAGGAATCGTTAATAGCAGATAGTATTACCACCTAAAATGTATATTCCTCCAGCTAAGTTACAAAAATACTGCTTTGTGTTTATTCTAGCCATTTGGTCTCCTGGGTTGATTTCACTCATTTCTGATGAAAAGAGAGAGAGAGGGGAACAGAATATGGAAATTGTGTGAGGATTAATGGGAAGAATTGGTAATACAAGATGCATTAGAAAAGAAGGAAAATAAGAGAAGTAAGGAAGAAATGTAATGATGCTAAGATAAAGTGGCAAAACAAAGTGGGGACTGAAAAAGGCAACATTTGCAGAAATAAAATTACATAGGGCATGATTTCATTATCTAACTTTTTTTTTTCCTTTGGCAGTTGACAAAAAACCCTGTCAGATTAGAAATAAATAAACCTCAGGGTATGATAGAAAATCAGAAACAAGATGAACAAGACATGAACTATCGTAGGTATTTGTCTAAAATTATCATGCAGTTTTCATCTGCTTTGTCTTCCAGATTTGTCTCTAATGACAGTTCTCAGTTTCCACACTATATACCTAGCTTGTGCCCCAGGCATGAAATTCTTACTGGCTTTTATTTGGTGAATTTGCCTTTCTTTGATATGTGTGATTCTTTCAGGTCCTCTGAAACCAATATTCTACTTTACTAATAGTTTGAATGCAATGTATTCATAAAATACTACAATATGCATTCTTATTTTTCTGTTTTTCTCCAGAGGTCTTAGTATAACAGATGAACCATTGTGTACCAACAAGAATATTCAATTAGTAATACAAATAATATGGTGACATTAAAACTTTACTTCATTGTTTGGATTTTTTAATCTTAAAACAGGTAATACTTGGGTTGCACTAGGCAGCATTAACTTAGAACTTGTATAGAAGCATTACAGATAATTTTCAGAAGAGCAATTCTTTCCAACAAAATGGGGACAGGCTCACGGAATATGAGACATAAGGGTGTTGCTAACTGTAGTGTAATTACCATTGAATTGATGAACCTTTCCTCTCTGCTGTAGGACCCAATTGTCCCTTCAGCACATGCATGTCTAGAAGGGAAGAGATGGAGAAGAAGTATCTGTGAAGGTTTCATCAGAGAGGTCTCCTGGTCATTATTCTGTTCTTTCTCATAGTAAATAGAAGCTAACAGAAACTGTTCACCCACAGGGTCCCTTGAAGCATTATAAAGATGCCAGAGTTCTGTGAAAGCCTTTTTGTTTCATCGGGTCTGGAAGCCAACAGTCTTTCTCCAATGGTGTGGTTTGAATAAATTTAT
Organism: Haliaeetus albicilla; assembly: GCF_947461875.1. Lineage (NCBI taxonomy): Eukaryota > Metazoa > Chordata > Aves > Accipitriformes > Accipitridae > Haliaeetus > Haliaeetus albicilla. The sequence goes on from NC_091507.1 coordinate 6,650,667, forward strand.
AATGCAAAGGCGTTGATGTCTGTACTTATATCTGTACTTATATATTTTCCTTCAAAGAAAAGATCTAGGTTCCTATAATCTCAGCATGATACTATAAGACAGGAGAAAGGCAAAGAACAGGGCATATTGTCATCCCAGCATTCTTTCTGTTAAATCAGTCTTCCTGGCTACTAAAGGCTCAACAGAAGTACGTCTTGGGCTAAAATCAAGGCTGTGCACGCAACTTCTTAACTTAATCTTTTTTAACAGCCTGAGATGATTACAAATTGCCTATCTCTGATGTCAGTAGCTCAAAACGTGTAACCTGCAAAATTGATGCCACACAAGTATTTGGGAAGATACTAACATTTTCCAATATAGACTCACTTGAAGGAAACCAGAATGACTTGGGCTGAGGCAGGGTTAATTAAACACAAAGCCATCTAACATCTCAAGTGCTGTATGAAGGCAAACTACAGAAGAGAAATGGATTTCTCTGGTTTGATATGACTAGTACCCTATCTGCAAGGACATTAAGGAATGAGAAAAATATGCTTTAGCATGCATCCCTGGGAGACATCTGTTTCAGTGTCTCTATGTCAATGCAACAATGTGAAATTTTTTACTTCTTGTGTTTATTATCTCACTATCTAGACTAAAGAACTTTTACTTCTAGTCTTTCACATCTTGAAAAAATAAATCGTATTTAAGCAGCAAGTACATAGACATTTCTTCTGGGACAATAACTATGTATCTTTCAGGCAGGAAAGAAGGAAGTTAGGCTCCTGCTAGATGCATAAAGTACTTTTCTGAGCTTCTAAATTGTTCTTTTTTAACATTGTTCTTGGAGCACAGAGAGGAGTTAATGTTAGTCAAAAAACAACGAGAGAGAATGGACATTTTTTATGTGTAGAGAGAGTCCACAGTCACTACCTAAAGTATGGTTCTGATAGGTCCTGTGAGAAAAAAGAAACAAGTGCAGTTCTGCCATTTATTTACATATAAAAGGAATTAAATTTCTACTCACTGATTTTACGGTTGCAATAAAATCTTTTTCTTATAAGAAGCAGAATACAAAACAATAGTAAAAATAAATACTCTGAAAGGAAACATGTTTGAAGTTTTTATGAAGTGAAACAGAAAACAAATGTTGTCTGATTTAAATGTTAATCACAGTTACTTCCCAAACATAAAAGTCATTGCTATCAAAAAGCACAATATAAAAGCCTGGAAATAATCTCTCAAAACATAATAGCCAAGTCTCTAAACTACTAATAAATAAGGTTTTCCATGCTTCATATGTAGTCTTACATGATGATACACTTACACAAATATGTTGCTTTTTAAACACATAGCGTATGACTAGATATTGACCAACTCAATTCAAATTCCTAAATAAATAAAAAACCCACAAAATGTGTTTCTGTAGGGTACACAGTCTTGAACTTTGACTTTAACTATCACATTTTAAGGTGATTTGATTTCATGATATCTCATTGTCCTTTTTTAATGATGTCGCTATCACAGTTTTCTTTTTCTAAATAGACTTCCATTTCATCTTAATACATCTTTTAACTTCCATTGTAAATTCTGCAATTGAAGTGAATAGATGTGTGTTTTACTGTTTTTTAATCTGCTATGCTTTCATTTTTTTTGATATTGAACTTATGGTTTCTATATGTTGAGTAAGTAAATACAGTTTCCTTATTAATTCACTCACTAATTTTCTGAATTGCAGACCTTATTTGAAATAGATTTCTCCATTGTTGTAAATAAATTGCTAGTTGTCCAAGCACATTGAAAGTTCTTACTGAAAATTATTTTTAAGCACATGTGAATAGAAGAGAACTTCACAATTCATTAGATGAAGTTGTGAAAACCTTTATCTACATTAATTTCTCTACTGAATCCTGCATATTCAACAGCAGAGATTGGAGGCTACTCTATTAATTTATTCTGAAATCCGAGTTTCCCAGTGCTTTGAGATAGAGTAGTAGAATTTTTTCATGGACTAAACTCCTCAGAAATGACCAACGTCATTTAATTCGCCTCTCTGAACAAACAGTTTTTAACAGAAGATGAACTGAACTAGATTTTTAAAATTATGTCTCTCGAAGTTATTAGGTCAGTTTAGAAATAAAAAGTTTTATTTATAACAGCTCTCCTCCTGCTCACTCTGTCCTTTAGAACAAGCTAATGCTTCCAGGACCCATTTCATTCAACTCTGTGGTATTCTGAATGGCGGCAAACCCCTCACACTCCTCTCCTAAGAAGTTCCTAGGAAGGGACTTCCTTCCACCGCATCCAAGGCACAGCTGTCTGTTTTTTACAGCTTTCAGCAATCTCTTAATCTTTCAGAATGAATTCTCAGCTCTTTACTGTGGCTTTCCCTCTTCTTTTCTACCTGCAGCTCTTCAAATCTTTCCGTGAGCATAATCCTTTGCTATTCGAGGAATCATACAGTCTGTCCGCCCATCTTTCAAAGGGAAACCAAATTACTACATTGATCTTCTTCAAGGAGCATCTCTCAAAACCGAAAAATTACTACGCATCCAGATTGCGACTTGAGCATAAATTCACATCGTAGTTGAAACTGGTAAATGCATTGGTCTAAAACCCAGAAGTTTTATTTTGCAGGAATTTTGTTTTCCAGTGTTTGTTTTGCAATTGGTAAAAAAAAAATCTTGCCTTACTTAACCTTTATAGATACTCATGGGAATACATTTACAGGGTATAAATTGGTATATGCATATAATCAGTTATAATAACTAAATGTCTTGTATGCTCTCTTCATCTTTCTATAATATAGAAGGCATTTGACCCCAAGGGCTAGATATCGCGTGCTTATGCCCTAAATGACTTCATATACAACTGAAACATGTTACCTTGCCTAAGCTGAAGGACTTAGATCTGCTGTGGTGTAAGAGAAAAAACTGCTTAAGTCTTGCTAATGTCATATATTTTTTCTGATGAAATGTTTCCACCATATGTAAATTGTGAGACTCTTTGTAGCACAAGATGTGAGTCTCCAAGTTAAAAAATCCCAAACCCTAGTACTTGTGCAAAATATTCCATCATTAGTATAACTATATATATATAGTATAACAGTATAACTGTCACTGAAATGACCTTAATCTCCACTGAATTCATAACAACTGATTAATAGAGGTTGGTCACTAACCAAAACTTAAATAAAATCTGGAAAATATGTTATAAAGACAAATTATCTTTTGAGGAGTCTACCTGCAGCTAGACTATACATCATGTAAAAACCACAAAAATATCCGTATTTTTTCCAAAGTAATTCCCCATAAATGTTAAAAAAAGCCATATTCCATTATAACATTATTCATTAATGACAAGAGAATAAAATTTATTTTCATATTTTAATCTCTTTCTGTAAACCATGAGAACAATCTGATGTGAAACCATCATTACCGCAGTTTCATTTAATACATGATCATGAAAATATGATTTTCTCATGGTGTCTTTTTCCCTCCACATTCTAAGATATTCAGTGAGGATGAAAATTCCCTTTTTGCTTGTCAGATAAGGAAAATACATTTTAATCTTTTTTTTTCCTATTACAATAAGAGTTAATGATGCATATTCCACCTCCCAGTGTTTGTCACATACACACTTTTATACACATTTAGTGAAAATCTTCAAGCCTAATCTGTGTTTTACACTGAATCTTCCTGTACAGAGCAAAAAAAATCCATAAATACCATAAATAACTTTTTGTTAATGGGAAAGCTAATTTCCCCATTAATGTAAAGAAATGTGATGCTATATAATTTAAGGCATTTATGAAAATACATTAAAGAAAAATAGAAATTATTAATATGCTTATCTTCCAAATGAATGCTCACACAAATATTTTTCAGGACAACTAAAATATTCACATTGCTAAAAGTAGTATTCAAACAAAAATGAAAGGAGGGGAAGAGTCTGATGTTTATGAGTTACATCAACCACAAATGAATGTAAGGTCAGACTGTTTCCCCATTATCTTTAGCCTCTTGAAGAAGCTCAGAGTAACATTTGAAAAGAGACACAGCCCTCTGTACACTGGCAGCTTGTGACAATGGTTGGGCAGCTTCACAGTGATTTCCTAAACCTTTAGGTAGTAAAAATACTAGAAATAGATCAGTACTTTTTGGAGGAAAAATGAAACAATGCAAAGTAAAATGTCCTCAGGAATGGAGTGTCCAATGGTTGTTAGATAACTCAGCGTCAGCTTTATCTGAAAAAAAACCCCAAAACCCAAACAAACCAAAATCCAAACCAAAAAACCCTTAGCTGGAAAATGTTGAACTTTAATAAGGTAATGGAACAAAGTTCTAAAACAACAAAACAAAACCTCATTAAGGTTCTATATAAATGCTTTTTTTCTTTCTTTCTTTTCTTTTTTGAGTATATCAGATGGCTTATGAGTCTGACTAATTAACCTCTACATGTTTTACAAGTTGTGGAGGGTTTTTTGGAGGGTTTCTTTCAGGGTTTTGGGTGGGTTTTTTTAGTTATATCTTTCTCTTTAACTGTGAATTGGCCAATGGAATAACAAGCACATGTCTCTCTAGGTTATCTTTAGTCCAAGAAAAACAAAGTCTTTATTTTCCATCCTGTATATCTTCCTTGTCCTGGAGTTCAAGCAGTGGAACATTTCACCGCAATTTAGGAAATTATATTTTATTTTCCCTTCCTCCTTATAATTTCTTATTATGCCTGGTGTATAATTTAATTGGGATTGTTCTGTATTGAAGCATCACCAAAAAAATTGTCATATACTTTATAAAATATCCATTTTATGGCTTCACCATTTAAGAATTATATCATTTATGTTGCAGAAACTTCTGCATGGTACACATGAGGTTTAAGAGCAAGAAAATCCCTGACTACAGGTTTTCAAAGAGTGTAAATTTTTATTAGAACAGGGTGTAAGTATCCTTGGCAGCACTGTAAGTAAAAGTTAAAGCACAGTGATCAACAGTTAAACATTGCTTTCGTTGTTTGAATATCTCCAAATATTTCTTTAACAAGAACAAAGGGATTCACCTGCCAAAATGGGCATTTCCATTGCAACTACAGATAGTCTGTGACAATATCCAGAACATCCTGTAACTGTATTTCAGAAGTTAACGGAAAAAGGTTAATGTGGTTTAGGAAGGTCAAATCTATAATATCATGCATACACATAAAAATTTTATCACATACCTTGTTTAGTGTATTTATCTAAAAAAACACTTGGGTGTGCTAAGACAAATTATATTTTATTTTGCCACTGTTGTCGACAGTAGAATGAAGTGGTAAATAGGTGATATAGAGGACTAACGGTGACACAGTTAGACTTAATACAGAAAATATATCTACTATGGAAATCCATGAAGAGAATTATAAATCACTGTGATGAGAATAAAGTGCCTCAGGACTGCTGCCTCCAGGTAGTCATACCGCAGTCCTCCAGACTGCAGTTACAGGGAAGTTGTTTCTCCCTTTAGGTTTACACCCAGTAGCTTGGGGTTGTGACAGGATCCTGAGATGGCCAGAGCTTTGAGGTGGCTGTGCCAGTGTGTCTCCCCACAGAACACCGTAAGGGCTTTGAAATAAGGAAAGCTAGGTTTTATTGGGGCAAGAAAGAGAAACACGACTCTTTACGCAGAAAAACCTCAAGGCGATTAGGTCAAGAAAACCAGAAGATAATAATAATGAAAAAAGCCCTATGCACAGCTTTTGCTGTCTCATCGGGGGCAGGTTATTTCTCTCACCTCAACACCTCCCCTGCCCTCCCCAGCTTTGCTCGGGCCCCATGGTGTTCCTTTAGCCCCAAGCCCTGCCTGTCCGCTGCCTGCCCTGCCTGCGCCAGCACGTCTCTCCGCCTCTGTGGCAGCGCCCATGGTAGGTCCCCCAAGGAAGGGGCAATCTCCCTTTTCCTCCACAGGCTCCACCTGAGCTGCCCAGTCCTCTCAATGAGCCCAGGTGAATTGGGAACAAAGAAGCACATAACCAAATATGGTCCCTTACTAAGTCTGTTACAATTACTGCGTGAGACTGTTAATGCACAACTAAAAGACAACAACAAACCACAACTTCGAGATAAATCATGAGTGTTAAGACATTTAATATAATCAGTCATCCCCTATACAAAAGAGACTATTTAATATTTTTGGCAGTTAACACCTTTCTGTACTGAGCTGGTCATTTTGACTGCACATTGTTCAGGCTATATGATTTTTAGAATGTTTTGGCTATGAAAGTTTTTTTTTTGCTTGTGTGTGTGTGTAAAATTCATATTAGAAACAGAAATTTCATGATGCATATAAACAAGTTGCTTTGTAGAAAAAATCTTCCTGACCCTCTGTTGGTATTGATCTGAACTTGCTGTTTGCATAATACATTAAATGTAAGCAAAAGAAGCAAATTATGTACCGTAAATAACTTGTCAAATCATATCCTATAAAGTATTACCAAGCAGTCTTGATACAGACTGATGAATCAACAAAGAATTTTCAAAGAAAACCTAGGCTCTATTTACTTATGGTAAAGAAATTAATGAATAAAACATAAAATAAAAGATCCATCCCCAACTGAATAGTTCTCCTTGCACAGAACAGAAATTTGATTAGCTGTAACTTTCAGAGATGCAAAAAACTTAAAGCTGCAGTTTTCTGAATAATTAAAGACTACATTTAAACTGTAACACTGCTTATACTAACAGACATTGGAAAATATCAAAAATATCAAAGATGTTTTATTAAATATTTCACTTTTTCTACCAGAAATAAATGCGTTGTTAGACGCAGTTTTGTACTATGAGCAAACTTATAAACATGTTTTATACATTAATAAAAAACAAAGAGGGAGAAAATGGTAAAACTGCTGGCTGCACTGCACCTACCACCTGTAATCTAGGAACACGCTAAGCTCTCTAGGACTGACTGTCCTGCCCCTTATAATTCTGATTTGTAATCAGAATAACTCAGCTAAGGTCAGAGAAACAGTGGAAGGTTAAGGTATCTCCATATTTATCCAATATGTATTTGATTAGACCTTCTAAGGAAGATTTGAAAACAAAAATAAGCTTCTCCATGGTATTTTATTTCCCATCATTATAGGAATAGGAACTGAAAGCTGAAAGCAAGCCAAAGTGAAGTAATAAAATGAAACTATAAATACAGACTTAAATATTGTCCATATTTTCTATAGATTTTGAGCAAAGTTTTGTTAACGCAAAACTCACTCTAGATAATAAGATTATTGTTTGGCCTTTTGATGTGAATCAGGAGGGTACCTACAGGATGTTATTTTTGTTAATCAAAACAGAAAGTCATTCCTAGTGATACGAAGTGGGCTGGAGTAATTTTTTAGGCCATTTCTTTTTAACTGACTTTTCGCATTGAAACACTTCTCTGGGCAATTGTGCCAATGTGGCAGATATCTTATGGCTCTCAGAATTCAGGCATGCTCCCTGATCTCTCACTGCATGCCGACACAAATCTGTAATTGTACACCATCATAACACTAGATGTGCCACCCCTAGCTGCTTGTGGTGGCAGCTTTCTTCTTGACATGTGCAGATATAATGACAATCCACTGTGTTAAACTTTGTGAGATCAAGAAAAGTATTCTGGGAGTAACACACCTTGTAAGGTGCCCTGGTTCATGGATTTATCACACCTTTTGGCATTATCCATCTGTTACTTAGTTACATAAACCCCCGCACTTAATTCGTACTCAGTCTCCTCATTTTTCTTTTTCTGTGATTTAGGTGTGTTTTGTGAGTACTCATTGGAAGGTTCTCTGACAGCGCAGGTACTGCTGGATGCATTTATCTGCACACCCGATATTTCCTGGTAACTAAATGACTCCCAGCTGATTTCCCAATGCTGGGCTCAGGAGCAAAATTTGTTTATTTATTTTTCTTTTCTATCTATGTTTAGTCCTAGAGGTGCAGTATAAGCGAGGAACATTTTTATTTTTTACTAACCTAACGAAACTGCTACAGATTCCAAACAGCAACATATACCCACAAAACCATGTTGATTTATCAACAGAAGTTTCCTTTAGCTGTCATGAAAGCAATATCATGCTGTGACCAATCACCAAAACCCTACAATGGAAGAAGACTCGGAGGAGATGGACATAGGCAATGTTCTTGTGATGCCCAGGGAAGAGAGTACAGGGAATGACCCCAGCTGTTGTGAAGAAAACTGAACTTAACACAAAAGAGACCAGAGGGTGGCCTTTGTTTTAGACAAACAGTTGAGCTGATCAACTGATCCTGTAAATGGCCTTCCCTGAAAAAAGGTGTGAATGTCTTTCTGAGCCAGCCAGACCAGCATGGGGGAAGTGTGCTTGTGGCTCAGCCCAACACAGAGTAGAAAAACTGAGCAACCAACGAAATAAACTTTGAAAACAGCAACCGGATTGAGCTGGCTTCAACCCACCTGCTCCTGCCCAGTGACTGAGGGTGATCAGATTCAAAACAGTGTATAGAGGCTGATGATGGGGATCATGTTTGTAATGTGTTCTAACTGTATATTGCAATTGCTATATTTTGCTTGTATTGTGACTTCAGTACATTGCTGCATACTCTGCTAAATCAAAATCCAATGCAATGTCCAGTATCTTCAAATAAGTACATTTGGTATTAAAACACTAAACTTTCCTTCTGTAGAGTATCTGAAAAAGCCTGGTCAGAAACTATTGGACTCTGACACAGGAGTGAAACATTTGACAGATTTGTTAGCTGCAGTGTAGGAGGTCTAATTACAGGACTAATCTTCTCCTGAGGTTGCTGCGTATTAGTTTGCTTTGAAAAGGTCATAAGATGTGTTCGGCTGGCAATAAGTAGTATGATATTTTCAGTGATCCCCTGGTAAAACTCCCTGTATGAGGATCTTATTTTTAAAGTTCTGGATTCTGCTACGTCCCATCAGATTGGATTAAACTGTATCTGTATTTCCATTTCTCAATTTCACAGTTTCTTAAAAAGTACTGGCCTGATCTTGCTCATCTTTTTGCCAGCATTCATATCTACATATCTGTATTTATTGCTGATGTTTATAGAATGTATTTTTTTCTGCTTTTTGGTTGTTTTTTTGGTTTTTTTTTTGTTTGTTTTAAAGATTGTATATATGATTTTTTTTACATTTTCAGAATAGTGTTTCTCCTGGCTGAGACTCACTTTTTGAATGGACAAAAGTAATAATGATTTCATTGACTTTGATGTTGAAGAATCTGGCTCAATTTCCTATTCACAAGGAGTATTAATGTCTTGGCAGAAATGACTAGGCCAGCTCTGCAGCTCAGAGCCAATACATTAATACAGAGCGATAATCACATCGAGCCAGGATCTCTGCCTTGCCAGTTAGAAAATGCAGTACAGGATCTGAGCCCAGGTGGACAGTGCCCAAAAGTGCCACCTGTTGGCTTCACTAATTTTTGGCTGTTCTACAAGCTCCTAATACAAACTGGAACACACTGGCTGATCCCTCCATTGCCATTGCTCTACCTTGACATATTCCAATTCCAGGGAATAGGACAGGAGTCTAGGTGTGTCTACACCAGCTTTGTTCTGTCTTTCAAGAAGGCAAATTCTGTGGAAAGTTGCCCTGTGAAAAAAGGAAAGGAGCAGATTATGCATATTACATTATTGAGTTACATGATACCAAAGATTTTTATGTTTTTCAAGATGTTGGGGGCTTTATTACCACCCCCACCTCTGAAAATCCAAAAAGACTAGAAGCCTGTTATTTATAGTGAAAAGGCTATTAATGTTATTATATCCTGATTAGTTAATTTTATTCCAAGGTTTGATTTTATTCCTGAGAAATTTCTTCTTTATTCCTAGAAATTAGTCTGCAACCCACCTTGTTGTATGTAGTACACAGACATGCTACTAATATGACCTGGTTTCATACTTTTTCATCTGTTGATGTCCATGGATTTTTTTTTGTGGTAGCAATATTCATAACTCGACCTCTCCCCGCCAAAAAAAAGAAAAAAAAAGGAAGAGGCATAGGTGTGATCAGCACAAAGTCACTTAAAATAAGCCAACAGCTAAACTATCTGGGACTAGAATGCAAACAATTAATCCCAGTGTAGCTAGACATTCTATCAGAGCAACCTAATTTTACAAGGACATTTCTCTAACCATATTACATGATCTATTCTGAAAGATGTATGAAGCAAAAAATCCAACAGTTCACAGTAACGGCTAGTTATTCTTCCAAAACTGAAACAACAGTAAACCGTAATAACAGAGTTTTATAAGAACCAGGCTGCATGGAGATATTTTTTAAATAACAAAGTTCAGAAACTATTTGAAGTGTCTTCTAAAAGAACTTACATTTTTTTTACAGATACTTTTGTGAAACAAGTAACCTGTATGTATTAGCTCTCCGTGCAGATACAGGATGTGGGCATCAGAACACATGCGGATAAATAAATGATAGACAGACAGATTTCCTGTGTTCCAGGATACAAGTGCATAACAAGGTAGTTTAATTGGCCAGAGACACCTGAAAGTGTTATTTTCAAAGTAGGGTGAAGCAAATGCGACTGGCATTGTAATTCAGGAAGTGGAGTCATAAATTAAAAAAAAATCCTCCACCACCACAAACATTTGGGAACTGCTCCTGATCCAGACATAATGTTGGACAGTAGTCCTGTGTATCACATACTTCTACTCGCTCTCTTGGAAAACAGGCAGTTTCCACGCATCTGCACTTTGAGAACTAACCTAGTTTGGGCAGGACTAAACAACGATGATACACAGAAAAACAGACAATTCTGAGGTCTTTTTGTCTAACCAATACTAGATTGTTTTGAGGGTACCTTAAGGTCCATGCTCTTCATTCTGCCAGTTATTATGAGATTTCCTATTAGCTGGAAGCTGAAGAGGTGATTAGTTGGCCCCGGCTCTAGAGCTGTTGATGATAATTGGTATTTTCAGCATGCATTCTCTGCTTGGTCTGTGTAGTATATGATGCACATGCAGTCCCAATGTCACTTTTCAGAGCCCTGTAGTTGATTGACTGTGAAAGAGGAACGTAGTCACACACACTCGTGCATTCCTCATAATGGGACATTTTTTGGAGTAAGAAACTGCTGAAACAGTTGTGTAATAAATAATTAAAAGATCCATCTTGATATTCTACTAAATCTTGTTTATATACATACTCAACAAAATGTAAAAAATACATGACACTGCCTCACAGCAGTTTACAAAAAGAGATGAGTTCCTGTCTGTGCTTCACAGAAAAGTGGAGAAGCAGTGCAAAAGGAAGGGAAGTATGTTACTTACACATAAAATACTTCTCTCCACTCTAACCAATTATATATGCACTCTCTGTCTCTCTCTATGCCAATATGAAAACTAAGCCTTTTGAATAAACGTCTTTGAAGTCAGTGTCAGCTAGTGTTTGAAGTTAATGAGTAAAACCAGCTGATTGATTACAATTGGGGGGATAGGAGGGACAAGGTCATTCTTCTAAAAGGGTACACATTCACTGCTGCCTAGTAAAACTCCTGGTTTAGAAGTAACAGCGGTCAGAGGCAGAAAGAGGAAGGACTCACTGTGAAATGAGAGTGGAGGAAAGTAGACTGTGTTCTGTAGTTTGCAGACTAAAGTAAATCAAATACATTAGATAAAGGAGAAGTAAACAATGCCTAAACCAATACAAAGCTTTCCTTTCTAACGATGAGCTAAGGTTGAAACAGAAAAGAAATCATTCATTCATAAAGAAGAGGATATCAAATCACTTTCATTTCAGCCTGTCTTTGTGAAACGAGAGACAAAGAATCCTGAGGCCTACATCCAAGGAGCATCTAAAGTCTACAGCCACTAAACTGATGGCAAAAAAAATGTGTTAGCTGTGCCTTGGTCATTGCTTGAGGTTATCTGGTCAATGAAAGGATGCTACAAAAATGCTATGTAGAAATCTGCACTTCTTGCAGTGGAAATGACCTTTAACACACATTTTCTCTCTAGGAGAAATGCTTGATTTAATAGAGGCACACTGTAGTAACAAGAAATCTTATCATTAGAAATAGATGTGTTTGGGTTATATTTGGTATACTAACTGTGATTTCCTTGCAAAGCAAATGTGAAAACAAAGCATGCACGCAGGAACTCTAATGAGGACGTGTCTTTTGGTTTAGGTACTGTAAAAGCACATACTGAGTTATCCATCCAGAGAGCAGAATCCGTATCAGGTAAATCTGATTCTTTTGTTTCTTTTTGCTTTAGGATGAAGATTTTCTCTGCCGTGTAGAATTTGCTTCAAAGTTATTATTCCATAACCAGACAAAATCAGAACGAGAACAGTGGCAGGTAACCTTAGTATACTGTTAACTCTTGTGTAGACAAGTTTTGGTCAATAGAGTTACAAAAATAATTGTATTGGATCTAAGTCTAATTGCATAATTTGTACTTAGCATTAGAGATTATGTTTGTCCTTCACATATTAAAAAAATCTGCAGTCATCATGTGCCCTACATGCCTAGGTGCTTCATCTCAGTTAATGATTTCCATATCCCCTCTCATTTAATTTTTACTGCATCCAATCTGCATAATAGTCAAAGGACACAGATCTCATAGTTTTATATTCAATATATTGTTATGGGCAAAAAGAAAACATGCCTTATAGAGAAAGCCAAATATTTATTGTCAATAATAACAACAGTTGAAATCATACATACCCTTTTCTCTGATATTATTGCAAAGCAATGTTACATATTAATTTACCATGTATTTTTCACATACATCAGAAACTTGTTCTTTGCACTTTCTTTTTTTTTTTTTTTTTCTGCTGAATCCAGTTTTGCCCACGTCCCAGGACTGCATTTCTTTAACTGACCACTTGTGAGCTATTTATAGTCCCAAGGTTGCCAGTGCCAACCCGTGCCCTTGGTTTTTTTATCATCCCATGTTTATAGTTCTCTACAGTACGCATAGAAACATATCTGTCTGGATATGTAATGAAGGCTGAGGTACTTTCTCTACAATCAGGTCACTTGAAGGAGCAATTAGTAGATGAAAATATGACAATATATTTTACAGTCTCTCAGGACATCATGGAAAGTTGCTCTGCAGCTGAAATACCGTCATAGCAAAGCTGGTATAACCTTTAGAGTGACCTTTCTCTTGTTTAATAAAAAGCAACTATAACTTGATAGAAAACAACTTTAGCATGCACATAATAATAAGCAGTATAATGACTCTTTGGCTATATAAGCTACATTAATATCTTGCAAGAAGATACAATTTATATTAAAATTTCAGGACTGCTCCAAAACCCAATGTCATTACCACAAAAGCCAGACACAAGGAAACAGAAACGTATTGGGTATTGTATACTGACATACATTGATCAGGAGTTTTTTACAGAACCTGTTGGAGGGTGACAGAAGAGTATATATGCAAATCCTACTTATTTTCACTTGCATTTAAGATACTTGTTTTCATACACAATGCATTTTGCACATTGATTTGTAACTTTATCTTTGAGGAATACAGAGTGTCTTCTCACTAAAGGAAAAAAAAGCCTGATTGATACGGGTTTGCTGAGTACTTACATATTTATGTGACTGGTACAAGGAAGCCAGTAATATCTATCTTATCCATGGGACTCAACGCATTTGAAACTAAATTAGATCTTTATTAAGGGAAGACTTTACAGAAACACCACAACTTTAGCTAATATTCAACCTATTTATAGAGATTTACTTTCTGTTGCTTCCATTTCTGTTCTTCATCCCAGTCTTTGTTCAAATTGCGTGCTATAGAACTGAGGGGAAAAACAAAACCAAAACACCCTCGTATTTTTTCACTGAGTACTGGAACAGTAAGTCCTGTGGCTTTAATCCTCCTTATTCTGGCTCACTATAAATCTTAAAAGAAAATTGTTGCAAGTTTTGTGGGCTTGTAGTGGTATTCAGACGTCAAATATCCAGTAACAGCACGGTTGAGTGCACTGTAGCCAGTAACTATCTAGAAAGACTTTCTTTGGGAGCTCCTTTGGCCTGCATTTGAGAATTACCAAGCAAAAGAAGAATAGAAAAATATATTTTTTTTCTGGATGACAAAAATTCCCATTTCACTGTTACATGACACCTGTTTTCAGAGCTAATTAAGGCTGACCAGTTGAGCAACCTTTCATCTTCAAGTAAAAAATTACAACAGACTCACAGCTGTTCTGACATTCATTTGCTAACGTTTTGGACAAAAGACCATCTGTTGACACTCACGTTTGCCATAATAAGCTATAATTATACTTGTTATAGGTTTTATAATAAAGGAAAATATTTTCTTGTTCTCAGTTTATGAACCTATGTTACTATGCAAAAAGACAGAGCACCTTAAAACATGAGAAGTCAATTGCTTTTAACAGGGTTAGCAGTTGCTCATCAACTGGATTATCTAAATTCTAGCAAGATAGTCAGTAGCAAGATAGAAACTAGACTTTTTAAAATTTCATTAGAGAGAACCTGAACCTTGCACACTCCTTGGGCTTACTTCCTCCAGCCTTTTTGTACCACTTAGCCTTATAACAGTTTCAGGGGAAGAGGCCGTCTTGCTATCAAGACAGCAGTTCTTCAAGGTGAAATTAACACTGAGCAGATGGAAATTCAACCCTTCTGACAGAGGGCACAAAGGCTGATTATTCAACATGACGGGCTTGAAAAAGCTGTCATAAATGGGACAGAAGACAGTAAAAAATGAAAACAAAGAGGAAATTATCCTTGAATCCATGTTGCTGCAGATCAGAAGAAAGTGATGGTGTTTTGGAGAAAAATGGTGATCAACAAAAGGATGGGGACAACAGGAAAGGCATGAAGAAGAATTTAGAAGGGAGATGTAATCTTGTACATACATGTGAGGCAAATTTTGGTGGACACAAGGGTGTCAGTTGTTTTGAGACTGTAAATGGAACCACCTTTGATCAGAAACAAACCAGGTATAATAGCAATAATTGTTATTCTTTTCCCACAGTTGGCCTCCATTCATTTCATATTCATAGCTCATCTTATTTGGTACAGGGACAAAATCTACTCCTACGTGTGACCCATTATGTGCAATAAAGTGGCATAGTGGTACTTTAATGCATCTCTTCTGGACTAATTTACACATTTCTTACTTCTAAAAGTTTATTCATCATTACTTATCTCATAAAAATCTGTCTATTCACATATGGTTAAATATGAAAATTTCCTTTTCTTTTATTTAACCGGGTTGTTATTTAGCTGTGTTTAGCCACTTTTCTGACATACTTTATTGTTACACTTGTTTTCTTTTATGCTGAAGTGTCATAGTATGGATCCACATAGTTATTTCTCATTGGCAATTCTTATTTAAGAACTCCACTTCTACCTCTAGCTTGTTTCTGATTTTAAGATGCCCACTCAATTGCTTTGACTTGATCATTTGCAGGGTGCGTTAGATTAACAGAAGAATAGAATAGAACAGAACAGAACAGAATAGAATAGAATAGTTCCAGGTGGAAGGGACCTACAACAATCATCTAGTCTCAACTGCCTGACCAGTTCAGGGCTCATGAAAAGTTAAAGCCTGTTGTTAAGGGCATTGTCCAAATGCCTCTTAAACATTGACGGGCTTGGGGCATTGACCACCTCTCTAGCAATCCTGTTCCAGCATTTGCCCACCCTCTAGGTAAAGAAATGCTTCCTGATGTCCAGTCTAAACCTCCCCTGGTGCAGCTTTGAACCATTCCCATGAGTCCTGTCACTGGATGCCAGGGAGAAGAGCTCAGCACCTCCCTCTCCACGTCCCCTCCTCAGGAAGCTGTAGAGAGCAATGATGATTCTAGAAATACATTTCCTTATGAAGTGGCTTTATGGCTGGAAACTTGCATTTTATGCCAACCTACATGCTGAAAAGTGTTTCTGAGTTACTACAAGTGATGCACACAGTTCACAAGAGATCCTACTTGTGACTAAATGCAGTGGCAGGCAACTGCTTTGAGTGATAATGGGTCCAGAGATAGAGATGAGAGAAGCTTGTTTTCATGGGCACTGCCACACTGTTATTTTTGCAATTTGAGCATAATTTCATCATAGAGTAGCTAACAAAAGATTGCTGTAGAGAGTCATTACTATCCCAGCTGTGTGGCAGAACAGCATGCCATGTCAGCTTGACACCAGCTTATATGGGAATCTCATTTATATACTAAAAGTGGCCTTGTTGCCTGTCACAGGTTGCATGAGCTTTCATAAACAAATACTTATATAACTGGAGGTAGAAAATGAATTTTCCCTGTACATAATTGCAGAAGGGTTTGAGGAGTTCCAATGTTGTTCAAAATCTCATATACTATCCACTGCCTTTGTAGTGGTAATAGGCGGGCTAGAAAACCTCCTATAATATTGTATGAGTGGTTTTAGCCACAGTTACCTTTAATCCCCCTCTTCTCTGCCCTGCAAAAAAAAAAAAAAATAAAAAGGCTCAGCGAACAGTGTTAGTGACAAGCCTATATTGTAAACTCCAGGCTTATTTACTGTAACAGATACTTTTACACGTCTAGAGAGAAAAGTCACAGGTCTGTTCATTTAATTACTAGTCAGTCATTTTGCATTGGTTCAGTCAACAACAGCATTGTCCTTTCCAGGAACTATTTCAGAATGATTTTAAAGCCATTGTTACAGCTGCCCCAAGTCCAGGTGCCGAGAATCAAATTCAGGATGAAGAATGTGAAAACTTGCATAAAGGAGAAAAATCACGTGACAGAAGTTGATGAATTTATTTCTTTGGTGAAAAATTGAGGGTGGCAGGGCATAGTGGACAAGAAAATACAGCATTAATATTAATGCTGTCAGTTATCTCAGTTTAAATAGAATTCTTATCAATATATTTTGAAACGTTTTTCTGTTTTCCTATGAAAACCTCATTAAAAAAGGCATATTATGAATGAATATTGCCTCTAACCTGGAAGAAACAGCCCACTGTCATATCATGAAAGCACCAGTCTGGTTGGCTGCAACACAATATGACATTATTCCAGATACTTCATCGGTAACAATCCTCTCCACACGCACACATAAGAGAGATTAGGCATTTTAGGGACACAGCACCACATTGGGGCCAGAGAAGATACAAAGCTAAATTCTAGGCAGTGTGGAAATGACCAGTCCTTCCTAGATAGAGCCAATGATGAGTTGTATAGGTTGTCTCTTTTCTTGTTTCAATGCCAGCTAGCACTGAGTGTTCCTCTTCCTTTCTGTTTCTTTTTCATTTAGGAGCATCAGTGTATCTTGGGAGTTAATGTCATTGAATCCCTTCTGAAAACAGAGTCATCTCCTCTTCAACCCCTTTGAGATTTCTGCATGATACTGTAAGTGGATTCTCCCCAAGGTCAATGTTTTCTCACCACCTGTAGCCTAGACATGCCTTTCAACAAGCATTTCTCTTGAGTTCATGTAGACTACTTTTTCTCTAGAGGTTACTTCTGTGCACTTTTGGCTTTTTCTGTTAAATTATTAGGTTGACATAGAGCTCCTTAGTCTTTGAATAGACCTTGAAACAATCAGTCATAAAGCCCCCATTAACCCTACAAGGAAAAATGGTCTGTAGTTTTCTTCAAAATTTTGCATCACTTTCTATTTTCTATTGCTGACATTTTCATGTTGTATTTAATGGAGGGTATTTAAGTACCTTCTGGATTAAGCAAAACTTCCCAGGCTGACATTAGGCTGAAGTTTATCAGTAATTTTGCTGTCTGTATGCAAAGGATTCCACCTCCCCCTCCTTTTTTTTTCCTGAAAGAGTGGAAAGATATTTTGTAAGACACAAACTGTAAAGACAAAAGTAAAAGCGAGAGGTTTTGTCTTTTGTGTCACCATAAAGTATAGGTTACCTTATTAACAGGATAATGCAACAATTTCTGGCCAAGCCACCCAGTAGTCGATGTATAGCAATATCCAGTATCTTGTCAGATACTCCAGCTGTTTCTCCCTTTACTGGACTGCTGAGACTATCGAAGCTAAAAAGTTTTACCTCCCTTACGTTAAGTCCTTATTTTACACCTGCTTTTCAGCTTTAATTATTAATAGAGCTGCAGGCCATTCTGTTAAGGTATGATGGGATTCTTGCATATGCAAAATTCCTGTAAAAATGCTGCAAGGACATAGCAAATAATAGTCCTTACATATCAATAAGTTCTGCCTTGTGGTCTTGTATGTGCACTTACTTTACTGTAAATTTATTCAAAGAAATTAAGCTTGCAAATACATGTGTGAGGCGAGAAAGCTGTTGAACTTCTTTTTGTCACTGTGCTGAAATCTAGTTTGTTCTTGAGGTGGGAACTGAAGCTGATTAACTACCACACAAGAGTAAATTTTCAAGACATATAGTCATAACTGGCTTAGAAGTTATGATGAAGACTTAAACAGGTTTTTTATTCCTAAAATAAATTATGCACTACATGGAATCGTTTTATATACCCTGCATGGGTGAAAACATGCTTGGGGTTATTATGGAAATGGAAAAGGTGAACAAAGTGTGTGTGAATATACGAATGTTTACACAACACAGAGAAATTTTTTTTTAAAAGTTTTGGAGCCTTTCAAACTAAAAAACAATGACTAAATGAAAAGCCTTGTTATGACCTTGTGTAGATTTTAGAAATCATTTTGGAAAATGCTTTACATAAGCACATAATTAACTTAATGAATCAAATTTACTGTTCCTTCTCAGAGGGACGCTGAAAATTCACCTCTGAGTAAGTGAAGTGTTTTAAATACTGTTCCGTTTATAGTTTCTTTATGGATTTAAGGCCAATGAATGAAGCACCATGAAACAAAATAGCCATTTGACTAACTGCCAATATTTGAGGCTGGAAATGTACAATAATTTTATGGTGAAAAAAATACATTTAAAAGATAAGAAACAGCCTTAAAATTGAATATATTTAAAGGCAGAAAATGTTCTTTTTTGTAATCTAATGCAAGCTGGTGCTTCCTACTCTTGAAAATGTAATATGTTTATTTCAGGTGAGTTTATGTCTCAATGATAGCTGTTAGCAATAACCTAGAGATTGTGCTGAAGAATTCAGCTTGTCTGTTGCTGAATTGACCTATGACGGTCTGAAGACAAGATGCAGCTCTGGGGATACTGCACACAAAGGTAACCTACTTTAGGGTTCTAAATGTCCTTTTACAATGTGTAAATTTCTGTAAATTTTGACAGCTCGCTAGGCAAAAATCAGAAGAGAAAATATCTGGGACTTCAAAGGAAATAATTGGGGGTTTCAAATGTGTATAGTTTATATAAACTGATTTTCTTTTAAAAGGTTTAAATTGAATGGATACTCTGCTTTCAGTAAAGGGAGCTTTTGTCCAGAATATCACAAAAAAAGCTATGTTAAGTATAGGTAGTCAGAATCTTAATACAAAAAATTAAAAATCATTGAGAGCCAAGTCTTTTTGAGAGAAAAAGTTGATTTGAGTGAATTTAATGCTTTTACAAAAAATTAGAAAAGTTCTGGAATTGTTAAACTATTTTCTTTAAATATTTTGAACTCCTTAAAAATATTTTAATAATTATGCAATAGAAATCTGCTTTAGTTTTTTCAAAACATTTTGTTTGATTACTATTGAAAATATTATGAGGAGAATAAAAGTTAATTCAGGCTGAAGGAGAAACAGCAATTTTAAAAATCTTAGAATTTAAAATAGTTGCCCAAACAGTTCTGATTTTAATAACAACTTAACTGGCTATAAGATGTGTTAGATAATCAATCTCATGGTGATACTGATTTCACCATCTTATCCTTTAAATGAGATCAAGTTTTTGTTTGTTTGCTTGTTTTTATCAATTTTTAGGTTTATTTTCACTGCATTTTGGATATATTTCCCTCAGATTTACTCTTAATTCTAATTCCTGGACTTCTACCTGTTGCCTGCCATATCTACTTAGCAGCAAAATTCCTCCTATAAGATGCTTTTAAATGCCTTTTATTAGATATTCTTGTGTGTGGGAATATATATATGTACTGCAATGTGTAGGTACTACGATGTATATGTACTGAATATGTATCTATGTGTACTGCAGCATGATTCAACAACCCTATGTCCCCTGTAGAGTCATCAGCTCAGATGTCTAGCACTGAGCTAGGTATTTTTTTTGAGAGATAAAAGAGGTTTATAGGCAAAAACATGTAAGTAATTTAGAGCCAAATCTCCTTCTCAAAAGCCACTCAAACACTTGATTTTGCCTTTTTTTTTTTCATTCATTGTCAACACTGGTTGAAATTCGTATTTATTCAAAAGCAGAAAAAATAGTATGATGTGCATGAATTTTGTAAATGTACCAATAACTTTAAATATTCTTTTTTTCTCAATAGATCTAGAAAGTAATTTTCAGAACTGCTAATTTAGATTGTATCTCTTCATGCCAGTCTTAGCATTTTTGCATTTTTACTATTTTATGCAATGTGAGCAGGTAAGAGCAGTACTGTGCACTTCCAGAAACCATACTTTCTCTTAATATGTTTTTTTTTTTTCTTCTGTACAATAATAACATTTAACAACACTTAATTGTAAAAGAATCTCAAAATCCCCAGGCTTGAAATGAATCTGTAGAATACAAACGAGTAACTTTTGGACTTCTATGTTAAACAAAAAGGTCAGTTGTTTTATTCTCATTCCCCTCATAGAGTTGGAGACATGCATACAGCAGTGGGTAACCTCGCAGCACAAGAGCAGCAGCACAACGTGACATTACAACATAGCTTGTTGCAGGCCTTTCATTTCAACAAGAGCCAGCTGTTTGATTATTCATGTTCTTCAAATTCAGAAGCCAGGAGGCATTATATTCTGAGGGTTTAGCACTACCAGGAGAGTACTTACAGAGAGCTGGATATTTACTGAGAATAATATCACAGTAAGTATTGTCATGCTTTGATTAGGCATAAACAGAAGGAGTTAATAACGGACTTTAAAGCCTGATATGCGAAGCAGAAAATGGAATTTGGAGATACAATGAAAGGGCCAGTGCACTTAAAGTTTGGGTCAACTAAGGAAGCCAGTACTAACAATTGATGTGAATTCATGAGCACTCCATTTTCTTCATGATCCAAAGTTTTGGCTTACAAGATGCTGAAGGTCAAGTCTGTTATTTATCACCTCCCTAATCCTACTATTTTTCACCTATGTGGGACATTTAATTAACTCTACTGCTTCATTATCTAATTCAGTCTCATGGCATACCTAGGATTTGGCCAAATAATTTTATTTTGAAGATGAGTGTCTAAGGAAGGACGTGGTTTGAGGTAAGAAAACACATAATACATAATCAGAAGAAATGTCAGAGGGTCACAGAAGTAGTAGTCATCATATTTCATAATATGATTAGTTATTATATTATATTTTTTAATATACCCTTCTGCTCCATTCATTGCATCCCATTTTATGGTGAGAAGTTGTATAGAAACTGTAAATAAATGAACAGAAAGAAAAAAGGAAAAAAAAGAGGCTTACCCTAATCATGTATTATATTCCCAAGTATTAACACTTAAGTAGATATATGTGCAGGACAACCTGCTCCACCATGGTCTTCTTCGTGGGCTGCAGGGGAATCTCAGCTCTGGCACCTGGATCACCTTCTCTCCCTCCTCCCTCCTTCTTCTCTGACCTTGGTGTCGGCAGGGTTGTTTCTTACACTTCTTTTTCCTCGCTCCTCTCTCACACACCTCACTACATGGTATTTTTACGCCTTAATTATGTTTTCACAGAGGTGCCACTGGTTTGGCTGATGGGCCAGCTGTGTCCCGTGGTGTGTCTGTTGTGGAGCTGTCTGGAATCGGCTGTGCCTGCGATGGGGCAGCCCCTGGTCTCTTCTTGCAGAGGCCCCCATGTCGTCTCCCTGCTACCAAAGCCTTTCCACCTACACCCAATACAATCACACAGCCTATACATTGTACTTTCAGCCAAGTAAAATGCTGAGAAAAATAAATAAATCACAGAATGACCTGGCAAAATTGCACTGTGCATGAACATCCACATGGAATGATTTCATGATTTCACTCCCTAAAACTTACTACCTTTCATCAGGAAACAACAACAAAATCACTATTTTTTTAGCTCATCTCAGTGTTACAGTAGAGACTAAATTTTCAGTTTGTTGTCTGTGTGCATTTTTCTGGTATAGTACACATCTATGTATGTGGAATATCTATTGAAAATTTGTAAATAGCTGACATATGCCATAGGGATCAGGGCTAGAAATGAAAGTGGATATTACATTCAGATTCACAGACTACAGGAACAGAACTTAGTGCTTAAATTCAAAGAGTAATGTCACAGTGCAACTTTCCTAGAAAGCAAGCCATTTCCAGATAGCTGGTCATACTTGCTACCATTTGCAACAGGTAGCAGATCTTAATGGCTAGACTTTACAAGGAAAACACATAAGCTTCCCATCCTGTGAGGATTTTAATATATAAAACATTTATCAGGAATAAGTTTACAATAATTTCTAAGGCACAAATGTATACATTGTTTAATAGGAGCCTTAAGGAGCTTTTCCTTTTTTTTTGTTTTATATGCATATTTAAGGACAGAGATTCCAATAAAAATTACAGAATCTGAATTGCAAGGCAGTTGGTGATAACACATAGAAGAAAGAGGAAAGAAGGCCTTACTGAGTTCATCAATCCACATGCATATGTCAAAGTACATACATTTTATTGTCTCTGAAATTAGGGTTTAACTTTCTGGTCTTACAAAAATGAAATACTATGTTTGTTCCACATGATTTCCACTCTGCTTAAACATTATTAGTTGAGAGTGAATGGTGATGGAAGAGGAATGAAATTTATCCACTGGGGAATAGCCTCCACTAAACCTATAACACCAGATGTCTTTCACTTTCTTAGGGGCAGTATCCCTGGTTTCATGTGATATTATCTGTTCTTTAAATTTTGGACTACGTCCACTGCACATGGATGCATAAGAAAATACGCTACTTAATTTTGGTAAAAGATAAATATAAAAGTGTTAGAAGAAGTATTATCTACAATACCTTTGAAACTGTTAAAGAATAAGTCTTTGAAAAACAGATCCAAAGCAGAGAACTTATTAGTTGTTTGTTCAGGCCTAATGTTGCACTTGGCTCTAAGTAATATGAAGGGGAAGGAACCTTTTTTCACACAGTTTGCAGTCCAAGGCTGCACTGGGATTCAGTGGTGTGCTACCTGAAGGCTTGGGGAAGTCACTGTAGTTTAAAACTAGAAGGGCAAGGGTGTTGATTGGTCCCAAATTTTGTGGTCATAAGATTTAACCCACAAAGTACTTTCTAGCTGTGGATATCAGTTGTAGAATCACAGAGTTAAAATTTAGATTTTTTTGCTTTTATGTCTCTTTTAGGTCATAGTCTTGTACGCACATCCATTTGGGATGTATTAGTATGTGTTTGTAGGGGTGGATGAGACTTTAATATAATGAACAGACTGCGCAGGGAAGCCACTCCTTCTGCCTTTCCCCTAGTCTCTAATGATTTGCAAAAATTTTCTGCATCAGTGAAACAAAGGCAGGAAGGCAGGCAGACATAACAAATTTCTTTCCATCCACTTGGAACTTGCAGTGATAATTTGGGATCTCAGTTAGTACATTCTCTCCTAGCACTCATTAGGAAAAAGGACTAAGCATTGCATATGCACTGCAGGAATAAATGTTCTTGTATGCCTGAGTTGCGCTTACAAGCAAAAAACCAGAAGCAAATATGCACTTTAAGTTAAAAAAGAACTCCTCCCAACACAATAAAGCTTGACATTGTCTCACCTCTTTACAATGTTAATATGCATGTTGTGCCATTAGAGAGTGTAATGAAATTCACATCTGGGTGTTTTTTATTAGGAACTGGTTGTCGAATCTTATTTTAAAAGCCTGTTATGGTAAATATTAGAACCTTGAACTTTCAGACCACTAGATATAAAAACAACTTTCTTTCCATTTTGAACCCTATATAGAGCCCAGGATCTAAGACACCAAGAGAAATCCCAAGGCTTTTGAAAGAAATGGAAAATTACATTTTGATTTCAAAAGCAGCATCTCACTTTGCTTTTAGAACACACAGTCAAATCTGAAGACTCATCTTTGCATTTAGTGTCACTGTTTTTGCAGATTCACTTATCTCACTGGGATGCTCCACAGAGTATGGTAGATATCAAATCATGTCTCCTTTATAAGAACCAGGAGCATTTCCAAAGTCCCATTTTTGCAGTATCCTTATACTATGTTGGAGTAAGATTTGAATGCACACCAGCCTTTCCTGCCTCCTGGTTTCTGTGAATAAAGTTGCCACTCACATAGGCTAAAGAGAGCCCTGGGACACTCCAGCATGTCCTTCATCCAGCTTTACTGGGGGACCAGGTTCTTAAGGTTCACTGTGATGCACTGCGTTGCAATTTAGTATAGACACAGCCAATGTAACTACATGCATCAGACTACTTCAAAGGAAATCAATATTGTTTAAAAATTTCTCTATGTTTTATGAAGGGAATTGTTCTACTTTGTCTGATGTGTGATGTTTATTATGTCTTTTAAAATAATAATACTGTCCTCATAAAAATAGTTCCTGTGATAAGAAGTGTACAGCTCTCGTCAATATAGAAAAAAATACAAACGAACAGAAAACGCTATTAATTTTCCTTCCAATTTCAGGAGGCAAAAGGTTGTAGAAACACTACAAGACACAGTCATAGTGTAAACTCACATTTTGCAGAGCGTGGAGCATAGACAAGGAGTCATGAAGTATGAGGACCGTGAACATATCTTTAATCTAAGATGTCCTTCCAAAGGTGTCTTCTGCTATCTGTGTTGTGTGTTAACATAGGATATTAGTCATGCCAGTACAGGCACACAGTATTGAAATGTGAACTGTCCCTACCATTTCACTGAGTGCTAATAGACAAAGGATGACACTCTAAGTGTCAGTGATGTTTTCCTGCCTATGAAAGCAGTCAGTGAAGCAGACAGCTTACTGCTATCTCTATGTTTTTCCTTAAAATAAGCATCAGTACATTGAGTAGCAGCTTGGAAAGGGAGATTTAAAAAATGTAATAGAATGGTGTAAGAATTCTGCATCTTCCAAGTAAAATCATATGTACCTAGGAACGCTTTTGGACAGAAGTGCAAGATCACCTTTACTAGAAAACAGTGAGAATATTCCCTGCCAAAAATTTGTCTTGTGCTAGCTAGCATTTTTCTAAACAATTCTCAAGAACGGTTTGAGAGTTGCAGGAAAAACTAAGAGAATAATTGTTTAATCAATGATGTGCTTGCAGCCACGATGTTGCCGGGGCTGAGATAGCTATACCAAAAGGAGACAGTGGCCAACAGTGTCCCCAAGCATGTTTCATTTCTGAGAGTAGATGTGACAGGTAATCCAAATGGAGGATTTGTGATATCCATACAGGCATATGGCATGTGCAGAGCAAAAATCCACTTTGATAGGTTGTGTCCTTTTTCATGCAATGACAATGAAGACTTCATGAAACGATTCTGGGCACCAAGGTGTGTGAACTCGTATACCCTCAGACCTAACTAAATTACGGCACTCTGTACCTACAGTGTTTTCCAAGACTTTGGGACAACCTTGGTATGAGACAAGACTCTGCCACTACATGCTACTATAAATCTGACTTATATTTGACTCTCAGTGTTCCATATAACAAAAGCACATGTCAAATACAAGAATTACAAGTTGGCATGAAGGATAAATTCATAGAAATGTAACCGTTAATGACTGGCAACTCTTTCAATTGATACTAGCCTCCTGAGCTTTAGTCACTGAAATCTTTACTTTCTCTCACTGACAGAAACTAGTGACCTGGGAAATTAGTGATCTGGAAGCCCTTCTTGTCAGCAGGCCAGACCCACAGTAATTGTCCCTGAAGTTCTCTAAAGCTCTCTATCCAAGAGCCTCTGGGTCTTATTGTCCCTAGCTGAGAGAATAAAGTTGAGTCCAAAAAAGAACTCCTTTCATGTTTTGCCTGCCACACATAAATTTTGCAGATCTCTAGCAGCCCTCTCCAGAAAACACTTGCGACATCTAATTTCATTCAGACTTCCTCTTTCCCCATTCAACTACAGAAAATACCACATCTTTCTGCATAGGTTCTTGCTTAGAATATCTATCAGAAATTATGGACTTCCTATACTTTAAGAAGGATACTGCACTGTTGGTATACGTATGTTAGTTCAGAATATAAGAAAAAGATTACAACACTTGACAGCATAGCTGTTTGCTTTGCAAATAACTTGGTGGAATTCATCCAACCTAATCTCTGGACATCTGCGTCACAACCAGAGACCTACCCTCCCCTAGGAACCCTTCTCTCAACATTAAGAAGAAACCTGCATTTGGTAGGTTGATCGTGACCAAAAAAGTGCCTATTGACACTTTCTATTGATTGTAAAGGGGGTGTAGGATGAACAGTTAATTGAAACACATTTGGTGTAAACACCTGAAATGATTAAATAGATCTTATCCATGATGTGGATGCATTTTGTTTGGTCTTTCAGATTGTATAGTGTGTTCAGATAGTGCAACTACAACACTGAATTCCCTTCAACTATACTTACACTCGCTCTGCATTTTTGTTTCACTTTGCACCTGTACATCCACAACACTATGGCTGGAACAACTGAACTTAGTAGTCACTGGGAGACTGCAGGCTTTAAAATAGTACTGTGAATAGTCATAAAGTTTTAAATACTGTTGCCTGCATTTCTAAAATAGGGGTATATAACACTGTGAAGAAAACTAAGCAAACATATGTACTGCACTCATTCCATGAAAGCATTGGAGAATAGAAATGCATAATCATAAAACCAGAAGGGACAACTAGATAAAGCAGACCTCATAAAAGTTTACCTGTCTGTCACAATACTGAACCAGATTCCGACTCATGTGCTAATCGTGCTTTTCAGTTAAGCATTCTGATCTGAGCAAAACCAAGATTCCCAAACTCTTTTAACCCAAACACTTTCTAATAATTTTGCCCCAGACTGAATTCTATGTAAGTTCTGAAAATGAAAGTGAAATTGGACAGCATATGAGCAGGCAAGAAAGGTTACAGGTTGATTCACATGCCTTTTAAATCATATCAAATTCAAATTCAAAAGATGATGCTGTGAGATTTAATGCATCTTCAAAATCATTATTGATCACAGTAAAGATTAACATAATGTTAATAAAATCCTCAAATGTTGATGCCAGTTATTTTTTTTTTTTTAAGATATTTGATTGCTATAAAAGGATAATTTTTTCTTAGTCTCTGCTGGGTGTAAGGTATCATTTGCTGACATTAGTGACTTGTTACCAAGTCACAAATAGAAGTGTTTATCAACAACACGACAAACAAAATGGTCTTAGTGGAAACCCAACAACAATATTGCACATCATCATTTGAACATCAGAAATACAACAGGTTGGAATCTAGAAGGATTTAGACTTTCATTAGAATTTACAATGGTTTAGAATATTCTACAGAGTCCAAATAAGCAGTCAGGTTTTGAGCATTGTAGTAGCGTTCTTTCCAAAGTAACATGTTAATATCTTAGACTTTATCTGTTACTTACAATCCACTAACTGTCTATATTTTTGCACTTGTAAAATAGATTATTAGCTAGTTAGTTTGTACTGATTTTTTACTTTTCTATACTGTGTTTATAATTAAATGCTACTTCTTTTCAAAAGAAGCAGATCTAATATCTGTGATCATACCAGACTGGGATGTCAGGTTTGACAGCTAGCCTCAGAATCTCATAAAAAGTTCCTGGGTCAGGTAACTGAAGGTTAAAGAATAATTTTCTTCTTCTGGCATGTCTCCTTTGTTTACTATTATAACCTAATCCTCTAACAGTTTTATTTGCTATCATTTTTGAAGTTATTATTTAGGAAAATTATAATCATTTCACATTGTTCCTTCCATTGCTATCCAAACTGGAAGTTTCCAGTGGTTGCCTGAAGAAAATTAACTTCAGTAGTCTGGATGTGGTGCAACAGTTTGCATCACAGAACTGAAATAGCATCCTATTTTCTACCTTCATAAGTAGAGGCAAAAAGCAACATTCAATAAGAATCTTCTCTAAAATATGTAACTAAGGAATTAATTGTTGTGACAAAAATGTCTTAGTTTTTTTTAAATAGTCCTAGAACAAAATAGTCCTTCACCTGTGAACATCACTATTCCGATACTAACAGATGACATCACACAACAGGTTCAGAGCAGCTGCTTCCTCTGAAACACTTCTGTTTCAGGCAAGTCCAGTAGAATCATGTGCTATTCTCTGTGAATGAGTACCGCACCCTAATGAAGAGTATGATTTGTCCCTGAAATAAAATGGTTTCTGTGAACAATCAATGCTAGAGTCACCAATGCAATTTGGCTGTAACTTGTGATATTCTAACACTGCAAAGCAACTGCAAACTTGGTTTTATTTAACTTTGTTTACAGAATCTATTAATTTGTGCATGAGCAATAAAAATTTGGAGTTGCACCAGCAAGTTTCAGCTTGGAAAACATTGTGCCTGAGAGCAAGATTGGACCAGAACGTAAGAGTAGGTTGGGTTTTTGCCGGGGGTGGTGTGGTGGTGGTGTGGTGGTGGTGTGGTGTGTGTGTGTTTGGGTGTTTTTCTCCCAGTTGAATGATTGCTCCCCCAAAAATGTGACAATCATGGATATGGTTCATCTGACTAAATGGAGACATCCGCAGCATCTAAGCACACTGGTTAACTAATCACTCTCCACAACCTTTACAGTCAATGGAAAGAAATAAGGTTTTTTAGCTGCTGATTCATCTCATCCCAAGAACCTTAACTGTCAGGTGAATTGTCCTCTAGAAGGCTTTCTATCTCTCCAGTAACTCAGAGGAGGAACATTTCAGGTACAGACATCTAGCTCAGGGGAGAACTGAATCCCATGATTTGTATCTGAAATATGATTTCTGAACACAGTAGCTAATAAAAACCCCAACCACCGTATTCCACATTTTCTTTTACAACAAAGACTGTTATTTATTTCAGAGAAAGAGATGTGATAAATGTCATAATGGTGCACATTTCATTAGCTCACACTGCTAATCAATAACCATGCTGAACAAAGTCGTTATAGTTCTAGCACTGCACAGCAGAGTTTATCCTTTTTAACATTTCTGATTAGGAACTTTTTTTTTACTTTGAAGGCTGTTGTTGTGTTCTTCTCAATTGGAATTTAAGAAGAATTATCTTTTAAGGTTCCTACAGTACAGACAGGTTTAGTACAGTCCTTTTCAAAAGTTCTTTAACAGGTAAGATCATTACATAAAGTATATTATATACCTAAATACATCTGGAAACATTTAAAATCTTTTCCTTATTGTCATATTATGTAGCTGGTTTGTGACAAAGCTAGAAAACTGAGGAAAAAAAAATAATCTGAGTGTTTCTGGAAAAAAACTCTCTGGAAAAAAAATCTAAATTTGTAGTACTTCAGTCAGGTTTAATATCCGTGTATGAGTTTCTTTTGCTAGTGGAATCACAGCTGCAATAAACCTGAAAGAAAAAAATGCCTTGAAGTGTTAATTTTTTTCTTATGACTGTATTAGAAGTGTGAAGTGCAGTAATCTAAACAGTAGATCACAACCCCCAATCTAGTGTAATCTTGGGGAAAAAAATCTGATTCTAAGAAGGCTGGCTTGGCTGAGCAGGGATCTTCTAGAACTTAGGTGGAAACGGAAAGTGTACAGACATTGGAAGTAAGGACAGGTGACATGGGAGGACTACAGAGATGCTGTTCGTCACTGCAGGGAGAAAATTCATGCAGCCAAAGCTCAATTAGAGTTCAAGATGGCCAGCACTGTGAAGGACAACAAAAAGGGCTTTTTTAAATATGTTAACAGCAAAAGGAGGATCAGAGAGAACATTGGTCCATCACTTGATGAGGTTGGTCACCTCACAAATAGGGATGTAGACATAGCAGAGACATTTAGTGCCACCCTCGCCTCTGTCTTCAAGACCGATTATGAGCCCTGGGTCCCCCAGAGCCCTGTGTTGGAAGACCATAACTGGGGGGATAATAAACTCCCAGCCAACCCTGAAATCATTCAAGACTTGCTGCTCCAGATGGATGCATATAAATCTGTGGAGCCTGATGGGATTCATCCCAGGGTACTGAAACAGCTGGACAATGTCATTGCAGGACCTCTCTTCATTATTTTTCAATGGTCTTGGGAGCCTGGAGAAATCCCAGTTGAGTGGAAGCTGGCAAATGCTGTTCCATTTTCAAGAAGGGTAAGAAGGAAAACCCTGGTAATTACAGGCCTGTCAGTCACATTTCAGTGCCTGATAAAATGATGAAGGTTGTTGTAGCAGTTACTGAAAAACACTTGAGAGACAATGCAGACATTGGTCATAGCCAGCACAGGTTCATGAAAGGGAAGTCCTGCTTAACTAACTTAATTTCCTTTTATGACAAGGTCACCCATCTAGTTGATCAAGGGAGGCAGTAGATGTGTTGGTTTTGGATTTTAGCAAAGCTTTTGATACTGTCTCTCACAGTATCCTTCTGGACAAAATGTCAAGCATACAGCTAGACAAGTCCATAATACACTGGGTGAGCAATTGGCTGACAAGTTGGGCTCAAAGAGTTATAGTAAATGGAGTTACATCGGGCTGGTGGCCAGTCACCAGTGAGGTTCTCCAGGGCTCAATTTTAGGGCCAGTGTTCTTCAATGTTTTTATAAATGATCTAGATACAAAAATCAAATGTGCATTAAGTTTGCCAATGATACTAAGTTAGGAGGAGCTGGGGACTCCCCCTAGGGTAGAGAGGCCTTACAGAGAGATCTTACAGACAGTGGATAGGCTAGAGAGCTGAGCAGTCACCAACCATATGACATTCAACAAGAGCAAGGGCTGGATTCTCCACCTAGGACAGGGTAATCCTGGTTATATGTACAAACTGGGGGACAAGAAGCTGGAGTGCAGTGACCAAGGCAGTCAGAGATCAAGGAGGGTCTCAGTAATGCTCTTGGTCATATGGTTTAATTTTAGGTAGTCCTGCAAGGAGCAGGGAGTTGGACTGGAGGATCCTTATGGGTCCTTTCCAAGTTGAGATATTTTATGATTCTATGATTTGCATATGTATTAATTCTAAAAAAGGAGAAAATAAAAGGATTTCCTAGGAAAGAATATGAGGAAAAATAATAAAATAGATAATGTAGAAATGAAAGAAAATAAGATATATAGATTTAAACATGGAAAAAGGAAGGACTTTTTAAAAAAAAAAAATCATGAAGGAGGCAAAAGTGGAAAAAAAAAGGTAGAGGAAATATTCAGAAAGGATATGAACTGGCCTGAAAAATAAAATAAAGCTTAGCAAGAAAGGGAGAAAAATATCAAATGGAAATGAAAGTGAAAATGGAAAGAAGATAGAAAACAATAAAAACATAAGCCTTCAAAAAGGCTTCTGAAGACACTAACTGTAAGGGAAAAGCAAGGAAAATTCTTCAATGGATGATTATATGTGGTTAATGAAGAAAATGAAGACACAAAAAGAAGAAAACAAAGATAAAGTGCAGGAATAAATGGTTGTATTCCACACTGGAATGAGCTTACCCTCGGGGTCCCAGAAGGATCTATGCAGTGACCTATGATATTCATTGTATTTATATAAGGGAGTGAATAATGAGCTGACAAACTTTTTTCCAAGAAAGTAAAAAAGAAAGGTGACTGCAAAATGTTGCAGAAGGAGCTCATTGTATTCAGTGATAAAAAATGACAGAGATAATTCAGTGCTCATAAATCCTATGTAAAGCACACATGAAAATATCACCTTAACTTTGGAGATAGAATGATAGTCTTTGAATTAGCGATTACCATTCTCAAAACTCAGGGTAATTTTAAACAGGCAAATGTCATGGCAGAAATTAAGAGTGAAGGAGTATAGAATAAAACTAAACAAACAAATGTTGTCATATAAATGCATGGTATACTCCATGCTAAATAACGTGCTAATCAGCCATCTCAGAAAAATCTAGCAGATTTAGACAAAGTACTGAAAAGAATGAAAAGGATGATCAGAAGTATGGAAAGACTTCTATATGAAATGACACCGAACAGGGTGTATTTCTTAGCTTGAAAAGCAACAACCCATGGAAGATAAGATGGAGTCTGTAAAATCGTGAATGGCTTGAAGAAAGTAAATAAAAAGTGGTTACTCATTTTTTCTAATAATATGGAAAAAAGAAGAAAAATATGGAAATCAATTGGATAATGATCTAAAGCATATTATTAGGAATAACTGAAGTACTTAACCATAACATTAATCTCATACTCACAAGATATTAAGGAGGAAAAGAGGGGGTTCAAAAAAGAGGTTGGACAAATAAAAATTTGTTGGCTATTATCACACTGGTCTGGATGTACTTTCTGCCTCAGAATGTTCCTAAATGTTAAGTCAGAATCTGAAAGAATATAGATGATGAAGGATCGTAACACCCATGTATTATTATTTACATGTTTTCCGAAGCATCTAGTGAGATATTTGGCACACCTTTGGTTTGAGCAGAAAAGCAATTTTTAACGTCTAACAAAATGTGAAAATGGAATGGGGGGCTGGGGGGAAGAGTTCAAAGAAGGCAGAGGAAAATGAAGAAAAATAACATTGAATCTTAGTAAACTTCGCATCACTTCTTTTTAGTGTTTTTGAATAACAAGCAACTTAGGCTATGGTAGATGGACATTTATAATAACCATTTTATTCATTCTTCAGATATATTAAAATTATATAGATAATAAAAATAGTCTGATAGAGTCAGAACAATGTTTTGACAGAGTTTTTTAGACTTAGATGTAGACTTCTTGTATAAAACAAGAAATACTACAGCAGTGATGGAGAAAAATCTCATCTTAGCCAGCTTAAACATCCATGAACATAAGATTGAGCCACTAATACAAACACTTAAGCACATAAAAATTAGGCTTTTAAGCACATAAAATAATTTTATATGCATTGTACCATAAAAGACAAAGGAATTTTACCGGTTAAAACATGCACTTACAACAGCTTGACCTTCACATTTTGGCTTACAAAATGGTGAGCCAAACAGTGCATTTGTCATTTAAAGGCTTATAAAAAAATAAGAAAATAGCAAATTATTAAAAACAATCCTCCTTTAGATTTTTTCACTGTCTTCATTTACATGAACATCTTATTTTATCTGCTTAATTTAGTAGTAATATGTCAGATGGATTTCTGCAGCTGAAGGTCATACAATCAGGCAACATCAAACTCAATGGCATCTCTTGGAAAATAAGATTTCATCGGTACAGTCAATAAACAAGCTGCCATCAATAAAAACAAAATACACTCTAATCAAAGAGAGACACATGCATTTATGATTATGTTTCCAAAAACTGTGGGTCATGCTCCTCTGGATGAGGCATAAAAAATACCAGATGGTCAGGGGCGGCATACGAAGGAGTGGGTTTATTACTTCTGTTCATAATACCCAAATTTGATCATTATGCTAAGCAAAATAGATGTGTAAGTTTTTAAAATTCACTTGGTAGTAGACAAAGGGAGGCATTCAACACAGTTTGTGAAATGGTCATCTAAGGATCTGCAATTAGAGTAGATTATTTTATATAACATAAAACATTTAGTCCCCCTTACATCCAAAGAAAAACGTTCAGATACTGTTATAAACATCACTGAATATGCATAACTTTTTCTCCCCCCAGCCCTGATACTTGTAAGTCTGTTCAGAAACAGAATATTTACACTCTGGGCATTATGTCATGTACATTTTTCTTGAGGCTTTCATTGTCTTATATTAATGACAGCAAAGTTAAAATTCCATACCACAACAAAGGATCAAGTAAGACAAGGCAGCACATGAAAGCAACAACGAAACAAAGAAAAAAATATTCTAACACTTCTACACTTCATTTGATTACAACTGAGAGGAAACTGGGCTCTCTGTCTGAGACATTCCTATGGAAGGAACGCTTGGGATACCTTCAATGTTTATACTTAACTACTACATAGGTGGGAAACTTGTGCCTGATTTACTTGCTCACAGTCAGCCAATCTAGGCCCAACTGAGACACTCCTGGGTACCCTGCCTTGTCTCCATTTTGTCCCACGTCACGTATTGCATATAGCTTTAGATGCTTGTGTATAGGCAGCTGAACAGTAGCCCCTCATGAGGATTCACTGTGTTCACAGCAGATTTTTTTTTTCTCCTACATAATTCTCTGGAGTCCAGTGTATATATTGACTAGATCCCTGTCAAGTATAACGGGAGTTTAGATATATCTCACATGTACATACCTACATATACAGATCTTAAATAAGGTGTTTTAATGAATCCCATCCCTATAATTATTTGTGATTAATTCATGCCCCAAATGATTTGTATATAGCAGAAGTACACAGTATGTACATGGTATGCACTTCTTGCACCCCAAGAAACTACTGCTGCTGTATGTTTGGACACTGCTACTTTGGTCAGCTCTGCCTAGCATGGAAGTAGGAACATCAGTGTTTCTTTGCCCATGCTATGGAAAACCCAATACAGTGGCAAGAGTGGACTGGGGTTTTTTTAGGTGTAGGAGAGTAGACAAGTGCTCTAGCACTTAGATAATGCTACTCAGTACTAAGAAAAGCTCATGAACAATTATACTAAAATAAAATCTAGACCTGATTTGGTGAACTGAACATACTGGTTCTCTACATCTGTTAACTTCTGAAAATAAAAATAATTTGAATTAATTTTAGGTATAGTTATATACATTATAAACACTTAAAATTTACTTTTTTCTGGCAACATGCTTCACACTTTTCATCACCCAGGGGAAGAACATCAAAACAATTTGAATGAGCAGTTTGAATAAACTTGGGGGATGAGGCTCTTGATTGTGTGAATGGCTTGTTTTTGTTTGTTTTAATATGAATTGTCTATGTCTGTAGTAGATTGTTTCAGCTAATTCCTTGCAGCTGTTACTAAATTACAGGCTCTGCTTTCCAAGGCCACTTAGGGAAAGGAAAACTAGCACTATTTAACCACTAATCTGACTATGTAATGAACTGAATGAAAAGAGGAAAAACACTTGCTATTTCTAGTTCTACAACACAGAATTTTTGCCAACTACTCACATGACTGAATGGCTGCCATCTATTTACTGATAGAAGTAAAAGGTAACATTTTTATTCTTTTTAAAATAATATGGCATAATTTTTTTTAGTACACTGAAGTGTCATTAGCCCAACATTATTTAATATCAGCCAGTAGTAGCTAAAACATAGTAGCTTCAGTAGTATCTAAAGATGTGAAGGTCTGATTTTAGCTATTGGATTCAGTGCAGACACTAATATACCCAGGTGCATAAAATTCACCTGAGTATCTTCAGAATATTTCAGCCTCATTAGCCATGTCTTTTGCATTATCTAATTGTAAGCAGTAATAGATGACTTTTAGAAGAGTCTCCAGAATAACAAGAACTATCAATCAAATCCTCCAAAGAGTGCATCGTTAGTTATATGGCCTGATAATCCAATCTACAGAAGTAAGACTGCATTCTTATTCTACCTGGACCAGATGATTTTACATTCACAAGACGTTTGCCCCATGTTATCTACTGATAATACTGAAAATCATGTCTACTGGTTTGACATGTACTTTCCCTGCTAAGATGATGGGCGTTACAAATGACCTATGTGTATCACTTTAAAAAATGTCCTTCTGGGCTCACCTCTTATGAAAGTGAGAGTTAATAATGCTGCCCTATTTTCCTCTTACATAGTGATGTTGCTGAATATACCACTGCAATGACAATGTTATCTTTTTCCTTAGCAAATAGAGGACTTGGGGCCAGAAATCTGGAGGGCTTTAAATAGGATTTGAATACTTAATTCTAGATTATTTTGATCACAGGAAGGTATGAATACATGCTTTTAAGAAAAGGTCTAATGAGTCTGAGTTATTTTGATTTTCAAAGGAAATGAATTTTCCAATACCTAGTTTTTTCATCACTTTCCTCATCTTTCCTCCTTTTAATCTGTAAATCCCAAATGGACATGGGAATTCTTCCTTTTTGTAAGGACAAAAGTAAGGGGAAAAAAGGCAGAGAAAAAAAAAGATGGCAAATGATTGTTCTACATCCCTTCTTCTCCACTGAAAATGATGAAAGGAAATCAGAACCAACCAACCTTACTCACTGTATTATAAAATACAATGATTGTAGAATTCTCAAAATAGTGAAGTTGCGAACTACAAGTTTAAATCATGTTTCACAGTATTTTGGGCCTGGCTGATTGGTGGTTTGAGGATTAAAATTATTTTTGGCTTTACAATGCTGTTTACAAGAGAACTACTTCACTTATGTATTTCTTCAGAGCATTCTGTAAGCGGAAATTTAGGTTAAGGAGTAACAGTAGACAGACTAGATTTAATAAGCAGAGGAAATCATATTGCTGTAGCTTCTGGCTGGGACTCGATGAGAGTCAAAGGCTCACAGGCAGTGGTATGCAGAAGGCCCATAATATGACGGTCATCCATGAATACTATTTATTATGAGGCTCAGGTCTTGCAGATGGCACCTTAATTTGAGGATTTCACTCAAGTATTTCTGATAAATTATGTTCATTATCACTTAAAATTAATAAAACTACACTCTGTAACTTTACAGATCATTGCTTCCTCTTGTTTCAACTCTTACATGTGGCAAAATAAATAATTGGGGAGCAAATATGAAATAAGGACAATACAGAAAAGACATTACAGTGAAAACAATTGTGCATCTGTAGGCAAGTTTAGAACTACTTCACCAAGAAACCCTAATCTTAATGCATTATACAGCAGGTTTTCCTTCCCATTCCTACACACATAATGCCTTTCAACTCTCAATGCTAGAAAACTTTCCTTGCAAATACTTTCCAACACCACTTTTTCCCCTCTCTTCTCTAAGCTGACCCCTGTTTTCACTATTTGTCCTTAAAGAAACTTATTTCAAAGGCTCTTTAACAATGATAAAGTCTTTGTTGAAGACTCAGTGCTAAGTTTAATGCAAATGGCAATAATCATCAATCTGTCCAGATAATTTCAGAAATTTATGTTATTATAACATTGTTGCATTGAATACATATCTAAGGATTGTTTTGTTCCCGCAACCTGCTACATGAGAAAATATGCACAAAGATTAAAGCCAGTGTGGATGTTTGAAAGAATTTTCCAACTAGAAGCATCAATTCACCTATTTATAGTCAGTTCAATTAATTGGAAGGTATTTCTACCTTCATGATTTTATAGAATATGTGCAGTTAGTTCAACTTGCCATAGCTAAGTATTACCAAAAAAATCACTGAAATGTTTGTATATCTCAGGAGCTAGCTCAAGAGTGTATAAAAAACATTACAAATATACATTGAATAGAATACACTCAACTTTCTAGTTAAGAAACGCAAGTAACGTGTTAGAGCTACTTTAAATGAATGTTCCAAAATTCTTCCTAATATTTTTTCTTAAAAATAATAAAAGATCTGAAGAAAAGAAGAGATTTTTGTACACTTGTGTTTCTTTTGTCATGAACAAAGCAGATTTTGTTTGCTTGTTCTGTTTTCCTGTAATTCAAGACCACCTGATCACTTTTCTAGTCAAACAATGCAAATAAAACCAGTTGTCTGGATGATGAAAAGGACAAGAAAGTAAGAAAAGTATTTCAGAAAGCTATCTATAAATAAAAAGAATATAACCAATCATCATAAGCAGAATTCCTTTACAATAAAAATGTGTGGACTAGCCATAAAACAAACATGACTGGAAGTTCATGAACATCATACCTGCTGTTCCAGTGCAGGATCATATGCAAGGACATGTACTTCTGTTATTCCTGATAGCCACTTGTCCTGCATATCTGTAAGTATGACTAAAGATGGATGTTCCACAACATCATAAAATGATTTATTCAATTGCACAATTTTCTAGCAAACGGTCCCTAGTATTTAACTTGAGCATTCCTTGCCATAATGTAATCATAGAGACACCATGATTTTTTTGTGTCACCTTCTCTATTTGTTCCAAGGTTGTCTCCCTCAAATTTCTCTGCTTTGGGCAAACCCGCCAAACCCACATTTCTTCATTCTTTCCTGTAAGGCATCTTTTCTAAACTTCAGACAAATGTTTCTCTTCTCAGGATACTCTCCAGTTTGTTCACTTCTTTCCTGAAGGGCAATACCCCAAACTGGACACCATTCCAGCTGAGCCTTAGCTCTGGTGAGAAAAGAGAAAGGCCTCCTTCTCCTGTTACACAGGCTTTATATCTGGTTTTATGTCATGTACAGGTATTTATAGAATCATAGAATAATTTAGGTTGGAAAAGACCTTTAAGATCATTGAGTCTAACTAATAACTTGGCACTGCCAAGTCCACCACTAAACCATGTCCTTAAACTCTCTTCTGTGATAAAACCACATACTTCATTTGTGTCCAGCACAGTATCCACAATAACCCTGGATCTTTTTTCAGTAGAACTGCTGCCAAACCAATTGTTCTCAGAGCTGTGCTTGAGGAAATATTGTTTCTCCATAAACACAACACCTTGTCTTTGCTGTTGATTTTTTTCTTTTATTTAGTGAAAGTGTTTTGTGTTCTTTTTAATCCTGTTATTGAGCAGATTTTTAGTCTCTTCCAGCTTCATGTCATCTGCAAATTAGGTAATTATACTATCAATCCAAACATTAACAAAAATACATGAATAAAATCAGACACAAGATGGATTCCTGCAGAACCTTCCTTGTTACAGTCTTCCTTTTTGGCAATAAACCTTTGATAACAGTTAACCAGTTATGCAACCACCTGTTAGTAGTTTTATGTGTTCCATGTTTCCCAGATAGCTTATTAAAAAGCATGTTGGGATAATTTCAAAGCCTTGCTAAGGTAAAGATACCTTAGATTTTTGCTTTCTCTACAGGAGCATAATAATTTTAGGCAAAAGTTAGATTAATTTGACAATGTAAATTCATGCTGAGTCTTTTTAATCTACTTTTTATCTTCTATGTTATAAATAATCTATTTGATTATTTGCCCATCTAATTTTTATGGGATTTGTCTATACATCTCTGGGCTTTTTTCTTTCTTTTTTTTTTTTTTATTAATAGACATTATCTTGGTTGATCTTCTCTGGACAAAGAGAGGGAATTTTTATGAGAAATAGTGATATTGGTATTGGATATAAGTCAATTCTGAAATGGATTAACAGGAGATCTGTATGTATAAATATTTTAAAAGTTTATTTTATGCGAACCTTACCTTCAGCAGAGGTCCTGAACTACTCTTGTGGAAATTAATTTTGTCCAGAAAGTTTTGAATAAACATTGCAAAATGGATTCTGAAAGGAATATTAAAACAAATTTAGAATTGCTAATATTCTGCTTAATGGCAAAAGGTATCACATTATTGCAAAATGTCTTTCATTTCTATATAATTATCAAGGCTAGCATAAAACTTTCGTATTTGTAATAAAAACCAAATCCTGACATTCTTACTCAAGCAAGGAGTCAAGTCTTTACAGTTAGTATTCTGCTTGTAAAAAGACTAGCTAAACACAGACAGGAAGTATGATTTGTCATATAAGGATTTCAACAGAACTTATTCTCAGTCTCACAGTTCTATGTCTTATATCATTTTGCATTTAATAAGCATTTCATACATCCATATAATTGTTTTTAAAATAAACAAACCAGTATATATTTTAGTAGTCAGGTAACAGTCATATTGCCTGTATAATAGAAATCATCATGCCATTAACTTTTACCATTCTGGGTAGTGATCTAACTACCTTGCTACTTTATTACTAGTTTAGAGAAAGGATCACTTGGGTAATATACCTAAGCAGAATTCTATGACTTGGCTCACATTGAATGAGACAATAAAAACAGGTATTTCAGAGACAAGTCAAAATTATTTTTAATTATTTCCAAGTTAAAGCTTTTTCTTTAAACTAGAATTGTATTCTAGTTCTAAATGGTGTTCTTTTCATCTTGCATCTTGACTTCTAAAGACTGCACTTACTCTGCTAATTCACTAATTTCTACAGCACAGTTACTGAGATTGTTTCCTCATATAGAAAATTTATTTATAAACTATATATTGTAGTGTTATTAATAATAACAAAACCAATAACTGTTATAACTAAAGCATTATTGAATATTGTTTTATGTATATGTTCATTAAATTTTTGATGCTGGGATATGCTACCTTAAAATTTTGTGTTACGCATGTACTATCTGAAGTATGTTAATACAGACTAAAATATGGATAATGAACAGTGCATGGGTAAGAGTATTAAAAAGACACTTAAGATCTTTTTTATCATTCCAACTACAAGTCCATATTTGTACTCAAGTATGAAATTTTTAGTAAAGGTACATATTTTTATCTCCATATGAAGTTCTTTACAGCAGCTAATGAGACATTTATTCTTACATAGACCAGGAGAAGCATGTTAGTCTCTTGTGCTTTACAAAAATCAGGCAAGTCTTCCTAAGGCAAGGGGTCTCAGTGGATGCATAAGGTATATTTAAGGCATATGAGTTTATCAAATGAACAGTGTAAAGTGCAGAAAATGGTTACCAGTTATAGCTGCCTGCCCCATGATTTACTCTTCCAAATGGCTTGGGAAATCATGTGTCCTGCCTGACAGAGCACAGCTTCCAACACAGCTGTAAGAGAAGGCTCATATAATTACACCTTCTGAATTCATAGCAAAGCACTTGGCCTTTCATTTATTAGCAAAGCTAAACTGTAAACAGATGTCAGTGTTTTGTACAAGAACCTTCATTTTGCCCTTTTCCAGTCTGAAAAGCTGCTCCAGTTGGTGGACTGCAATACTGAAAAAATCCACTCCTAGTGTAAAAACTACAAGTCAGTGATTCAGTTCCATCTGGTAAAGGATATTTAATCTATCCACTAATACCCTTCATGCACTCAAGTTAAAATTGTCTTTCTGACTGGTCGAAATTCTGATTAACTAAAAATTTATATGATTTATATTCTCTGTGCATTGTTCTGAAACGATGACTTAGGTTGCACAGAAATATTCAATCAAGAATAATTACATCTGCTCATGTTTGCTCCTTCATCTTCTAGCACTATTAAGTACTGTTAAGAAAAACTGAGTATCTGATAATTTAATTAAAGAGCTATATTAGAAAGCATATGATATATAGGAGAATAAATTAGGTCTGTACAAACAACTTAAGTTCTGAGAAGTCTTATATCTGGAATGGCTGAACTTTGACTTTATTAAAGTAGTGATTAAAAACATCTAAAATTCAGTGAATATTCCTGCCCTTTGCAAATTTTTGAAAAATTCTATTTTTTTATGTACTAGCAAATATTAAATATCAACAGAACATTCATTTTAAAAGGTTATATGTAGGTTGAGCAACATTTGTAATGACACTGGTTTTACCTTCAAGGAATCATAATATTAATTCTAATTTTCCAAGTATTCAGAATGAACCCATTCTTTTCTCTATTTCTTTTAGATTTTAAAATAATAAAAGGGGTTTTTTTCCAACATTTTCTAAAAGAATTTATTTCATTAATAGCTCTTAAAATTATGTTTCTCAATTATCTTTCAGGTAACAAGGCAAAAGTGAGATACCTGCTGAGGGATATTTTAGGGGTTTTCTATCTGAACAATAAGATGCATTTTTACTTGATTTGATATTACACTAACACACTGTAAATGGAATTCAATACAGGTAAATTTGAAATAACGCAGAGCACAGAACCTCCAAATGAATGGTAGTAAGTTTTTGTCAGGAGAAATTCATAAGAGAATCTGCACTATTAAATCTCTAATAAGCTAGAAAAGGAAAAAGTTTGGCACAGTGTTCATAAAAATAGGCAGTGGATCATTTCCAAACTATTAATGCATTAACACTTTTTATGTCTTAGATACACTTGCTTCAGGAAGTGACTACAGTAACACTTCATATTGCACATGATGACAATTCCTGTAAAACATACTGTAATTCATCATAGCTCATGGAGTAGGTTACACACATAAAAACCTTGTCACATTCTTACCTTTTCTCAGCCCTGCTGTCCTGCTTTTGACTGGGATAGCGTTAATTTTCTTCTTAGTAGCCAGTACAGTGCGTTTTGAATTTAGTGTGAGAATAATGTTGATAACACACTGATGTTTTAGTTGTTGCTAAACAGTGCTTATCCTAAGTTAAGGATTTTTTCAGGTTCCCATGCTCTGCCAGCAAGCAGGTGTACAAGAAGCTGGGAGGGAGAATGGCCAGGACAGCTGATCCAAACTAGCCAAAGGGATATTCCATACCATAGGACGTCATGGTCAGTATATAAACTGGGGGGAGTTGGCTGGGACAAGGGGCAATCACTGCTCAGGCATCTGTCAGTGGGTGGTGAGCAATGGGACTGTGCATCACTTATCTTTTCTTGGGTTTTATTTATCTTTTTTGTTACATTCCCTTTCATTACAATTATTATTATATCTTATTGTTCTATTTTATTTTACTTTAGTTGTTAGACTATTCTTATCTCAACCCACGAGTTTTAGTCGATTCCCCTCCCATCTGATGTGGTTTAAGCCCAGCTGGTAACAAAGCACCACGCAACCACTTGCTCACTGCTCCCCGCCATCCCCAGTGGGATGAGGAGAAAATATAAAGAAACGCTCATGGGTCGAGACAAGGACAGGGAGGGATCACTCACCACTTATGGCCACAGGCAAAAGACAGGCTCAACTTGGAGAAGAAACAACATCAATTCAATTTACTACCAATCAAATCAAAACAAGGATACTGAGAAGTAAAACAGATCTTCGAACACCTTCCCGCCATCCCTCCCTCCTGCCCGGCTCAACCCCACTCCCGGTTCTCTCTCCCTCCTCCCCCCGGCAATGGGGGCTGGGGTCAGTTCCTCACCCCTTGTCTCTGCTGCTCCTTCCTCCTCAGGGGAGGAGGACTCCGCACCTGGGCCCTGCTCCGCCGTGGGGTGTCTCCCGCGGGAGACAGTCCTCCACCAACTTCTCCAACGTGGCTCCTTCCCACGGGCTGCAGTTCCTCAGAAACTTGCCTGGCGTGGGTCCTTCCCGCGGGCCAATCTTCAGTCCCAGCCTGTGCTAGTGTGGGCTTCCCCATGGAGTGGCGGCCATCTTGGGGGCCTCCGCTCCCCCGCTCCCCTCCATGGGCTGGGGGGGACAGGCTGCCGCCTCACCGTGGGCTGTGGGGGCATCCCCTCCTCCCCGCTCCTCTTCCCTGCCTTCCTCCCTGACCTCGGTACCCGCGGAGGGGTTCCTCTCCCATCCCAATCCCCCACTCACCACAGGTTTCCCCTCTGAACTCCGCTTTCCCAGCGGCGCTACCACCGTCGCTGAGGGGCTTGTCCTGGGCCAGAGGCGGGTCTGGCTTGGAGCCGGGGAAGCTTCCAGCAGCTTCTCACAGGAGCCGGCCCTGCAGACCCTCACCCCATACCAAAACCCCGCCACAGAAACCCAAAACACCATCCAACTGGGACAAGGGACAGGAAGTGGGGGACAAGGGAGGGAGCATGCAGGCAAGCAAGCAAGCAAGCAGCTGCCTGGTGCTTAGTTGCTGGCTGGGATGAAACCACGACACCTACACATCTCTACTTAGCCTATCCTATGCTCCATTTCTGTGTTGTGGAAGGTTCTGCTATTCCATGCTGGGCAGGTTGAACACCAAACATGCCCACGCATATGCAGTACCTTGC
Organism: Haliaeetus albicilla; assembly: GCF_947461875.1. Taxonomy (NCBI): domain Eukaryota; kingdom Metazoa; phylum Chordata; class Aves; order Accipitriformes; family Accipitridae; genus Haliaeetus; species Haliaeetus albicilla. The sequence goes on from NC_091507.1 coordinate 6,694,422, forward strand.
TTGTTTCACAGGAAGACCTTGGTTCTGTTACAATGGTTGTAAAGATGAAGGATGGATTATTACAGTTATGAATCATATAGAAATAATCAGTTTCTAATTTCAAGGTACATGATACCAATAGTTGTTGCTTTCAAGCTTATGCTTTAAATGAAAATACCTCATGCTAGTAAGGTTCAGAAGTTGTAAAAAATATACCTTTTTATCAGGATATGATTTTAAAATTACATTTTAAAAGTGTGCAATTAGGTTTTTTTCATATTTGTTAGACAGTGACCCTGTTTTTAGTTTTATAGATTTTCCATTGAAAATTTGATTGGTTTTATCTGCCTCAAACCTATCCATGTATGTTTTTAAATAGAGAAAATAAGCACTGAAATTACCAAATCAAACAAGCATGGAAAAGAATAGAGGAAGTTACTTCCACATTCATTTCCCCAAAGGCTGCTACAAATTTGTTTATTTGGAATGATTAATACTAGTCATTCAGATGTTCCAGTAACAGGAAAATAATAGCTGAATAAGGCACTGTCTTAGGTTAGTTATCCGTTAATAAGAAATCAAGAAACATGATAAGAAGAAAGGATTGGAAATAGTGTAAGTTGTACAACACATTCATAGTCCCCGTTTATGCCTCATGAGACCCATTCAGAATTACACTGTGAGGGGAAAAAAGAAAAAGAATACTTATTTATCTCCTTTGTCTATTTCTCCTCTTATTTTTATCATTGTGAATTTTTTTTTCTTAAATTATTTTAAAGCATATTCTGATCACAGCTAGACTGGTCACCCATCTTCTCTTGAACCATATAACTGCTCAGCTGAGAGGAGATTGAGTAACAGTCAACACTAATAAAATCTGATAGCAACTGAAAGCCTTAGCATATTTTTAACTACAAGCTGCAGGAAGTAAGAGAAGAACAAGTTCATCACAGAGCATTGTACTTCGAGGGCAAAATAAATCTCTATAAAATATTGATAGTTTATTTGAGCATCTTGCATTGAGACAAATGATTTAAGGACAATATAAACTGTAATAAAAAATGCTCTAAAACTTGAAATGCTGAGTCAGCTAACAGGTAATGAAATGCTGTCAGTCCACTAATGTATTCCAGCACAGCTGGTAGACTCACTTATATCACAGAATATCTTTTCTCTCCTGGTCACAGTGGTGAAAATTCATACCACTCCACATAATCAACAAATTCAACTTTTCAGAAAAGATTTAGGTGGTATAAAGGGGGGTAAACCCAACACTATTTATCTCACATCCTGCTGTTTCCCTTTTAACTATATCTCTGCGCAGATTTGTTCTAGGATTAAAACATGGAGTTTCAGATTCTCTTTTTATAGGATGATAGATTCCTTTTTAATTTTTTTTTTTTTAAATTTAACATATCCTCACTACTATATGCTTAGTGGACAAAATTACTTTTGCATTATTTATATTCTAGATAGGCTCCTGCATGATGGTTTATCTCCTGACAAACACTGGATGAAAATTACGCTGTATGTTCTCTAGCAGTTTTGCATGCTAGTTTCCCCAGAATCCTTTCCTATTCATTCTTGTACAAGTTGTTACTGATTTTTTTGACCACATAAATCTTTTGAAGGATTCTTCATTTTCAAAAGTGGAGAAATATGTTCCTTTGTTCTCCTCTGAAAGGCTGGTGCAAGTCCTTCAATGAGTAATGAAAACTATTGTTGTTCAATGACAATTAATTCTATTTTAAAAAAAATCTTTTGATTTTGGATACTGTATTGTGGAAAAATGTTTTACAGTAGCTTACTTTAATATACCAGGTTTTTAAACACCCTAGTTGTGTCCCCATTTTTACCTGGCATATTTATTTAAACTGTAATCTTACATTTCATCTTTTCTCATTTAAAGTGCTGTCTTCTGTAAAACCTGTTCTTTGTTTTCCTGAATATATTAAGATCCATTTCTGGCTTCATTAACACTTGGAAACAGTTAAAAAAAAAGTAGAAAGAAAAAAGTAACAAAACTTTTGTCATTGACAGACAAAATTTCCACTAAGTGTCTTCAATGCAAATAATCTGCCGATGTAATTTAGTTTCTTTTTCAAGTTTATTTAAAAAATTCCTTGCCATAACATATTGACTTTGTCAGCAGATGTACAGGAAGGACTAGATTTACAAGCTCTTAGGCAGTTCATTTGCTGTTTATTTTAGATGCTTTGGATTGCAGCCTCTCAGCACTCATGTATGACCTTTCTGCAAAGCTGCTGTTTTTACCAGAGTTGATTTAATTGCAGAGATGAACTTTAACTTCTGAAGAGTCCTAATCCACTCATTTGATGCATATGCAGTTATCTTTCTTGTACTCTACCAGAAAAGTATCCTATTAAAGTTCAAAACTGGCTGGTCAGGTTTCTGATCTAAAAGAATGTAAAATGTTGTTTATTACAATGTTGTCTTAGTTTTTATTCTTAAGAAGGCATGCAGTGACATTATTATGGATGTCATCCAGCTCTCTCCTATACATGAACACACGTAACAGAACAATTAAAAATTAAACGGAGATGCCTCAGTATGTCATAAGGTCACTTTTCCAATATCTTCCATTTTGATAAGTAAAAACAAATATCTTAAAATCCTATAAACAAGATGTACTTCACTAGGGTGAGGAGAGAGAGATGGTGGTAGGGCTCTTTTTGTATCTCAGTAAGAAAAGGCCTGACAACAAACAACATAATGAAATAGCTGTTTAAATAAGATAGAACAAAAGGAAGAATATAGATAGCAAGTAAATTTTACATCCCTTCAGATGCTGGACAACCTGCTTTCATGCAGATGGACCCCGGATGGCTTTTCACACAAGGTTCTGTGTAGATTCTGTCTGTGGAGTAGTCCCCCCAAGTGGAGAATGCAAGATAACCTCTTTGAAGTGAGTATATATATTTTAAAATACTCAACAGTTAAAATACTTAGCACATCAACAAATGGAACAAGAAAACAAAAGAATATCCGCAAGATATTTGACAATGTGGACATAATGTCAGCTCCAGCCAGTAAACATAGTCAGTAAACATAGTCAATGTCTGCAAAGGACTTTTCATCATATATAGTGGGAGCTTTTTAATTGAATTGACTGGCCTGAAGTACAAGAACATAAGTTGCTGAGTATTAGGAGTTTGATTCAATACGTTGATCCAGTGCTAAGAGTTTGATCAACAAAAAGATTCAATTATTTTAATAGGAAGGAGTACCACTTCAAATAATTGTGTGATTATTTTGTGACTTATATCCATACCTCACTGGTTCTCATCCAAATGTTGCTATAACATTTAATTTAATAGACAATAAAGTGTAAGCAACTTCAGGAAATGGAAAGGGAACACTTTCTTGTCTCTGTGTGGTGCCTTGGAAGTCAGACATTTAGGGAATGATGTAACCACCTAAACATTGGTATCTTTTGCTATTGAAGGTATGGAGATATCTGCATGGGGCTGACAGATAGAGCAGAGGACCTATAGGCAGCCTCTGCCATTCTGGAAGGGGCAGTAGCTGGACTACCAGAGTACCCTACTAAATCTATATTGGCATGATGTGTTTATGTTTAGAAGGTATCTTCATTTTAGAATCCAATTTAAACTTGTTTAAGTTAAAGTGAATCTTTCTTTTTGCCTCAATAATGTTTTGAGGAACACTCAGTGAATGAAACAATTAATACAACTCCTTCCTTAACAGAAGTAGTCTCTGAGACACTGTCTGGTGCATAAACAATTTTTAAAGGTATTCTGACAACATAATACGGGCTTTATTTATGTATTTTGATTATCAGCCTTTATTTATTTTGCACATAAAAGTACTATAACTAAAGCTGACACAATCAAGTTTGAATGCTTGACTGAGAGCATTAAGGCAGATATACTTATTCCAAAAATACCGTTGGTTTTTGTTTCTATGAAAAATTTATGATTTATGTCATAGGCAAAAAGCACTGTCTGATGCCTATTCATCTGCAGAAAGGATATTACTATCATTCCCATCAGGATGCTCCTAGTCATGTATTGACTTTGTGTAATAAGCCATCTTTCAACAAGGTACATGCAAAATAAAAATGTATGCTACTGGAATTCCAGTTGCATTATGAATAAAGTATAGCTATGAGCAAAAAGAAAGTATACTTTATATGTAAAGCCAAATACCTGACTTTTAGTATCACGTAAATCTTAACAATCTAATCAAAGAATCTTTGTTAGTCCAGATTTCAATATTGCAAAGGAGAAAAAAGTAAAATTAAGAAATACTATTACAGAAAACCAAAACACAGTCATAATAATTGTAGTAATGATAATAATAATAATACAGTGAAAATTATTATGTGTTTTGCTTAATTCTTTCGAAACCCGTTTGTACTCTGAGATTGACGGCACCAATCTTCTACAAGCAAGCAGGGGCACTGGAGGGCCAGGGCTGGATATAGATAATGGTTGCAGCAGGTCATCTGTGCTCTAGGTTCTTCACTTTCACTGCACAGAGAGCTATAGTGATACATTTCTTCTTCCACCTATTTTTTTTCTTCCTCCCCTCCTTTCTCCTTTTTTGGATTTATTTGGGTCTTTTTTCTAACAAAGTTCCACATCATGCTTTCTATTGATCTTCAACTTCACTGTATGCACAAATTTACTATATATGGTGCATTTTATGTTAGACACTTGTTCTTTGTTGTCTTTGTTACTTTCAAACTTGTTTTGTCCAGCTTCTAGATCTGCATTTCTTTAATCAACCACCTCCAGTGTCAGCCTATGTCCCTTATCATCCCCTGTTGTACTTTTCTACGCTGCATCCTGTTTCCCTTCTTCTCAAAGTCACTGCTATCAAGCTAGGCCTGTTTCCCTCTACACTGTATCATTATAATAGTCATAAATATCTCATTTGCCCAGAACAACTACTTGTTGCAACTATTTGTATAAAAACTATGGTTGTTCCATGAAAATATAAGGAAAAGTAAAACAAATGGTAGCCATAGCTACCCAGTTATTTAAAAAAAATTCTGTTGCAGGTAAACCAAATGAGATCAAAGCTCCAGGAACATCAAGGAAAGTTCAGGCAAACCAAGCCTGACAAGCTTCATTCCTGAGGCCTTGAAAATTTTGTTACTAGCCTGTTACTAGCAATGGCAATACAGTATTACTTGGCTAAAATGTCACAGCTGGTCTCCTTCAAACTCGGTTTTGCTGATCACTGCAACCTGCTCCACATAAGAAAATCTTATTTGTCATTTTATATGAGTGAATTGAGAACTCTCCTAAACTTCAGGCTTCTTGCTGAGTACTTTTATCTGTGGACTGTGAACAATTTTATAATGCATTTTTCCTTTATTTATGTTTAAAATGTGGTATTAGTTTCTAGGGCTACCTGTGTGTAAATGTCTATATTTGTGCATATATATATTCTTGTTAAAAAAATATTTGATTATGTGTAGAGACTTTGCCTTGGAACATACTACACTCTGGAGCAAGAGTCTCTTCAGAGGAGTTACGGGTGTATTTTCTGCCACAGACAAATGTGAATATGTAAAACAAAGTAGAAATACAACTTGACCTTTTACTCCATGGAATTAGGCTTAAACTACTTTTAACTTTCTTTCTAAACATACTTTTTTTCAAGCTTACAGTATATTTCTTTTGGCCTTCCCACATGGGCAGTTGTCATTTTACATCACTAAACTCTCTTTATGAACAAAGTAAGCATCAGATGCCCTTGAGAAAGAACATTTGGCTTAAACTTTGGACCTCTGTGATAAGTCAGCCGTAAGAACAGTGAAGCTAAACTGAGGAAAGAACTCAGAGTGTCAACTTTAAAATGTGTGAAAGGTAGCTGAAGCTGGAGGGTCTCAATAGGTGCTTTTCACAAAGACAAGGTAGAATGTTTTTTATTACTACAGAACCAAATTCAAATTTTGGCAAAGGAATGAGATTGACTGGGCTTTACAGAAAAGTGGTAAGCCTTCTCTTCAAAAATATTTTACATTGCCTGTACAGTTCTTTAATACATTTAAACAAATACATTTATGTGTGTGTATATATATATAAGCTGAGAACAAGATTCCCTTGAAATGACATTTTATGTGTATTCAACATTAGTGAAATCTTAACCTTTAAATGGATGATTCATTTTACAATGAGCAGATGATTCACAGGGCTCACAGGAGTATCATATAGGACTCAGAGGCAACCTGGGCCAAGTGTTACGAAGCTTGCATATGCCAACCTGCTCCTGAGGAGGCTAGCCCTAAACCAGCCCTAAACGGGGATGGACTCTGTAGCACTCAGAACACTAGGACCCAGGGTCATCTCCTCATGATGATACAGGTAACTATGGAAATAGAACCGCAGTTTATTCTGCAGAGGTGAGCAAACCCTCGCTTGTGTAATAATGAATGCAGCTGGATTTTAAATGATCCTTCCTGCAAGGAAAATTCTTTAAAATATTCTTCTTCTATATAGAAATACATTAATATAAAATATTCCCAAGCCTCCTCTTTGGAAGTAATCTAACTTAATGTAATTTTATTTTATTTCCTTCTCAGGACTATAATAGGTTTGAGTCTACTCATGTGGTGCCTGAGGTGGTACAAGAACAAGGCAGCAGCTCTGTGCAGTGCAGGGTGCAGCAATACCATCATCAAAATCCTTTAGTAGTGAAACCACAAACCTGCAAACACACAATGAGTGATAGATATCATGTATCATGGTGACAGATTCCAGTTGTTCATTCCCATATTCAGTCTTTATTCACAGCTAAACAATTTATTCTATTAAAAGAGGAAGAAGAGGAGGTTTAGGATTAGTTGACTCTGGAAAAGACCACAAAGAAAAACCTGATCCAAATTCTTCAAGCTTGTACTAAATCCAGAGAAAGGATAAAAACCTGATGCTACAAGGAACTAGGTCAGGAGTAGACTCTTCAGAGCACTGAACTCTCAGAATTTCATTGCAGAAGGGAAGGGAGTGGGATCTTAGATAATGTCTCTACTTGTTAAAAGTAGGCAAAGCAAAAGCATGGTGGTAGCAAGATGAAGTGGAAATAGTTACAGTCAGGGATATCTGTAATTTTATTGGGATAGGGCTTAGGGAACCCAAATTATTTTTCAATTGACAAAATCCTACAGAGGGATTTGTTTATGTGAAGTGCACAGCATGCACAGAAACCTTTGAAATAAAACTTCACTAGCAGTGTGATACATATTGTGTTCTGTGTTGAAAATATTTTTAATCAGTTGAAGATATATGGTTTAGGGCCATGTTTTTCTGTGAAAAACAAAAAGTTCTTGTTTATGAGATGCATTTTGCCCTAACCTTTAGAAAATTATGTTTGTCTTAAATTAACTGTATTGGGGTCTTGAGGATGACATTAACCTTTTACATCCTATGATAGAACAGGTTCTTCTCTGACCTATTGATTATTAGTCACCTGAGAAAAGTTTGTAAAGGATAGTGACCTGAAATTCTTGATCTCTTCAGCTAATATCTCCATTTTAAAGATCAGGCTGAAGCAGGAAATAGACATTTTATAACCAGAATGGAACTTAATTTCTTATGTATCCAAAATTATGATCACAGAGAATTATGTCAGTTTACAGGAAAGCATTGGTCAAGAAAAAGATATCACAAAAACAATGAGAAAGTATCTTTTACCCACTCGTTTTTAGATGTATTACTAGTGGTAATGAAAGTTTTGTCAATTGGAAGTTCATTAGCAGGAAAGAAGTTCCATAAAATAAGAAATAAATCACTGAGGTTCCTAATGTTTTTCAGCTGAATTTATTCTCCATTATTTCCATGCATTAATAGTAAGGACAGTACTAGTTTCTATTTTTTTCTCTTCCTTTTCTCTTTCCTTTTCTCATTTGTTTCTCTTGGAGGGAAGGGAGAAAAAAGAATATAGAAAAGAAGGGAAAAATGTATTACACTTATAATATCTTTCAGTGATGGATTTTAATTTTCTCCTTTCCCTATCTAAAAGTCTAACTACAATTTTTCAGTAAAAAAAAATCCTTTCTTTTTGATTATTTTTCACTGAAAATAAGACAACGGTTATAATATCACAATTGCTTTCCTCTTCCAATCTTCCATAGAAATAAAATTTTCAAGATTACAACCACATTAGAATACTTAATGGCTTTAGGGATGCTGTTATTTTATTATTTTACTGTAATGTTTAATTCATGTTATGTTAAAGGCATTCTGATTTATGTTGTTAATGTTGTACAAAGAGATCTGAAACATTTTCAGCTCTGTGAAGTAGCTACTGGTATGTTATTTTTACTTTTTAAGAAAAATCTACATATCCTGGAAAGAAAGGGAGGTTCAACAATTTCCTTTAACTTGAAAAAAGGAAAACAACACAAAAGGGAAAATAGAAAGAAAGAAAGAAGGAAAGAAAAGAAAGAAAGAACTGTAGTTTCAAAATATAGCTGCCTGGTGAAGAAGATAGCAGTCCAAGGAACTTTCAGATACATCATTTCATGAGCTCCACTCTAACAGCCTTAAAACTTGTGTTTGTCTACCCACCTACAGTAGAAGAACCAGCAGAAGGTACACCATGTAAATGGCAGCCCAAATACCGTCTTGCACAAAACAGTTCTTCCCCCTGCCTGTCATCAGAGAGAGTTCACTATGGCTACATACACAGGTGCACAGATGCACATGGATTTCTTCACTAGCTGTCCACAGATGCTTGGTCTGTCCAGAAACTGGTACCCAGACCCTGGTCTTGCACTTCTAGGCGCCCAGATCTCTCATCCCACTCACTGGATAGCTCATGTTGAAGTTCACAATCAGGCCATGCATGTGCATCCCCACATGCAGAATAGAAATCCCACTCACATGGAAAATCATCAGCAATACCGTGTATTATGAAGGCAGGACAGTTTGCAGTGACTGGTGCAGGTGTGGTGCTCTGTCAGAAAAACATGTGACCACCCTTCTATCCCCTTCATTTTCCCAGGCTTGTTCTTCCCCCATTGACCTCTGCTCTTTCTCTGCCCTTGCCTCTTCCCAGATAAACAACACTCCCCTGCCTTCTTTCTTCTTTCCCCAATGGTCCCAGTTTTGCTAAGTCTGTACCCAAATTTGGCACTTCTTATACTGTTACCTAGATCATCTCAGCCATGCATTGTATTACTGATACGGTTACACAGGCACTGCTGGCTCTGCAAGACACTGTTCTCCAAAAGATCCTTAATCCACTCACTCTTCATTAACTCTCTCTCTTTTACTCGCCTCTTTTGCTCTAATGTGAATGCACCCTGATCTTGCCACAAACCTGAATTTTGCCAATTTAGACAAGCAATCTTGAACTGTCTCTGAAGCCAGGGATTAAAACCATGTTGGTCTACTGTATTGCCCTAGAGGATATTTTCTAATACTGAAAATCTATGCCCTTGGTTGTGGCAACAGAATACCCCTGATTCAATGAATTCTATCAAGTCTTTCATGACATGAGAACTTTCTTCCTGGACCTATGCACCAAAGGTGCTACATAAGGACATAATGTGTTGCCACTTAAAGATTAGCGAAATCATTTTGTATTATATGCAGAGAAGTTTTATGTAACATACAATCAGTATTATGTCTTCTGTATTTCTCTGTGCCATTGTCTTTTGAAATTAATCATTAACTGTAGAAATGAACATATATATATATATATATGAGAGATTTCTAAGAGTTTATAAGACTTTAAATGTGACTGTCTGCAACAGCTTCTTACCTGTAAGGGGTGTAATACTGAAAAACAGCAATCCATGTTGATGGTATCTTGTCTTTGAAGTTTCCTGACAGATTGAAAAGAGAGTAATTCTACTGCTGGCCACTTTGCAGTGACAGCTGGGTGAAGTCATTGTAAACACTGAAGATAACTTTCCATATGGCAAGATTTCCTAACTGTTTATTTGGTAATCACCAGTGTATGCTCATTAGGACCCATTGCTGCATAACCCTATTGAATGTGATTGTCTGCGTAGAAATTCTGTTGTGTTGAATTTATCTGCAATATGTTACCCATAAAAAGGGTCCAAGTCCTAGCTCTTGGATTCAGACATAGATTTTGATCATCAAAGGAGGAATATTTATGTATCTGGATCCTCTTCCCCACCACCCCTTCTCCTGCTCCCCCATTCTCTTTCAGAGATGGAATGAAAAAAATCATACAGATGCAAATAAAAATTAATTTTTCAGTCAAGCTCATCTGCACTCAATAGTCAAATAGTCTTTCCACATTTTCTGTTGCTTTCTGCTTCACTGAAGCCCTCCAGCACAGCATTACTAGTGGCAAATTTACCAATTGAAATTCCACATTTCCCAGTTTCTTTCAGCCTACCTTTCCCTAGATGATACTAAATACCTATATTTAGATAGACTGAATCAAGTCCTAGTTTTCCATTTTTTAATATTTCATAACAAGTAGTGATTAGAAGTGTCGTGGTTTAACCCCAGCCAGCAACTAAGCACCATGCAGCCGCTCACTCACTCCCCCCCCATCCAGTGGGATGGGGGAGAAAATCAGGAAAAGAAGTAAAACTCCTGGGTTGAGATAAGAATGATTTAATAGAACAGAAAAGAAGAAACTAATAATGATAATGATAACACTAATAAAATGACAACAGTAGTAATAAAAGGATTGAAATGTACAAATGATGCGCAGGGCAATTGCTCACCACCCGCCGACCGACACCCAGCCAGTCCCCGAGCGGCAAATCCCTGCCCCCCCCCTTCCCAGTTCCTAAACTAGATGGGACGTCCCATGGTATGGAATACACTGTTGGCCAGTTTGGGTCAGGTGCCCTGGCTGGGCATGAGAAGCTGAAAAATCCTTGACTATAGTCTAAACACTACTGAGCAACAACTGAAAACATCAGTGTTATCAACATTCTTCACATACTGAACTCAAAACATAGCACCGTACCAGCTACTAGGAAGACAGTTAACTCTATCCCAGCTGAAACCAGGACAAGAAGTGATAGGAATACTTATTCTCTAAAGAGATTATAATATTTCAGCAGGATGCAGCTTCTCATCATTGCAATACAATTTGCTACTGTCTTAAACTAGGTTAAAATATTAAATGATATTATCCATTTAAAGAATTGTCACACTTTCTGGGGAAAAAAAAAAAATCAGAAACAGGATGTAAAAATTTTGGCAATGCAACTGAAAACTATTTGATGGTTTTAAATAGCTACAGTCTCTTTCAGAATAAATAGAATTTTTTATTATGATTGGCATCTTAATGTTTCAGAAATATGACAGAACATTAAATATTCGTGGGCAATTTTTTTTCAAAGATTAAGAAGAAAACACTTTTTAATATATAATATCTAGAACTTTTAATACTACTATATTAAATATGGAAATTTTACCAATCCTACAATCTGCAACCAAATCCTTCCCCTTCTGCCCCCACTAAAAGAATAAAAACCTATATGAAAATCCTTTCTTCTTTTCATGAGGGGTCCCAGAAAAGAACAAGGACCAGAATTTTCCCTTTCAAATTACATTCAACATACTGTAGAGAGCCTTTAAACATAACTGACTTAATTAGCATATATCTAATCTCATTCTATGCCACATTCTATACTTAAAATCATAATTTTATCAATTTCTTGTTTCCCTGGCAGGACAATGTTATGGACATTAAGGAGACTGAAGAAAAGCTACATAAATATTCTGCTTTCTGAAAAATAATTATGCAGCAAAAGTCGTATCTTCTATTTCAGCCTTTTTGCTCTTTATTAATCAAACACCCGTGGGATCTTTTTACTAGAGCTGACATTACTATTCTTAGAGCCTCAGAAAGACTTTGGTTAGAGGGATCTTTGAAGGTCACCTAATCCAACCTCCTGCTGAAACTAGGGTTAATTTCAAAGCTCAGCTCAAGCTGCTGAAGGCTTTGTGTGGCTGGGTTCTAAAAATCTCGAGGACCAGAGGGTCCACAGCCTGACTGGGAAACCTTTTCTCAACAGAGTTGAAGTTTATTTCAGTAATATTCCTATCTGCATATTCAAAATTTGCAAGCTAACAGTTAATATTTGTTCTTTTTAGTGGAAATAGTAGGAAACTGTGGGAACTTGTAAGTATAAAGGCCGACAGGCTGCTTAAATAAGAGATTAAGCAGATTTTAAGCATGATAATAATCTGATATCTGCAATGCTAGTGGAAAGAGGCAGACATTTCTAGCATTCAGCTGGTCTCATCTTAAAGTGCAAATATCAGAGCAGCCAGGTACTTCTAAAACGCCCTAACAGTGCGTATTTATTATTTTTGATTATAACAGAAAGGCTGAAAATTACTAACTGAGAGATTTGGACACAATCTATTGTCTAACGTTAGACAGCATAAATCTTAATCTTGGTCCTTCAGAGTATTTTATAGAGTGCTTCTGTACACCAAGTTTTACCTAATCCTTAAAATCAGTCAGCCAACTGAGGCTCATTTTGAACCTTAAAGCCTGCCCAGCACTTAGGTATTGGCTTCCAGTATGATCAGATCTGTTTAAGCTTTGTCATAATTCACAGATGTTTAAATCCTCAAACCAATTTCTATTTTAATCCTTTAAATGTGTTTGAATTGGACTACATCCAGTATGTATAGAGATCCCTGAATGCAATACAAGAAAAAGGGTCAGGTTCATTTCAGTTAGAGCTGGTGGGGGAAAAAGATATTATCACATTCAGTGAAATTATATACAGTATTCCTTAAAAATTAGAATGCATGTTTTCTTTTAATTACAGAGGGTTTTACTCATATCTCAGTGAAGCTTATAAGAGATCTAGACTAGATCCAGACTTTTTAAACTCTGCTAATGATCATGAATCACTAAATGAAAAAAATATATAACAAAATGCCTGGGGTAAAACAGTGAATGAGAGGTCATGTACAACTGTATCTCACCAATAAAGGCACCTTCTACAAGGTCTAATGGGGGAGTGCTATGGATCTTGATCCGTGCTCTGAAAGTTGTTTTAATATTCTGCATTAAATGGTCACACAGGAATCTGTGAATATGAAATGAAGTATACAGACTTGGGAGTAAACAAAATCATACAGTCACAGTTACAGTTCACTAAATATAGGCAGCTGTGGAAAAGAAAAGACATGTGACCTCAGGTATCGCCAACGCAAACATCCAGCCAATACCATCTCTAGTACCTAACAAGGATAAGATTGGAAAACACCAGAACCCTTGAATTATATGACAGGGCAATAATGTGGCGAATTCTACAGGAAATACTGTCATGAAACCCAGAAGCTTGTAATTTATACTATTTAATTTATTATACATGTTAATAACCTCCTGACCTCAATTGAACTGTCTCAGTTTCAACTCTCCATCTGCTGGGCCTTGTACAACATAGACAGCAGCAAAACACAACGCTTCAAATCCTCACAGTTTACCAGTTCCTAGTTGCTGGTGTGGGCATTAAACAAAACGCAGTAGCACTCTCCATAGGTAATTAATCTTTCTGTTAGTGTTTTCAGCAGGGATGACTCTGGTGCCAGTTCAGAATGGGTTACTTAACCAGCCAGCTGGCTACTTATTGTTCACCCAAAGCTGTGCATTAGTCTCTGAAAATCAAACACTTTCCAATCCTTTGCATCGCTCTGGTCCATAACCTAGGCTCTGGTTTTGGCAAGGTTATATACCATAGGCTGTCTTTTCTTCAGAGAGCTCTCTGTTACAGGGGAAAGGGAGACAGCTATCACACGGAATGGAAACTAGCCTGAGAGAGTCAATTTGGGCCCATGATCTGCAGTGGATTCCTTATGGGAAAATAAAATTTATTATGTTCTCTATGACTATTTCATCCTAATCCTTACACATGCACTACCTCAAAAAGCAAAGCCATTCTCTGTTCTTTTTTCTGCAAAGTTTTTCAGGTTTAATAACTCTGTCTTTCCTCTTTTTATCAAAATAGGAATTGAACATATGCAGATACAGAAGATAGATGGTGCCATCTGTATAGGGCTACATCAGTGCTCTACATTATACTCCTAGATTTCTATTAGAAATCTAGTATCAGTGCCAAGAAGATTTAGGAATATATACACATACAATGACCAAGATGCAACGAAAGACAAAAACTAAATGAAAAGAAAGAAAGGACTATTCCTTTTTTTCTCCTCCTTTTTGGATATTCCTTCAAGATGCTTTACCTAGGAAGCCTACTTCCTCTGTTTTCTTTCTGTAATGTCATTATTTACTGGCACAGCTCCTCACTCTTTGCAGAGGACATTGGTGCTTTAGCAGGAGTCACCTGAGGTAAACAGGGAGAACATCTTTACTTCATGTCTCATGAATTCATCAATTGAAATGACAATTCCATTGAAAAATCAATACACAGGAAGCAAGAAACTTTGGAGATTGTCAGATGAGCTCAGGAAAACAGAGCACTCCACAGTCATAGGCTTAAGTGAAAAAAGCCGCTATACAGTAGATTTCAGTTATATCTCAGAGCACACTTATCCGCACATCCAGTTGTCTGTGTTCCTCATTTTACATGTCCCCATTAATCAATTAAGTAATCAACATGGATAATCACAAGTAAAAGTAGAAACAAATGACTCTTTTACTACTCTTCTCGGTTTTCCCTCTTCATTCTACTTTTAAACTGTGTAATTTGGAGACTATGAAAAATATTAGTGCTGCATACAACATGTACCGCTGTTGGGTTTTTTTAGGACTAAGTTATTTCCAGAGTGCATGTAAATAAAGTTTGATAAATGTGGCATATTATTAAAGAGCAAATAAATAATTAAAAATATTTACTGTGACATATAATAGAGGGATTCATAGGGCCAGTCATGGATAATTTGCTCATTAATGAGATTGGCTATAGTTGCAAGATCTCAGGACAAGAAGATACTAGTGTAGTGTGATTCCACCAATATGATATGAGTATAAATCATATAAAATCATACAGGTAGGCACTGAACTCAAACCAAAACCACATGCAATACCTCAAGGACCTGCAACCTTCTTTTCAATGCAAGAATATTGATTCTCAATCCAGAGAAAGTGAAAATCTCATCTAATCTAATATCCCCTTCCCATATTCCAGAGAATATGCAAGCAATGGAAAAATCATGTATACCTATGCATATTCAAGAAAATGTGTATTTTAGATTATTGTTTTTTCAAACCAACTTCTCTAGCCCTCTATTGCCAAATTACCCTTCTGCAGGGAACACTCTGATGGGATAATCTACTTTTTTCAGTACTTTTTTCTGACTTCAGGTCACTGGCTAGTTTTACTGCTAATTGTATATTTCTGGATAATGTGTATTTCTCAGGTTGTTTTCTGTATTTTGTTCGTCACCTGGAGGAACATAGTTTACATAGTAATATACTTTATATGTTTATATACTCTTTTTAAGTAATTCAGTATGCTACTTAAAGGAAAAAAAAAGAAAAGGTGAGCAACATATAGCTTTCATTTTGTGTTAGGCTTTATATGTGCTTTATCTTTGTACAATAAATTAATACTGCAAATACATAGTTATGGAAACACAAACAGATTTTCCATCCAAAACTGCATTTCCAAACCAACCACTTTTGCGCAGGTGATTTGTATCATAATACATTACACCAACAGAAATATGTTTAATAATTACTAATGAAAATAATAAAGAAAGGTAATACTAAACCTTTAAAACTCATTAATTTAGAAGGATTTGTAAAAAAAAAAAAAAGAGAACAGAAATACATAAAATGTGTTTCTTGGACTTTTTCCATCACCATTTGTAGTTTGTACACACCATAGACTTCACTGTATATCATTTTATTGACTATAAATATATGAATATATGGTAACATATTTGTACGCACTATATTTATTGAAAACAGGAATGTCTTCTCTTATATATGATTTTTTAAACTTCTGCTTCTGCCTTATGTATATATCTGTCAGTATGTTCTTTCAAAATATTGGCTATTTCTTTACTTTCAATCATACTTACAAAAGTACTTTTATTGCTTTCTCAGGGCTAGTGTTTCCTCCATGTGAGTTTGTGGTGGGTTGACCCTGGTTGGATGCCAGGTGCCCACCAAAGCCGCTCTATCACTCCCCCTCCTCAGCTGGACGGGGGGGAGAAAATATAACAAAAGGCTCGTGGGTCAAGATAAGGACAGTTTAATAAAGTGATAGCAAAGGTTGCGCGCGTGAAAGCAAAGAAAAAAAACAAATGATGTTATTCTCTACTTCCCATCAGCAGGCGATGTCTAGCCACTTCTCGGGAAGCAGGGCTTCAGTACGCGTAGTGGTTGCTCCGGAAGACAAAATGCCCCCCCACCCTTCCGTCTCCCTTTACTTAGCTTTTATATCTGAGCTGACGTCATATGGTATGGAATATCTGTTTGGTTGGTTTAGGTCAGCTGTCCTGGTTATGTCCCCTCCCAAGATCTTGCCCTGCCCCAGCCTGCCATTGGGGGGGGGGCAAAAATGTTGGAGAGACAGCCTTGATGCTGTGCCAGCATTGCTCAGCTGTAGCCAAAACACTGGTGTGCTATCAACACCTTTCTAGCTACTGATGCAGAGCACAGTGCTATGAGGGCTGCCATGGGGAGTATTAACTCCATCTCAGCCAGACCCAATACAGAGTTCTTCATTGGTTTCAGTACTATTGTGTCATGTTGTAACATATTCATAGCTAACATTCTGCATCTCCATTTATATCACCTTCATTACAGACCATGATCTGAAATCAGTTCTGAATAGTAAAATAATTGTGTAATTTGTAGACTGTTTTATCTAAAGAAAACATAGGCAGGTGTTTAAATTTAAATTATATATACACTATATACATATATATAAAGCATTAATACATTGTGTGGACTTCACGCTACATATCTCCTTTACAATAAGGTTTGTAAATGGAGGAATAATTCTAATATCATTTAATAACTACCTTTAAAACAACATACCATGACACTTTTCCTATCCTGGATGTGTGCAAATACAGAAGGAGAATGATAACATGTATTTATAAAAAATACTGAATTTCTATCAGTATTTTTGCAATGTTTTGTCATGAATGCATTCTTATGTTAATTTCTGTTATAATATAATACTTTTTTTTAATCTAAAGCCTCAGTTCCAGAAAGTATCATTAAGTTCAGTTAAATTGCATTATGAGAAAATGCTTTTGTTATTCCTGCAGTTAAGAATATAAATGAGTTGTGAATATATATAGATCTTAATTTGATATTTTAATCCCTATATAATTAAAATATAGTATGTTGAGTAAGGACTATTTTCTGGGGTTTTTTCATCATAAATGCTTTAATGAATTTGGCATAATACAATAAGTGATACATTTTATGCTCATGCAGCAGCAGAATTTATGATAATATCGGAGTCTAAAAAACACATGAATGTTAAAATTTTTAATGCAACTTTATCCAAATTTTACTTTAGAACAAGATATTCTCTTAGTAAACAGCTTTATAAGTAAAGATTATCAGGGCTCATTTTTTTTTTCTTTCAGATAAAAATAATAAAACCAAGTTCTATATAGTTTTGACATTCTGCTTGTTAAGAAATTTGACATAACCTGTCATTGCTGAGCAATGGGATTTTTGCATGTCCTTTCCCTCAAGCCATGTAAAGTTCACAGCAAGGGGATTCCTTCTTGATATTAAGAAAGTAGCATTTGTCTCCTGAGAACTTCTGGATGTCAGGCAGGTGGGGGAGAGGTTCTGGTAGGGCTCCATAAATGGATTAGACATGAGAATACTGCATGTTACCACACCTCAAGTTAAGGGGGGAAATGTATGTACAGCTGAAATCTATGTACAGAAGGGCAGGGCTGTGGGGAGCTGGAGACGGGCCCTGCTGTGGCATTTCTGGGGCAGGGCCTGGCAGCCCCAGGGGGCTGGCGTGGGGTCCTGGGCAGGGTGGGGGAGCCCCAGGGGGCTGGACAAGAACTACAGAACTACAAGAGGGGTTGTAGAACTACAAGGGCTGTTGGTGCCCTCAGGGACATGACCATCTCCCAGAACTTGTACAGCCTTTAATAATTAATTTGGGCTGAGGCCAATTATATGAGGTTCAACAAGGCCAAGTGCCGGGTCCTGCACTTGGGTCACAACAACCCCACGCAGCGCTACAGGCCTGGGGAAGAGGGGCTGGAAAGCTGCCCAGCGGAGAAAGACCTGGGGGTGCTGGTCGACAGCCGGCTGAACATGAGCCAGCAGTGTGCCCAGGTGGCCAAGAAGGCCAACGGCATCCTGGCCTGTATCAGAAATAGTGTGGCCGCCAGGAGCAGGGAGGTGATCGTCCCCCTGTACTGGGCACTGGTGAGGCCGCACCTCGAGTCCTGTGTTCAGTTTTGGGCCCCTCACTACAGGAAAGACATGGAGGTGCTGGAGGGTGTCCAGAGAAGGGCAACCGAGCTGGTGAGGGGCCTGGAGCACAAGTCTTATGAGGAGCGGCTGAGGGAACTGGGGCTGTTTGGTCTGGAGAAAAGGAGGCTGAGGGGAGACCTTATTGCTCTACAACTACCTGAAAGGAGGTTGTAGTGAGGTGGGTGCTGGTCTCTTCTGTCAGGTGGCTGGAGACAGGATGAGAGGAAATGGCCTCAAGTAACGGCAGGGGAGGTTTAGGTTGGATATTAGGAAAAATTTCTTTCCTGAAAGTGTTGTCAGGCATTAGAACAGGCTGCCCAGGGAAGTGATTGAGTCACAATCCCTGGAGGTATTCAAAAAGCGAGTAGATGGGGTACTTCAGGACATGGTTTAGTGGGCATGGATGATGGTTGGACTCAATGATCTTGAAGGTCTTTTCCAACCTAAATGATTCTATGATTCCGTGATTAATGAATTAGGACATTTAACATGCAGATTCTCAATGCAGCTTCAATAATCCTATTAAAGTAGGAAACTGACACTAAACTCTTCAAAACACTCATTACTGCAGGTCCTCTAGCCTTTGCAAAAACAGGTTTATCAGCAAAGGTAGGCTTCAGCTCTATAGCTGGACACCTAAATTCAGTTGTCTACAAGTGAACTTGACATCTAGGCTACAATAATAGTCTCTAGTCAACAGAGTCAGTCGGATTAGAGAGCTAGTCAGCTCATTCCAAAGCAAGCACCTCTACTTTTGTCACCTGAATATTTTTGGACTCTTGCAGTTGTACTGCCAAAATTTTCACTGAGTCTTATGGGAGATAAGAGAGCTCTTCCACATGTAGATATCTATATTAAGGACTCTTGAAACTAAGTTTCTGAATTTTCAGCAAAATCTTATGTTCAATTAATTTTACTGGCTGAAAATTTAAGTGCCTGTAGACTTCTAGCTGATAAGTAGTTAGGCAGAACTTTTTCAGGGCACTTCAGATGTCTTATCCTACGTATGCTGTCTTTCAGATCCCAGTCCCTCTATCATTACAAGATCTTGTGCCTTCTACCACTGTGATGGTCAATTCTACTTTTTTACATGTACTACTGATCTAAATAAGTAGTGGTCAAACTATTTGCTGTATGTTGGTAAAAATAATCAGTTTTCCTTAAAAAAAAAAAAAAAGAACATAATTGTATACAGATTGGGAGATTCTGTGCTTTTAAAAAAATACCCACTAAAATTGCATAACCAGTTGACAGGTCTGATTCCTATCTCATTCAAACCACCTAGGAAGTTGTTGAATTACATTAATTTCTCCCAGTTTTTTAACTGTCCCATGCATCAATACTTTGTCCCAGAACCAGGAAACCGATACAAATGCAAAACGCGATAGATCATACTTCATTGTATTCATTCTTATTCTGGTGACTTTTTAACAAAGACTGCTGACTGACTGAAAGTTAATTCCTTCTTTCACTGTTACTCATGCAACTACATGTATATAAACATATCTTTTATCCTCCTTGTAGAAGGTATTGCCTTTTAACCCCCCAAAGCCATCACATCAAAAACCTTTCCTCAACAATCTTGCCTTTAAACGTATGATTGCCTTTGAAGTTCACTGGAACTTGCAACCTGTCACAAATCTTTCCTACTATTTTCAGGTTTGATTAAGAGAAAGTATGACTATCAAAGAAAAGCTAGATATGATTCACCATAAGGGGACTATACAATGTTAACAATTCATCAGGCCTGTCATCTTTTGATTGCTGTAGCTATTGAGGGAAATATGTCCCCAAAGTGTAATACTTTCTGTTGTGATTAGTATTAGGCAATTTTCAAAATTTATATGCGAAATTGTTTGTTAATAATATTTAAAAAAAAAAACAACCAAACAACACATTTCTTTATCTGCATGAGACAGCATAAACCAAGAGTTTGTGCTTCTGATCTAACTTTTAAAAGCTTCCTAGCATACTTCTCAGAAAAATAGGTGCCTTAACGAGGGTGAGACCTGTGTTTCATCAAAGATCACAGTATTTATTTGCTCAGATCTTTCCTCTGACTTATTATATAGTCTATGTGCTTTGTGAATTCAAATTGCACAATTATTGCTAGCTGCCTGGTACTGCTTGCTCTCTAGAGGGTAGCAAAAGAATCCATAAGTCCATCACCACACGTTCCTTCCCTTTCCTTTTTTTATATATATATATATATATATAAATAATGTTTATTGCATTCATTTTTATTAGTGTTACTGTATTGTGTTACCTGTTACTATATTGCTTATGTTATTATCTTATGCTATATTATTATTATTTCTTGCTTAATCATAAGGTAGGATTTAAAAATTCTTATTTTTTATTAAAACTTTTGGCTACTACTGTCCTTTCACAAAAGTTACAATCATCTAACTTCAAACAAATAGGAAGTCCACTTTACAATTCATATACTAATTTTTATTTTCCTCCAGAACTTCCCCAAATAATGATAGCATTACACTAAGCACTTTATTGAAGATCAGATAAAACAGGTCCATTCTTTTCCCTTTGCTGATAAAATAACAAGACTCAATTTTTGTTTCAAAATAAAGCAGTTTGTTTAATATGGCACAATCTAACTTTAATTTCCAGTTATTACAATTTCTACTTATCTTCTTCAGTTTTTCTTAAATATAAAATACCGAGATCAGCTGATTTCTCATTTATGCTTCCGAACCAGACTCAGGAATACTGTGACAATATCTTTGGTTCAGGTAATTCCCCACTTGTGCTCTACTTCAGTCACAGGTGAAAATTAATCTGTCTCCTTTTTTTATGTTGTGCACACCATAACCAGATTTGTACAGAAAAGAAACACTAATATATAGGCTGGACAAGAGCCGTGAAAAGCTTTAAACCAATGCATCTGCATGTAACTTCCTTTACTTTGTTAATACAGCACTTATTTTATTTCTCCAGTCACACCACAATTCCTTATGACTAGGCAGTAATTTCATGAACTATTTCTTTACAGATTTTGAATTCTGGAAGGTAGTTTCTCTCTAATTTGAATACTTTTGTATACTTGAATGATTTATGTCCTGCTGGTGACTCAGAGTTGATTCTCCTTTTCATACTTTCCTGTTCATAACACTATTGAATATGATATGGTCTGTTGAACATTTGTGGAATGCTATCATTGATTTTAAGTGTTTAGAAAGGTTGGAAATCAGTCCTGGAAGTTACATACCTGCTTTCATATTGTGTTGGCCATTTTTATGAACATATTTTATACCGTTATTTATTGAATATGCTTTTCTTCTTCTGTATGATGTTATAAAACTTCAGTTTATAACACATTAACACAGTAAAATCTCAAAAAATTCACAATATGTACTCAGCGCTACATCTAGCTAAAATATTGTTACAAAACACATTTAGATATAAAGTGACATGAAACTCTTGGTAGCAACTATGACAAAAGCCCTTTGCAAATAAAGCTTAGTAGAGTAGACAAAGTACAACAGACACTTAAGTTCATTCCTCTTTCACAATAAATGATAAAGCCCTAAGATGAATCAAAGATTCCTTATAAATAAAAGCCCAAAGTCTGAATATTCACAGAAGACAAAAGGTACTTTTCTAGGCAAAATATACTATACATATATTTGTATAAACATAACATAAATGGTATCATATATGATTCTTTTATTTCTCAGTAGACAAAGACATGAAAGCAAATGATATTGCAATTTAGCAGGGAAAGAAGAAAAGCATGTGGTTAATGCAATACATAGCTGTTGACAGCATAATTCATTGGGACAGATTTTAGCCCTTAATGAAAACTATCACTGAAACTTGTTGAAAGATATGGCTTTCTTTTTTCTTATAAAGTGCCAATTTTCTATGGATAACGCTTGAATTGTGTCACAACTATTTCAGCAATATAAATCAGTAAATTGTTTTCAGTTTGAGTAGTACTTTAAGTAAACAAGCTGTTGTTAGTCAGCAGTGAGCTTGGTACTAATTAATTAACAAGCCTGTTGAATGTTGCAATTTCACCTTCAGAGTAAAGGAGCGCAAGACTAAAAAAAAGAAAAAAAGAAAAAGAAAAAAAGAAAGAAAATAAGGAAAAAGAGCATCATGCCAGTGAATAATTTCTTCTTTGAAGTACGCAAAATTCAAAATGAACTTGGTGTTTTATTTGGTCACTACTCTAGCTCCATAATAAATACTGACAACACATTTAACAGGAGCATACTATATGTAAAATGTTATAATATACATAAAATCTCTTACAGTAAGTGAATGTTCAATTAATTCAGTATCAGCATCAGAAGTGAAAGCATATTAAGGATCAACACTTTCACTACATTTCACTACATCACATCTGAACAGCCCTACTGGTGTCTGCGGGCTACTCCCTAGGTCTATAGAGGCCAGTCTACAAAGATCTGGTGATATTCAGCTTAAAATTTCAGGAACCCTGGTGTGTTAATGCTGCTCATCTCTTCTGACCATGTTTTAGAAGGAAAGAGATGTCTACAGCTGGGGTGATGAGTTAGGTACAGAAAAGCAGGTGGAAAGCTTGAACAGTGAAGATCATTTTTCCATCAGTAGCTAATTCAGTCCCGCTGGAGGCAGCTACATCTGCTGTGCTAAGGTGGCAGAGGAAGTGAGGAATTCAGTGGTGGGTAGGGATGCTGTTGGGAATATCCTACTACAAAATTACCTTCTTTTCTTCTTTTTTTTTCCTAAATGGATGTATTTAACTGAGTTCTGAACTGGACTTCGGCTTTGTGGTTACAGCATGGCCAATATTAAAGAAGAGGTAAACTGAAGGGTGACCTAAATCTCTCAGTACAGCTGCATTTTCTCCAGTAACTAGGTCAGAACGATATTCTGTGAATAAAGTATGAGATATACAAGGTAAATATTAATCTTTGATCACATGAACAGTTCCTGTGTCTTGGTGCAAATGGTAGAAAGTAAGCTTCATTGCCTGCCTTGATAAAGTGGTTATATAGTACAAACACTTCATAATGTACTGAGCTCCCATAAATCAATTTGAAATTAGTTTACTGTCAACTTGATAAATCTCATTTTATCATTATACCTTGAAGGTGATTTAACACGTATATCACAGTGTATAATTTACACCATATTAGGGATAGATAAGAAAACAAGTGTTCCAAACCAATAATTATTGTCACATTCATTTATAAATTCTGCTATGTTAAAGCTTTGAATACAGTTTTGAATAAAGCTTTCAGATACAGTTTATGCATAATCATAATTCTAGTGTGTAAACTCTGAAATCTCTTGAGGTAGATATAACTCCAATGTACTCTATCCTTTTGTGGTTTATATAGCCAGTCTTTCCTAAGACTGGAAACAGGTTACTGGTCAACAGTCAGTTTAAGTATGAATAGTACTTGAACTTACAAGAAGGTTTGCATATTTATTTTTCTGTTGGCTTTTACTGTCTGTGATAATCTCAAGCAATGGAAACGCATGTGTAGGAAGACATTCAGATTAGTTTATGGGATCATCCATAATGGAGAACATAGATGATAATTTTCTCCAATTACCCAGTTTCTTGTCCCCTTTAATTACAAAAGAAATTGAATACTATATTGTGGAGTAACATATACATATGATTACAACTGGGTTCACAAAATTTAAGAAGCACAATGTATGCTTATTCACAGTGGATATATGGGTAAGTAGAGGCATGATACTATGTATACTCATGGCTTTTCTGCCTTCCAAAAATGCGCTCAGTCACAGCATAGAGTGGTAATTACATTCCAGAGCTACCTGCAGAAACTGTAGTTTTCATTTTCTCACTGAAGGAAAATGGTGGTTTTGTTACACAATTGGAAGTTATAGCTATTTGATTCCGTGCAGGCAGTTATCTCAGCATCTGTAAGTGGATATCTGATATTCTTTTCATATGACTACAGATACAACTTTACCGCACAACAAAGTACAGTGCAGGGATTTTTGGCCTCAACCACCTGAGCTACCAAACAAAGCAGCAGTCCTGTGCTAATGCAGAAATGATCCTTCTGGTATTTAGCTAGCATTTCTGCATGGTTCTTCATTTAGTGGAAAGAAGGTTACCCAGCATCTACTGTTTCATCACAGTGACCCAGAACAAACAGTCTTGCCATTGCTAGTGATACCGAAAAAACGGTCGAAGAAACTCTCTAAGACTCGATTTTGGAGTTTTAGAAAGCAGGCATTCTTTATTGCAGCACTGGGTGCACGGGGGATTGCTCCACCTATTGTGCACACCGTCAGGCCTAATTGTGCAGGTTAAGTACATGTTCTACATACATATTCACTAGATTTCCGAGAATTGTTATACATATTCATTAGTTTTCTGGGAAATTATTAGCATATGCAAATGCCCTTTACACAGGTGCATTGAAGGTCTCTGGTGGTCTTCAGGAGTCCTCTGGTGGTCTTCCATAGTCTTCCTCACTTGTCCGCTACTTGACCCTTCTCGAATGATTCTGCGCAGTGTGATCTTCTGCATGTTTGATACATCTTATCCTAAAGAATGCTCATTAGTGCTTCTATTATCTATGCTTACATTTTGACGTAATTCATATGGATACTTCTAAGCTAAGTTATCTAAAAGGGCTAAAGTCCTTATCCTCTTCAGAAACTGCAAGGCCATCCAAAAGCAATTTCTCACACATTTTGCAACATACAGAACCCCCATCCACCACTGATCAGCAAACAATCGGGCAAAGAAACAGCAAGGCCATTGTACTCAGAAAAACATCCTGCATCACTAGTAACAAGCCACAGGTTAAAATTTTGCTAACTTTGCTGTACGCTAAATGTGTGATGCTGTAGCCTTGGTCAGTCAACTTGCTAGAAAACTGGCTGCGTGAACTCGAGTTTGGTGCCGGGTATCTCTTGTTATGATATGCAGTTTAAGTGTGAGATAATAGCACAAGTCTTGAAAGTATGGGCTCAAGCTGGGAAAAAACCTCACTAATTGTCAGTTGCTGGTCACTGAAGAAGACACCAGCCTTGAGAGCTGAGAAAAGACTGCTTCAAGAATTACAAACAAAAGAAGTAGTAGCCAAATGAGAAAAAATAGCCGAGCAGCAGCATAAGGCACCTGCCATGGCCAACAGCCTGGCAATGAGCTGAGGGCAGCCCAGGTTCGCTGGGGGCCGGCGGCTGCCTAGAAACACTTTGCCATCGGAGGAGACCTCCAACCGAGGGAAGAGGGCTGGAAAACTCTCACCACGGGAGCTGTGGTTGCAGAAGCACTGCAGGACAGTGGAAGCCAGGTGTGGGGCCTTGGGCTGCCCGCCAGCTCTGGGGTCCAGCTCTCCCTCCCTCCCGCCCCTTGCCTGCTCCCAGAGCCCCCTTGAGGGACCTGGGACCCATCTGATGGTTCTCCCAGACTGTGTGTGATACTGCAAGTGTGCACGTGTGTATGTCTGAGTGCATATTTTCCCCCACAATTCTGCACGTTTTTACTTTTTAAGGCTCCAACCCCTCAGTAAAGCTCTACTGTCTGTAAAGCCAAGTTGGGTAGTTATGATTTTGGGCAGCAGTGTTGCACTGCAACGTACAGGAGACAACCTTCACCACAGACTGTAATACGGATAGCAGAACTGAAGCACCTTACTGTTCGGTACATTCCACAGAATTTCACTTAAAAAAAATAAAGTTTATTTTTTAAATTTAAAATTTAGGCTAGAAAATAAGTGAATTACTCATGATGATGAGTTCCTCTGGAGTTCCTACTAAACTGCACATTGCTTAGAACCATGAACATCAGATTCAGACGTTGTTCAGCAATTTTCTCCTGTCTTATATTTAAATATAATCATACAGACTTATGTTCTGTGTTGTATTTTAATAAGGTAAAGTCATACATCATGATAAAATATTTGCTCTCTCTCTCTTTTTAATATGTATAATAGGTTAGACAGATAAATATAAGGGAATCAGTGCCTGATCTTCCAAGTGACTTCCATGTGTACTGCTGAAACTTAATGCAAAATTTAATGAATTAACATTTGCTTTAATTAAATACTGCACCACAAATTACGTTTCTTGCTTTACTATGATTTCCTAGACTATTTTTTTAATTGATATCTTCTTCTATTAAAGGAGAAGAATATTGTCACTAATGTTGAAAAAAAATTAGAATACAACTGAAGAATGTTTGAAATATTCTCCTTCATTAAAACCAGCTTCAAATCTAAAAGCACTAGAGATATAAGACAGTGGGGAGAAAAAAGCCTCACCCTAGTTTCAGCCAACTGGCAAGATTAGAGATATCACAGTTATATCTGATTTGCAATCGTGATGAGAAAATTACTTTATGAAGTCTTTATTAAGTAGCAAATACATATACAACTATTTTTCCCCCCATTGTTATCATTTTAGAGGCTGCTTGACCTAGATTATTACTGTTTATGTAAACATACTTCTGTATTTCTAATCTGAGAAAGAAGTCTGTTTGGACCTACACCAGATTTGATGATGAACAAATGGGGTTAATACTTAATAAAGTTGCTTGACTTTTCTCTCTTTGTTTTAAATGTATTTTGGCAGGAAAAAAAAGCATTAAACCTCCTTTAATTTCTTACTAGTAGATGCACTTTATAGTGGCACAGGATCTTGTGGCTAGTTTCTCCTCCTATTATTGCCCAAGCATTTAGAAGAATATGAAGTCAGTTTTTCACTATAAAGGTCATAAATGAAATGGAATGCAGCAATGTGACAACAAACACTTTGCAGATCTATCTGAGGCCATCCTTTTAGATGAAGGATTACCTATTAAATCTGAAAGAGGTTGCAAGCTGAATAAACACCATCTAGTAGGGTCAGTGCTCCTTATTGCCATGCAATAGAAGGAACAAGAATGTTCTAGGTAGATTGGTGCTGCAGCATACATCTAAATCACACCGAAAGGATTAGAAGGTGCTGAGGTGAAATGGCACTAACAGAAATGGCAATTTTCAACAGTTTTTTTTCAGCAAGGATATGGTTAAAAAATAAAAAGGATGATTAAGTCTTTTCTGGTATATAAAAATGGCAGCCTACGCTCTCCTAGAGAGGGGACAAAAGGCAATATGTGATAAATATAGTCAAAGCAAGTCACCGGGTGCATCCGTAGGCATGTGACTGTAGAAAGTAGTTCATACAATCCTCCCAAGTCATTTCAGTGGAGTAAGATTAAAAAAAGTACCAAAGGATTTTGTGTCATAAAGAATTTTTTAAGCCATGCCCCTATGCTATATACATGGGGAAAAAATAAAATCTAGAATGAAGAAAGAATGAAGAAATGGGTTTGCAAATTGATATTAAATAAATATATTTTTATAATCCAGATCAAGAAGGAATTATTGAAAAGTGACATGCTTTTAACTGATCTGAATAAGTTCTGGGAAGTGTAACCTGCAGTATGTTTGCATTAGTTATAAGATGTGTGCCGCTATCACATTTCTAAATTAAGTCCAGGTTCTTGGCTATCTTTTAACTGATGTTTGATTGTTTTGTCTGTCTGTTGATTAAATCAAGCATAAAAAATACTCTCCTGTCTTCTTTATTTGACTGTGGCATAGAGGTGCAACACTATAAGCATACTTGAACTCTCAAGATATATGTCACCCTTCATCAACACTTGCATGAGGAAATAATATACATGCCATTCTGATTTAAATAATAAATGTACTTTTTAGAGAGAACAAAATCCAATGCATGATTATACGTAACTTGAGTCAATACACTGCGAGCTTTTTCTGGTTCATGACTTCAGAGGAAATTCTGGAGTAGCATTATGGATAGAAATTATTAATTCTCATTTCACTGATTTATTGCCAGTGGAATGAGAGTCATTCTTCTCCTATAGCAGACCTTCAACTCCCTCCTGGTGCACTATACTGTGGAACGAATTTACGCATATGTACCAGCCTACTACTGCTATTCTGGTCAGTGCTATAAATAATACAGGATATGCAATGATTAATATTTGAACTGAACTATAGATATTTTGCATACTCTTAACCTGAGCTTCTAAGGAGCTTTTGAAAGTCAAATCTTTACCTTGGCTGTGGGTGCTGAGGGGGGAAAGTACCCGACTGATAAAGTCAGCAAGAAATAAGGTTCTTTGTAATATAACACTTTCTTGAAGGCAAGTGTATGATTAATTAACCTTCAGAACTAGATCAATGATGCCAGGTTATTATCCATTTACACTGTTTTTTGTTTGCTTTCTTTATCAACAGGCTATGCTCAGTGGGAAAATTAATGGTAAATAGAAAATTTATTTTCCCTCACTTTGTGCCAAGAGGGTTTAAAATTAGATAATTGTGATAGATTAGACAGCTGGCATCAAATCTGACCTCTTTCACTGTGCTGTTTGAATGCATTATAGTGTATAACATCAGTGCCCCCTACTAGGATAGGTTTAGAGTGCAAGGCAACAGAAACATAATGTTCACACATTATGATACAAATTCCTGAACATAATCTAAGAACTTCTATTAGTTGACACTTTAAATAGCATCATGGAAAATATTTCATGTGTTTCACTGGATTTGTGTCCATTTGCTCTTACTAGATTAAAACCAGGAGATTATAGCTCATGAAGGATTTTCTTCTGAATTCTGTTCCTAAATATTTTAATCTTTTCATCACTGCCAGATTGCAGAATCACAGAAAAAGAGAATGCCTGGTTATGAGTTTATTTTTTCTTTACTTATGACTTATGTATTTAATTTTCAAATTTTTTTTTTACTTCTTTATTTCTATTTAGATTTTAGGTTCATATGTAAAAAATGTCAAATTCAGGTTACTTTTCTAATTATATTTGAATATATTTTTTATTGAGAATGGTGGGATGATTACTTATTTCTTCCAGTGATGTCAGAGCTATTAATCTTTCCTTCAGCTCTGTCACTGGTAATGCTTTAGGCTACAGTTGAGCTCTGTGTTGAGTGTATTAATATGCATGCTGTTGTTTGTCACCTCATTTATATCAGTGTTTTCAAGATAAGAACCTGATCTTCCCAGAGAAATGGAAAACTCCTTTGTTCAGTATGAGATGGTATTTTGGTATTAGGAAGCCCAATTTGTTTAGGATCTTTGAGGACTATTCTGCATCTTTTCTTGAACACAGTCTCTATCTAAGTTTGTGTAATTCATCCTTTTTGGGTGCATTGTCCCCCATTTTAGTATCTTCTTCCACCTTTGTAAGCATAAATTTAGTGATATCCTTTATCTATCAGTAGAAATGCTGCTGTCACTTTCATACATAAACAAAACCAGTAAATTATGCTCCACATAATGCATGGTACATGACATATGTGCTATGTAGTAATATTTTTTTCTGCTATTGCTACTTTCTGTTAATTTCTGCTACTCTGAGCATAAGTAACTTAACCCCAGGCACCAGTACATGCTGGGGGGATGTAGGGGTGGCTGGAAAGAGTTATGCAGAGAAGGAATGTGGGGGTCCTGGTGGACACCAACCTGCCCATGAGCCAGCAATGAGCCCTTGCACCTTGTGGCCAACAGCCTCCTGGGTTGCATTTGGTAGAGCATGGCCAGCAGCTCAAAGGAGGGGATCCTCCCCCTCTGCTCAGCCCTGGGGAGACACATCAGGAGTGCTGAGGCCAGTGCTGGACTCCCCAGTACAAAAGAGACATGGATTTACTGGATTGAGTCCAGTGAAAAGACATGAATTCATTGCACAAAAAGAGGTTACTGCAAAATCAGACTGTCATATAATTAAGAGCAATCACCAACAATATAGGCTGTACCAGCCTATGGCTGTATCTGTGGCTCAGTGACAGTCTTTGAGACAGTCAGAGATACTCTCAGTTGTAGCTGTGCTCTCCTCAGCCCTTGCCTGGCAGACTAACACCCTCAGGCCAAGAACAACCTGTGTATTGAAACACTTCAAAGTGGTTCTTTGGCAGATACTGCCATGTAGCTTCAAGAGCATAACTCTCAGGACCCCACTTTTAAACTGTGGATGCTGATGCTCTCATTGGGTTTCCCATAGAACTAGAGAGCTGAGAAATTAGTCTGTTACCTTATGAATTAATCCAAATGAGCTTTTCAGATTTTAGAAACCGGTGACTGCATTTCCTGAAGACTTTTACTCTGTAAGGATGCTCTTAGAAAATCTAGTACACAACAATAGTGGTAAACTATTGTACGTGTCTTCTGTCAAAATGGTACTAAGCCACCAAACAATAAACTGATATGTGATGGGGGATGGGGGAAAGGGGAGAGTGGGGAGAGCTGACATCCTCTTCTCCTTCTCTTGAAATTGTAACTTGGCATAGACAATTTGATTTATGGTGGCAGGGAGAGAAAGAATATACAAAAGTAACATTATGTCAACTAGTGATTAATTTCCAATGAAATATTGGAGATGGGAATGGGCTGACTTGAGCCCTGGCCAACATTTTCAAACTCCCGCATTTAAAGATTCATGAATAAATCAAAATGAAGAGAACTAAATGAAAATGTCCTAATTTCTAAGGGTGAACACCTGCATATTAAACTGACTGTTGCAGTATTAATAAATACCTACACTTCCTAAATAACTGGTTGCTCTATTTTTTTGCCCAGGTTTGTTTGTAAGAGATTACATTCTAGATTCATTCTAGAATCACACTTTAATATTCTGACTCCAAGATGACTATTTGATTCCTTAGTATGAAGGGTAACACACTCTAATTCTGCACAGTGTCTTAAGCATATCATCTGCAGGTAAAAATCAGCAACTCAGTAATTAAGGCCAGATCAGATTTACTTAAATGGCATCTGAATAATTATTTGATATATTTTTTTCACCAAACTCTGTGATAACAGTTCAGATTGTCTTTTGTTCAGCTGCATTTAGATTTTCAAAGATAAAAAATATTTTCTTGGATGGCCTAAGAGTTCTTCTGAAACTCAAACTTTCTACGTATGATCAGAAAACATGCAGTTTGAAAAGTAAGACTGTAGATTTGACTCAATTTGATTGAAGGTTTAAATATCTTCCTGAGCATATACTGAGGAAAACTAAGCATTTGTTAGATATTGCAAAAACTCCTTGCATGTTAAATTTGCAGCCTCTAGTGCAAATCAGGCATGTTCTTTCTTCCTGTTTCAACATAGAAAAAAAAGCAATGCAGAGATGATAGCTTTGTATATGTATGTGTCATGAGAGATACGGAGTAAGAACATCTCTTTAGATATTTGTTAAATGCTTGCAACAAAAAACATCTAGTTCATCACATACTCACAGAAATACTTTAAGATAGGTTCTTTTCTCTGCTCATCTTACAAGATCAGCTCATATTCTGAGTATTTTAAAAAGTGGATGGTAGAGATACCATAAATGGATTTAATCAAAAGGAGCAATCCCTTTTTTAGGTCATCCCCCAGCCCCTCTTCTCTCCAGAATTTTAAAGCAGGAAAAGCAGTGATGTAAAATTCAGGTATTACCTACACACAGCTGTAAATTTTCTCCTCTGGGAATAAATTATCTTCTGGGGATTTATGTTCACGTAAAGACTCTTGAATTTGTCCAGTAACAAAAAGTGAAGTATTCTTGTTTATTGATCTGGTCCTAGAGCTTTTTCACTTGTCTAATTAGAGTCATGCATTCTCCAAAAAGCAGCCTCATTTTGCTATCTTAATAGTTCTTCATATATATAGCTAAATATCTTCATCTTTTCTGTATTTGCGATCTGGATTTTTATGATGATTGAAAAAACTGAAGACAAAGAAAATATAGAAATATACTTAATTTGGATTGAAAGCTTAGTAGGGTAATTAATCTCAGTAAAATGGTATGTGCTGGTTTCTTTTCTAAAAGAAAAAAGAAATAAATGAGAATGTGGATATGGAAAATTTCCTGTTTGCACATTATTTCATTGTACCTGATACAAGATAACATTGTAACATATCCTTTCAAATACAACAATAATTTAGAGAGATTTGCTGTTCTAATTATTAATCAAAACACAATAAAGCCCTGTAAATATCAGGTTATAGGAAAAAGCCATGTTCCATGCAGTTGAAATCTTGCATTCAAATAAGGGGAAGAATCCATTTATAGATCACTTCCTTTGAATAGCTACTGTGAACTAACACTTGGACAGGACTTTGAAGAGAAAAATCAATCCAATTACATAATTTGTTCTTCCTGAGGGGCCGTGTATCAAGAGAATAGACACCAGTGAGAATTCAGAGAAAGCAGGATGACAACTTTGTGACTTCAGCCTTAGACACCCAGAAAGAAAGTAGAAGGGTGGGACAAATATTCAACAAACTTGCTTAAACAGCCTTTGTGATGTCAGCATATTTAAATAGAAATATATTAAAATAGCAGAAGTAGTTAATGAAAATAGGCAGAATTGCAAGTATATTCTACTCGTCAGGGTCTATTTGAGATGTGGTAGGCTCTCCCGTGATGTGACAGTTTTCACAATCCACAGTTGCAAGCTTCCCTTTCTTGTTTACTCCGTAAAGATTCAAACCTTTTGATTAGGCAAAATTTTCAGGAAAAGAAAAAAAAGATGATGATTTAAAGGCAAATGTTTCTCCAGAGATGTTTGTTTACTAGGACCACAGTACATTATTTTTGTGTTAATTTACAAAGAAGTTCAACAGAATTTCTCTTTCTTTCTCTCTTGATCTCTCTCTTTTAGTTTTCTTTTCTTTGTGAATCGAGTAGTTGTTACAGTCTGTAGTCTAAACTGATGTGTTCCCAAGGTGGCAGCTTGTTATGTCAAAGGAAGACTCTTTACTTTGTGAAGGGGTTTATTTATTTATTTGTTTATACTGAGTAAGATATTTAAGGGCTATTGTTTTTATTTGTACTTCAATAACTTCCATGTTAGTTATTTTTAGAGTGCCATATTATAAACAAATAATAAAATGTTAGTATCTGTTCAGAATGGGTGCAATTTGATGGAACAGTTATTAAAATTATAATTGTTAAAGAAAAACTTCGCATGTAGAGTTTGATATGATTATGTACTAAAATTAATATGTGCATTTACATTTATGCACCACCAAAACCAACTTTCTACTGAGATCTGGAATCTACATTTTCCTTCATAAAGTGAAAGCCAATGTAAAAGCAGAGCCAGAAGAAACAAATCAGAGCTGATACACAGAAGGTGTCAAATGATTTTAAGTGTCATATCAGAAAAATAAAAAACTACTGAGATGCTTTATCAAAAGAAACAAGATTAAATATAGGTATAAAGAAGCTACAAAATCCGCATTCCCTTGACATAAAAAAGTCAGCCTAAGTAAAACATGAATACGAAGCACAAAGTATTACTCTTCCATTAGATTTGCCTTTAAGCTGTTCAGTCTTTGTTTTGTCTTTCATTCACATTGTTCAGATATAACTATTTCCCCCTCAAATCACTCAAAACACTTAAAATAATGAGGAAAATAATCAATACGTGTTTGTGCAGCTGAACTATGACTTATACCAGCAGTACACTGTTTAAATCTGCTCTGCCACTGCAGACAAACTGCACAGAAGATCTTTAAGGTTCTTTTTACCAACATAACTTTTTACCCCCTCATAGTTTTTCCTACTTTAAGAACAAGACAGACATCGAAAAAAATGTAACAATATGCAGTAAAGGAATCAGAAAAAGTTTAAAGCATTCCGTGTCATGTTGTGCTGCACATGGGTTTTATTCTGCTTGTTTGTAACAGAAGAGGAAGCCACCTAAACCAACATTTCTCAAACTGTTCTGTTAGTCTACCTGCTAGCACATCGTGCATATATTCGCACAATTAATCCAGCTGCATTGCATGCTTGTGTAATCTATCTTTCTCTAAAACCACGCCATAGTCAGTGCTGACTTTTCAGACCCAAACATTCCTCATTAATTTCTATTCATTGCCCATCCTTCCACCACCCAGTCAAGCCCCATGCAATGCACTCCCCATCTCCGCTGGCTAATTCTGCATGTGTTCAGCCAGATGTGTGTTCAACACATCTTCTCTTTTCTTTCCTCATTCCCTCTTCCAAATTTAAATCAAAGTGCCAAAATATGGTTATATAGAATATGCAGGATAATTTTTTAAACATCTTTTCCTGAATAAGCAATTTTTGAAAAAAACAATCCACTTTGTCAGGAAGTTACTGCTGGAAGAATACTATTTATTTTGCTTCAGTTAAAGTTGTACTTCTATGATGAATTGCATGATTTTCGGAAGCTTTAAGAATCCCAGTTTCCCTAGACTTCAAAGGCAGTTTAAGGTGTTCAACATATTCTGAAAAACAGACCTAACATATATATTGATATGCAAGAATACCGTATTTTCAAATGGAAAACTATTTGGAAGAACAAGTCAATTCCACTGTTTTCATGTTAAGAAATTTCCGTGGAAGTGTAAGCCCTTAAACACAGCTAATATTAAAAGAAAGAGGAAAGAAAGCAACGCCTCTGCCCCACCCTGGCCCCCAAGGGAGACCACTTGAAAAATAAGGGACAATGTCTATTGATCAGAGAAAGTCCGCTTGCTTACCAGAGCTTTCTGCAATCTCAGCACCCATTCAGATTAAATGCTGAATGAATTGTGATCATTAGACCACAGCTAAGGAAAATTATCAAAAGAAAAGTGAAGAAAAAAACAGAAGCAATGCTCCGTATCTGAGAATTAACAGTTTCCCCAAAGGCCCAACAGATATCTGTTATAGTACAATAATTGGGTCTGCTGGGAATACTCGTCCAGGAAGAGAGCTGGTCAGTCATGCTGTGGGATACCTCTGCTGATTTCAAGCTCAGTAGCTCATTCTTCTCCCTAAATTGCCACTACATCTTTGGCCTGAAGTACTCAGTCTTGATGATGACAATATTATGGGCACTTTCTTAGGCTATTTATCACATACAGTTGCTTGGTTGAAGTCTTCAGTTATATGGACTTGAATAACTGACTGAAAAATCAGTACTAAATACGCCTCCTCCTTTCTGAGAGGAGACATCATGTCTACCAGCACATTACTAGCATGGTTCTGTGGACTGAGCCCCTTGAGGTGCTTTGGGTGGTAGCACTTTGGCTCCAGTTCTTTGCCCCCAGAAACTCTGGTGCTTCTATTTCTTTGTTAACAGGAACCCCAGTATTGCTGGTCCTCCCATACATTATGGTTCTTGTATTCATGTTCTTGCTGTGTCACATATCACCCTTCTTGGGCACCTCTTTCCCACTCTTCCCAGTTCAACTTCTGTCACTTTGAAAATAATTTCAGACCCTACCAGAGTAATATGTATAGATTTTTATACATATATTTATATAATTGTAAAGAGAAAGAAACAGAGGGGGTATTCATCACCTGCTTAAGATTTTGTTTATATACCTCACTGGTAGGAATATGATGGAGGGTCAGTCCCATTAGAACATCATAATCTTATTTTCATCTCATTAATAGAGTCACTAGTCTTCCCTGTTTGCTGTCTGGATGCTATTTACCACTGTGTTATGTTAGGAGGCAAGATCTTCCCTGGTAGCCGGATGAATTTTGTGGAGTAAGCAGGCACTCTTTTCTTATATCAACAATTCAATCTCCTGCTTGGCTGGAGGGGCTCACAGGCCTATATGGGAGGGATCACTGGGCAAATGTATTTGTCTGTGGGAAACATGAATGCTTGCCTAATTGGAAGTAATTGGAATTTTGCATAGGGAGTAGGATAGTATAGCCCTTTTCCCTTTTAATTTTAAATCATTCTGTATAACATGATCTGAAAGTTTAGTAGTCTAAGAGGTTCACATAGATATGTAAAATTGAAAGATGAACTTTCATCAGTTTTTCTCAGTGGTATCCTACCAATAGGTACTATGAAGTAAACTTAAACTGATGAGGCATTTTTCATTCATATAATTTCATCTCAGTGTTTTAAAAGTCATAGCAAGAGTTTTTAAATCGGTGATTGAACTATGAGATTTAACACATTTTTAATGTGCACAAGGGACAGTCAAAATTTACAGTGACCTTAACATTTAAATAATCATAGCTGAGAAAACTGGATTTGTCTATGAAGACAGCTGTTCAAATATTCAGCCAAACAAAGTTAAGAAGTCTGTGAAATGAGGTTGATCCCATCATGCAAGGTTGTTGTTTTCTTGACATTCTCAGTATTTTCTGTATCTACCTTGACCATACAGTCAAGCTTCATTTTAACAATGTTGTTGGTTTAGTCAGAATCAAGACATTTTATTATAAGTGCTATTATTTGCAACACAAACACATAGTAACTTTTCTTTAGACAGTCTGAGCTTGGATTTAGAGATTGGATCTGGTCTTTCTGTCTTTTACAACATGTTCTGTAATTTTAACAATATCAATAAACATCTCTGTAGGAGTTTATAATATCAGCCAAATAATTGCATTATATCAATGGCATAGTACCAATTTTAAAATTATAAAAGTTGTATAAGAAAAACAGTTCTATGTCATTGAAATTAATTTTAGTTTACAGTTGTGGATAAGCTGCTAAACCTTTTGATTGAATACATGTATTTGTTTTAGTAGTATTTTCAGGAGGAAGAATGAGTGGTTGCTGTAAGCCCTCCTGAAGAAATAACAAGCTGTCCTGTATGGTAACAACAGTGCTTACAAATACCAGGGCTTCTTTGTTTGTGTTTTTTGGTTTTGTTCCTGTATCTCAAGTACATGGAAATGAAACATGGCAGAGTTGCTGAAGATTAAAAATTAATGTTCCCATTTTCATATAAGTATAGAAATGAAAGCTGAAACCCTAAAATATATTAAACAAATTCTGTGATGCATATAAAGCAACAAGAAAAGACTGCTGATTTAAATGTGATTATTGTACGTAACTGATGTGTCCTTTCAACCCTGACTGACATAATTTTTGAAAAAAAATGTTAGCGTCTGTTAGTCTCATCTGTGTGAGACGTTAGTGAGTGAGTGGGCACAGCCCTTCTCTACTTCATCTAAGGTAAACAGTGACACCACGTACTTTAATGTTTTAAGAAACATGTCTTACCTTTGTAATACCGCAGCGAAGCCAGAGTGGCTTTGCCTGCAAGAAGTTCTGAATGTGATAACATTTTGATATGTATTTTAGAATTCTTGAATATATTTGCTATAATAGTGAAACTATTATACTGAAAGCTACTGTTTTTATTAA
Organism: Haliaeetus albicilla; assembly: GCF_947461875.1. Taxonomy (NCBI): domain Eukaryota; kingdom Metazoa; phylum Chordata; class Aves; order Accipitriformes; family Accipitridae; genus Haliaeetus; species Haliaeetus albicilla. The sequence continues at coordinate 6,731,939 of NC_091507.1, forward strand.
AGCTCAAAGTCCTCCTTTCTTCTTGGTTCATTAAGTACCTCCTGATCTTTAATAATTAGAATCTAAGAATAATTTAAAAAAAAAATTTTTTTTTTGCCTTTATTTCTTTTTTTTCCCCTTTGATTATTTCTCACTGAGGCCTTTGTTGGCAGATTTACCCGACATTACATTATAAAATGCTGAAGAATCATGTTAGATAGGTCTTCTCGTTTGTATGTATGCACTACTGTATGTGTATAACATACAGGTAAGGGCAAAAACCTCTAGTGGTGTGTAATGTAGATCTCTACTGTGAAGTAGGCCTTTTTTCACCTCAGCTGTTTTTAACTGAAAGCAGATGCTACAGAACAGAAGATGAATATAAGAAGCAGCTATTTCAGTACAGTACTTAAAAGTGCTATTCAGCAGGGTAATTCACACCTTGCATCAAGGCCTTTGGGAACAGTTGGGGACTCTGGCACAAATAAAGTATTCATTTCATCTTAATGACTTTCCTATTTTCAGAAAGTTTTATATTTAGGGATATATTGCATATATTTCTTCAGTAACTTCTCTTTCTACTTCATATGTGTAAAACAGTGAAGGATGCCATGCAGTATAAATGATTCAGTGCAGGCAATCTGAAAAAAACTGCATAAACAGTCCCAGAATAATGGAAAAAAAGGAAAGCAGTTATTGAGTATTCTAACCATGCTGCAGTTTGATACTGCATTGACAGAAGAAACTGTTATTGCCACTAGTAAATGGAATATGTAATATAGAAAAGGAAAAAAAATAGGAAGAGATGTACAGTTTTGCTTTTGAGAGATGTTTTCTTCTCCTAAATCTTAGGATCAAAAAAGTGGTGAAGCTATTTGCATTCAAAACTCAGAAATTTTGGATGGTCTGATTAATCCAATGAGTATTATCATAGATTTAGTTCTCTTTGAGGGACCAAACTGTAATAAAATAACTCCTTCTTACTGAGCATAATTAGTGTTAGACTGATGTTCTGCACTTTTAGCATCTGGACCATGGGAAACCTTCGTAAGCAGCTGTTTATGTTACACCTATGGTCAGTCTGAAGACAAAGTGGAAATGAGCAGATGATTGTCTTCAACACTGAAATGAAGTGTTAATGGCAAACTTTTTCTGGAGGTTAGACTACACTATTGTCTCAAATTCAATAAAATGTATGTGTTATGTAAAATTTAGGCTTAAAAGGGGGATCCAATAACAACTTTTTGTTATAGGCAAAATATTAGAATACAACATTTAAAAACTAACACTTTAAGAAAAAAAAAAGGACTGTGAATTTAAGGAAAAATAAGGAACAATACATTTTGTTTTATTAATGAAGAAAACAATGTACCAATCTGTGTAGTCTTGTAGGAGATTTCTGTCTGGAGGTCTGAAGAAACTGAGTTGCAAGATAGGAAGCAGGCAGAACCATTTGTGGAATCGAAGCCTGCCCAACAGATATGAAACAGAAATAATGTTTTATAGAGATAATAGGTCTGCATGTACTAGAAATAAACTGGCAAAAGCATGCAACTGATGAGCCCTGTTGTCCATACTTCACAGCAACCCTCAGTGTTTTAAGCTGTAATTTAGTTAAAGTGACGTGAGAAACTGAACTTCGAGCATTAGTAGTTGTGAGATACTTTATACTATGGTGATTAAAATAACAATGTGCTTTTACATTTATGCTGTCACTTGCATTCCTTTAGAGCTGTCAAGTAAAGTCTTGTGCAGAAGGCTTTGATTAAAAAGTATGTGTAGACAGACTCTTCAAACAAAAATACATAAACAAAGTACTCTTGTCCTGTGTATTCTTCCTATTCTTTCTGTGGATAAGAAATCACATGGAGAAGTTCGTTCCCTCCTTAGACAGGGCTTTTGATAATGCATCTCCACTGGGACTACGTATGTGTATAGTGGTTTTCTTAGAGCAGATGTAAGGTGAAAAAGTCTTGGCAGACTCTTTAATATTTACTCAGAGAGCCTGCCCAGATCTTATTCTCAGTGTTGTTGAATATTCAGTGCATGCTCTTTGCTTTATCTGATCTACATTTCAAGTTTGCAGGGGAGTACTTATATATATTTTTAATGTCAGTGACACGTGAATGCTGGTTGTATTTAATGAAATAATTATACACATGGAAAGAAGCAAGGCTTTTCTCCATTTGCATTCTGTGTTCCATTTTCCAGTTTTCCATTATTCCCAAAATATACTCCAAAAATAAGGAAGCTGCAAATTCAATAATAATAAAAGCATTTATAATATGGACTACAACTTGATAGGATTGAATGAATAAGAAAATTTTATGAATTTAGAGGGAGTTTGGGAGGGTTTGTTTGGAAGGGGTTTTGGCGGGGGGGGTTGCTCTTTGTGTGATCTTTCTAATTCACACACCACCTGGATTTGGCCAAAATAATCTACTGCTATAAAACACATAAATTTCATTAGATTAATATGAATATCTTTAAATTACATTATTAGATTACACATGCAAAGTGAGCCATGGGAGCAGAAGAAGACGGAAGTAAGAAAAACAGCACAGGGAGAAAAGAATGGTCATTTCTGGTTTTCTCCCAGAGGGAATGCCTCTTAATCTGTTTGAGAAGACTGGCTGGGAAGTCTGACAGGTTTAGCTACATACATAGTTTGGTTGAGGTCTGAACTAATGTTTTATGCTTTTCATGCTTACACTTTATGCAGAAACTAACTTTGAGAGTCAGACACAGATAATACTAAGAAGGAAATTAAAATGGCTAATTAGAATTTCAGGAAAACTCTATAGAATACAAGCCAGGTCCTTGGCTCAGTTTGGTTTCAACTCTTTAACAAGTCAGGCTAAATGGCTCTCCATTACTAGAAGCATAGAAAATGTCTATTTTAGTGTGCAAAGCTTGTTTTTTCTTTTTTTATGCTTTTGAATTTTTTTGCTAGAAGAGCCACAGACAAGGCCAGAATAATCACACATCTCCTCAGCAAAACAACACTAGAGACATATGCTCCTGTCCAGCGTCTTCTCTAATTAAATAAAGAGCATCCCTGATCTCCATGTGGAGAAAGGAACTACTAAAGATGACACTCATTATGGTTCCATTAATGTGTCCTGAAATTTAGCATGTCATCTGTCTATCATCTATTAAAGACTCTATATAATTTATGGTTAGAGAAGATGCAAGTGGAGGTAGGTGAATGTCACCAAACCTCATGCTAGGTGTCCAGACAAAACCTTTCCAGGGGTTACTGTCTGGAATTATAAAAACATTTTCATGTCTTTCCAAACAGAATTTTTTAGGCCCTTAACATTGAAATGCCATATCTTCCTATTCTTACGAATCCTTTCTGGACTTCAAAAGCTATTTTGACATTTAAGAAAGCAAGCAAAAAAGGAATGGCGTGAGTAATTTCTTGTCTCAAAGTATAGCTGGAGAAGGAACAGCTTTTATATGACTGTCACAGAGTGGTAGCTTATTGTATAAACCAGACTGAATTTTATCTGCCCTACATACTTTTCCATATGGGAAGTTTTAGCTATTTCAGGATAAAACAGATACAACCTTCATCCCTTTTGAAGAAACTGGGTTATTTTGCCAGACATAGCCTAAAGACAGATTAAGTTTAAGAGGTAGCAGAGACGATAGCCCAATCCTTACAGAGTTTGCTTCGAGGAGGTACGCACACCTGATTTCATTTTCAATTTCAAGTAATTTCTTTCAAAGCAGTTGAGGCCCTTCATCCTTTTTGAGAGTAGTGTTCTCAACTCTCATACATTTAAAACCTTCCCCAGAACAGTGCAGATTTTATTAGTTTCTACAAACCCAGATATTTTTCACAATAAGGGCAGAATTCAATAATGAGGTGTGGACATCTAAGTTTTAGATGTCTAAGTAAGAGTTGCAGCCAACACAGTATGTTGTAACTAACAGAAAACAGTGAGTAGAACGGAAGAACCTTCACCCCATCCTGAAGAAGGTGCTTATGTTTGAACAGATGAACAGCTGTCTAGACAAGATTAACTATATTAATTAGTGTTCCACTATTTATAATGGGAGCTGATATCTAGACACTTGTATTTACATGTCTACAGCCTGAAGCTTTGAATACCATTGTGGAGGAAAGGTGATGGGATGGAAAAAATGAACTAAAAAGTCCATTTCAGATGTTCCTGAAAGATATGGTTTTGAGGCCTGTTGGCCAGAAAAGGAGGCTTATCTTTGATCTTCCTTATTTGAGGAGTCATCTGATTGTGAAGTTTTTATAAAAGGGCAGAAAAATGGCAGGACTTGCTGCTCAGTGCAAATTTTTTTTGATTTATAGAGATAAGGATTTTTAATAAGGAAGAAAGGGAAGATCTAATCTATTCCTTACTGTCCCCCAATCTTTTCCTTCAGCTCTGAATGCAAAGCTAAGTAACACAAACAGATTTTCCTCAACAAGTTTTTCTTTAAAATTGTTGATTTCTTGTTTATGTTGCTTTCTGAAATCCTAAAACCTGAAATCCCATTCAGGATTTAGTTTAAAAGTAGAATGAAGAGTTTTAATTAGCCTCTGAATTTCTTTGGCTAAGCTAGGTTAGGACTTACTTTCTTTGACACACAATCTTTAAAGAAGCTAATTGGGTTGTTTGGATTTGGATTGTATATGGTTATGTTCTGCAACTAAGTACTTTATAGCCAAAGATAAACCTCGATCTTGGAGAAATGGGAGAGTTCCATCATTTTCTTTCAGAGAAACTAAAGCAGAAATTCTAGCCTAAGTTTTGTCCTGCTCTACTGGGAACAGTAGAGCAGCCCTCTGATTTTTTTTTTTTTTTTTTTTGTCTCACTGTTAATCTCTTGCACACCTTCTACATTTAATTCTCAAAGCCTGGAATCTCTCTGGCAGCTTGGCCTTCCCACACTGCAGATATAAATTCAATACAGGGAAAAAAAAATTACTCTTTTACACTACAGTGTTGTGGCTAGTACAATGATACCTTGCAAACACCTGATGACCCATCCTATCTGTATCTCCACCCCGTCTTCAGAGGGCACATTCAAGACTGAAACAGGGCTATTGCAGAATCAGGACTGTGAAGAGGATGTTTTTTGGGAATGGTGCCATGCTCTGTGACTTCTCAGGCCCTCTAGGACAGTGTTCTCTCCTGTCATCCAGATATCCTCCAATGATGAGGAAATAGGAACACCTTCTCACCACCCTCTCCTCACATATCTGCAAGAAATAAATAGTGAATGTCCAGGAATGGCTTCATTCTTGGTGGTCTGCTCCAACTCTTGAGGAGAATATGGTACTCTGAGGGAACAGATTCTGGAGAGCTGTCCATTCTCTTGTGGAGACTTGTGAAAAAAAGAAAGGAGAGAAAAGCTCTTGGAAGATGCAGAGTAACCTGGCATCATTATTTGAAGGACATGGATACCAGCTTGGAAGAGGAATGGTAGCAAGAGACTCTGAAGATGTAGTGACAGTGATAGCTGTTGCTGAGTGTCTCCTCCATCTTTCTCTGGATGTAGAACTCCTTATTCTGAGGTATCAAGCATGGCTATAATGCTGGAGGAAATATGATCCGGCATTTTCAGCCCATTTTGCAAAACGATGCCCTGAAAAGTTGCCTGCTCTAAGGAAATAAGTGTTCTGTCCCTGCCATGGGGGACATGTGTCAAAGGACTGAGATTTATTGCCATCCCACAGACCCCTCTCCAGGTTCAAGAGTTTGGCCAGAATATGAAAACGGAGCAGCCTGTCTGAAGATGTCACTGCAACCTCATATCCTCTCTGCCTGACACCATATGCATACTTATTCTTCTGGATTGTGGTGGTTACATTTGTTTCCAGGTTGGCCTACAAAGGGAGGCCATGGGGGGGTCCACTTAATTTTTTATTTTAACATTTGATAGTGCTATAGGCTCAGTCATGTTTGTCAATTGCATGAATCAGGTTAATGTTGTAGTTTCTAGAAAGGCTTGTGCTTAAACTGAGTCTGCCTTTGTCATACCAGGCCAGACAGTATTAGATCCAAATTAATTCTGACCATATTAGGCCTCTTATTTGGTCCCATTGATGCAATTAAATTGCCAGATTTGACAATGTTAAAAACAACAATGAGATTAATAAAAGAAGAAAGAGTAATTAAATATTTGAACTGTAATTATTTTCTGATAAATAGAAATTAATAGGAAGAATGAAGATCTGCCTGGTTCCTGACTTCCTCTGTCCTGCCATTCTCTCCACAACCTGACTCCTGCTTCCTGTACTTGCTCACTCGATTTTGGCTCTGTGCCACCTCTGTGCTGGAGCACTGGTCTGTAGAGCTATGTTTCCAAACAGGTTGCAGAAATTTTGGACCTACTGCTACTTCTTTATATGTTTGATAATACTTCTTTATAGATTAGGTACCCTGAGTTTTGTAAACGTCTGTGCCAGACTGTTCTTCACTGCCTGAAGTGCAGTGTTACATTTTGATGCTAACCTCCAACCATAAATCCAACATAACTTCAACTGAGAGTACTGAGCTGAACTTACACTAAAGTTGTCAGAGATCTCTTGCAGTGAGTTACAAAACTGCAGGAACCTTAATAAGCTATTCAAGGTGGGGGAAAATAAATTAGGAGAAAACTTAGTGGAACTGATTTAATTAGGGGATTTCACAGTTAATTTTTAGTTCTTTATTAATGTATTGTCTATCTGGTTTATCCTAGTCAATGTACAACAAATGGTGGGAAAGCAAAAAATAAAAAAAATATTTACTGTAAATGAGAGGAAAAAAATATTCTGCTTGTGAAGGTCTGTGCTGGCCTGAAATATTAAAAGTAAGTACATCAAGATTTTACAATTTATCTATTACATATTACACTAGCCAAGATGTTTACCTCTTTCACTGCTGGATGGTTTGTATATTTTCTTTTTATAAGGATGCATAATCAGGTTGCAAGTACCACAGGATCCTTATTTTTAACCTTTCCCGCTGACAAATCACAACTTCCAGGTAGCTGATGATTAAACCCTGAGGGTCTGGAATTCCGAACTGGAATGCCTTGTAAAGGATCAGTGAAGCGCACATTCACTAGAAATCACAGAAAAGACAAAAGGAATGGTAGGATAAGAATGTGGTAGATTTTGTTTGAACAGATTCTATCATACTTACTCTATTAAGAAACAAGGAAAAGCACCAAAGATACTTAGATTAAAAGTTATAGTTGTTACTGCTTAACCAGAGAAAAAATTCATAGAATCACAGAATGGTTTGGGTTGGAAGGGACCTTAAAGATCATCTAGTTCCAACCCCCTGCCAGGAGCAGGGTCACCTACCACTAGACCAGGTTGCTCAAAGCCCCATCCAACCTGGCCTTGAACACTGCCAGGGATGGGGCATCCGCAGCCTCTCTGGGCAACCTGTTTCAGTGCCTCACCACCCTCTTCTTAAACAAATGTCAAGCTTATATCCAGTCTAAATCTGCCCTCTTTCAGTTTAAAACCATTGCCCTTTGTCCTGTCACTACAGGCCTTGGTTTAACTGAAGTGGCAGCTGGAACTAGAAATACAGTTCTTCAGAGAAAACGGGTTATGTTACAAGATCTAGTGCAAGCAGAGTTAATCCATGAACTTCTTTCTAATTCCACAAGTGGGCTGGAATAAGTGCACCTTGTTTTATACAGTTTATGATATTTGGTGTCTAAAACTGGATTTCAATTAAGTCAGATAATTTTCTGATGGCCTAAAGCAGATACTATTGGATAAAATATGAGTCTTTCCATTAGTTTCAAAGAGTTTTAATACAGCTTTCTACAGACTGGGAGGTGCGGAATGTGTATTGTCTTCAGTTTAGGAGTTTCATGCTTCAAAAATTCAAAATTTGAAGTAGCAAAGTAAATAATTGTAGCTTTTTCCTCAGACCTTTTATATGACTTCTCAAAGCTTACTTTCATAAAATGACACAGTACAATAAAGCTGTTTCTACACATTAGCAATGCGATGAACATTCAATAAAGGAAGATCAAGATTGATATTTTACACAGTGACTTTACATCCTTCAGCTTGGTATTATAATTACAATAAACAGTCCAATATCAATATTCCTAATGTATTAAGTTCTGTTCATTTATTAAACAGTGGATGATTAAATTAAATACAACTTCAGCATCTCATTTGACTCTCTCATCTACAAGTCTGAACAAACCACTTGAGTGGAAGTGCAGTTTATTCTGGTTTATAAAATGTAGTATCCTGTTACCACTACCATTGTTTTTCCTTAGAAAGTCAGTATTGTGAATTTCAGTGAAATGCAACCCCCCCATTGGGAGACTTGCAGAAGACATCGTATTCAAGGAGTTGGTGATCATGGACAAGCCGTGTCTGCTCTACTGGGGCTCCTACTTAGGTCTTGAGAAACTTGTATGCAATTAATACAATCTGCAACTTACAGATATCTGAGAAAGGTAAACTTTTTCAATGTATCTGAATTATACACTGGACTATATAATCATATATACAATAATATAATATAACAGTGAATGATACAATCTAGACAAACTTAAAAAAAAAGGAAAAAAGGAGTGGAACGTATTAATCCTCACTGGGAGACTGTTGCATGTTTAGGAGCTAGTGACCCACATCACAGCTAACATGAGCCGGCACAAGCCTGGGCTGCACCGTTCTGCATGTCCAGAGTGGTGTTCAGGTCCGCGCTGTGCCGTGGACATCCCTTGGCCACGGGATGAGCTCAGCTGGCTCACCGTAACGGACGAGTCCACAGGTGGCTCCCATTTGGTACCAGCAATTACGCCACCTGCGTGGCCTTGCCTTTGTCTAACAGAGCAGTAACGAGTCCTCATGAGAACATCCTTTAGGAATAGACTTCTCTTGTGAGTAAACTGGAGAGTATCTCAATGGACCAAAAGGGAGAGCTTCTCTCCGCAGTCAGGATCTGCTCTGGTCTGCACGGTGTGCCGGAGGAAAAGCCAACCAGGATCTGTCCAATGCTGCATGAACACGAGTGCCCAGCATCTGACAGGATGTAAGATTCACTCACTACCTGTGTTCCCTTTCTTATTCTGACTTCTTAAAGCAGTTATTAAGCTACTTGTTTTCGGACCTTTCTTATCGGATCCAGAAAAAGCCCTGCTCTCATGTCACCCCTCCCCAGTGCAAAACACCCTTCCTGACATTTCTAGCTCAGTTCCAGAAAAAAAGTCTTGGAGCACAATGCTAAATTAAAACAGAGCTTAGAAACATTAAACTAGATTAAGACAGAAACTAATTTATTTCATGATTACACTCACCACTCTGACCTGGAAGTGTTTCAAAGCAATTTTTTTCATCCATTCCACAAAGCAAATTAATGTAAGAACAGGGAGCCTTAAGTTGCTAAGGCTTTTTAGGTCTGTAAATAAGTGACATTTTCTTTTATCTTATTTCCCTAAAATGCATATAATGCCCCTATGAAATTCTGGCTGTACAGTTTTAGTTATTACCAGTTTGCCCTACCAATGTGCCAGTGTTAGTGTACTGTTTGGTGATGCAAACCTGATTACAATGGTAGCGCAACTGAAATTATTTTATCCAGAGGCATCTCCTGTTTATAACAAGTCTATAATCATCATTACTTTCGTCATTTAGCTAAGACACAAAAGGGTTGTTTCATAATAAGATCACTAAGTAAAACTAAGGTACCACCCCGCTTATATACCAACTGCTAATACTTAATTGTTTGGAACATATTGCACATTTATATATGTAGTTCCAACAAAACATGTTAGAGGCAGAATGAGTGATGATTTTGTAATTAAGACCTCATTTTCATACATATTGAGCTACATCCTAGAAGTAAATGATAAAATAGGTTGATAAAATAGGTAGTGGCTCAACACTGCTTGATACATGGGAGTTTTTAATTATTTGTATGTGATGTTCAACAAGAGTCCTGAAGCTTTTCGTACTATATAAACACACCTGGAAATTGTTTGACTGCTTCGTGATGGAAATGAACAGAAATCACTGTCTTGCTACTGATGTGACTTACAAGCTGTATGCGTGGAACATAACATTTCCACTGGATAATACCTGTAATTAGGAAACCCAAGAGCGCTTTCAGGCTCTTACAATCTCATGCATGCCCCAGCTCAGTCTCAGTATAACATCAGGAGACAGCTATTGTCAGGTGACAGCTATTCACTACACTTTCAGTTACAGAAGGAGAAGCTAAGCATGTAGGCAGTGATAAGAAAGTGAGTACTTCATCTTCACATCTTAGAAAATAAGTCTGCACGCAGTCTTTGCTGCAGGGGGATTAATTCTTCTTTGGACCCTCTTCCACTCTGTCAGCATGGCTTGACATGTTGTCATGCTGTTAAGAGCAGCACAAAAGAGACACCAGCTGCTTTGGACCACCTTTTTAGAACCTTAGAAGGTGAAGAAGAAGGGACCTGCTCAATTGCAGAGCACAACAATATTTACTATATGACCAGTTAAATATGTGATCTTTTCTTTTTTTCCTTTTTTTTAAAGTTTGTCTAGATTGTATCATTCAGTGTTATATTATATTATTGTATATACAATTATATAGTCCAGTGTATAATTCAGATACATTAAAAAAAAAAAAAAAAGATATGTCCAACTTACCATCTTCACAACCTGCTTTTTCTTTTTCTTTTTTTTTCCAGTGGAAGCTGTGTTGAATCTATAGCTGAACTAGACATGCCAGTGATAACTGTAATCTAGTGTTAGATTATGGTTTTAAAAAACGAATGTGAATCGTAAGTTTTGAAGGTCTTTGCTTGGTTTGAAGTATATAAATGAAAAGAAGTAAAGGAAAAATATGCAGGAATTTAGGCAGTACTATGCAAGCACCACTGGAAAGAAAGATTCTGCTTTGAAAAAAGATCAACCCTGCCTGATGTTGTAAGATAAACAACATTGAAATACCATTTTGATAAGAATGAATGTTTCTCTAGTTCAGTATTTTGTCTCTAACCAACAGTATATTCTAGGGCAAATAGTAATTAAGAACACAAGAAGTATATGGTGAAACCACCCACACTTTCTCAGTGATCTATGGCTTAAGACTTTCTCTTCAAGAGTCTGCAGCTTTATACTTGATAGCCCTCAGTGGCCTGTTCTTCCATGAATTTGCCTAAGAGCTTTTAAAATCAATTTAAATTATTAGCGTCCATAGCATCCTGTAGCGATGTGTGCCATGATGAAAGTATCCGTTGTGTCATGGAGTACTGCCCGATGTGAGCAAGGCACTGTTTTGAGGCTGCAGCATAGTGGCAGAGTTCCCACAAAGGCAGATGTGAGATGGAGTGGGCTGATCCCTGCCATTAAAGCAGAGGCTTAGTGCTGAGACCAGGTCGAAGAACAAGCAGTTGCACAAAAGCAGCCTCCCTTCTGTGAGAGCAAGAGCATCTGTCAGATATGCACTCAGAACTCAGTAGGGGAAGCCCTGTAAGGGCAGAACTGACACAGGCATGCGATCCTCTGAGCACAAGAGCTAAAAGTCACTAGACAAAATATGGTTCGTTCATCTCCAACAGGCTTGTACGTTTGTATTATGGATTATCCAAGGAGAAATTAAAAAAAAAAAAAAAAGCTTCTGGTTATTTCTCAAAACTCATATCTACGATCTGTAGAGCCAATTATCAACATTTTAACTTTTTTTTTTTTTAAATCTGGAAGAAAAACTATAAACAAAACACTTCTAAATGATTATCAACTATAATTAATTGCAGGTAAAAAGGAAAATAACGTTGATCTATCTTGCAATATGTAGATCTCCATAGAATGAAGTATGCTAATTGCCTTTGTGCTTCAGTTTTTGTAGTGAAGAGTGTCTTAGATGTTTGTTTATCCATTCTAGGTGTATGTTACTATGGAAATCTAAGTAGGTGTTTCTCTAGCTTCTTTTGTCATCCTTCGTTAGCCATCCATAACTACTAGTATCAAGCAATAGCTCCTGCCTAACTTAGCTGGAAATTCTCACAGGAATGTGCTTTATGAAGAACAGTAATTAAAAACAAAATAATGGAGACTCAGATGAACAGAATTCACATAAAATTAGAAAAGGAGCAACCAAATTATAGTTCAGTAAGGATGCCTCTACTGGCATATAGTTATAACATACAGTTATTTCAAAATTTTTAATAAATTTTTATAATTTAGAAACCATATCCAAGGGTAAGCGAGATCAGGATTTAGTGATTAAAGCAGCAAAAAAAAAAAATAATCAGATTTTATGTCCTGCTTCTATTTAATAACAAATCATTGCTCATGTCTTTTTAGAGTTTTGTGTAGGAAGCACTGCTGTTCCAAAGGCTAAGATTATGAACCCTTTCCCCACAGGTTTTTATATTTGAAGATAGGTCTGCATAACATTTCTAAACAGATCTGTGCTGGGCTCTAAGTCAAATGTTTGCTCATCCAAAAGACATATGTCTATATGCTGTGCCTGAGTTTATAACCCATTTGAGCTTCTTAGACTTTTAATTTGAAAACAGTGATATGCTAATACTGTCACTGGACTTTGCATTAAGACAGGTCTGGATCTGGCAAAATTAAAAAAAAAAAACAACAGAACATATAAAAGATAATGCAGACATGGACATTGCTTTCCACCAAAAATCAGGTGGAAACGGAAAATGACTGTACATAAAATGAACTTCATTTATGTCTAAACTTGAGAAATTTCAATTTAAAGTCATCACAGATATGTTCTGGAAAAGCTACTTTAATCTAGAAAAATAACCTAAGGATGCAAGAGTCCTGCATCCAGAGAGAGAATAAACAGAAGGATTTAGAGGTGATTTAGATGTGCAGACAAGATAGTAGGGATTCTAAATATACATGATAGAAACCTTTAATCTTCATGTTTTCTTTTGGTTCTCAAGTACCAAAACCAGTGAAGCAAGATGGTTTTTTTACTTCACTTCAATTTTGTTACCTCGGTTCTACTTCAGTTGAAATTTCTGCTCAGGGCAGAAATGCTGCTTTGGATGTTGTACTAACTGCTTAGATAACCGGTGTCTGTTGTTGTTGGGAGTTAAGATTTGCATTTGTATTTCCTAATGCTCTTTGCTTGTAATTCAAGTAATACAACATTTCATTAAATGTAAATGTCATGTAAAACACTTTAGACATGCAACTGGAACAAAACAAGCATTTCACTGCTTTGAGCAACAAGGTGATATGCAAGCATAAAAGGATTGTAAAAGGCTGCTCAGATCATTAGAAGATTGACCTGATATCATACATAGTACAAGACATGAAGTCACTAAGTCAGTCATTGCCCATGAAGCAAAGAGGAAGTAGTCTAAATTCATCCACTACAAATGAGGACACTTGCAGAAAATCTGTTGACATAATGAAATCATTCTTCATGAATACTTTAAATTGATCCTGTGCTAAATTGTTTGGTCTGAATAAATAGGTACTATCCTGACTTTGTTGAATAAGATCAACTCTGAATATTACTGTACTGCGCGAGGTACTACACACATGGAAGACTCATTGTTTTTTCTGGTACTTCATGTGATGAATCAATTGAATATATGGAACCTGGTATTTAGGGGGAAGTCATAGAGCAACTGAATTAAAGAAAAAAGGTCTCTACATTTTACAGTGTAAAAGGCAGCTCATAAAAGACATTGTCAAGACCGTGATCACCATAAAAATCAGAAGAGATGAGAATAAAGAAAATAATTCCTCACAATTTAGACATTTTTGATTTCATGAGACTGGATAAATGGATAGCATCCTTAAGTCAATTATGTGCAGGGTTTTATACATAAACCCCTCCTTCCCTAAGCCTAGATTTTTCCATTTGTTTGCTGCTTCAATTTCATGCAGGAGAGCTGAAGAGGAATTCAACCAACACCACTAAGTGGGAAGTTGGAAGTTTGTGGAAGTGAACCTCTCCGTAACAGTCACGTCTGGGCGATGAGGGCGAGAGGGGTGCTCTGCCAGTCTAGCCCAGAAGAGTGGGGTCTGTTACATCTCTTGGGAAGGTGGGAAAAGGGAAAGGGAGGGCTGTTTCCCCGAGGAGAACGTCAACGGACATGTGCCAGGCACTTCCTGACCTTAAGTACGTACGCACTATTAATTTGTTGCAGAAATGACACTTAAAAACAGCAATGACAGAAAAGAAACTTCAGTTTGAAAGATCAGAGGATCATGGTGTGTCAAGAACCACAGAGCAGGCTGTGAGCCTCAGCCATTGCAGAAAATGGAGAACCAATACTGAAAGGAACTTTTCTAAAGTTGTATTTCCCGTATATACAAATACATACCTACACACAAAGCACACTATCACAACATGGAATAATTTACTGTAATGTATAATAATGACAAATGCAATTTCCTAGCTCTGTGTTAAGATCAGTGATGGACTATAGTCAAATAATTTATCTGAGGGTCTATAAAATGTTTTGATGTGGGGATAAACAGTTCACTAAATGTTAATTATATCCAAAGCAATGTTAATTTGATTTTCCCAAGATGGTGACCAACATATGAACACTGTACATTCCTAGCTCCATTTTAATTGAGAATAAAAAAGCATAAAATGGCCATCAAGGTTTTCCAGAGGGACTTGCTGTTTGGAGACATTTTATTCTAATATACAACCATGATACTTTAAGAAGAAACATATAATTTTTAATGCATTTTTACCTGGATTTCACTAATTTTCAGAATTCCAGGTGTGTTTCTTTAAACCTCTGTATGAAATTACATCAAGGTAAATTTTTAATGCTGTACTTTTGTGACATTTTTTTCTGCTGACAAATTTAATTTCTGTAGGTTGCCCTTGATACGTTTAATACAAACCTTACTTTATAGCTGAGTGTTGCCATTTTGTTTAACTGTGTTTCTCTTTTCCGCTAGATTATGGGGCTTTTTTTTTTTTTTTTTTTAACCTCAGTGCATTTTTCCTCTGTCTTATTCTTAATTGTTTTTTTAATTAAATAATGTGTTTTACTTCAGGCATTCACTGGATCATAAGAATTAAAGTTATTTGCCAGAGGCCATGGTAGATTACAGATGAATATTTTCCCTATAGGCAGAAACCAAGAAAGCTTGGGGGGAATTAAAACATCAGAATGTACTGTCTGAAAGTGTTGTGTATATATAATCTTACAGTGGGAAAATGTCACCATAAAACTATTTTTTTAGTATGTCTATTACTTTCTTTACAGATTATTTCACACTGTGCTCAGCCAGTTCTCCTAAATTCCCATATGTCTCTTCCACAGTGAAAGAAATACATTTGAATCCTTGGATAATGTGCTTTGCTATTTAGTTTTCAGCATTTTCTCTAGCAACAGCAATGTATGAATGGCATCAGAAATACTTTTAATGACTTCATTAATGAAGCAGATATGTCTGTACAGTCAAATTAGATTGTACTATATAATCCAACACAGATTGTTTGTGGTTTGAATTTCTTTTCTTCATGTCACTGTCTCATTAGGCACTTTTCTTCCTCAAAAAACTTGTTTTCTTGTCTGTCTGTTTTCTTACATGCATGTTATATACTCTCATGGAAATACTAAGGTATTCTGAAGCAACAGTTTAAATCCAAAATATCTGTGTATGATTACAGTAGTCGGAAACCTTGTATGCACTTCTGAATAAAGGCCACAAATTAGGACTGCATGCTTCAGTCCTTTAAATTCAGGAATATCTGCTGCTTCTGATAACATTGTTTCCTCTTGTCTGTGTCAGAATTTATTATTTCGTCTATGGCAAATGATGCAATTCTTAAGGGAGGCATAAATCTTTCATTTACTAGTAGAGAAGGGGAGAGGAGGAGCTAGGAAGGCTCTTAAACTTCATTCTCTGCTCAGTTCATCACTGGGGCTTTGCTGCTACCCAGAACTTCTGAGACTGTGTGAGAGTACGGGCAATGGCTTCTTTTCCTACCCGGCGAGTACTGCTCATCCATAGCCAGTTCATTTATAACAGTTTTCTGCCATCAAAGCTCAGTACATATGAACTAAAATCAATGCAGACAGAATCATATTTCCATGATATTTCATTTGATATTCTAATAAGGTATTCAAAAGTCATTTATTTGTTTTAAATATATTTTTATGATCAGAGCAGATATTTATTATGTGTGTTTTTTTTTAAATTGCTTATTTTAGCAATTTGGGGAGTTAAACAAAAATTTACCATTTAATCACGGAGAATAAAGAGGAACAGTGCTGTTCACTATTAAAAATAAAGCTGCTAGTTAGCATGGGTTGTTAATTTTCTTTTATTTTCAGGAATAAATTAAAATTTTGTTTAATGTAATGCTATAAAACATTTTAAAATGAAAATATGTTAAATTGCGATCTCAAGCATTTTGAATCGGATCATTTGAACCAAAATAAGTCAACCAAATTGAATTCATCAGCTTTTAATACTAATTAGATCATTGGATAAAAGATACTGCTAGTGAAAGAATTATGCCCCAAGAAATTAAGTGAGGTCAGAGGGAAACAACTGTGATGTCAGAAACCTGAAAAAAAAACCCAAGAAGCTAAAGCAGCTAGTGCAGAATGGTAAACTACATACAATGAGAAGAACAGAAATAAAATAGAATATCAATCATGGAAGAAAAATTTTGAAGGGTTGTGCTGCTTGGGAATGGGAGAAACATTAGTTGACGTGTTGCACAGGGGAGGTTTCAAGTGCAAGAGGAATACTTGTTGTATGTTAGACATCCGAAATAACTAAGGTAATATAAATGAAATAGAACTTGTATGGGTCAAATATTAAGGTAAGATGTTAAAAGGTGTCTTATGCAAGTAGGACTGGAAATCTGTTATATTCCCAAATGACTGGATTTAGAAATGGATAGCTGTTTACCTAGAGGAAAAAAATAAACATGTCATTAAAGAGATTTTAAATGTTAAGATACATTCGAGATAACAAATACTATTGATAACGGCAGGCTTAATATTTTTTTCTGTATATGATAATTAACAGATGTCTTCATCAGATAGTCACAGAACTATTAAGAGGTGATTTAATTTCAGTTTGTTTACTTTCATTTTGATGAATGGTAAGATCATAGCAAAAATGGAAATGATAACAAGTTTATTTAATTTAAATTAAATGAAACATACCAAAATCCTGCTTTCAGAAAAGATTATGTGAATTACAATGAAATATTCAAGGAGCTGAATAATGATGAATCTTAGATTTTTTTAAATCACAAACTCACAAATTATCTGGAATTTGTATTCCCTCCTGAAAAATATAAATGAGAAAAAATCCCCTGATGCTTTCATAGATAGTTTGGATTAATAGTTTGAATCTCAGAAATTATTAAGTAGAGGGTCTATAAGCAATGGACATAGACATAGATCATAAAGGAAGGTATTTTAGAGTTCAAGATAGAGACCTGGGTGAAAGTCACTGGAAGCCATACATAGCTGGACCTGTCACAGACATTAAATCAAAGAGGTTCCTTTTTTATGTGGATTAAGGAAAAGTAAGCAGTAGAATAGAATGAAATTAAAAATAGTCTAAATACAATCGCAAATCTAAGTGGGTTTTATCTCTGTTTTCAAAGGAGGACATTAATATTGTGTCTAGGAGCAGAGGCAGAAGGACTAAAGGGAATGAATGTCTGTTGTTCCATTGAAGTTAGAGGACAAACTTCTCAATTTAGGGAATCTTTTTGCCATAAATCTGAAATAACTGTTACACAAAAAAGTAGTTCTGTTAAACACTTTCCCCTCCCCACCCATATATATCTGGTTTATATGTATATGAAAACATTTTTTAGAGAGAGAGAGAATTATTGGGAAAGACAAACCTTGGTCTGGCAGTCAGATTCTCAAGGAATTGTCTTGGAAGGAAAGGTTCCCTTTTAAACTGAGCGTAAAACTGAAATGATGGCGTATAGAGAGCTGAGTAACAAAAAATCTTAGCTACACTCTTGAGTTACCAACAGGATGAAGAAAGGGAAAAAAGCAAATATTACTCTAGAACCTGTCAGAAAGAATGTTATTTCTCTCTTTCTCTGAAAAGAGAGAAATAAAGATGCAACTTTCAAAGCATCACTGAAATCTCAGATTGCACTTCTCAGAAGATGATTAACAGTTTGATATTATGTTAATGTAAACATACAAACAAAAAATGTCAGTGGACCTAACCATACTTTAATGTACAATGTGTATCTCAAGAAAACTATTTTTCACTGAAATGAAACAGAATTCTCACTGGCTGGTAGTTCTGAATTTCTATCACTTTAATAATAATTCAGCCACAATACTCTTGAATAACTTGTTTCTTTATATCTTTAAAAATCAAATATGATTTTAAAAAGCCATAGAAGCACATCTGATGTTATATTTTGTATGTTAAAATTGGTAAATCTAAGCATAATGTCATTTTTGTACTAAGGACCAAGGACTCTAGCCTATATCATACGACAAACGTATAGCCTTATTATTTAGCATTGAAACCAGTGGGTTAATTCTCACATGCTTATATAGGCAAAGTATGCATCTTTCTGAGATGGATGAATTGCAGAATCCAATTTTGTGAACATTTGTATCTGTGAATTAATTCACTTAGCATGTCTCATGTCCTTACATACCAGCTTTCCCTAAATAACTAGAGGACTGTTGTACTGCAGTATCTCTGTGTCCACACAACCTTGAACGTTGAAAAAATGGAGTTTCAACTTCTAAATATAAAATAATCAAACTAATCCTACTTGAGCAAAAATGTATTGACAGAAACATCTCTTATTTTCCTGTGAATACTAACACACAGTAAACACTTCATTTCCTTCATTATTTTCATCATCCCTTTATTCAGACCTCAATGAATCTCCTTGGTAAAATTATCTTAGAAAGTGTTATTGCTGAAAGTTTGTTTAATGGCTCACGAAGTAGGGCATCCAGTGTTGTGTAACTATGGCATAGAACACACTGCAAAGTTTTTCTAAAAATTTTAGACAATAACTCAAAATGTTAAAATCCCTTTATTTTCAAGGTACATACTCTGACACAATGATTGCAACAGATAATGGGGGGACTTCATGTTAACATGGAGATTAGTATGAGCCGTGAAACTTGCCATTGCAAGTCAGTCCACAAGACATTTGACAGCATGTGTCTTTATGGAAACACCTCTCAGTCTGGCAGTGACCAAACAGGAGGTTCAATGGGACCAATAAAAATATCAGTGTAGAAAATGTATGCTATAGCTTTTACTTGTTTGCCATAATTTTCTATATAGCCTTACTTCCATAAACCTCTGTTTCTGATGTTGGTCTGTTTCTTCACAATGGAGAATAAGAGAGACCATTTGCCTGAAGCAAAGGCTATGTCAAGAATGATCATAAATTACTTTTCACAGTAAGTACTACTCTTACAATGCAGGTTAATTGAAAATATGACCACCCCCCCCGTACTACACTGGGTTCAAAGCAAACTACTGTGGATTGTATACTCCCTAGTGTACTTGCAACCTACAGGTGTCACAGGCCTCTGGTTCGGTTATGTTCTGGTTGGATGGCTTGTAATGGACTCCCACCACAGAGCTCTTACTCCTCTGATCTTGATCCACAAGACTTCAAGCACTCTATCACCCACTCCGCAAAGGAGACCCAAACATCCATGCTGCTTCCAATGCAAAAGGAAATTCCACCTTCTCCTCTTCTTCTACTCCTGCCTTTCTGAAAAAGCCTGTATCCTTCCATCTGCATATGAAGCTCTGTCTTTTGTTTGTTTCCTAGGCTGCTAGCATTGTGTGCAAGCCTTTTGTTTTTTGTTTTATGATCACATTCATGTTTTATGAGTTTTACTCCCATCACACTGGCCCAAGGACTTACCACCTGTTCCCTGACTTATCTGCAAGCTGTTATCACCATCTCCTGACATACCTAGTTTAAAACTTTCCTCACAAGGTTAGCAGATGCTGGGAAAGGTGCTCTTGTCCTTCTTTGTTAGCTGAGCCCTTTATCTTGTGGCAGTTCTTATTCCTCAGAGACCAGATGTCCTGGTTTCGGCTGGGATAGAGCTAATTGTCTTCCTAGTAGCTGGTATAGGGTTATGTTTTGGGTTTTGTATGAGAAGAATGTTGATAACACACTGATGTTTTCAGTTGTTGCTAAGTAATGTTTATGCTAAGTCAAGGATTTTTCAGCTTCTCCTGCCCAGCCAGTGAGAAGGCTGGAGGGGCACAGAAAGTTGGGAGGGGACACAGCCAGGACAGCTGACCCAAACTGGCCAATGGGGTATTCCATACCGTGTGATGTCATGTCCAGGATATGAACTGGGGGAATTGGCCTGGGGCAGGGGATCGCTGCTCAGGTACTGGCTGGGCATCGGTTGGTGAGTGGTGAGCAATTGCATTGTGCATCACTTGTTTTGTATATTCCAATTCTTTTATTATTGTCATTTTATCATTGTTATTATTATTTTCTTCCAATCTATCCTATTAAACTGTCTTTATATCAACCCACAAGTTTTACTTTTTTTTCCCCCCGTTTCTCTCCCCCATCCCATGGGCTGGGGGGGAAGTGAGTGAGTGGCTGCGTGGTGCTTAGTTGCTGGCTGGGGTTAAACCATGGCACAGGAGCATGGTAAAAATAGCCAAAGTCCTGCATGTAGCACCAGCCACTGCCAGTTGATAACTTTTAGGATGCATCCTTTTCTAATGAAGCCTTGCCTGTTCACCTGTAGGATCAAGACCTCCTGGGCTCTCCTAGCCATCACCTTTGCCCCCAGGACTATGTAGTCACTTTTGACTTCTTCCAGGTCTCCGCTGACAGTGTTACTCTTCATGTGGATAAACAGCAAGGGTTGGCTCCAAAGGCCAGATGAATTTCAGCAGAAACATTCTGAATTTGCCCCTCCACAAGCAACAAATCTCTCAGGACAGTTTGCCTAGATGAACGATTGGTCCCTCTATCCCTTGCAGAACGGAATCTCCAACCAATGTGACCCACAGCTTCCTTTCAGTGCTAATGGTCAGTCCCTGCCAAGCTGGCTTGGAGGCCTGCCTTAATCGGGCTTGTTCCCCTTCCTTGGCAGTTAGGCTGTTGCACCGATGCTGAGGGTGGTGGAGAAGTTTTTTTTTCTTGTTTCCAGTTGTCCCCATCTTTGGAGTCTCGGTCTGCCCTTAGCTGTTCCTCCTTCCTTGCATCGTGTGACTCAAAGCTTTTGCCTCTGCAAAATGTCTCTGAAAACACTGTCAGCCTCCTGTTCAGCATCCTGATGCTATGTAGTCTGTTCACTTCTTCCTCCTGCACCCCCTGCTGTCACCCCAGAGCAGGAGGGGCACCAGGCACCCCTTCAGCCCCAGGCCTGGGTGGCAGCACCCACCCTCTGCAGCTCCATCTGAATCAAGGAGTCCAATTTGCCATGGATACTTTCTCCAGCTGGTAAAAGATGGAGAAATGGCCACAGCACATCACCACCTCGGTCACAGAGTCCCAAACTGCCTGGAGCAGAACTTCTAGGTCCCCTTCACATCCCCTGCCCTGATGACAGCTGATGTCTGTGTTAGCTGTGCTCCTGCGTATCAGCTAAACAGGTACTCCCAAAACAGATGAGCAAGAGCCTGATATTCCCTACTCAGCTGTCTGTTACAGACTGCTGCTGCCATCCCTTTTTAATCAGGCTATCTTTTCAGGAAACAGCTAGCAGAAAGTCTTGGCTGCAGAAGTTCCTAGGAATTTCCAGAAGCAACTATAAATAGAATCCAGATAGAAGAAAAACATAGACCAAACAAAACAAATAGAAAACAAAACCAGAAAAAAAAAAATTGTAAGAAAACTCTACAAGAGACAGTTAGGAAAAAAGATTCTACAATCCTATATTTTGCCTGTCCTTTTCAGGTCATCTCTGAAACATTTCAATAGATTGTGTGTGTCTATATGTACAACAGAAATTTTGGAGTTTGACTTCTGGTGGAGATAGAGAAAGCCAGGTGAATTGAAAGAGAAATGGATTTTTGCTGTCCTTTGCCAGGACAGTATCAGGTGACTATGACATTTTGACTTCTCATCCACCTGCTTTTTTTCACTCTTTGCAATATCCTGTGGCAGATAGTTTCAAAATAACAAATTATTAGTACTTATGCAAAAAAGAGTTTCTGATAACTGTGAAAAAAGGAAAGCAAGATGGGAAAAAAAAAATTAGAATCCAGCTGCTAAAACCTTTGGTACTTCTATGTCACTAAAGAGTCAGAAGAGTGAAAAGCAAAGTGAGAGCAAAGACCTGGCCATATATATCATAGTAGCAAGTGTCGGCAGAGAAAGCAGCTTAATAGTCCATTGCAATACTCTCATTAGTGCAGTTAGTTTCTTTAGACTCCTGACATTTGATGTACACTACATCCAGTCTTGGGTGATCAAACATTTAAACTGCCATTCATAGTTCATTATGCATTAAAAAGCTCCCCCCACTTTCTGAGTTGGGAAACTCCCAATCTCCCAAATTAGTAAAAGTGTTCCAATAATTTTAAATCACTTCATACTGCATGAGCTCCGAATTCTGCTCACTTTCAAACTCAAATACTTATAAAAAACCCCAATAATTTTGCACACCTCCAAATCATGTGTGTCTTGAACTCCAATCTTTCTGAAGTAAGGTACATTTTCAGTGTTGAAGAATATATCTTGATTTTTCCACAGAACTCAGAAGCAGAGAGGCAAGAGAGAAATGTGAAATCTAGATTAACTGTAGGTCAATCAGAAGTAAAAGATATAAGCCAGTGAAGTTTGCATTCACATCAGACAGGCAGATGGTTCTCAGTTATCATGGCTTACTTCAAATAATTAATGGTTTTGAAACACCATAAATCACAACACAAGAAGTAAATGCTATGATGTCATAAAAACTCTGAAATATGCTTCAAGTTTCCACTTACCATATTTTTAATATGCAGTAAACTAATAAGAACTTGTTCTTATATACCTGAAGAGTTAATAACTCATGCTTTCCTGTAGATGTTTGTGATGCTCCAGCTTAGCTTCTTTAGAAGTCTTGCTGGCTATTACTTTGGGCCTTTCTGTATTCTCTACGCTTAATGATGTGGTGGGTTGACCTTAGCCAGCTGCCAGATGCCCATCCAGCAGCTCTATCATTCCGCTTCCTCAGCAGAGCAGATGGACAAAATGATATGAAAAATACTTGTGGGTCAAGGTGAAGACAGGGAAATCACTTACCAGTTACCATCATGGGCAAAATAGTCTCAGCCTGAAGCCACTGTATTTAACTTACAAACAAAATTTTTCATTTCAAGCAAGATGCCTTTGGGAAATATTTCATCTACACATTACATGAGAAATATTTTCTTGCAATGTATTATGGATCACTTTGTGCATATGATGCTACCTTATTCTAATTTCTTACATTTAGGTAGTTCCAATTATGTTTGCATGGTATTAATAATTGTGAAGATTTACTATACTTCCAGATAAATCTTTTTATTCTCAGAATATTGTCTCTATTTTGTGCTCATTATGTCAAACTTCAGAGACAACTTCATGAAATCTTAACTCTTGCATTATCAGATTTTCTTTATTCCAATACTAGCTCTAAGATATTTTCTGATAAACATATTTCATTGTCGTGGGCAAACCAGCTTTGAGTTGGGGAATTTTTACTTAATTTAATTTGTTCCCAGTTAGCACGAACTTCTGACTGCTGATTCAAATATTGAGAAAAAGAAGAATTAAAAAAACACTTAGGCAAATACCTCTCCTTGCTGTGGGTCACACACAGCCATGGGATGTACCTGGCCTTTCATGGCTCTCCCTGAGCTGCAGACCCTCAGGGGTATCTTTTTAGCACAAAAATACCACACTTTTTTTGCAGTGCAGTCCCAAAAATGAATACACATTTCTGAATACTCTTTGGGTAAAAGACTACTAAATAGGTTTGTATGATATGAAGCCTCAAGTTCTACTGATAAAAATGAATAGGCTTTTGTGAATAGACTTTGAGTGCAACTGTATTTAGTTACTTAGTTAAAAACAAGCATAGTAACAAAAACCCTACTAAATAGATTTGTATGATACAAAGCCACAAATTCTACATATAAATAGATCAAAAAATATTTTCTTTATTTTTAACACAACAGGAATGTATTTGGGGAAAAAAAAAGAGTCATAAGTGTTCATTTATAAGTCATGTTTTAGATACATAATTTGATTATCAAAATAGTCAGCAACAACCCCCAAGGAATGGTCCCACTGATGTAGTATAACTCTCTGATCAAAGACCCACAAACCAGGCCTAACTCACAAATCTAGGATTGGTGCCCTTATCTAGTAACTGCCTTGCCATTGCCGTACAGGGCTTAGTAGAAGTTCCAAGCCAGACAAGCAGAATATGTCTCTTTCATGCCTCCTCTGCATGTAATCTGCCATTACCATGAAAAAAAGGTATTTTTTCTCACAGTTTTAGTCATGTTTTGCGAACTGCTGTGAGAGGTGAAGTGATTAATACTGTTCCTTACCTCCTCCTTGATTACTCAGTAGGCAGAAAGTGAAGAGGAAAGAAGGAGGATGAGAAGGAAGATTGCTCTTTGAAGCACTTCTATCACTGAATAACAGAAGAAGGTTTATGGAGTCCTTCTTATGTGAGGTCATTTAACACTTCTCACAACCTAGCCTTATAAATGATTTTAAAGAGAGGTAACTGGAGCTCTGTTCCTTGTTATTGTCATTGATAAGCTCAATTGAAAAATATAAGCAGTTGCTAAACAAGGTGGCAATTTTAAGATGTACTTAAAAATCAGTTTTCTGCTATTTCTCATAGTTATTAGAATTTAGAAGGTTATCACTTTATATACATCAGCCGAAAAAGTCAGACCTCATCCGAATTCATGTTTTTGTGCTGGAGAAACAAAAGTATAGATATGTAGCAAAGTTTTTATCACATCGGTGGATGTTAAGTGGTGATTTGTATTATCTAATATTAGAATGAGGGCAATTAAGTTCTAGGACAGGGACTTTTTTAAGGATATAAACTGACATAGTTAATTATGCACTATTTTTTATGCTTTTAAAGATAATTTAGTTTTTGTTTGAGTAGGATGAAAAGTCCAAATTTGGGAGTAAGAGAACTGTTATTTTTTATAGCTGAAACCATAGCTATGATAAAATAAAATACTATTCCCGTGCCTCTCTGCAGGGTTTGTTGGTCTCGGCCAAAAATAGGCTGGGGCAGTTCTAAAATTCCTAGCACTATTATAAGAATTTGAGCTATCTGTCCAACACAAAGTATAAGCAAACCTTACCCACATCTGCTTATCCTGTAGACACCACCAAATAAAGACGGATATAATTGTGTGATGAATGTGCTGTTTAGCAGCAGAAAGGAATCCAGGTGTACTTGCCAGTCACTGCTCAGATACAAAATTATCTACTAAAAAATGATTTCAGGCATGGCTTCTTTTACACAGATTCACATCAGTGTAAATGAAACAAGCAAATAGAAGCTCAGTACCATGGATGCAAAGGCTAGCAGCCAAATTAAGGAAACAACCAAAAGGTTTACTCTTCTCTTGTTGTCTACCTTTAATTTAAAAACAGTCATACTAATAAATCTCCAAGTTTTATCGGTATACCTGATATTACCTGCTCTTTCAGAGCACTTTTTTTAATTAAGTAATTAGTAATGAAGTGATTTTTAACTTATTCCTCACTATTTCCCATGAAACACTTACCTTCTTCTTAGCATCTTTCTATCCTTAAATATTTATGTTTTTCAGTTTGATTCAGTAGTAGTAGTAGTTCTCACATCCTAATTGTCCCTTTACACAAATGGAATACTCTGTCTTCTATGCTAACATACTTTAAAAGGTGCCATTGTTGTCCCCTGATGACATTTTTCTGCACAACAGCTTAGTAGATACTTCTTTATAAAGTAGGATATAAAGCAACCAGAGCATTTAATAGGTTTAGGAAATGGACTTGCTTGCTTATTGACAAGTGCAGATTGTCACACTGATTATCCATTTATCTGTCTTATTCTGGAAAAAAAACCCAAACCTCTTTGAAATTACCAAGAGACTAAAGAAAAAAGCTCTTTGTTTAGTTTGTCAATGAGAAGGTTAAGAGTTGAATTGTCATGATCTACAAATACACATCCTTTAATACCAAGTGATCTGGCAGACAAATGTTTAGTAAGATTTAGTAGCAGGAAACTGAAAGCATACAGAGGAAGGTAAGGAGATGGCGTTACTTAGACGGCACGTGATTCTTCAACCGAAGTCTTTAAATCAAATGTGGAGATTTATCTCAAAGGCATGCTGTGGCTCACAAAGAAGTTACAGATTTGGCACAAGCACCACGGGATGAATTTCTATGGTTCATTTTATTCAGGAGATCAGGAAAGATCATCACAATAGTCTGCTCTGACCTTGAAGCATCAATCTTGTTATCAAAAGGTGATTACAGTAAACTGTCCTTGACTTTAGGAGGCAAGAAAAAAAAGGTGTAGAGATGCCATTGTGCAACAAAGGAACCTGCAGTTTTACTTTGTGTATGTCTTAGATAACCTAATGATACTCAGATACCTAATGGGCCTCTCTCTCTTGTATTCTGACGACACTTGTCTGTCTTGCTCTTCTTAGTAAATATTTTGTGTTTTCATTTTTTCTTGGCTCCAGAAATGTTCAGAATAAAGTGTGCCTAGAAGTAATCTTTTCATCTGAACTGTCATTGCTAAAAAAATAATTCAGGAAAAAGACTGTCAGCATGAGAGTTATCTAGTACATGTCCTGGTTTTTACATGCTTCCCCTCAGTCTGGCAGTACTGGTCACAGATCAGAAATAAGGCAAAGCTAGGCTGACCTTGGGTCACTTGACCCTTTGTGACCCCTCCTGTACCATGGAACAGGGAAGAGTACTGATATTACAACCCTGAACAGCCATGTCCTCTCCTCTTACCCTTGGTCTTACAATTTATGAAAAGAGAACAAGACTATGGAGGGAGTTCTGGGTTTTATTTATCTCTATGTGTATATCTATACGAAAGAATATGAGAATATTCTGTATCTGTATATACATAAAAGAATATGAGATGGTGGGTTTGTGGGGAAGATGGAAGTCTGGAAAAAACATAGGGATAGAGCCCAAGAAGCAAAGACAATGGCCTCAAAGAAAAATTAATGAAAGAAAAAATTGAGGAAAAAAGCCAAAGTAACTGAGGGAGGAAAATAACATTGCTCCTCTATGTTTGCTTCATTATAGAGCATGTGATTGTGACAAAGGCAGTCATGTAATATTTAACTGACATCGCTGTTTTATTTATTTATTTATTTATTTATTTATTTACTGGTGACTAATAATATTGTGTTTCTTATTTTTTCCCCACTTTCAAAAGCTAAAGGGACTTTGATAAGGCCTGTTAATTTCAGATACTGCCTCATTAAAAAAAAAAAAGTCTGAGACACACTTGCAAGACTATTAAGAAAAAACTAATGCACATATCCAAACAATTCTGATGCTTCTGAGAAGTGTTAGCCTTAGACTGGAACTAGTTTTCTTCTTTCATGAAATAACCACTGCTTGGGACTGAGATATGCCAGTGCAGGTACAGACCCTGTTGTATCCTGCAGTCTTACCTCCCCAGACCAGGGGAGCCATTGCCACTGAAGCCGTAGTCACTAACTATAGCCAATAAAAAATGGGACTGAAGATTGCATTGCAAGATCTATTTAAGAATTTCCTTCAGGAAGTATGCAGTTTCTTAACAAGTGTTGAAAAATTAGCCCATAGAGAGGAAGATTCAAACCTAAACTGAAACCAGTGCACAGATCTGTAGCTATATTTTTTCACTGTCTTGCAAATAAGACACTGTTCTTGCCATTAATACGGGTGCTTGATATTAGAGATCTTTGACCCTTCAATCCCTTTCAATATTATTGCCTTCTGAGCATTGCTTTCCCATTTTATAGCTGTTTTCTGTCTTACAGAATTGCTCTATTTTAGAATTGTTTTCTCCTAGGTGCAAAAATTTCAGTTAGCTTGCACTTTTTTGGCTTTTATGCCACCATTTGACTTCTCTATATTTCTGACTTGACCAGGTCACTTTACTTTCAATGGATGTCTTCAACAGAGGTAGCTGAAGGATCTTTTTTTGTATTAGTACTGATCGTAGTTTGTGAGTCTGTGTGGCTTGCTTTGGTATTGCAAAAAGTGATAGTAAATAAGCTTTAACTCTGATTCTTTCAAAAGCCACAGTCCAGACACTTCACTCAGACAAAAGAAAAAAAAAAAGAGACTCTCCCTCCAACATCCCTATTAACTGTTACTCTTTGTCCTTTATAATGTGATCAAACAGTGGTTTTCAGAAAATCAGCACTTCAGAAGTTTTACTTGGAACCTTCATTCATGACTCTGGTCACCAATATGTCTTTTTTCTTTCTTTTTTTGTGGCGCTTCTCCTTCATTGCTTAATTTATATGACAACAAGGTCTTACATGAAAGTAAATCAAATATCAGATTACCACAACTAGCAAATTGTCAAACTACATCTGGAAAGCAGATAGCAATAAAACAGGAACAAAAATTATTTCAGAAATACAACATAAATAGAAATAAAGGCCTCATATTTCTGCTTTTAAAGTTGCTCTCATCAAATAAAAAAAATTATATACTGACTTCTGTTTTGGTTACCACAATGGTACTTGTTACAGACAGCAGGGACTAAATGGAAGTACTAGATGGTCTTTAAAGTGGTAAATAAAGGCTTTATTCCAATAGATCACTGAAATGCCAGTGAACAGTTGGTAAAGTTAAAGGTTTTATTCCAATACATCACTGAAATGCCAGTTAACACGTAGTAAAGTTCTGTAAGAATCTGACAATCATAGCAGATATTGTCAGATGTAAGAGCTGAAAATGCCAGCGCAGATTCCATGCAGTAACTGAAATTAAGGTAATGATATTCATAGAACCATAGAATGGCTTGGGTTAGAAGGGACCTTAAAGATCATCTAGTCCAACCCTCCTGCTATGGGCAGGGACACCTTCCACTAGACCAGGTTGCTCAAAGCCCCATCCAACCTGGCCTTGAACACTGCCAGAAGGGGCATCCACAGCCTCTCTGGGCAACCTGTGCCAGTGCCTCACTATCCTCATCTTAAAAAAATGTCTATCTTATGTCCAATCTAAATCTACCTTCTTTTAGTTTAAAACTGTTGCCCCTTGTCCTGTCACTACAGGCCCTGGTAAAAAAGATATCTCTGTCTTTCTCATAAGTTTTTATATACTGAAAGGCCACAACGAGGTCTCCGTGGAGCCTTCTCTTCTCTAGACTGAACAACCTCAACTCTCTCAGCTTTTCTTCACAGGAGAGGTGTTCCAGCCCTCTGATCATTTTTGTGGCCCTCCTCTGGACCCGCTCCAACAGGTCCATGTCTTTCTTGTGCTGAGGACTCCAGAGCTGGATGCAGTACTGCAGGTCGGGTTTCACCAGAGCTGAGTAGAGGGGCAGAATCACCTGGCTTTCTGTGCTGCAAACACATATTGCTGTTTCATGCCCAATTTTTCATCCCCCACTATCCCCCAGTCCTTCTCTGTAGATCTGCTCTCAATCCCTTCATCCCCCAGCCTGTATTGATATGGGGGATTGCCCAGACCCGGGTGCAGGACCTTGCACTTGGCCTTGTTGAACTTCGTGAGGTTCACATGGGCCCACTCCTCAAGGTTGTTAAGCTCCTTCTGGATAGCATCCCTTCCCTCCAGCAAATCAACTGCACCACTCAGCTTGGTGTCATCTGCAAATTTGCTGAGGGTCACTCAATCGCACCGTATAAGTCTTTAATGAAGATGTTAATAGTATCTATGCATATAAAAATCCGAAGGGAGTGTGCAAAGAAGACAGGGACAGGCTCGTTTCAGTGGTTCCCAGTGCAGGACAAGGCAACGGGCACAAACTGAAACACAGGAGGTTCCCTCTGAACATCAGGAAACACTTTTTCACTGTGAGGGTAAGAGAGCACTGGCAGAGGTTACCCTGAGAGGTATCTCCATCCTTGGAGATATTCAAAAGCCTTGTGGAGATGGCCTTGGGCAATCAGCTCTAGCTGACTCTGCATGAGCAGAGGGATTGGACCAGATGACCTCCAGAAATCTCTTCCAAACTCAACCGTTCTGTGATTCTGTGTTTTTAGATAGTATCATACTAAAGTCTCACACAAATCGGGTCTAAAGATTATTAATGAGTTTGCAATTTCAAGGAATCCAAAGTTAGAAAATTCCAAAATGAAGATGGTCTAGACAAAGATAATTCAACTCACAAATGTACCATATAAGGCAATCTTTAGTTATACCGTACACAGAATGGATTAGGATTTCAGTGGTTTACTTTCCTTATTGTTTAAAGTGTGGTCTAGTATTTATGGGTACACACTACTCAGAATTAATTTCTTCTTAGGTTTTTTAATGATATTATTTTCATAATAACATCATGTAATAGTAAATCTTCAGTCAAATAACTTTAAAACTATGAAGTAAATCACTGAAAGGTCAAAAATATCCAAAGAATTTGAAATGTGTAGTTTAATTGAAGTCTTAGATGCCTAACATGGGATTTTTCTGGGAGATGGAATAATACGTTTTCTTCACAGATTTCTAGATATATTACTAAATTAACTGCAACCAAACAGTATGGGTGATACATGGAGTATTCAGAGCTTATTATACTAATTTCAGTAAAGGCATTTGTGCATGTGTTTGCATAAAATTATGTTTTCTGTAGGCTTTTTTAGCCCCACATTGTTAAAAATTATTGAAAGAAAAGTAACAATGAAAAAGAGCAAGGACCTGCTGCTGAAAATTTCATCCTGAATTCTTGAAATGTCATAAAACTGTAACCACAAAAAAAAAGGAGTTTTGCAGTATAAATTGTTGGACATACTCTGTTTTTTATATTTTTCTAACTTCAATTAACAAATCCTGGTAAAAAATAATGTCTTATTGCTCTTTAATAGTTCAGGTTTACTTCAGTATAAACCCCACCAGAAAGCAAATAGAGAAGAAAAGCAAACAAACAAACAAATTAAAAAATCCCTTATTTTTTAAAGATACAGCTTGGAAAGAAAAAATATATACTAAAACTGAGGATTTCACTATCAGACTCAAGCAGATGTACTGCTTTCTTCTGCTTCTGGCATCATTGCCTCTGTAATGTAGGTATTCATGACGTATTTTATTTGCCACAGTATCTGGCAGATCATAATTTTAAAAGTGACAACAAAATATTTACTGTCATAGAGCATGTATGTTTCTTTATACTGTATGCAACTCTATGCAGTACGTACTGCCTTGATTTCCTTGTATGCAAAGCATGTGATTTAAATCACGTAAAGTTTAAAATTTGTCAATATCACGCCTTCTATCAGTGAAGCTCAAATTTATTTCTAAAAAAAAATAAGAATGAATGTGTGAAATTCTCTTTCCTTTTCAACTAAGAGAAAAAAAAAAATTTTTTTTTATCAAATGGCTTATATGACTTGGTCCAAGGAGAAGAAAAGAATTACTGCTATATTCTTTCATCAGCTGCAGATAGATGTACTCCATTCAAATAAATTTGATTGCTTACAATAAGTCTGGGAAAAACTCTGGAATTCTTTTCTCCATATTTCTTTAACTAGAGAAAAATCTGAGAATGAAACTTCCATTTTTGTGATTCTGACCTTCATATTTAAATTTAAATATATTATTACCTACCTTTGATTATGTGCAAGCATACTCATAAGTGGGTGTTTTGAACTATGTTGTGCTATGTAATTTATAATTAATATTTTTAAATGACTAAGCAGGTATGTAAATGTCATAAGTATATATACATATCTATATTTATTTTGTATATATTTCAAAGCACACAGCATACCAGAACTTGAACAATATTTTGAATAATTTGGCATGTAATCTAATCTCTTACTAACCCCTTTCCCTAAAGTCCAGATGAGATAATGTTCTACACAAAATTTCTTTAAAGATATGCTGTGCAAGGCAGCATTCCTGACGTATGTCATGGATATTTTTGTTACATGTTCTGCCATTGTTTACAGTGTTAGTCAGAATTATATTTTTTTCCTCCTCAGAATATTGTAAATCAACAGTCTATGACCAACCCCAGGACAAAAAAAGATGGCTGAAGACTTAATTCATAGGCCACTAAATCAAGAGTACTGCATCACCTCTACTGTGATCAGCTGACTGTGAACAGGCTTACATTTGGAAATAAATTAACAGGAACCATTAAAATGTTATTTACATTTAATGCTAGACTTTAGCTTGGGTTTCCCTAGTCCTAGATGCTCTCCTTGATACTATATTTTACTGTCTTAAAACCACGTGAGGATAAAGTAAAAAGGACAAATGAAAAAAAAAAAAAAAAACAAAGTAACATTTTTAAATTCCCAGGAGTTAGATAGAATCCTTTTAAACTCTCAAGAAATTGGTCATACCCAGTGGGATATGACCCACCGAATCTGAATTCATTGAGATTAAAAGCTGTGGTATCAGTGTAAGCGTCACCCTCCAAATAGAATATGATGTGGAAAACCAAAATCTAATCCCTGATTTATATAGTAAGCAGTCTTACACAAAAAAAACTTACATTAATGTGGTGTTTCAACTCTATTCACCTAAATGCAGGTGGCTACAAAGAGAGCCATATAGCTCACCAAAGGCACATATGTATTTCAGGGTGCGTTAAATAGCTCTCCAGAATCCACCTACTGTTTTCTACTGCATTAAGTATAATGAGCTCTTAAATACCTAGTTCATGTATATACACCTACATTTAGATGATGAATCTGGAGTTCATTCCCACTCTTAATGAGTAACTGAAATTTATTCTTCCTCATATTTTCTGGGTTTGCACTTTTTGGAAAGGTTCTTTGAGATTTTTATGTTTGTATCTCTGAGCTCTCAAGGGTAATATCAGTAGCATGCATGCATGACTAAACATGCAAACTTGCTCCTTCTTTTAATATAACATGTCTATACCACTCACTTTTAAATTTCTTAAATATTTACTGTTGCTGGTAGCATATTGAGCCTTCATCTAGCAAAGACTAAATCAACTCTCATCTGCACGTTGCAAAGTGAAAAAGGACTATATATTGACTTATTTTGGTAAAAACTGATGTATATAAATGCCATCTATAACAGGTATAGATGTTTGGTTTATAAACTGGTTACTGGAGTGATTCAAAACCACTAATACTACACAAGTCAATGAAGGATTCATTTCATTGTTTAGCTGTGGTCACTTTTTATCACAGTATAGATAGAAGATTCGTTAGCTTTCTGTCATGCAGGTAATGGCAAAAAACCCAGCTAAAACTCAGCCAGTAAAAGACAGATACCAAATCCAAAACCTGATTAGTAAAGAACAAAGGAAAAAGAGTGACTGCAATGGAAGCACTGCAAAGTAAGGCTAGCAATCTGGCTGCATTATACACATATGGTGAGGCTTATTATGTAAATTGTGGCCAGGATTCCTTTACAAAGAACATAGACAAGGAATGCAGATCAAAATGACTATAAAATACAACATTAGCTGGCATCCAGACTGTGTCTTTTAAGTGAATCTCCCATTTGTCTTCATTTACTGTGCTTTAGTCCAGATTGTGGAGCAGTCTCAGAGGGCATGAACTGAATTCCTTTCAGTAAACTGGAAGGTGCAATTCAGGGGCACTTCAGCTACAAATGGGTGTTCAGTGCATGTACAGTGCCAGATTGTACCTTGTCTAAAGCAAAAAAAAAAAGGAATACCCTTAAATGTATATAGTATTGACATCAGGTCTTCACCATCAACTGCTTTACTCTATACAGCCACTTCTATTTGTCCAGTCACTTTGACAGACATTGCCAAAGCTGTTACTTGCTTTAGATAACACAAATATTCACCTATTTATCCTTTCCCCTTCTGTGTATTTTTACTAACAGTAAATTAGTAGATAACATTTATATTTACATTTAATACATAAATATATTTTCATTTAATATATATATTTATTAACAACCACTACTATTATGTTTGAGTGAAAGCATTAGTGCCATACTGCAACGAATGAGGAGAAGTTACACTAAATGCTGTGCAAGTCTATCAAAAGACAAGTTCATATGAACTGGGAGTACATGTATGTCTCTGCTTGCACATCAAGCTGATTTGCTACAAATCTGATCTGATTGTCTGATCCAGAAGTGATATAAGTGAATTAGCATGATAATTAGCATGATTAGTGGTGTGTCAAACTGCTAAGTCCTATACGAAACCGTAAGGCATAAGTCTATCAAAAGTTAAAACATGTTATCAAGGGCATTGTCCAAATGCCTCTTAAACACTGACAGGCTTGGGGCATCAACCACCTCCCTAGGAAAGCTGTTCCAGGGTTTGACCACCCTCTCGGTATAGAAATGTTTCCTAATGTCCAGTCTAAACCTCCCCTGGTGCAGCTTTGAACCATTCCCACGCGTCCTATCACTGGATCCCAGGGAGAAGAGCTCAGGACCTCCCTCTCCACATCCCCTCCTCAGGAAGCTGTACAGAGCCATGAGGTCACCCCTCAGCCTCCTTCTCTCCAAACTAGACAACCCCAAAGTCCTCAGCCGCTCCTCACAGGACATTCCTTCCAGCCCTTCCACCAGCTTTGTTGCCTCCTCTGGATGCATTCACGGACCTTCACATCCCTCTTAAATTGTGGGGCCCAGAACCACACACAGTACTCGGGGTGAGGCCGCACCAAGGCTGAATACAGCGGGAAAATCCCCTCTTTTGAGCAGCTGGTCATGCTGTGTGTGATGCCCCCCAGGGTGCGGGTTGCCCTCTTGGCTGCCCGGGCACATGGCTGACTCGTACTGAGCCTGCTGCCAACCAGCACCCCCAGATCCCTTTCTGCAGGGCTGATCTCCAGCCACTCCTCTCCCCATTTATTCCTGTGCCCAGCGTTACTCTGTCCTAGGTACAGAATCCGGCATTTGGACTTGTTAAATCTCATCCCATTGATGATTGTCCCATGCTCCAATCTATCTAGATCCCTGTGCAAGGCCTCCTGTCCCTCGAGAGAGTCAACAGCACCTCCCAGTTTGGCATCATCAGCAAACTTCCTAACAGTGCAATCAACTCCTGCATCCAGATAATTGATAAATATATTGTACAGAACTGACCCTAGAATTGAGGCCAATTTGATCCTTATGTCTGGATAACTACCTCTTTTATATAAGAATACTGTGTTAGGCTTAAGTACCACCTGGCTCATTTTTTATAGTAACCAGAAGTTATTGAGTAGGAAAAGAATGCAAAAGTATAATAATAGGGCAAGTATGTCATGTTAGTAGAAGAAAGTTGTTAGACCTCATGTCAATTTTTATTTTTATATAACTGTCCTGTTCCTCTTAGTATTCCTCTCAGATTTTGTTGGCATTTGTTTTTTTTCGGTTTGGAGTATTGTGGTGTTGCTTTCTTCCTCTAAAATTCCATCATTCTTGGTGCTGTCAAATGGACTTTCTCCATTTCTCATAGCATCTAAAAATCAGACAAAACGTTCAGCAGAATCCTGTTTAGTGCCAAGCATTATCTACTGCATATTACATACAAGATTTTATTTCAGAGATTGTAGATTATTTCCCTTTTTTGTAAGATCATTATATGCTTATCCAGATTTAGTTAGTGACTTATAGTAACCATGAGATTATAGCTACATATATAGATATTTTTCAGCCTGTATTTCTACATAAGGATTTCTACATTTCTATATTTCTACATTTTGATTGATTCTGCTTAAGAACAGATACTCCCTTTACAAGCGTTATAAACTTATTAACCACTATGCCATCTAAGTCTGTAATATAAACAATGAGCAGAAGCAGGTCTAGCATGAGGACAGTACCCAGCGGTATTTAATATTCACGTTATACAGCAAATTTTTATTCTTTTAAAAGAGTTATTAGCTTTTGTTTGACAAGATACATTCACAAAAAAATCCATACTAGGATCTGATTATATCTCTTCTAGGCATTTAGAAATATATTTTAAATATGTTTTCCCAGAACCTAAGCAAAGAATGAAGTTACACCAACTCATTTATAATTCTTTGCAATCTTCTGTCTTCCTTTTTAATAGAAACCTTTTCCCTTTCTCCAGTCACACAAGATCTCCTGTATCCTCTATAATTATTAGAAATATAATCACTGATGATCAAAGATAACAGTAGCCATATGATACAATATTTCCAAATATTATTTTTCAAGTCTTAATGCCTAGTATACAACACAATGTATATCCCATAACTTTATCTTCATAAATTTGCTCTGAAATCCCTTTTTTTTTTTTTTTAAATTCACCTTATGGCATGCATGCTTATAACTCCCCCTTTTGTGGAGGGCTGTGAAAGCACTGAACACAACAGCCTTCTTCAAAACCTGTAATTTATTCTTACCTGTTAAGTGGTCAACCTTCTTGCTTTTTGCTTTTCTGTTTACTAAAAATTCTACTGGTTCAACCACAGTAAGTAAGTGTAAATCATCTATAAATAGCATGTTTAGCATTGCTACATTGTCCTAACCTTGAATATGGTTCACATTGTCTTTTGTGTAAGTTGCTTTGCTTTATAACACAGATTTTGTGTTTCTAAACTGTGGAGTCTGCCTTACAAAGCAATATTGTTTCTGAATATTTTAAAGATAGTTTGAAATCACTAGCTAGAAAATCCTATATTAATAAATACTTTTAGCACCCTCCACTTGACCTAAAATCCACGAAAAACAGAGGGTTTAACTATTTTAATCACAGTACAGAAAGAAGAATTGGGATTGGAAAACTTAGCAGGCTTTTATCCTATTAGCTTCTCTTAACATTTCTCTTCTAATTAAAGCCATAAGAGGTTCTATTACCATAATGAGCAGGAGAGGGGGGAAGGGACACCCTTCCTCCAATTAAAATGAATTGGTTCAACACCATTAATAACTCCTGAAAGCACTGAGTAATTGTGTTGCAGCTTTGTCCATGAAATGAATTCCTTGTTGAAGCAAAAAGCATGTAATCTGTGAGAAAAAAGCAGTGACAATCAAAATATTTTTTTTCTTTCTGCTTTCCCTTCAGGGAAGGACTTTTATACATAAAAGCCAGTCCCTTTGCTTCGTGCGATGCTTAGGCTTGTTTCTTGCTCCAAAGCAGGGGAGTGGCCTAAATAAAACTATTTGCTTTGGATGTAAAAAATCAGATAAATTATATAACATAAAGGGTATTCAAATGAGTATGCAAATACTTAGCTAATATTTCTGCCTGAAGACATCAGACAAAATTAGGAACCCGGAATGAAAACTACAACATTATATATTGAAGATTCCCATCTAGGTACAGGCTGAAATGAATAAATGAAATCCAGTGCTTCCTAAAAATAATATCTTTATTTTCTACTTCTGATTCCTGACACACTGACATGAAATTAAAAAAAAAAAAAGTTAAAAAATTAAAATTAGTCCCTTATTTTCTTCAAGAGAAGACTATATTCTTTGAACATGTTTTACTGTCAGTTATTCTGATTTTATATCATTTTAAGAATAGATTTCTGTGACATTATTCCTGATTCAAAATAGTTTAATTACGATGAATTTATTGTGAAATTAATTAAAGAAAACAAAAGTAGAGTGTAATTACTGTAGGTAATTTCTATTCATTTAAGCTGGTCTTGCAGTTTCCACTGCTTAAAGCAGTGCTTGCATTGTCTCTTCACTTAACAGCGAGAGGTATCTTCTCAGTCCTACTTGACTAATTTCCCTGTCTGCATAAGGGCGTACAGAACCCTACAAAAGTATCATGATGCAAGAAAGACAAACTGACGTCACACAGGGCATTCTCAAACTGCCACTTTTGTGTGTTCCAAATTACAGCTTTAATTTTCCTGTTTTGCAGATGCTGTTTATAAAAATGGGCAAGATACATCACTATTTATTAACTAACTAACATCTATATGAAACAGAGCCAGAAACAGATCCCCTGCAAAGACCTCTGCCACTCGAGTAAGTAATTAATGCTGTTGACAATGCAGAACAGCCAATGAGATTTATAAGCATGTGGTGACTCAGGAAACAAGTGTCATGGTTGCATTCATTTCCAGGCTGTGGAGGATTAGAAAAACAATTGATGCTTTTGATAGACATGGTACAGTCTCGGTATCTTCAACCATAGACAGTTCCTCTAAAAGAAAATTAAATAGAATACTTCAGGTTTGACTGCAACACAATGCAATATATAAAGGGTTTTTTCGGGTTTTGTTTTGTTTTGTTTTTTTTTAATACATAGATCAATACTCAGGAGGCTTTTCTGCTGCTTTTGCATGTTATAAACACATTAGTAATTATTCTGTACAGGTCTTTGCTTCTCAAGTGTAACTTCCTTAAAAACCAAATGTCTTTCAGATTTGTTTTCTTATTCTGACTGACTGTGCTCCAAGATTAATCTGATTTCTGTCCCTCTCCCCTCCCAAGTAAGGCTAAACTTTCTAAGGCCTCTTTAATTTCACACGGTTGGTTTTTACTACAGGCTGCCCTATCAAGGGCAGCCCTTTGACGAAGCCTTCTTACTCCAGCTACAGGAGGCATCACACTTGCAGGTTTTCATCCTGCTGGGGGACTTCAACTACCCTGACATCTGCTGGAAAAGTAGCAGAGTGAGCTGTAGGCAATCCAGGAGACTCCTGGAGTGCGTTGAGGATAACTTCTTAAGCCAGGTAATAGACAGCCCTACCAGAGGGGATGCGATGCTGGACCTTATGGTCACCAATGCAAGTGAGCTAATCAGTGAC
The DNA here is from genome assembly GCF_947461875.1 of Haliaeetus albicilla. Taxonomy (NCBI): domain Eukaryota; kingdom Metazoa; phylum Chordata; class Aves; order Accipitriformes; family Accipitridae; genus Haliaeetus; species Haliaeetus albicilla. The sequence goes on from NC_091507.1 coordinate 6,770,712, forward strand.
ATCAAGATTGGAGGCAGCCTGTGCTGCAGTGATCATGCACTGGTGGAGTTCACAGTCCTGAGGGAGATGGGTCAGCTGAAGAATAAAGTCAGGACCCTGAATTTTAGGAAAGCAAACTTCCAGGTGTTCAAGGAGTTAGTCGACAGGACCCCCCAGGAAACTGCCCTCAGGGACAAGGGAGCAGAACAGAGCTGGCAGATCTTTAAGGGCGCTTTCCATAGGGTGCAAGAGCTCTTGATCTCCAGGTGAAAGAAATCAGGAAAGGAAGGCAAGAGACCAGCATGGCTGAGTCGAGACCTGCTGGTCGAAGGGCAAAAAAGAAATGTAGAGGCAGTGGAAGCAGGGACAGATATCCTGGGGAGAGTATAGGGACACTGCCAGGTTGTGTAGGGATGGGGTCAGGAAGGCCTGGAGCTGAACTTGGCAAGGGACACAGAGAATAACAAGAAGGGCTTCTACAGGTATGTCAGCCAGAAAAGGAAGGTCAAAGAAAGTGTACCCCCCCCAACAAACACGACTGGCAAACTGTAACAAGAGACAAGGAGAAGGCTGATGTACTGAACAACTCTTTTGCCTCAGTCTTCACCAGCAACCTCTCTTCCCACACCTCTTGAGTGGATGGACCACAAGTGGGGGCTGGGGGAGCAAAGTCCCTCCCACTGTAAGAGAAGATCACATTCGTGACCACCTGAGGAACCTGACCAAATATAAGCCTATGCGACCTGACAATATACATCCCAGAGATCTGAGGGAATTGGCTGGTGTAGTTGCCAAGCCATTCTCCGTGATATTTGAAAAGCCATGGCAGTCACGTGAAGTCCCTGGTAACTGGAAAAAGGGAAACCCTGCACCCATTTTTAAAAAGGGTAGAAAGGAGGACCCTGGGAACTACCGACCTCTCAGCCTCACCTCTGTGCCCAGGAAGATCATGGAACAGAACCTCCTAGAAGCGATGCTATGGCACATGGAGGGCAGGGACGTGATTTGAGACAGCCAGCATGGCTTCATCAAGGGCAAGTCTTGCCTGACCAACCTCGTGGCCTCCTATGATGGAGTGACTACATCAGTGGACAAGGGAAGAGCTACGGATGTCATCTCTCTGGATTTCTGTAAGGCCTTTGACACGGTCCCCCACAACAGCCTTCTCTCTAAATTCGAGACATATGGATTTGATGGATGGACTGTTCAGTGGATGAGGAATTGGCTGAGTGGTCACATCCAGAGGGTAGTGGTCAATGGCTCAATGTCCAGATGGAGATCAGTGATAAGTGGTGTACCTCAGGGGTCTGTATTGGGACCAGTACTGTTTAATATCTTCATCGATGACAAAGTGGGATTGAGTGCACCCTCAGCAAGTTTGCAGATGACATGAAGCTGAGTGGTGTGGTTGACATGCCTGAGAGATGGGATTCCATCCAGAGGACCTGGACAAGCTCGAGAAGTGGGCCCATGGGAACCTCATGAGGTTCAACAAGGCCAGACGCAAGATCCTGCACCCAGTTTCAGGCAACCCACTGCACCAATACAGGCTGGGGGATGAAGGGATTGAGAGCAGCCCTGCAGAGAAGTACTTGGCGGTACTGGTGGATGAAAAGCTGTACATGAGCCGGCAATGTGTGTTTACGTCCCAGAAAGCCAATCATATCCTGGCTGCATCAAAAGAAGCGTGGCCAGCAGGTTGAGGGAGGCGATTCCCCCCCCCTGCTCAGCTCTCGTGAGACCCCACCTGGAGTACTGCTTCCAGCTCTGAAGTCCTCAGCACAAGAAAGACATGGACCTGTTGGAGTCAGTCCAGAGGAGGGCCACAAAAATGATCAGAGGGCTGGAACACTTCTCCTGTGAGGACAGGTTGAGAGAGCTGGCATTGTTCAGCCTGGAGAAGAGAAGGCTCTGGGGAGACCTCATTGTGGCCTTTCATTAAAGGGAGCTTGTAAGAAAGATGGGGACAGACTTTTTAGTAGGGCCTGTTGTGATAGGACAAAGGGTAATGGTTTTAAACTAAAAGAGGGTAGATTCAGACTAGATATAAGGAAGAAATTTTTTACAATGAGGGTGGTGAAACACTGGCACAGGTTGCCCAGAGAGGTGGTAGATGCCCCATCCCTGGAAACATTCAAGGTCAGGTTGGACGGGGCTTTGAGCAACCTATCTAGTGGAAGATGTCCCTGCTCACTGCAGGGGGGTTGTGCTGGGTGACCTTTAAAGGTCCCTTCCCAAACAAACCATTCTATGATTCTATAAAAGTTCACTTACTGCAGCTAACACTAAAAAGAAAGAGGTTAGTATTGATGATTTTACATCCCTTCACATGCTGGGAACCCCAGCTTGTACAGTCTTGAAGGGCTACCAGTCAGGGTGGAAAGGTGGAAAGGAAACTTGTGGAAAAGTTACTTGATATTTTGGTCTTTTGAGCTCTTACAAGATTTCTTAAAAGAGGACAACTCTACTCGTCATTTTGACTGTCAGATAGAAAGGATGTTCACCTGAGAATTTATTGCTGCACTGTTAGATAAAGGCAAGGACACACAGGTGGCTTAATAGCTGGTACCAAGCAGGACCTGCCTGCAAGCTCCTCTATTACAAGGAGATGGCCAAGTGCATTCTGCAGCTAAGGGATGTGAGCAGCACAGCACAGGCCTGTGCCTGGTCAGGTTACCAGTTGTGTAGACCACTATGTCCTCCATGAACAACTGGCTTCAAGTCAGTATCACTACCTCCATCCAAATTGCATGAAACTAAAAAAGCTTCTCACCATTCAACCGTCTTTTTCCACTTGGATGCTTATTAAGTGATCCATTCAAGATGGAAATATTCCAAAGCATAACACTTGAAAAGCAATAAGAGAGGGGGTAGCAGGGGAGGGGACAGGGGAGGAGATCTCATGATGGTCTTCATTCTGTGTATTTTGTATTTCCCACATCCTCATTTAGGTCAAACATTTTCCTGTAAAACCAGAAATTTGGAGGAAGGAAAATACTATTTTTGTACCAACGCTGCTGAGAATATAGTTTGTACTGACTTCATATGAAGGTGTTGGTCAGCAGTCTTGATGTTTTGGGTTTTAGAACGAGAACATGAATATAGGAAAATAATTATTGATATGCAAGCTTGAAAATTTCAACTACTGTTTTGAAGCACCGTATTTGCATAAAATGTTTCCTTTCAAGTGCCTAATTCTTAAAACAATTTCAAACATGTAAACCATTACTGAAGCAAAATTACATTTCAAAGTGGTACACAGTGATCTAGCTGCTCAACTGTCACCAGCATTAATAAGAGTCACACAGCTTAAGTCCCTGTGCACCACTTAGAAAGTTTACTGCTGTGTGTCTCCATTAATCACATTACAGAGGGAACTTCCCATATCAGCTGTTTTTTATTAAAACTGCAGAGCTCCATTTAAATATTTTATCCTTATCTATCAATCACTGTACAGAGACCCTCCCTCAAGCAATTATTTGTTATGAAATTTCATATTTATTCATATTAGCTATGCCCTTACCCTTAGTGGAAAGCCCAAGGTAATTGTAATGTCACTTGGGACAGTAGAGGTAACTAGCTATTGTATGATTTACTAGTTTTATAGTAACAGCCATCTGTAGTCCACTTATTTGCTTTTGCAGTTCATTTAGTCAAGCAAAGTTACTTTTTTCTTTTTTTTTTGTTGTATGTTAACAATGTTTGCAAGGAGGACATTGAGCATCTCTGTTCTGCGGATAGTCAGGATACTTCAGATAGAAGAGTGTGTTGATTACAAAGTGAAGAGGAAGGTCTTCATGTACCCCTTTGGCACATAACTTTTGCTGACACTTTCACGTCACTCATAAAGACAGCAGAAAAACAGTGGATCTAAGTCTATTAAAGGAAATGTGAAAGCTAGTGAGATCCCATTATTACTTCAGCTACTTAAAGACACTTGACATCAGTAGGCAATAGTAAATATCTTCCACAAAAAATTTCACAAGAAACAAACACCACCAAAACTACCTTTCTTCCCTTTTTTCTTACATTTTTTTGCTATTTCTGATGAAGAAGCCCAACGACAACAAAATCTACAGTAAATCAGTGGACAAATAGAAATACAACTTTTCTTAGGGAAAGCTATGTTCATCAGTGGAATATTTTTGCACCTCTAGTAACCATCACTGATTTAGTGTCCTGGAATGCATGAATCTTCTTGGAAAGGTATTTTAAAATATCCACTTAATCCGTATTGGCTAAGCATATATGTTATTCTCAGTTTCTAGCAAAATAAACTGTGTATTTTCCCTTAATCACCAAGATAAAATCATGTCTTGATATCCAGCAGTACAGATAAGTGTATGTTTCATATAATTTCCTAGATTTTGACAACTACCCCCATATTTTCTTACTCTTATTTGACATCTGTAAACAATATTTTCGAAACAAGCTTTGCCAAAACTGGCATTTGGAATGATTGGTTGATGGATACAGGGTTACTCCTTCAGAGACTTAAAAATATATAGCGCTCTGCTTAGAAAAGGCTTCGAAATGCTTTTGAGATGGATATGGCTACTGAATGAAAAATGTTTCAACACCAGTTCAGACACTACTTATTGAATAAAACATATTCCTGTAAACTAAATAAATATAGTGTTTACAGCAATTCAGAAGAGGAAAGACAGAATGTTGGAAATAGCTGTATTGATTTGTCTTGGTGTTAGCTCAGATACCAGTCAGTGATACTGAGTATAGGTGTATGCCCTTGTGGATGGGGTACTTCGATCAATATTTTATTGGCTGTAAGCGTTTTTTTGACAAAAAATTGCAGTATCAGCCTATGTATCAAATTGCATTAAATCATTTATCAGTATCTCCTGTTATTGGCTGTCTAGACTTTGTCCAGGAAGGCCTTCAGTATATTGCATCCATATGCATACTTTGCTGGATTTGAATATTTTTAGTAAAATTTAGTACTATTTCATCAAAATCTTTATATTCTGGGGATCTTTAAATCAATGTTTCCCCTTCTGATCACTTGCACTTCCAGCTGACATCTCCTGAATGATAATTTTCTCATTTGTCTAGGAGGAAGTTTCCAGAAACATATGTAAACGAATTATTACTTACATGTATACACACATAGGAAACAGAGCAGAGAGCTGAGACTATGGAAGAAACTCCTGAACTTAATCACAGTAGAATCTTTTTTTCTTATTTCTGTTTTTTCATTCATGTAACCCACACATCACACCAGTAAAAGTCTCTCTGAAATCCAATCCTCAGAAAATCTGCATCAGAGGAGAGGATATAAGCAATAAAATGTAATTTCTGGAGAAGGGCCTCAGTACAAATGGTAACATGTATTTCTCTTATGTATGTACAACACACAGTCTTGTTAAATCTTGAGACTATTTTTTTACAAATTAGTAGAGATTACATGTATGAAAATACCTTCTTTAAATTATAAGATAAACAAAAAGTAATTAAGCCATGACTGCCTTTCCTTTGCAATAGGTTTAAATAAGCCCTACTGCATCAGTGGTAGCACTATTCATTTCTAGATACACAGAATATTTCTCATTATGAAATATGTCTCAAATATTTCCGCATTCTGAATACTGTAATAAAGAGGATGCGTTAAAGAAATGCTGTAAAGACAAATCTTAAGACAAAAATTAAATACACAGTAGAAGCAAAGAAATGGAGTAATTTCCATCTTTAGTCTGGGTAGTCCTAAAGAACTGAAAGTTTGAAAAGTCAGTTGTATTTTTTTGCCATCATTACCACTGAGTCTGGAAATGAAAAGGTTTGAAGACACAAGCACATAGCATTCATTAGATTTCTGTTCAGAAATATTTTACTTAATACAGCAGTATATTTACAGAGTATTCCAATAATATTCACACTCACAATGTGAGTCATTCTTATAATTTATAATACTTAGATAAACCTGAAAGTCACACAGCAAATCTATGGTGGATTCAGGTTTAGAGCAAAGATTCCTGACTCTCAGACCTGCATTACAGGTACCTCTTGGTAACCAGATACTGCTTATAAAATGTGTCAGTGATAGATCTGAAAATATTGCTGGTTAGAAGGGATTATATAGCTAACAAGATTTGTTTTCTTTAAACACTTTCTGGAAAGGAAATACTGATCCTATTTCATAGTTCTCTAGCCACATTGTTAAAATATTCAGTAAGAAAATTACAAGTCAGTTACTCCAACCTGTAGAAAGTAGAATCACATAAATAATGTATTTATCATCTCATGAAGTGTAACCCACCAGCTGCCAAGATTACTTAAAGCTGAAACTATGTTAAGAAACTATGATCGCTATAAAATATGACAGGGGTTGGTTAGGTGTCTAGAGTTGGATTCCTTACGGTAGCTGCTTAGCTACTATCCAAGTATGCAGAGAATAATAAGATAATAAGTTGACCTGTCTGGTTCCTTGAAAATGTAGGTCAGGTGTTCACTGCCTGAAGAAATGACCTGCTAGGTGACTCATGTTGCATGGAGCATTAGCTCATCCGCAGGCTGGTCATATATCACTGTCATGTACTAGAAAGAAGGTGGCAAAACATGATAAAACTGAGGAAAGGAATTACAAAGGAGGACAAAAAGAAGACCTATATTTTAATTAAGCTCCAAACAAGTGTGTTGGCTGTATATGTGTTTCTCAGGGAACTGGGTTTGACAGTGGTCTCCTAACAAACCAGTCTTTCGGTGCAAAACTCCTATCAGTGCTGTTCACAAAATTAGCTTCTAAGCTAAACAGTACTACCAAAATAAGTGTGCTATGATGTGATACATTAAACTACAGCACATGTTAACTAAGCTAAAACTATAATAAGAAAACAGTAAGAATAATCCTATTATGACAAGATTTTTACTCTTACTTTGTAATAAAATTATAGCAGATTATAACAGATATAAACTACAAGCACATGTTAACTAGGTTAACAGTATAATAAGAAAGCAATAAGAATTATCCTATTATTACAAGATTTTTACTCTTATTTTGTAATAAAATTATAACATTATAAAGATCTATAGTTAAAATACATCTGATATTTAGAGAAGAATGGACACTTATTACCAATAATTTTGTTAGAAAATGTGGTTGCTATAAGGGCCTTCAGCAAGACTCCTTCTAAAACTTTTTCTCACAGATTTTTTTTTTTTCCCCCACAGCCATCTCATTCAAGGCTACACAGTTGCACCACATCAGAGCTGTCCTTGAACCCAGACAGCTAAATCCCTAGATTTGGGAGGTGTAGGGAGGTGCCCTCAGGGTCCTGACAGCAATCACTTTGGACACTCTATTAATTAAAAATTGGTCAAAGTTATAATGTAATTAAGTACTCATAAAAATTAGGAAATCCAAGGTTTTACCTGACTTCTGTATTCTTTCAAGGGAGAGATTAAAACATAACAATCTATATAGCTGGTCAGTTTGCTGTGCTTTCTCTCTTTAGACAGTGTAGGCAATGTGACGGAATTATGTAGGCACAGCTGGGTTCAGCTAACTGTGTTTACAAACTAAACACCGCACAGAAGCCCTACTTATTCCTATATTGTGTTGTTCTTTCATGTTGTCAATTATATGGGTGTGCCAGAGTAAATCCCAGACTCTTCACAAGAACAATCTCTTAGTGCAGTTTTGTTTGCTTTCCTTTTAAAATGAATGTTATAAGTATAAGGAAAAGCACTTAAAAAAAAAGCAAGCGATGACACCTACTCAAGCAAATGAAAAAAGTTGCCCCATCTGGATTCTTGCAAATGTATTGCTCTCTCTGCTGTTTCAGCTACAGGAAAATGGGATTTTGCCTTTTTTTTTTTTTTTTTTTTAATTTATATGAAAGTTACTTCAGACCTTTCTTCACCCTTTGTATTAAATTAAATTATTTTTATTGCAATGAATTATCAGTATGTGTATTGGTTTATCTACAGTAGCAAGTTCCCTGGTTCGCTACTCGTTCCTGAATAACCATGATGCTTGTACCCAAAGCTATCCTGCAATGGGAAACACAGCACATTCAAAGGCATCACTGCAATATATGCTTCGAGAGTGCCCTCCTGGTCTGAACTACAGCACTAGCATGGACAGTTATATTTATTTTGCTTCTGCCGTGCCTTTTGGAGAAAACCAACTATCTGTGTTTGAGACAACTACAAGTAAGGTCTGAAGATAATTTGTTATGGTCATTTCCTAACAGCAATAAGAATGAGACTGCAACAGAGACTGCCCTTTTGTTTGTCCTACCAAACCCTTGAATGTTATCCTATAAGCCTTGCAACCTTCAGCACTTTCTTATTTTTTTATGCAGTGCCCCAGAACAGGACATGCATAATCTTTAATGACATGCTACAAAAAAACCTTCTTTGGTGAGCTGGCACATGATCAAAAGTGTATTTCAGGATTTTAGCACTGATACCACTTTCTTTGAAAGTAAATTGGATTTTAACAAATCACCTTTAGTGTGAGAGCTTAGGAACCCTTAAAGTCTAACTGAAGGGCAGTAGTATCCATTGGGGGATATATTTAACTGCTCCAGCAATGTCACAAGTATACATCTGACTGTACAAATGCAAAATTTTTTTAATTGTTCTGGATTCTCCTTGTAACTGACAAGCAGCTAACATATCCCTCATATCACTACTTGGGGACGTTTAATGTTCTAACACCAACAGTAGTGTGTATAAACTATCATAATGTAAAGACTTATCAAAACAAGACAAAAATCAGGCAGATTTTTCATGCGGATCAGAGATATTTATCTACTTGGTTATATGTGCAATTTGTTTGTTCTGAAAACCTGTGAGGTAGCAATTAAAAACTAAAGTAAAACACGCTGGCACAAAACATGCTGGATTAGACAGTGTGACATGTTGCTGCAGGAAGCTGCGGAAGCCAAGAATATACTGAGTTTCTAAAAGGAACTGGATGTTTATGTGGATAAAAGAATATCCAGATTTGTGGGTTTACTGTTGAAAAAAACTTGGAGGTGATCGCATAGTCCAGATTTAACAAATCCGTAGTCATTAGACAAGACCTAATCACATATATCAGATGGTGTTTATGCATTTTTTTTTGTGGAAAGGTTACTGTTTCCTCCAGCCATGCTATATTAATTACCATTGGAGACAGGATGGAAGACCAAGAGTAAATTCCAAGTCTACCTCTTGCTGAGTAATTGAAAACAGCAAAAAACACAACACAAAAAAGTGGTTACACCATTGCTCTCACTGCTACAGCTTCCACATGTACTATTGTGAACAAGACAACTTACTGGCAAACAGCATCCCTATGTTATGCAGATATACTCAGTGCTGAAATAGAAGTTATTGTAGCAATCATGGTAAGGACTCCATTCTCTGGTATTTCCATCTGCGCTATAATTGGTCAAGGTTAAAATGATGGCAAAGGTGAGGAAAACATAGTAATTTAAAGACTTTGCTTCTTTGCTGGATATTGCTCATAGATAGGTTTTGTCCTCCTTTTTTGGACTGCAGCCTGTTCCAGTAAAGTTGCCTCAAGTGCCTTCAAGGCTCTGCAGAGAGATCTCAGTGTTCAGTTTAGTTTTATCATCAGCAAAATCCTTTCCACAAACAATGAACACTGCAGTATTCATTGCCAGTGGCACACAACAAAGTCTATTTTTGTTATAGCCTGAGGTGCCTTTCCACGGCAGATCAACGTTCATCATTTTCTTTTCTGTAATTTGTTCTGTCTTGCTGTTTCATTCAGTTATGTGACAAACCCATCTCTTGACATGACTGATGGAACTGGGTGTGACGTCTCACATCACCCACTGTAATACCTGACCAAAAGAGAGTTTGCACCGATATAAAAATTTTCAGGTTTCCGGGCATAGATTTAAGAAGAAGAAGAGCACATTTCCCCCATTTACAAGCTTTGTAAAATACCTTCTGGTCAGTGCTTATTAGCAACAATATTTTAAATAACAAGAATGTTCAATGTAGACAGGGAATTTCTCATACCAACTTCAGTTCATTGATTAGCCTAACAAAGGGACTGTTAGGCAAGGTGCCTTTATACAAATGCTACATTCAAAAGACAAGTTTTTGGGGACACCCTACCCTTTGTGGAAATTAGATAAATTGCTGCAGAGCAGTTCCTTTTATTGAAGGTCAGTTCTCAGTGGGATTTTGATATGTCAGCAATACAGAAACAATTACAAGTCACAAATCAATTTTCTTCAGTAGCTCATTTCCTTACACAGTATTGATATAACTATGAACCTAATGAAACTCTGAGGTTAAAGACAACAAAAATATATACGAATTTCTCAGAGAGAGGAATAATTATATTTTTTTTCCATTTGCCAGTGCTGCTTATACAAAATCATTTTATTTACAGAAATGTGGTAACACTGATATTAAAATGTTTTTTCTTCCTGTCATAAACGGCATTTTTTAACACTTCCAACTTTTTCTTTCCAGTTTCCCAAGAATGGGCTAATATCTTAGCTATTTATATTTTGTGATTTAATTTTATTATCACTGTGTTTAATCATTGGGTAATAACTTTTTTCCCTGTAAACTGGAATACACCCAAATGACCTCTAATGCCAAGGATAATCTGTGGAGAGTACGGGGAGAAGACAGTTTATTAATAGCTTTCTTTGTGAAAAGCGATATGATCTGAAACTTACTGTCCCATAATATGAAAATGTAAAAACAAAATATGGAAAACCACCATCTTGTACACACAGCATAAACAAACCCTCAGGTGTATTCATCACGTTTACTTCTATGCACGTGCAGAGTAATATGCATATCTTAGCCAGACATGTCTGGCTGAGAGACAGCATGGACTGGCTGAAAAGGGAGAGGGACCTGTTTTATAGAATGTGGAAATGCTTTGCTAAGGGAGGAACAGAGCATCCTGGCGATCGTAATCTATGTAAGCGTCTAAAAATCTGTACAATGCAAATTACATTCAGTGTGTCCTGTAACAGATTTGGATTATGAAATGATACACTGCATGACACTATAACCTTGACCAGTTCACATGAAGGAGCATGCCTACACGCTGCATATTGAAAGTGGGATAATTCATTTAAATTACCTGCATTGCAGCTGAGCAACTGTTAAACTCCTCTGAAATCCTACAGCATTTAATGCTACCTTCCAGCCACATCGAAAGCCAGTTGTCACAAGATCATATAATTCATTTCTCATGCAGTACGCTGGAGACAGACAATTACTGTCAGTGCTCAGTACTGCAGTTTTTATCATCTTCTAGAACAAAAGATACAGGTTTGGGGTTGGGGTTTTTTTTTCCTTTCTTTTCTTTTTCTTTTTTTTTTTTCCTTCCCCTCTAGGGGAGGAAAACAGTGAGAGCTTTGTCAGCCTTTTTGGCCATGAACCTTAAAGAACTCACTCAGTTTAACAGCCTTAATACCTTTGCAGCGCTATAAATAAGGATCTGTTTTCCCAAGGTAGGCGGCATTTCAGGAACAGATACAAAAGAAGGAAGAAAAAAGACAGAGAAAGCAAACAATGATAGTTCAAATTGGGCAATCACCAGCCTAACCCTTTTGACATTGAGGCTGGCAGCCTGCTATAAATTATCATTCCATTGAAGAGGAGAATTATATTTGATATGCACCAAGGTAATTTAGGCAGAGAAATTGCATGGCATCTTTTCTAGCAACACGGGTGACCTTATTTTGCCAGGTTATTGTAACTTAAAGGGGCCGGACTTGGAGCACCAACTGCTGGCAGTTGTTCCTCTGCATTAATTGATGCTTCATAATGAAATTTACAGGGCAAGTGGCTGGCTAAGTTTTTTGTGTTTTGTTTCCCATCACAAAAGGCTACCTGCTTTTTCTGTAAGCTGAAATCCCCTGCATTTCCTTTACAAGAAAAATAAACGTCCCTCACAACCACTTCCATTCCTGTACTGCTTTACACCCCTGTTCAACATAAGGACTGATGTGTTCCGCTTGCTCATTTCCATGTCCATGTTTTAACCTTGTTCCCATGGGGATCATTGCTTCCTTTCCAGTAGTGATGCCCCTTAGAGCAGCAGGGCTTCAGTATTGCTGCAGGCTTCCTAACATTACAGCCCTGCAAATGTCAAATGGTGTTCCAGTGAAGCCTGCTGGCTCAGTGGTGTTCATTTGCTTGGATCTTCCCCCTCCAGGCTCCTTCTAGCTTTCTCTTCTTCCCTCCTCCCTCAAGAGCCTGATGCTTGGCATATTTCCCAACTGCATTAGTCATGCCAGAAACGGAACCACATATCCTCAATTGAGCTGGTTCCACAAGCTGCCCAAGAGCCCTTATGAGGCCAACAGACCATACAGCTTTGATAATTTTGCTAGAAATACTCTGTTTATGGATGAGAAGGCAGTAATTGTGTAATTCAAGTGCTTTTTCTGGGCTTGTAATAGTGATAACTGCAAAGTTTGTTTGGTGTAAACAGGAAAATTAAGGTTATTGTTTAGATGTGTTTAATTCTATGGACTTCAAACAAGCCTTGATAATCCAGAACCTTGTATTTTTAAATGCAAGCCTGTTTGTACTTAGCTGTCAAAATACTTGTCATTCCTCAGGAGAGACCCTCTAGCTTTTATGCTATTATCTATCTGTATTAAAGCTAGTGGAAAATCTGGAAAACAAAAGAAAAACAAAAACAATCTCCCAATGATTTTCTACTTGTCATCTCTTCATCAGAAAAAAAAAGTTATCAGGAGTTTGGTGTCCATAACTAAAAAACCCAAAACTGAATTTTGTCAATAAACCCTCTGTGGTATTTTTCCCCATATTACTCCCTCTAAATGTGTCTGCTTGTAAACTTCATGGTAATGACAGAGAGATGGACAGCTATATGCAGATACCTGATTTACAATCTTACATTAACCTCTACTGAGCTTCCATAACTTTTATAAAAGAAGTGGAAATAATTCCACAAACTTAAAATCCATCTTCACAAAACAGTGGTGATCAGGGTGGTAAAGAGGGATAGAGAAAGAAAAGTGGGTCAAGGAAATATGTGTCTCTCTGTTTGGAGGGTTAGGCACCCCCTGCTGAAAACCACATAAAAGGTATAACCACCATTTTTTTAACACTAACATTTACAAACAAGAAAGAAAAATTGATTTTTTTCATGCGTGAACTTTCAGATGGTGGAAGAAGGATACAGAGGGTGCTACATAAAAGACAAAAGACTACAGGGATGTAGGAAGTTGTCAGAGTCCATCAAAGATGGTATCAGAGCACTATAGCAATGAACAAAGCTGCTTGTGTGAATTAACCACACTAGCGACAGCCTTCAGGCTCATGCTATAGAAGACCTAGAAATGTCAGGGCTGATATTAATTTCAATTCTAAAAATATCTTCTAGCTGTTTTCCTATTGGGAAAAAATAATCTTTGCAAATATAAACCAATGTAATGCAATTTTTAAGCTTTTATTTTGGTCTGTTCAGGAACCTGCATCTCATCTATGCAGGATCCTCTGCGCTGTGTCCTCATGATATCTGTGCATGTCACATTAAGTGATGCAACTAGCACTTGTCATCTGATATTTCTTCTTTAAGCCTCTCCCAAGAGAGAAACTTTCACTAGATTTAAAATACTGTAAAAATATGTTGGGTGCCTTGATTGGAAATGAGTGCTATAGATTTGGACAAGTTCTGAACAAGCTCTGACTCCTCCAGAAATAAAGAAAAGTGGCTATAAAATCAAAAGTCTCTGAGTCTCTCACTGGAATGAGGCACAGTCCCATGTTTTGAGTTGAAGCAAAATTTCTGTTAGTACACAAAGCATAAGGCTGAGAGCTAATGACAATTGATGCTGCCTGTCCCACATAGCCTATGAGGAAAAAAATATTTATTTAGTCTATTTAGAGGTTGTTGGTATTGCAAAATTTTTGTGGCAATTATTTATTAAAAATAAATAAAAGTGTTAGGTTCTATGCATCTTTAAGCTATAAACAGCAATGCAAAAAGAGTTGTACAACTATGTACCAACGTAGATTTTGAGTAAAGTGACTCTTTGAGCACCACTAACAACTCTCCAGTGGCAGTGGAAGCTTTCTGAGAATCTACTAGCAGTAAAGTAAGAATATTCATAATAAAATTGGATGGAACATTTTCAGCAAAATATGCATTTCACCAAAACCTGAAACATTGCAAAGGTGTCTTGATTTTGCTGACCTTTTCAATAGGAATTATTTCAGATATAGGATACAGTTTCTATCACCTTCAGAGAAAGAGAAAGGAAACACACACAGACACACAGAAAAACACTGCCCTTTTCAGTCTGAAAGTAGGCTTTTTAGGACAGGTCTATTTTGTCAAAACAAAAAAAAAGAAAAAGAAAAAAAAGAAATTGCAAGATAGTATTTCCATTAGAATCTGTAATAATAATTTAAAAAAATTTGTCAAAATCACCAAAGGACATTATTCAGCCATTTTTCTGACCTCTTTTGGGTTTCATATTTTTGACCAGGATCTTTATCATCTTTCTGAACTATTGAACAGCTATGATCAGCTTTACGTCCTTATGAAAAACAGTCATAACTAGATGCCTGCTCAGCTGTTCTTATATGAGCTGCTATGGTACCTGGATGTCTGTCTTAGTGACCTGAAGCTAGAGTTCTGGAAAACCTAATGAAAAACAATATTCAGACATTTTTAATCTGCTGCATAAGAAACAGTAGAGATGTTAATGTTAAAATCTTACCTGTATCTTTGGCTGTATTCCTTACAAACACATGCATGTTTTGACTGTTGTTTTAATAACTCCCAATAAATTTTAGAGTTTGTAAAATGCTTTTAGAATTCCGTTGATTTCAGATGATTATATCTTCCTGAAGGCAAACACAGGCAAAACTTGAAGTACCTGGACTTGATGTTTGGCCTTGACTTGAGTTAAGAGAATCGAGACAGCCATTTTGAAAACAGGAGTTTACAGAGGAAGCTACCAGACAACCCAACCTTGAGGCTGACCTGCTGGACCTGACAGCAGCACTAAGAACCATCTTTCAGGTGTGTTTACTCTGTCAGATGCAGCTGTGTTAAATAGCCCAGGGGCTAGATTTGGGAGGAGTTGCCAGGGCTGTGGCTGTAGTGTAAGAACAGAGGACCTTGTCTCTGCCGCTCCTTCCTCCTCAGGGGGAGGAGGACTCCGCACACTCTTCCTCCACGAACTTCTCCAACGTGGGTCCCTCCCGCAGGCTGCAGTCCTTCAGTCCCAGCCTGCTCCAGCGTGGGTTTCCCCATGGAGTGGCGGCCATCTTGGGGGGCCTTTGCTCCCCCACTCCCCTCCATGGCTGGGGGGCACAGCCTGCCGCCTCACCACAGGCTGCGGGGGCATCAACCTCCTGCCCCGCTCCTCCTCCTCTCCTTCCTCCCTGACCTTGGTACCCGCAGAGGGGTTCCTCTCCCGTTCCAATCCCCCACTCCCTGCAGGTTTCCCCTCTTAAATCTGCTCTCCCACCAGTGTTTCCACTGTCACTGAGGGGCTCGGCCTGGGCCAGAGGCGGGTCCGGCGTGGAGCCGGGGAA
Source organism: Haliaeetus albicilla (assembly GCF_947461875.1). Lineage (NCBI taxonomy): Eukaryota > Metazoa > Chordata > Aves > Accipitriformes > Accipitridae > Haliaeetus > Haliaeetus albicilla. The sequence continues at coordinate 6,786,219 of NC_091507.1, forward strand.
GCTTCCAGCAGCTTCTCACAGGAGCCGGCCCTGTGGACCCTCACCCACCACCAAAAAAACCTGCCACACAAACCCAAAACAACATTGTAGCAGAATTCACCTTCAATATGGGTTATGAAGCTATTGTGTGCTCAATAGAACCTACATGCCATGCTTGGTACAGAAAGAGATTAGCTTCTAGGTTAGATGTGATATACAGCGTCTCATGAACTGTACTACCTGATGCAGAATTTTCATCTCCAGGTCTAACTTCTTAGGTTAAGTAATGTGGTTGAAGGCCAGCAGGGGACAAGCAACATTTAAACTATTATCAATTCATTTTGGGATAATGAATTTATTAAAATGATTTGACATCATTCTGACCTGCTCAGTGAAGGCGTTCTGCATTAGGCCTCCTATCTTGAAGGCGTAAGTGGCAGCAAAGATGTAGTAATTGTCATTCTCCAACCATCAGGGATGTCTGAGCTGGACTACAAAGCCACAGTATGAAAGAGACATTACAAACTCACTCATGGCACATAGTTCCTTCTAATCTATAACAAAGGATTGTAGTCTTAGTGTTTCAGTTTTTGAAAAATTGATTTTTTTTTGGTGGGTTTGTTATGTTTGAGGTTTTTGTTTTGTTTTACTTTTGGTGGGAGGAAGAACACAGGAATTTTGACTTGTTTCAGTTTGTCTCTGGTTTTATTTTGGTTTTGTTGGTTGGGGTTTTTTTGTATTTAAATACAATTTCCTTTATGAAAGAGAACTTTTGGAATATAAGAGAGAAAAGTGGGAATAATTTCCTTTTGTTTCTTGAAATATTTCATATCTTGTGATTAGATGATAGTGCCAAGAACCACAGTTAAGCTCTGTTCCACTCACCTATTCACCCCTCATTTCCTGCACTGTCACTCTCATTTATAATAAGAGTTAAAATTAATGATAAACAAAGAAGATGAATAATTAATAAACTAAATAACTAGTACTAAAGATTAGATGTAGATATTTTATGAACTCTGAAAAAGACTCATCATTTTTAGTGACTGCAAATTCATGTATTAATTTTTTTTTTCCTAATGAGGATGTTTCTAAGTCACTGAAACTACACCTCAGTTAAAAATATATCAAGGGAAAGTTATTAAGCAGTTACTTGTTGTCTAGCTGCACAGCATATACACATTCTCTGTGAAATTTATCACACTGTTAAAGTAGCAGTGGAAAGCCAAAGGAAGTATTTGATTGAGACACTTTCTGCTGCAAACAGTTAGCCTTGCATAGGTAATATTGCTGCAAAATGGTTGGTCTTAAACAATCAGCTAAATAGTGATTCCCTGTAAAATCTCGAGGAATTGGACATTGAAGACTATTTTTCCTAATGACTTCTCTCCAGCAAACCCCATATTTTGTATTTTGCTTCTGACTTGATTTTTGGTGTGAAGTAGAAAGAAGAGATATTTAAGAAAAGATATTTTGAAACACTGTGTAAAAGAAATGGTGTCTTTTATTTAATTTTTTTTTTTTTCAGGAAGTATGCTTCTGATGAATTTTCTTGCTCTCCAAGTAAAATCCCAAACATGATTAGATTTTATTAAGTTATTTTTTTAGGCTTTTGGGATTTGTCAAATTAAACTGAGAATCTGTATTCAAACCTCAGAAACCTTTAAAAGAAATATTAGCCATTGATTTATTTTATATGATAACAGTTTTGATGTGGCTGAAGACAAGCTTCAAAATTTAGTCAAAATGAAAAAAATCATCCATCTTTTTCCCTAAAGATGCCCTCGCAACAAGTGCCCATGTTCCCTGGCCCTATCTCATCATTTATTGATATTTATGCCATAGGAAGCAGAAAACTGTAATGATTTTACAGAACAAAGATAAATAATAAACCTCCATTTTTATGTCCAAGAGATAATCAGAGAAATCCCAGTAATCAGATCACTCTGAATATACATTGCAGTAATGTCTATCAAACATACCTATATTTGCTATTATGCAGTACTTTACATTTTTCACACAGAATTATGTGGTATTGAAAGCACATCAAGAGACCAAACCCATTTTTTCTATATTCTACTAAAGCAAAACTTCTGAAGCAAGGTGTAGGGCCTTGCCCATGGTTGTATGCAGACTCTTCATCAAGCCTGAGACTAGAATTATGAGAGTTACAAAACTATGCACCGATGTCTTCCGCCCATTCTGCTTTCCAGGAAAAAAGTAATGTAGTTGCCAAATCAAACCAGTCATTCTTATGCAAAACATGGGAGAATGAGCCTATACAGTTCACATTCAATTCATATTTGTACTTTCCAAATATAAGTTTGAATTAATTTAAATTTCAGCTTGAAGTGTACAAAGGGCTTAAAAATGAAAGTTGATTCAAATTGATACTAAGTTGCAGCAAGTAAGGTGTTAACAACAACAAAAAATAAGTTTAGCCAAATGGAAGAGAGACATCAATGATCTTTTTCTCCCAAGGAAAGTATGTGCAATTTACGTTTTTTAGCAGAAACATCATTATACTTTTTCAGTAAAAGCAAGTTTCTTAATAAAAGTATTTTCTAAAGATTTGCATTTATGAAGATTAGAAAATACTTTTAGTTGCAGTCTTTATTCTAGATCCTAAGAAATAAAATATCTACTCATAAAGTGAACACTTCTTACTTTAAATCCTCCAAGACCAAATGGAAATTACTACTATAATTTGCGATAATATGAAGAGTAGAAGAGGTTTTGAAATCACTTAATTATTTAAAATCTATTAAAAATACAATTTAGAAAAAACTTTTCTGAATTGTATTACCTGGACATAACTTTTTTCTGATCTAGTAATTATTAAATTTTAATCCTTTTTATTATTATAAATTTAAAATTCACAATTTTAAAAAGTAGATCTTTTATTATGTTTTGATAAAGTAGTTCTTATTACATACTGGAAGTGAGACAAAAGAACAGAAAATGTTGCTAGTTTCAATATCTACATATAGCGCATCAAGAAACCTTTTTGCTCCAGGTTACTGTCAATTAACTGCAAATTACAGAAAGAAAACACAATATGCTGCAGCAGCATCAGGAGAAGTAACAATTCATGTATTATAATACTTTGAGGGCCTTATCCTATATTATTTGCACATTGTTATTTCAAATAATGCTGACAGACAGTTATGGATGCATGAATAAAGAAGGAATATAAGGAGTGCAGGCATAGTTATTACACATTCATATAGTGATGACAGAACTTAATACTAGAGGGCTTGTTGTGGTTTAAACCCAGACGGTAACAAAGCACCATGCAGCTGCTCGCTCTTGCCTCCCCGCCCTGGCCCCGTTGGGATGAGGAGAAAATACAAAGAAACGCTCATGGGTGAACACAAAGACAGGGATTGTGGTCATGAGCAAAAGACTGACTCAACTTGGGGAAAAACAATCAATTTCATTTACTACCAATCAAACCAAAACAAAGATACCGAGAAGTAAAACCGAATCTTAGAACTCCTTCCCGCCATCCCTCCCTCCTGCCCGGCTCAACCCCACTCCCGGTTCTCTCTCCCTCCTCCCCCCGGCAATGGGGGCTGGGGTCGGTTCCTCACCCCTTGTCTCTGCCGCTCCTTCCTCCTCAGGGGAGGAGGACTCCGTACTCGGGCCCTGCTCTGCCGTGGGATGTCTCCCACAGGAGACAGCCCTCCACCAACTTCTCCAGGGTGAGTCCTTCCCGCGGGCTACGGTTCTTCAGGAACTGCTCCAGCACGGGTCCTTCCCACAGGCGGCAGTCCTTCAGTCCCAGGCTGCCCCAGCCTGGGCTTCCCCAGGGAGCGGCAGCCATCTTGGGGGACATCCATTCCCCCTGCTCTGGCGTGGGCTTCTCTCTCCCCAGGCTGCAGGTGGGCATCCGCTCCCCCGCTCCCCTCCGTGGGCTGGGGGGGGACAAGGGACAGCACAGGGGTTCCTCTCCTATTCCAATCCCCCTCTCCACCACAGGTTTCCCCTCTGAACTCCGTTCTCCCAGCGGCGCTGCCACCGTTGCTGAGGGGCTCGGCCTGGGCCAGCGGCGGGTCCGGCTTGGAGCCGGGGAAGCTTCCAGCAGCTTCTCACAGGAGCCAGCCCTGTGGACCCTCCCCTGATACCAAAAAAACCCACCACACAAACCCATAACACAGCTGAAGTGTTGTCTGCTCAGGCTGAGATTGGCTCCTGCATAGACACCCCCCCTGTTTTGTCATTAAAAGAGTCTAAACGAAGGAAACAGAAATAGTCTCCCTGTTTTTGCGGGAAGTGTGCAGCCTAGTGACTGTGGACCCCCCGATTGCTGTGTACCTCCTATGCCCACTTTAATCTTTTGTCAAATGCATACAATAATTCTCTGCCTTCTGCTTTCTGCTCTGCTTCCTTTCAATCTCTTACATGCTGTCTTAGCTGGCATCTTTGTTCAGCTCTCTGTTTATTGCCAGCTTTTACTGCACTCCATGCTCTCCTGTCTTCACCCTCTGGTTCAAACCACTCACCTGCTGCACCCTAAATGTAGCCTTCTCCTCATTCTCCCAAGACCCTTTGCTTCTTCCTTTCCTCTGCATGCATAGCGGGATTCTTCCTCCATTCCCCCACTTCCAGAATTCCTTTAGTGCAAGGAAGTGGATCCTTCATATGTTTAATATAAGGGTATCCCTATTATGTTTTCTCTACCTATTCAATATGACAGTGAGGAAATCACTGCAATCACTTGCGTTGTATCAAGAACAGTGTAACACACTGAATAGTCCTTTCATGTGACCAGGCAAAAATTCCTGCGGGGTTCAGATGAAGGTGATGGTAAGTTGGAAATTACATCTGTATTTAAAGTTATCCAAATATGATTTATAGGAACTACATTTTAGATTTAGCTCATATAAGATAATACCGCTAAATAAAAATAAATTTGTGGCTTTTACATTTACAGAAGGTTATATATGCTAAAGAAGAATGGGGTATATTATCATCTTCCCCTTCATTTCAGACGTTTTAAATTGGTCTTTTATATTTATGCTGCATTCACATGTCTTTACCTAAAACTATGCTTTGTTTACCCATAAAGAATAATCTTTTTCATAGTAGACAGGACTAGTGGAGCCTTTATTCCAGAAACCTAAGTACTACCCTGTTACAATGAGTTGTAAACTTCTTACAATCATTAACAGGAATACTTTTATTCTGTCTTCCTAACCCTTTGCCATGAAGAAAATATTAACTCTGAAATTCTATCCAAACTCTGCAATTTAGGATTGAAAGTGTATACTGTAGAAAAAAGTCTGTAAAAATTGGACACATCTACTTGAGAACTTGTTTTTTTCAAATGTTTACATCATACATAAATATGGAAAAACCCCAGCATCCTGACAAAATTCCTGACATCAGAACAACTGTATTCAGAAGTTCTTATGTACTAGAACTTACAAAGAAAAGAATCATATATCTAAGTTATTTATTTTGTTGGTAAGCTTTTTTTTTTTGTAAAGGTAAAGCATGCATGTTCTAAAATTTGGGGTTTTAATACACCTTTTGAAAGTAAAGACAGAAACAAAATGCTGATGTAAGACACAAACCTAATGCAAAAATGTCAACCTGAAAGTTTACAATTTGACAGTTATGAGTAATAAGCTCCAGGCCATATAGATCTCTCACTTCTTAATAGATTGATTTATTTTGCACATGAGCTGAACATCCCAAGATACTAATCTTTAAATCTGTGATGTGTTCGTGTTTAGGAAATCTACTATGTTTCTTCCTTAAGTTTACTTCTCTATTGCTTTCCACATTTTTCTCCCTCTGAGTCTTACACACATACTTTCCACAGGTGAAACAACTTAAAGGATTGCATCTTCATTTTCCTGTACAAAATGTGAAATATACAGGATGAAGGATGATGTGATACAGAAATTTTGTTCGTTTTTGTTTAGCATAATCTAGCTTAAAAATGGTTTACTATATAAATAGTGAAACAATCACAAATACCAACTTATAAAGCCATCATGTCACATCAGTTACAGCTATATTTTAAATTATCATAAATGCACCTCTTTGAAATAGAAGTCAGATAAAAGTAAAGAAGTAATTATATTTTACAAATCAAGTAGCATAACTGTCATTGTCAGGATCTAGGTTTCCAGTAAGTTCAATTTTAGAGAATCAGCCATGTATGAAAAGCAAAATAAAGCTAACAGAACAAAACCAAAAATATTTAGACCATTTTATAATTTCTAAACAGGAGTATCACTGATATCAAACACTATAAAATTGCTTTTAAACCATGAAAAATGGTTAACTTTCTCTGTTCTTTCTTTAAATTGGATTTATCCTGTATTTCTTTGTCATTAGCTACTGCACAAGAAATATAAATAAAGCTTGCTAGTACACACACACAAACAGCAGAATACATTGATATACAGTAACAGATACATACATATTTTCAATTAAAATTATTTCATGTCTTCTGATTGAGAGCTGAATGAATAATTTTCAATTTATATTCCATACAGAATATATAGTTTCTATTAGGATTTAAAAAAAGAAAATTTAACTCTGGATATACTGCAAACAAGAGAAACTAAATTCCCCAATTCCCCACAGAGCCTTACACTCCTTCAAAAAGAGTAAATGCATGTGTGTCAAAGGGGAGCTCTTCCCCTTTCCAACACTGGTTTTCTGGGCTACTGTTCCCAGGACAGAATAGTATAAAAAATATATTATAGGTGCTAGTGTATTACTGTTGTTTCTTTTATATATACTGTCCTGTGTTTCCAGTCACAAACAGGAGCTCAGCACCACTGAGGGAAACGGATTTCAAGGGTCAAAACTGACACAAACTGGACATTTTCTAACCCCTGTTAAAAATGAGTAGAAATTAGATGGCCACACACATATGTGCCACTCACCCCTTGCAAGCACTATTCACTCAATTAATTCTAAAAGTTACTATATTTATATTACACGATAAGGGACAAAAAATGAATACAAGCCTAAGGAGGGACTGAGATGGAAACAATGATGATCAGTAACATTCATAAACTGAAAAGCTGGTTCATGCCAATATTTTACTTTAATGACAACTGCAGATTTGCCTCTACTGATTGTTATACACAGATATCACCGATATGGCTGAAGTTAAAAGATATTGAAGGAAAACTGAAGTATCTATATATGTGTCATTCAAACGGAACTTAGCTACCGGTTTCTAAGGAACAATCTTCACAATCTTCCTTAAATATTTAAGCTTTAGAAACATATTTATTTTATAATACACTCAATTTTATTATGATGCTAGTTATTTTGGGAGCCTAAGTTCTTCTTGTGTTGCTACTCAGACCTGCACAAATGAAACATCTGTATACTTTGCTGTGGGGTGTTGATTTAAATCAGTGACATACACTGCAAGGATGAACTCAGCATGGATACAGTACCCGTGGTAATGGTGCTGTCATCGTAATTACACATGTGTATCTGCAGGACTGGCGTATTTATGCCAGCCTCTAGAGAGATAAGTGGTGTGCCTTTCTTAGTCTAAGACATTTTCTGGTTGATACAGGCCATCTCCAGGGATGGTTTTGAGTGTCAGAGCAAAGATAAGGTTGAAGTAAAGGGAAGTCACATCATGGTCTTCTACTTATGGAAAGGCAGCTTTCAAGGTCTCTCATTTCTTGGCCTAATATTCTAACGAGAAGACTGTAAACTCCAATATCTCTCTTCATCATATTTCAAAATAAAAAGCTATTGCTTGAACGCCAAGGGAAGATTGAGATTAATGTATCTGTGGTTCAAACTATGGATTTCAGTCTCAGGGTTCCAAATATTTAGCAACATATTCATAATAGCTGAGAAGTTAATATGTCTCTCCTTTCTTGTTTAACTCTCAGCAAACATCAGAGAAGGAATTTCCCTGGTACCGCCATCTCAGCCACATTAAATTCCAACAGCAAAACTCCTGAAAGTTCATTTGGGATTCCATTTTTTAGTTATTAGCAATTAATACTGATGTTGAGGGCCCTGTTTTTAAATCCTGAATACATTAAAATCTTGTGGAACAGCAAGCTCATCAATGTAGGAATTATTGTAATACCAAATGATTCAAGATATGTTCTCTCTCCATAAAATTATTAATCTGACCAGATTGGTAAAAACAATACTGATTTACTCATCTTATTTTGCTAATGTATCTAGATATGGCCAGTATTTTGTTCTGTTTTGTTTTTTGTTTGTTTGTTTGTTTGTTTTTGTTTTTGTTTTTTTAATTTGAGCTTCTAGTTACATGTTAAACCTTTGTTTGTATCCTTCAAGTAATGGAAACTGCAGGGTAAAAAATTACTTCACACGATGCAGCTGGGATAATTTGGAAAATGCTTTTTTCAGCTCTGACGATACTACAATAAAGTGAAGACATCTGAAATACTATGTTTAAGCTGATTTAAAGAAGTCAGTTGGCTACAGACTCCTCAGTTGGTACTGTTGTTTCTATAGTAACACACCATTAACATACTCTATGGAAATAGTTTCCATTATGTCAATGGCTAAAATCAATAAAATATTTCAGAAGAATATTTCATTTATTATCAATAGGATTTACAAGTGGAAATGCTGCACTCTTACTCAAATATGTTTGCTAAGACCAGGAAATTAATCTATAGACTTGAATATTTTCGATATATTTGAGATATATTTTTTTAATGCTTGTATTTCTCATCTGCACCTAACTTTGTAGATTTCTCAAAAATTACAATAATTGTTTTTTTGTCCATTAATATCTAAGTTTCTGATGTTCATAGGTTTGTGTTTTTCTAAACAATTTCTAAGAAAAAAGGTGAGAAACTTTACATATAAACTGCTGTATTTAATCTCCACCAGCTCCCTCTAGAGGTCAATAGTTCCCTTCGATTGTGTAGTCTGAGAGATGTTCTTCAGTAGCACCACCACCACATGGATCTCTCCAGATAGGTATGACGATCTCAAGCTTTCATCTGAGAACAATTTAAGGATTTTGTATACCTGGCTAGTACTGCTTGGCATATAGCATTCCATACAGATGACATCCTGGGAGTCCCCCAAAAAAAGGAATTCTACAAGCTTATATCAACTATAAAGCTAACATGCAATGAGTCTGCTCCTTTTGCTAAGTATTTGACCAAAGGCACGTGAACTGTAGAGCACTCTTACAGCACCTCTACAGTTGATTTGTGCAATAGATAACCTGAACATGATGAATTTCCTGAGTATGCGTGGAACATCTATTCAATGTATGTTCACCCAAAGGGAGTCTAGACAGTGATATAGTACCTGCATTACCATGAAAGTGGATTTAGCAGCATATATTTTTTATTAAGGGCAACAGTTTAGGTTGTCAAGTTATTCACAGAATCACAGGATTGTTGAGGTTGGAAGGCACCTCTTGAGATCACCTGGTCCAAGCTCCCTGCTCAAGCAGGGCCACCTAGAACCAGTTCCCCAGGACCATGTCCACAAGGCTTTTGTATATCTCCAACAATGGAGACTCCACAACTGCTCTGGGAAATCTGTGCCAGTGCTCAGTCACCCTCACAGTTCCTGATGTTCAGAGGGAACTTCTTGGGTTTGTGCCCATGGCCTCTTGTCCTGTCACTGGACACCACTGAAAAGAGCCTGGCTCTGTCTTCTTTGCAGCCTCCCTTCGGGTATTTACATGCATTAATAAGATCCCCCCTCAGCCTTCTCTTCTCCAGCCTAAACAATCCCAGCTCTCTCAGCCTTTCCTCATAGGAAAGATGGTCCAGGCCCTTAATAATCTCTGTGGCCCTTCGTTGGACTGTCTCCAGTATGTCCATGTCTCTCTTGTACTGGGGAGCCCAGAACTGGAAACAGTACTCCAGGTATGGCTTCACCAAGTCATATATATACTATCTTGAAAAGGCTCCAAAATGGCCCAGAGCACATTACACAACTGAATTGCTTATTCTGATATAATGTTTTTGGGGAAATCAATATATATGCCAAGAACGGGCAGCAGAAAAAAAAACACAAAAAAAACCAAAACTGAGCACCACTGTTTCCTGGTATAGGACTAAGATGCTACTATTCATAGAATCTCTCCTATAAGAAGAGATTTAAAAAAAAAAAAAAAAAGAAAAACAAAACCCACAATAGTTAAAATACAGAGCCTGTCAGTCTCAATACACAAATTACTGTGAGGAGATAGAGCTCTTTTCCCTAAACAGGTCTTCCATTAGCATTAGATGATAAGTGATAACTCTTCCTTTCAAAAGTTATTCTCTGACTATGTCGGTAGTGAAGAGAGGGAAAAGGGAAATTTTGTGCTGAAGTCAGCCAGAGTTTAGATGGGATTATAGTATAAAGAAGATTAACAGGATTTTAGAAAAAAATAGGGTGCATTTTATTTCAATTAAAAGCTTAGTTTATACAGGAAAATAATGAAATCCTGAAATTTCCCTTTTCTTGTTTGGAATATCATTCTAAGTGAGAAGAAATGTCTTACACCTTCACACAAAACCCAGGAATTCCTTAAATTTCAACTAGCAGAAAGGGGAACTGCAAAACCACCTATAATTTTAAATAGCTTAGTGACTATGTTTTATATTGTGTTGTGCTCTTTGCTCCCAAAGATTCAGCACATGCAGCCATGTTCTAAATCTTAAGTAGATAATGTAACTCCATCATTGTAATTCTTTTTGCTCGTCTTCATTGCTTACTACTTTTCTGGTCTTTTTATGATGTTTTCGTATGTGAAGTCTCATATCATTACATAGGGTGGATGTTATCTTGAGGATAACAGGGCCCATCCCTGCCAAAATTTCAAAAAAAAAATCACTAAAATCTTTTTTTTTTTTTTCTGTCATTGTCTTATTAAGTAAATATAGTAACACAATGGCAGCATTACACCATTGGTGTTTAAGAGAACACTATCATACAAATAAAGAACAGCAGGTTTATTTATTCATTGCTTAGACAGTATTAATGAGAAAAGAATATTTAGTAAATATGGCTTGGAAAATGGGAAAGGGGTGCGGAGGAAATTACTTTATCTTGCAAAGGACCTTTCTCCAATATATCTCTTTTCAAGTTCAGCCTAAGTAGTCATATGTCAGTCCCTGACAGTTTGGAGATAGTTAGCAAAATCCCTAAGTCTTACCATCATTATCTTGATAATGAATAACCTATACTGTTTTTGTTTTGTGTAGTATTCTTTGACATCTCCGCTGCCTTACATGGACATACACGCCCCCCTGCAAAAACACACACTTTTAGGTACAAGTCTATGAGAAACCTTTCTATTGAGACTTCCCAACAGCTAAAATCATCAAAGCCGCCACTAATCATCACATAAACCTTGTACACTTGGGGTGCAGCTCTTTCTGAGGTGTTGTTTCTTTACTTTCATAGTTTATCATTTTATAACATTCCTTCTCACGTGTATTTGTCATATTCCTTAGGTTACATATGCAGTTTCTCACTGCATCCTTTTATGCAGTTAGACTCAATTCTTTAGAGCTCTTCTGTACTTTCAGCTCTATCTGTACCAACTCATGCCTCTGTCGTAGATTTCCACAGTATTGATTAGCTACCTCTGATATATTACCTTGTTTTTCCCCTCCTGTATCTATTGCAGATTAAGCTGTCATTTCTGTGGCTTTATATTTCCTACATTTTGACATGTAGCAAACTTACCTTGTCTTAACTTCATTGAGTTGTTCATTTTCTTTATTCTTTTCCATCAGAAATGAAATTAATTTGTTATTTGTCTTCGACACTTGAATGTTATGACATAAAAGCAAGACATTCACGTATTTGTGTGTGTGTTTTTTTCACCTTGCAGATTTTAAGATGGATAGTATAAAGATTTCTACCTTAAAGAAAGAGATGTATGTGTATTCAAGGTTCTCATGTCACAGTTTCATTACATTGCAAAGCCAGCTTTAGTAATAAAGAACAAACAGTTCAGTGGTAACAGAGATGCACTAATGTCTTTACAACTGCGTGGAAAAATTGCAAACGGAGAAGACAAAGATATTTAATACTAATTTTTTTTTTCATTTACAATGAAATGTGTTGTAAATTCATTAATAGAACTTTTACTTGGTTAAGAGACTTCACAATAAATAAATAACAGAAATAGAAAGGCAGCAGAACTAGTTTTAGAGCTGTCACTCAGTATCCAATCCTCATGTGAACCTAAAACTAAACAGGAGTTACTGAATTTTCAAAATCATGTATATCCTGCTTTATATGAAAGGGGAAGTTTTACAGAGAGCAAAAAGCTAGCACATATGATAAATGATCCATGAGAGCAACATGAATCCAAGAAGCTGTGAACCTCATGCCTCTAAAAATAATACAGAGAACAGAAAAAGTCTTAAACATTGAAAAAAACCGGTGTGCCTTCCAGGGCTGACAACTGCTCAAATGCCTCTCCAGTACTGAGCTACTGTCACGTTGAGCACCAAATTCAAACTGCTCAGAGACTGCTTTATTTACAGTGAAGTTACCGAGGAGCTGGCAATCACTACCAGTGCAGCTGTGCAGTCTGGCAAGGCAGCGCTCCACTGTGCCCTTGCCTGTCTGGAAGTCAAGGCACATCAGTACTCTCCGAATGTGAAAGGTTCACCCAAAGTGAAGGATTTATAATGTAGCATAAGTAAGAAGTGCCCATGTCCAAATAATACTTTAACAAGTGCAGTGAATGCTTATAAATCAATAAACAAAGTAACAGAAGGAAACAGATTCTTTAAAACCAGCTGATCTTCCTACACAAACAGCTACTGCATACACAGAAGAGCTAATCTTTTGGTCAATAGATCCTAATATAATTTAAAAACCAAACAAACAGACACCACCACCCCCCTCCACCCCATAACACTACACAGAAATATCAACCCAAAGAACCCAAACTTAGAAGTCAAAGGCAGTAATACCTAATACGTTGTGGCTTCATTCATACCACTGACTTTGGCTTTCAACTAAATGCTGTATCAGAATGCTTGCTAAAACATAGCACAGTCCTTAGCTGAGGTTCAGCAGTGATCATGGAGATTAACAGCCATGGCCATTATCTACAGAAATTGTTACAACTGCTCCTGCCACGCTGAAATGGTTCTTTACAAATGATAATGAGTTCGGATGCGAATTTGAGACCCAGATTACTATATGGCAGAAACAACCCTTATTCATTGGATTTAGCAGTCCAGAGGTTTTGGGGCCCACTGATGAAGAACAGCAGAGCTGTCAATATTGACACAACCAGAAAGAGTATTATATATCGGTATTACGCATCCTGAGTCTTGACTTATTTGGCTTGCTTAAATTATCTTCCCATTACATGCTCAATATACCACACAAAGAGGACTCTGCATGCACAGTGGTTATTCTCTAAGAATTCCATATAGCCAGCAAGTCAGTTCATCTTCACTCAAAACAGTAAGATGGAGTACCCTAAACTCCCTACTCTATCTCTGAAATAGGTAGAGCTGGCAGCATTGAGTGAGTCTCAGCAAATTGAAAGGCAAGGACACCCTGTCTCAGTTTGAGGAAAAAGTTGGTGTGCTTGTCTCCTGATGTCATCACTTTTTGAATTGCCTCACTGTCTGCAGTATTTTAGCCAATTCTCCTTTGCAATGAAAGAAATGTATCTTTCTCTGCTATTTCACAGCATGAATTTTCTGCAGCTTTTGTTGCATGTACTTCAGAGGAAAGACAAAATGAAAGAAAACCCAAACAAGCAACAATATATTATTTTAGTTCTTGGCTAAAGTAGAGTACAGGAAAAAAACCAAGAAGTTAAATGCACAATATTTGATTGCAGATAATCAAACATTGGTCAGTCACATGGGAGTTGTGAAATACCAGACTTTCAGTTGTACAGCTGTGCATAGAATGAAGAGGCAAAACAAGAGAATGGGGAATTTCCTCAAGGGAAGATCATGTCAATATATTATGTTTGTATTTAGCAATGCATCTGTTTTTGCAGAATGACTTGGGGGAGAGGTGGGTGGGAAGGGAGATTGGGCATTGTGTGGAAAAAGCACCTCATGGTGCACCACCTCTCTGACTGGTCACAGCAATTGACCTGCAGTTAAGAACAGCAGTGTACTTCCTGACCAGTAACTCGAGGGTGGGGTCCAGTATGTATGCACCCAGAGATTATATCTTGAGCAGGCAGAGCCGGGGAGCATCAAGATTTTAAAAGAACTCTAAGCATATAGTGATATAAGTTATCCATTAATTTATATTCTACATAATTCTAATATTTCACAGTGTGTAAACATTTTTTAGGAAACTTTTGTTTTTATTAAACCTGATGAGCTTTGTCGATTCTCAACTTCTGTAAGAATCTCAATATCTCAATCTCACAACTCTGCATTCCTTAACAGTGTCACTGTATGGGACCCTTATGAAAACAATTTCCCAGAGGAACCAGATATATCCTGTTGTATTCCTCTTTGTACTTTCCTTTATATGTTCTTAGCTGGTGTCAGCTGAGGTATGTGGATTTATGAAGTAAAAGAAAGAATGAACTGATAATCAGAGATAAAATGGATTGTAAAATGCATTTCTCCATCATAAACCTAGTATGTAGCAATGAGCAATTCAGATAAGCCTAGATTCATCCTAGCCAAATAAGATTAATTTGAAAGATGATTAAAGATAGGTACCAGCAAAAAACATGAGACCTGTAAATGTCCTAGATTTACTATATTATCAGTGGAGAGAAACTGGTATCCTCTGTTGTGGATTCCAATTCATTATACTTAGTTCCTCTCTGATGTACATGTGTGAAGATAAATATTTTATAACCTATAAACCATTCAGGTACTCCAGTACTAGAGGAAACGGCACCTTAAAAGTACCCAAGATAATCAGGATATTATGTTACTAGAAATTAAAGTGGCATATGCATTCAGTTTCACAGGATCACAGCATCACAGGATGGTTGAGGTTGGAAGGGAACTCTGGAGATCATCTAGTCCATGCTCCGTGCTCAAGCAGGGCCACCTAGAACCAGTTCCCCAGGATCATGTCCACAAGGCTTTTGTATATCTCCAACAATGGAGACTCCACAACTGCTCTGGGAAATCTGTGCCAGTGCTCAGTCACCCTCACAGTTCCTGATGTTCAGAGGGAACTTCTTGGGTTTGTGCCCATGGCCTCTTGTCCTGTCACTGGACACCACTGAAAAGAGCCTGGCTCTGTCTTCATTGGACTGTCTCCAGTATGTCCATGTCTCTCTTGTACTGGGGAGCCCAGAACTGGACTTGGGAGCCCTTTCCATCACAGCCTCCTCTCAGCTGCTGCTCACAGCCACTATGGAGGCTGCTGTCTCCAAGTGTATGCCAAGTGTGGCCCCGCTTCTGTCTGCATTTTATTCTGATGATGGCTTCTTTCACTGTACTGCCTGGGAGAGGAAGGGAAAGTGGTGAGTGCATATCAAGAAGAAGGAAAGAAGGTGTAAGGAAAGACATTGAAGGCACAGGAAAAGCACGTTCCCTCTTCTCAGTGTAGATGCCAGAACCTAAACTAGTTTGATGATTTAATAGCAGTCTTTCTTATCTTTGAGGTCCCTGACCCAATTCAATTCCATCTGCGCTTTAGCTTTCCTAACTTTGTCCCTGGATGCTTGGACAATGTTTCTGTATTCTTCCCAGGAATCTGGTCCTTGCTCCCACCTTATCTGTGCTTCCTTTTTGTGTTTGAGTTTGACCAGGGGCTCCCTGTTCATCCATGCAGCCCTCCTGCCATTTTTGCCTGACTTCCTATTCATTGTGATGGACTGCTCTTGAGCTTGGATGAGGTGACCCTTGAATATTAATTAGCTTTCTTGGGGCCCTCTTCAGTCCAGAGCCTTATCCCATGGGACTCTTCTGAGCAGATCTTTGAAGAGGCCAAACTCTGCTTTCCTGAAGTCTGGGGTTGTGACCTTGTTTTTCACCCTCCTCCTTGCCCTCAGGATCCTGAACTCCACCATCTCATGGTCATTGGAGCCAAGGCTGCCTTTGACCTTCACATCCCCAACAAGCCCATTGTTGTCGGTGAGTATGAGGTCCAGCAGAGCATCCCTCCTCACTGGCTTGTCAATTACTTAGAGGAGGAAGTTATCATCAATGTAGTCCAGAAACCTCCTGGATCGCTGTTATGGATTTGTGTGTAGGGTTTTTTTGGTAGTGGGGAAGGGGCTGCAGGGCCGGATCCTGTGAGAAGCTGCTGGAAGCTTCCCTGGCTCCAAGCTGGACCCGCCGCTGGCCCAGGCCGAGCCCCTCAGCGACGGTGGTAGTGCCGCTGGAAGAACGGAGTTCAGAGGGGAAACCTGTGGTGAGTGGGGGATTGGGATGGGAGAGGAACCCCTCTGCGGGTACCGAGGTCAGGGAGGAAGGAGAGGAGGAGGAGCGGGGCAGGAGGGAATGCCCCCGCAGCCCATGGTGAGGCGGCAGGCTGTCCCCCCCCAGGCCAGGGAGGGGAGCGGGGGAGTGGAGGCCTCCCAAGATGGCCGCCACTCCATGGGAAAGCCCGCGCTAGAGCAGGCTGGGACTGAAGGACTGCAGCCCGGGGGAGGACCCACGGCAGGGAATTTGTGAGGAACTGCAGCCCGCGGGAAGGAATCACCTTGGAGAAGTTGGTGGAGGACTGCCTCCCACGGGAGACACCCCACGGTGGAGCAGGGCCCGAGTGCGGAGTCCTCCTCCCCTGAGGAGGAAGGAGCGGCAGAGACAAGGGGTGGCGAGCTGACCCCAATCCCCATTGCCGGGGGGAGGAGGGAGAGAGAACCGGGAGGGGGGTTGAGCCGGGCAGGAGGGAGGGATGTGGGGAAGGTGTTCTAAGATCTGGTTTTACTTCTCAGTATTCTTGTTTTGATTTGATCGGTAGTAAGTTAAATTGATTTTGCTTCTTCCCCAAGTTGAGCCTGTCTTTTGCCTGAGCCCGTTAATTGGTGAGCGATCCCTCCCAGTCCTTGTCTTGACCCATGAGTCTTTTTTTATATTTTCTCCTCATCCCACCAGGGCCAGGGGGGAGGCGTGAGCGAGTGGCTGCATGGTGCTTTGTTACCGGCTGGGCTTAAACCACAACAATTGCTTATGTCCCACTGTGTTGTCCCTCCAGCAGATATCGGAGTGGTTCAAGTCCCCCATGAGGACCAGGGCCTTTGAACGTGAGGCTTTTCCTATCTGTGTGTAGAGGACATGATCCACTTGTTTTTCTTCATAGGGTGGCCTATAGTATGTCTTTATAATGTCCTCTTTGCCTGTCTTCTCTTTAATCTTGACCCATAAGCATTCTGTTGGCTCCTCATCCGTTCTTGGGCAGAGCTCCATGCACTCCAGCTGCTCACTTACATAAAATGTCACTCCCCTTCCTCATTTCCCCATCCTGTCCTTCCTAAAGAGCCCTTATACCTCCAACACAACACTCCAGCCACGGGAGGCATTCCACCACATCCCCACGATGTCATCAAGATCACAGCCCTGCGACTGCACACAGATCTCTGTTTATTCTCCATACTCTGCGCAGTAGTATAGAGGCTCCTTAGAGAGGCACCCCAACGTACTGAGGTCCTGGAGAGACCTTGGGGTATTTCTCCACAATGGTGCCCTGTAGGCACCTCCTTACCAACATGCAAGTGCTGGAGGTGACCCTTCCCAGGCTTCATCTGCTGACTTTGTGAACCTTTCCCATCACACCAGCCCATGACCTTTGTTCAGCAGTCCTGTCTGTTGCTCCCTCTGTTTTCCCTATCTGTGTGTACTTTACATTTATGTTTCCACTTACTGTGAAAGAAAAGCTCTCACAAAATAAGTAAGCATATATGAAAACTAAGTTAATTGAGAAACGTAAAGATGTTGTATATCCTTTATTTTTTAAATACTTATTTTGGTTTCATGACTCATATTTTGAAATTTCTTGCAGATGAACTAGTTAATAGTTGCTACCTAAATCAGTAAAATAGGCTGTTTTACATAGATTTTTTTATTGCCAACTCTGTATTATAGAATTATCAGTTTACTTGTTATGGCAGATTGATATCAAATAGAGAGATATGAGGCACTTTTTCTTTGCTGCACTTATACATATTCTATGAACTTTGCCTGTAACCTGGAGCTTCAGTCAACAAAACTAGGACATGAATGTATAATTATTTAAGAAGGTTAGATTTACTATGCCTGTGATCAATAATAAACAAGTAAAAGCTTGGAAACCAGAAGCTCACATTTGCTGAGACAAAAAAATCTTACCTGTGTTAGAGTAGATGGCTGGAAATATATTTAGTTTTGGGATCTGAAGGGTGAATACCAGTGTCACTTCCCCTCGGTACTCTGACACACAGCATATGCCACAATACACTATACTCACACAGCTCTGTAATGGATGTCCCATGCAAATATTATGCACAATGTAAAATATATTTAAAGCCTGCTGTAAACAATTAAATTAGAGGCCAGGAGTGCATAGACTGTGAACCAGCTCTTTGCTCAGGCAAGCTAAGGAGAATCTGTAGTCAAGCTTCACTTTAAAGTGACAGCAGTAGGGATCAGAAAAGACAAGAATTTTTCATGACGACTGACAGTGTCCTGTTACAGTACAGTTGTATTCTGACCAGTATGATATCATTGGTAACACACAGCTCCAATTGCTTCTATATACATTTTGCAGAGATGTAACAGAGAATCACCATTCCAAAACTGTTTCTAAGAACAGTTTCATGTTGATTTACTTCCCCAGTCAAAACATGTATTTCAGAAAGTCCTATCTTCATGATTTGTCTCTTAAAATGCAAATTTATTTAAAAAGAAAAAAACAACTCCTTTACAGTCAGAGTAAATATGCTGCCCTCTTCATAGCTTTTTTATTAATATCAGTGTTAGACATTTCCTTTCTTGAGTAATTTGCAGTGAAATATAACCCTCCACTTTGTCTCTCTGTGGGTACATCTGTATTAATGTAGTACCTCCAAAGATATCTAATCACAACAGTGTAGAAAATTATGCTTGATATTTGAGAACTGTTTTCATTCAGATTAATTTATCCCTTCAATTCTCTTGAGAAAACAATCACAGTGAAGACTAACCCCTGAGTGATTATTTGAGTTTAAACCACAGGTGCACCAAATCTTTTTATTCTGCCTGCAGAGAGATCTTTGAACATCCCCATATCCGTTTCAGCAGCAGTAATTGGTTTATAATAGCAGCCTTGGATGAAATATGCACAAAGTCTTGAAAGCAATCAAAAAAATTCTGCTATTTGCTTTATGGTGTTGTTTAAAAAGAATTCACTGTTATAAGCTTACATGATTGGGGATGTAAGACATTTATGCATTTTTGAGGTAACATTAAAAGTTGTCTCTACAGTACAGTTCTGGGAAGACAAAATACTGCCGCCTTTCTTTCTTTCATTGTCCATCATGAAAAGGTCTTGCCTTTTGCATCATTTTAAGGAATACTTTGGATTTGGTTTTAGCCTGAATCTACTACAGAAAAGACATGCATAGTTAATTTATCCCTAACTTATTTCTGTAATGATATTGAAATTACCAAGTGTCAGATTATTGTTCCAGTTTCTGTACACTCTAAAAAGACCTTTAGAAGGCAAAGAAAATTAAGAAACAAATGAAGAAGTTTTAACCCATGCTGTTACTCTTCTCTCAGTTGGATGCATAAAATATTGCTTGAATTAGAATGTACCAGATACAACTTTGTCTGGCATTTGTTTCTAGTTCACAGAAAAAAGTTATGCGCAAACATTTTGTCTTTCTTGCCCCCCCTCCCAAACTTGAAACCTTCAGATGAAAAAAATATATTCCTTCTTTCATCCTTCTTGAGCTCTAAAAGAAATTGTCAGCCTTTGCCTCCAGGTCTGTAAGGTTCACGTTTCCTTCTTCATCAGCCTACAACTGAAATAATGTATTGCTCTGAGACAGTAAGCGACATCAATATCCAACTATCTTAGTCCAACTAATTATATTTTCAGTAGATAAATATTATTTGTACAAATGAAATTAACTGCATGAGTGAAGAGTGGCCATGTAAAACTGAAAATGTTTCTAAAACTTGACCATAAATTTAATAGTCAGCTATTTCTTGCTGGGCATTTAAGCCTGCTAATGATTAGTATAGTTTTTAAGAAAATCTTGTTTGAAAATTCCATAATATTATAGCATATCTGATGGATAGGAGTTACATAATGTGAAAAATTTTGTACAGAGACTTGTCTTCTCTGATTCTATCAAAAAAGATTAGACACACATTACTGTTGTCATGTGGTGATGATTATATAAATGGCATTGTACAAACACTAATTTTGAAGATAACAGTAGATGTTACAACATCTTTAAAAAAATAAAAGAAAACCCCACTGATAGTAGGAAAATGATAGGGCACAAATAGACCCTAGCTATCTATAGTTAGCGAGTCCTATGCCATCACAGTTAGACTGTTGTCGTGGTTTAACCCCAGCCAGCAAGTAAGCACCACACAGCCGCTCGCTCACTCCCCCTCCCCGCACCCAGTAAGGAAGGGGGAGAGAAGTGGGAAAAAAAGTAAAACTCGTGAGTTGATATAAAGACAGTTTAATAGGATAGAATGGAAGAAAATAATAATGAAAATGACAATAATAATAAAAGAATTAGAATATACAAAACAAGTGATGCGCAATGCAATTGCTCACCACCTGCTGACTGATGCCCAGTTAGTTCCCGAGCAGCAATCCACACTACCCGTTCTGCCTCTCCGCCCCCCCCCTCCCCCCCAACTCTCCCCAGTTTATATCCTGTACATGACATCACATGGTCTGGAATACCCCTTTGGCCAGTTTGGGTCAGCTGTCCTGGCTGTGTCCCTTCCCAACTTCTTGTGCCACTCCAGCCTTCTTGCTGCCTGGGCATCAGAAGCTGAAAAATCCTTGACTTAGTCTAAACACTACTTAGCAACAGCTGAAAACATCAGTGTGTTATCAACATTCTTCTCATACTGAATCCAAAACATAACACTGTACCAGCTACTAGGAAGAAAATTAACTCTATCCCAGCTGAAACCAGGACAACTGTTTTAGGTAAACAATGTGGTTTTCTGCAATACTTCCTTTCCTTAATTCCTAGCCACAGTTCCCTCCTGCTTAGGCTGATGGGCAAGCTCTTTTAATGTTTTAGATTAAACTGATTTGAAGTGCTCAGATATTACAGCACAAAACAAAGCCCTGAAAATAATCCAAATTCCTATCAAAGTTGACACTGTATATCAGTGCCTTGTGGTTTAAAATGTTAGTAGTTTAATTACTTATGAAACAGTAAACACTGTGACCACAGAGCTGAACATTCTGCTTAAGTTCTGAAGGAGTGAAAAACATAATAAGTAATGAAAACTCCTGTTTTGTTACCATATTTAAGTCTCCTAAATGAAAGCTACATATATATTTATATATAAACACATACATATGTAAAATATAGAATTATTGTTGACCTTTAAAAATAGTTTAATCCAATGTCAGACTCATCTGGGACTTCAGGCACTGAAGGTGAGCTTTGTTTAGCTTGACTGAAGACATCTTCATTGCTAATGTGAGTCACTTCAGGCTCCTACTATTGTGAATGTAAAGAAGCAGGAATTTTCATGCTTAGTTGTCCTTGGTCTACTATAGGCATCTAATCAGGTTATTTATATCATGTCCCACAAATGCCTAGTTTTCTACATTGAGGAGAAAGGAAAAATGGAAGATTAGCTCAAATGCAAATGACCCATATGTAGTTAAATAAGGACAGTGTTTCCTGCATCCCTTTAATCATAATCTTTTTCACACTGCAGGACAAGGCTAAACTTGTTTGAGGTACATGTTTACAATCCACAGATCACTAGTGGTCCTAGTGGTTGCTCAGTAAAGGTGCTAGTAACAAACAAAATTCCAGCTGGCCAAGGCCATTGTTTCTTTCCTTTATACTTCATATTTATTCTTCTGAATATCACAAGTTGTGGAAATTGTCTACCAATATTGTCATCGCAATATTGTCTTAAATATAGGTAGAGAATAGAAGTCTATGCTAAAATTACTAGAAATATAAACAGCTAAGTAAGTGGAAATGTTGACCTACATGTGGGACTTCACAGAAAAATTAGGTCTTCGTTATCAACAAAGCACATGACCATGCAGAAATGAAAGAGGAAACCCTATGCAGAGCAGCCAGACTACAGTTTATTTCTGTCACAAGATTTAGTCTTCTAGTTTCAGGATTCCACTGGGCATGACCGCATTTCAGGGAAATGCGGGCTGGTGCTTCTTCCGTTCAGTGTCTTCAGCTGTTAGAACAGTGAAAGTCATTGCACATTGCAGAAAGACAAATAAGATGGAAAAGGAGAAGCAGAAAATACCTGTTGTCCTGACCTGCAATTTAGACTTCTCTGTATTCCTACATTCACACACATGCAAACACTTCCAAATGTAAATGAAGATCTCCTCCCTATCTCCACATTGAGACATTTCTTTCCCACAATTTGCCTAATTTTTTTTTCTCACAGGCCAAAGATTTTCTCTGTTGCACCCACAAGTATTGCTGACCTTGAACTTTACCAACTCCAAATCTTTGCAAAAGCTATTCCCTAAACCTGCAGCTGTAAAGCAAATCTGTGTTTTTTTGAGAGAGCTTGTCTACATAGAAAAAATAGCTTATAGCAAATAAGTAGAATGTAGTTCTCGGACAAAGAATTAGTTCAAGTAATATAACCACTAAGAAAGAGAACTGGAAGACACTGAAATTGCATTTGGATGCAATTATCCTAATAATACAGTGCCAAAATATTGCATTGATAACAACATATTCTAAACACCTTAAATAGTGAGTGATAATTACTAGATTTCAACATTCTTAGGAAGCTGGCACAAAGAACGTTTGATTTATATATTAGAGAGAAAATTTTCTGTAACTGCAGAAATTTGGCAAGTGGAATTAAAACTATTAATTATTTCTTGATTTGTAACAAATGTTAGTGTCATTTATTCATTAACATATGAAAAGTGAAAAATTTCTGTTAATTTTCCCTCTGATTAATGCAATTTACATGATCCTTTTTTCTCTGCAGCAAATTCTAAATTCAAGTTGAATAAAAGCTTATGTTTGCCTTGAAGCAAGGATCAGTATCTTTCTAGTGTCCTCCTCCTCCATCTCACAAACAAAACAAAACCCAACCTCCAAAACCATCAGTTTTAATTCTAGCCATAATCCATCTTATGGAGGTAGTAGTAGTGTACTACAATGTTGTTTGGCAAGAAACAGGTTCACTTCTAACACTTTGTCTAAATGTCATGTGATTAGTTTGATCCAATTGTCTAGTCTTGTGATACAGTAAAAAGGAGAAAAACTTCTAAAAAACATGATTTACACCACCTACTCAAACAGGCTACTTTAGGTATCCAACTCAGAAAGGTATGGCTTACTTTTTGGCAAAGGTCTTCTCCCTCCACAGACCCAAAAGGGAACAGATTTAATTAGACACTTGACTTATGGTTGGTAGAGACAAGCTGAGATGGACTCCTGTCCCAAGTGACCAGTCTAACAGAGGATATTGCCTTTTCACACATATAAAAGTTATTCTGGAGTCTAATCCCACATCCTCAGTGTATGCTGTGAACTGTCAGGGTTTAATTTATAAATCTAATAGGACCAAGTACAGGCTGATTATCCAGAGACACCAGTGGATTCTAAAATATGACAAAAGACTTCATATGTGTCAAGTTCACTCGCATTTATAAACACACATACAGACACCTTGATGTACACATTAAGACCTTCCCTTCCCACAACATACCACTACAGCACCTGGCCAATTTAGGCTTTCATTAACCAAGAGCCTAGCTTTAAATAGAGTCATTCTCTTTCAAAATTTATGTCAATATTGCTGAACCAGAGCTTTAAACAGCCTGTCATTAAAAAAAAGCACTAATTATTTCTCTGTTCCTCACAGAGCAGAGTTGCAGGTGAAAAAACTAGTGATTTTCACTCTGACTTGTGTTTCCTGTACTGTTTCTCTGAGACACTTAAGTTGAGAAAAGAAACAGGAACGTCAGTTCTAATCTCAGCAAGTGGACAATTTGCTTCCTTTTTTTGTTTGTGAAATGAATTCCTAGTCTATGCCCAGCCCCAGTCAGCAAACTGCATTGAACCCACTGTCTTTAGTTTCAGTGTGGCCTTTAATTTAATGAATCTGGTAGGAAGCAGCAGGCAGGAGAGACTGCCTCTCTGGGGACAGGTGCTGCCTGAAGCTGGTGACAGGAAGGTTTTTGAAGAGCTGAATAAAAACAGTGGTCTTAGACCCAGTGCTTAATTCCATGAAGAAAAGAAAAGAAGTTGGTTATAGACAAACTAGGTGATGACCAAACTGATCTGTAAAAGAATGGCATATGGAAATACTACTGCAATAACATGCTAAATGTGCGAATATTATAATATAGAAACTAGAAATTATATTTTATGAGTATCTGTATGAATATATCACAAGAAATCATGCCTACGATTAAGATCATCAGGTTAGGAAGCACCTTTGGAAACTGAAATAACAGAGAAATAAAATTAAATGATTACGGATATTACCTGGCAGATGTGGTATTCCATAACTTCTAACTTAATCATAAAGGGTTGCACAAGTTATCAGAAACTATTCAAAAACTGTCATTAAATACATACTTCACAAATACTATTTCATTCAAAATCAATTAAAGAAATAAACTGCTAGGAGAATAATGTTATACTGTGCTTTCAACTCTACATACTTAAATCAAACCCGATGTGTGGGGATTTTGTCTTTTGTTTGGGTTTTTTTTAAGAAACTAGAGGTTTAGAAAAAGCAAAAAATGACAATTTTTAATTTTGAATTCTTAATAGAATTTTATGTTACAAGTAATTCTGTTTTCAGTTGTTGGGAAATGTATCTTCTATGGACTAGGTGGAACACGAACACAATTACAGACTTCAACAAATGTAATTATTTTCATTTTATTCAAAGATTAAAAATTATATTTGTCTCTGTAAAAGCTTCAAGCGTTATTCAATAAATTTAAAGTAAATTTAGACAGATGTCAGTTAAGTACTCAGTGGAATTCTTCTGTCAAATTTCGTAAATAAAGTCACAAGAAAAGAATTTATTTTAAAATAAATACATATTAAGATTCAGGCTTTTTGACAAATTGATTGCAAACTGCTTTCTTATCTGTATTTTAAAATAATTATGCAGACCAAAAGGAAACTCTTGCAACATTACAAAGCCTTCTTGTGTATTACTAAAAACATTGCAGTAACCTTATTGGACTCAGACCCTAAATAACAACAATTTATCTGACTGTTTTGTAAATTTTATACTAGTACCAAAGTTGCCATAATAGCCCAAACTTTCGTCAATAACAGTGCTGATGAAGAGAGAAGGTTATAAAGTCTCCAACTATGAAATAAAATCTTGATGCTGAAAAGTATGTCATAAAACAAATTCTTGAAGGTCTTCAATATTCTGTTCTCTAATATATCCTCCATTTTGAGAAAAAGAATGCTTTTATTGTCTTATTTTAATAAAACTGGATTGCTTATGCTAGAAGGCACTGAAGTGTTACCTAACCAAGTTGGGGTTTTTTTGCACTACATATAAGCATGAAGTCTATGGCTGATCCACAACACTATTTGTTAGAGGATGTCTGCCATTCTGGTACAGAATGAGTGGGTACTGGTAGATACTAGTTTATAATCAAGTTGATATTTTATATTAAATGACAAATGAATGTGGCACTCAAGATTGTTATCACAGTTATAGCACTTGGTCATGCAACAATTACTTAAAGTTGATGAGAAATTCTTTAAGAAATTAGCTCTTAGGGACAAAACAATTTGCGTCAATTTGAGGCAAGTGTTCAAAACTAATTGTGCAATTAGCTACATTTCCAGGAAGTCCCTGCACGGTAACCAAGGCTTAATTCATTAATTCCATGGCCTAATACATCTTTTAACAATACTGAGGACTAATTGTAGTACTTACTCAAAGCAAAGAATACCACCTACTTAATCTTCTATTTTAGACAGTTTTCAGAATCAACTTTGTTCAGAGAAATAGTTATTTGCAATTCAGTGAAAATATTTTTCTATGTTGAGGTTCTTCCTTCTTTTCAGCTAATATTTGCCTTTAGATTTTACAGGTGTGTCCTGGTTTAAACCCAGCCGGTAACAAAGCATCACGCAGCCGCTCGCTCACTCCTCCCCACCGGCCCCACTGAGATGAGGAGAAAATATAAAGAAAAGCTTGTGGGTTGAGACAAGGACAGGGAGGGATCATTCACCAATTATGGGCATGGGCAAAAGACAGGCTCAACTTAGGGAAGAAATAAAATCAATTTAACTTACTACCAATCAAATCAGAGCAAGGATAGTGAGAAGTAAACCCAAACCTGAGAACTCCTTCCCGCCATCCCTCCCTCCTGCCCGGCTCAACCCCCTTCCCGGTTCTCTCTCCCTCCTCCCCCCGGCAATGGGGGTTGGGGTCAGCTCACCACCCCTTGTCTCTGCTGCTCCTTCCTCCTCAGGGGAGGAGGACTCCGCACACTCTTCCTCCACGAACTTCTCCAACGTGGGTCCTTTCTGCTGGCTACAGTTTCTCACAAACTCCCCTGGCGTGGGTCTTTTCTGTGGGCCGATCTTCAGTCACAAACTGCTCTAGCGCGGGCTTTCCCATGGAGTGGCAGCCATCTTGGGGGGCATCCACTCCCCGCTCCCCTCCATGGGCTGGGGGGCACAGACTGCCGCCTCACCGCGGGCTGCGGGGGCATCCCCTCCTCCCCGCTTCTCCTACCCTCCTTCCTCCCTGACCTCGGTACCCGCAGAGGGGTTCCTCTCCCATCCCAATCCCCCACTCACCGCAGGTTTCCCCTCTTAAATCTGATGAAGGGTTTGGGTTTGCTACAAAAAAAGCTTCACGAATACCAGCTCTGGTTGCAGAACTTATCTTTCAACTAATCACGTCTTGATGTTAATTACAATATGCAATTTGCATTCTGATTGATTGTCTTTCCTTAGGAAAAAAAAAAAAAAAATCACATTAGTTAGACTTGCTCCTCCTTTTCTATTTCTATTATAATCCAAATGGTAATGAAGATTTTTGAAAAATTTTGAAGTAAACATTTACTAACAAACTTTATTCTTGTGTCAAACACTGTGATGATGAAATTGTTTAGGGTAACCAAATTAGTTTTTAAAGAATAAAGAATATATTTTCCTGTTTACCGCTTGGGTTTAGAATGATTTTCTGAGGTTCAAGAATCTCTGCTTAAGTTCACTGACTTTTACCATTTGTGTTTTTCTCATGATGTCAAGACATATCAACAGTGAATGAAAGGTATATTGCAGATATTTTTTTTCTAGTGAAGAATTTGAGACTATATTTTTAAAATTCAATTTTAATTATGAGAAAACACATATTTCCTTTCAGTCTTGATAGTGACCTTGTGTTTTCTTTGCAAAAAGACATATAAAACCACCAAGCTAAAATACAGCTCTTGTTATATTATGTTTGGCTATGACATTCTTCAGGCAACTTTTATTACAGTTCCATAAAATTCTCTGCCTGCCATGAGAGAAAAAAATTCACATTTGGTGTAATTTCTTTCTAGTAGATACAGAGGAAAAATCTAAGATACGCTTTTAATAGTCATGAGAATTCATGTAGATTCTTTTTTGACAATGTTTACTCAGAGATTGTTGTAGAGGTTGAATCTGCAGGCTAGGGATAGAAGACAATGAAAAATCGGGTTAAAATGTAAAGTAACTCAGACTATTGAAGTTGTAATGCAAATGTGCCATTACAGTCTTTAAACATACAGCTTAATAATGGAAGATACAAGCCTCTGGAATGACATACTTTCTTATCTCATGAAGTATTTTACTTCCATTGACTGCAACAGATTTACTGTATAGATCAGGGTTGGTGTCATTCTCAGCAAGTACTAAGTTATACAAAACCAGTTTTACTTCCTATGTTCAGAAAATTTGCAATATATAAGGCAAGTAAATCCTTTCCATTCTTTCTGCCTACTCCCTTCCTTATGTTCATGAAGCTTATTTCAAGTCATTATAGCTCAGTTGTGTATCTAGAAGGCAAAACTTTGCAAATTAATATAGATTAAGAATCATATCCTTATTTCAGTAGTATTTATGATGCTATCCTAAGAAAAAAGTATATATTCAAATGCAGTAAACAAGATATAGTTTCCATTAAATAACTCAATCATGTTCTCTAAATTCCCAGTACTGCTTTTGAAGATTCTATTCTTTTGGAGACCTTTCTGTAACTGTGAGGATGTTTGAATTAAATTAAAAAAAATATTTATGTACTTAAATGTTAATGGACTCTGAGCTTTGTTTAAAATGAATATGAGATACAGCCATTAGGAGTATTCTGTGTATGTTTTTAAAATAAGTTTATAGAAATAGGCGAAGAACTTAACTTTAGATTTCTTGAATATTGAGTTGCCAATATAACAAACCCAAAGACTACTTCTCTTTAAACATTTTTAGTTGTATAGTCTAAAAATAAGTAGTTTTATAGATTCAGAAAGCATATTCATAGTTCTTGACTGTAAATAAATCATATTTCCTCATTTCCAAACTGAATCAATTGACAATTTAAAAGCAAACTAGTGAGTAAAACCAAACCAAAAATCCTCTATTTTCAGAGTGCTATGTAAGTTCCATGACAAGATTTAGAACATGTCTCCTGTCCTACCCTTGGCTTCGTTTTGGTTTTCCTACATAAATGAATGTTATTACACAGCTTTGAGTGTTATGATAGTCATGATAGCTTAATGCAAAATTAGTTTCCACTTAAAATATCTATCTTAACAGCTTTTATCAAGTTTCACAACAGAATGATTCATATTAAATCAGATCTTAGAGGCTGTTTCTGAGTAATGCTAAGCCCCCAAAGTGATTTCTTTATCTGGGCTGAGAAGCTCTAAGACACCAAAAGACAACAACAAAAAAGACTTTACTTCAAGTGTGCATTAGGTGGTCTGAAAGTCCATGGTAATTCACCTCTAATTTCACTGCCAGAAAATTACCATCTGAATTTGGATTTCTAATGTCAGATATTGGTCATGAGAGTCAATTGTCATTTAACAAGTCTTACATATAAGAACATCCTAAATTAAAAACTATCCATGCACTTGCAAGATAAACATCAATGACATCCACAACAAAGCTGAAATACAAGCCCTGATAAAAATTTGTACATTTTTCTTGTGAGAAAAAGAAATTAAGTTACAGAAGATTGTTAGCCTTCTGTTCCTTGAGAACATAAAGATAGTTTATCTAATCAAGCTGTCCAGGTTAGATAAAACACTTTATTTCATTGCTTTTTCCAAGAAATTCTACTTTTCTCCTTCTCCCCCTCTCCCCCATTTAAGAGGCCTGCAGATGAAAGCAGGAAAAAATGAAATAAACAATACAAACATGTTTACAAAAGTACATGAAAGTGAATGCCAAAGCAGATTTAATTAAAATGAATTCCCTTCTGTGGATGACACTAGTGGCTCCCAGAATTATGCAGACATAAATTAAAATCTTTCATAATGGGGGAAAAAGTGGAAAAAACCCTAACAACACTAGAGCAAACGAATCTTTCGCATATGCAGTGTAGGTGATCCGCATATGAATGTGTTGGTAAAATCACATTTAAAGGAATTGTTTTCCTTTTTAGATTAAAAATAAAATAAGAAAAGACATTTTGTTTGTCCCTGACTGCTTTCTAAATTGTACACAGAGCTATCATGAACCTCCAGGATGCAATTTCTTTTCTTTCAGAAATCGAGGTATTTCATTCAAAGTGTGGATAGTCAGTTTAGGAGGCTATATGTCCATTCCCAACATGGGAAGTCTTTCTGCTCTGTTGAGTATACCACAGTTTGCTCTAGATGTATATTGTTCTCTTATTTCAGAGGGAGTCAGAGGCAAGCATCTTGTCTATAGTGCGTGGGGTTTTGTCGCGCACTCACCATCTTGCTTTCAGAAGCAGATGGAGCCGCGGGACAGATTTTTGGCTTGCTCTCTTCGCTTTTACATTTCCTGTTGATTTTGAACCACAGCCTAGGGAAAGGGAAAATCCCCAAATAACTGTTCCGCCTTCAAACAGTTTCCCTTTGTATCCAAGACATGGGGCAAGCTGAAGGCGGGATAGAGCAAGCTATGGCTCCATTTTTAAATACAGCACTCGACAGAATTTAGAAACATTTCTGAGTTGCAGAAGAAGCTCCAGCTCCTGGGTCCCACTGAGTCCAGAACTCCCATCCCACGGAAGGAAGATATAACTGATGTAATGCCTGGCATCATTGTGTCTTTCTGAAGAGTGACATTGCCTAGTTCTCACTGAATTTGTTACAGACATTAAATATAGAGTCTGAGAGAGAAATAGATATGGTCAGGTATACTAGCTTGAATCGATTGCTTAACCCTTCTCTGACACGTAGACCTGTACTGAAAATGATGGGGCTTTTTATTTCTGTGATTCTATTGAGTGTGGTGACACACTGGAACAGGTTGCCCAGAGAAGTTGCGGATGCCCCATCACTGGCAGTGTTCGTCAGGTTGCACAGGGCTTTGAGCAATTTGTTCTGGTGAAAGATGTCCGTGCTTATGACAGGGAGGTGGACTGGATGATCTTTAAAGGTCCCTTCCAATCTGAACCATTCTATGATTCTATGATTTCATTTTACTTTCTCATAAAGGAAGATGTTCTGGACAACTCTAAATGTTGCTACAACGAACTGGTTTTGGGTGATGTACTTATTTAATGGAAGCTAAAACAAACCATTCATGGATTTCAGATACATTTCTGGAGTTTATACAGACTATATAATCTACTTAAAATTATTTAAAACATTTCTTTTTCCTCTCTGATGTTTGTTTTATTGACACAATCTGAATGTGCAGAGAAAACTGGACATTTTACTACAATGTAACTGTTGATATTTTCCCAGAATAGGAAATAGGTTTAGCATAAGTTTTGAAATTACATAGGGCCTTGAACAAGTTTCACATAGTTATGGTGTTTTGCAAGACAGATGCATAGGTGTCTATCAGGCATTGTTGTTCAGGTCTTCTCATTTTGTTCAAAGACTGCTTGTGATATTCTCAGTATGTATGGGAAAGAGAATAAATGAGTTATTTGAAACTGAGTTTTGTGAGGAAATGATAGTATGTGATAAGAAATGGCATTAATGAAAAATAGCTCAAATAATGTAGCAAAGTAATTAAAAATATTAGCTCTGTTTACCTTCACTGCTTTTAAATACAACTAAGATGAGAACTGCTACAGGCCAAAGATCAGTTTTAGTTACATTTTATTCTGTACTTACTCAGCCACACAGACACAAAAAAGTCCTTGTTATGGGTTTGTGTGGCATGGGTTTTTTTCAAAACTTATGCCTAGCTGGTAACAAAGCACCATGGAGTTCATCGCTCACTCCTCCCCGCCATAGCCACAGCAGGATGAGGAGAAATTATAAAGAAATGCTTGTGGGCCAAGACCAGGACAGGAAGGGAATCAGTCCCCACTTATGGGCACAGGCAAAAGACAGGGTCAACTTGGGGAAGAAAAAAAATCAATTTAACTTACTACCAATCAAATCAGAACAAGGATACTGAGAAGTAAAACCAGATCTTAGAACGCCTTCCCGCCACCCCTCCCTCCTGCCCGGCTCAACCCCACTCCCGGTTCTCTCTCCCTCCTCCATCCTCCAAGGCGAGTCCTTCCCGTGGGCTGCAGTTCCTCACAAAATTCCCTGGCGTAGGTCCTTTCCAAGGGCCGATCTTCAGTCCCAGCCTGCTCCAGTGCGGGCTTCCCCACGGAGCCCCGGCCATCTTGGGGGGGCATCAACCCCCCTGCTCCGGCATGGGCTTCTCTCTCCCCGGGCTGCAGGTGGGCATCTGCTCCCCGGCTCCCCTCCATGGCCTGGGGGGGCACAGCCTGCCGCCTCACCACAGCACAGGGGGCATCCCCTCCTTCTCCGACCTCAGTACCCCCAGAGGGGTTCCTCTCCCGTTCCAATCCCCCACTCCCTGCAGGTTTCCCCTCTTAAATCTGCTCTCCCACAGGTGTTTCCACCGTTGCTGAGGGGCTCGGCCTGAGCCAGCGGCGGGTCCGGCTTGGAGCTGGGGAAGCTTCCAGCAGCTTCTCACAGGAGCCGGCCCTGCGACCCCCCTCCCCTGCTACCAAAAAACCCTGCCACACAAACCCATAACAGTCCTTAATAAACAAATGCTTTTAAGTGCTTCTGAAAAATGCCACATGCACCTGTTATTGAAAAGACAACGTGTGAATTCTGATGTACAAATCTCCATTCTGGATCAAATCCAGTTTTGTTTCACTCTGCCACTAACATCACTGTTAGACCTGAAATGTGACAATTTCCTTTCCCTGCCCTTTCTTCAGAACTTAACTCTGATCAGCATTTAAAAATGTGTAATACAGTATTTCACAGTAAATACTGTGCTTTATCTTCCCTGTACAGTAGATAAGAACCTGAAATGTAACATTTGAGCCCTCAAGCTTTCTGTACTATCTGACGGTGTCAACCGAAATGAGAACACAACTGTTATTGCCAGCAGAGCAGCAGGTTCTGTTTTGTTAGTTTACTTTCTGATTCCATTTTGATTGCTGTGAAATTGCTTCAAAATGGCATCAATTTATATCGTACTAAAAGAAAAAATGTTTAATATTCGGTAAAGGAAATTCTATCCATTATGCACTGGTTTTTTTTTCTTTTTAATTTTTTTTTTTACTTTGTTTATACTCTTTTAACTCTTTCATTACCAAAAGACTACGCCTGTTTTGGATACATATTGTCATATTATTTCTTTGAATCATTCCTGCAAGTTTCTGTTCTTTGTTTATGATTCACTGTATTAAAAAAAATCATCTGTCAAGAACGTTTTTTTTCTTTCTAGTTTCCACCTTTTGCACAGCTAGCCCTTCTCAGCTTGAATCTTGCACACTCTGGGGTTTCACAGCTATTCCAGTGATCAGTGAAGGAATATACTGTTTTAAGTTGTATACCTGGGCTAGTTTGAAACCTTGCATTTTGATGGAAAACCTGCTCCAAATTATTCCACACAGATTCTGGCAGATTTATCTTTAAAAATAGTTACAAATCCATCACTTAACAAGATGACCCAGGCTTCTTGGAGTTTCAGCAATTTAATACTTCGGTTTTAATGCCCAACTTCAGGTGCTCATCCAGTGTTGCAAGCCTTATAGCTTGATTGTGTCAGAGCTTTTAGAAAGGAATTTTCTCTACTGCTCGTTCTTGAAAATCATTCAAGCCTTTTTTCAGTTCTGCTTTCAAATGACTGCATCTGTTGACAATTTCTTTGTAAGTTATTTCTCTTTATGTATCTAAAAGGCTTCCTGTGTATGTTTACCTCTAAAAAGGAATGCAGCTTTTAGTTTTCTTTCTAAAATAGATTTAGCTCACAAAAGTTCTGTTTAACACCAACTATAGGTGTCAGTGTGTGAGTAGTTAAATACAGCAGCGAACAGAGTAACTCTACCTGAGATTCCACTAACAGAACATGGCCAGTTAATTAGCACTTGGAAAAGCAACTGGATCAAGAGAATAATCCCTGTTTTGTATCATTAGCTGGCAGTATTCATCTTAGATGTACGGATGACCAAGAATCCCATTCTTCAAAAATGTTGCATGTATTTGGCTCTGTATCTGAATGAAATTTCATCTAATCAGCTACTTGTTTGTTTTCAGTGTACCATGTAAGTTAATGTACAAATCATATAGTTATTTAATCTAGCTATTCACAGTTCCACATAACAAAACAGGACATATAAAAGAAGCAAGAGAGCCATGATGACAAACATGGACATGGGGAATTAATATGCAGGTATGTTGCAGTAAAGATTGTAAATTTAAATTCTTAAGGAAAAAAAAAATAAAAGGCTTTAATACTGTCCAGAAGGTAGTTAATGTGCTTCCTATTATCTTTATTCAATTTTTAAATACTGTGGTTTTGGCTGATGTGATTTGAAGGCAAACAGAAAACTCACAGAATTACTGTATATGCAGACTAGAAGAAAAACTGGTCTTTATCACCTAGGACTACAAGCATCCATGGTGGAACTACCTTTTTTTTTATTTCTTTGTTTTATACTATGTGTAGCTGCTATAGCTTAAGTAGATAAAATAAAAATGGAAAGTTTCTATATTTGCCTTATCCTTGTTGCCTAGCAGGTGAATCTTTGGGGAAATGTGGAAATAAAGTACTCTTTTTCTGAGAGTAGCAGAGCAGACATAACTATGGTGGTTGGCAAAAGATGGCTGTTTACAGCAAGGACTCTCAAAGAAAAAAAAGCAAACATCTGGTGTAAAGTTAGTTCAGTCCAGGGAAAGCTTTGAAGACTGATAAAGTAAAGGGAAAAGCTAGAACAGGAACCATCAAATCTGTAAAGATACATGTGTTAGGATAAAAATGTACAGGGACAGCCTTTTTTACTTAAGCAGTTTCACATACATAAGTTTTAGAGATTAAAGTCTTCAGTGTCTTTTGATGAATAGAGGGATGGTCAGTTCTACCTCAAAACAGGCTGAACTCTAAGCAGAATATTCCAATTTTTTAAATAAGTCTTCTCTTTCCTGACCATAATATTCTTAATGAAAATACGGGTAACTTCTCATATAGTTTCTCCACCACCAAATCCCCTTTTACTGCATCACTCTAAATACTTCTTTGTACCCTTAACCCATTCTCAGGCCTGGCAGAAAATGTCCTATTCCCTTGTAGTCTACCAATTTCAGCAAAAATTACTTTTCAATGCTTCCAGTGGAGAATGACCATAAGGAAGTCCATCCAACAATGACAATAATGTGGTTATGGAATAGTCTCTCCCATTTTGTGTTATGAGGGAGGAAAAAAGGACACGTACATTGCTCCTTCCCCTCCTTAACAACACTCATGTCTGAGGATGACACCAGTTAGGACAGAGACTCCCATTTCTCCCATTATTTAATTCTCAAAATTAAATAATATTTGGGAATCTTGCCTTTCTCATCTCCTTCATGGAATGCCGAGACCCTGAAAAAAATCACATTAGTTTTACTCACGGCCTTTTAATTGCCTGAACATTTTAATGAGTTATTGAATGCTACCTCACATCTTCAGGCACAGATTCTCTTCCTGTTCATTTACATGCTCCCCACTTTTCTAATGCAGGTATGGCCTTGTTGTATCTGCTAATAATTTGTACTCCCTTTGAAGATTTTTAGAAGAGAAGCTTTTAATCTTAAAACACATCTTCTTGGATTTGTTTTTTAATCTGCTGTATCTTTACACTTCACATTCTTAACTACTTCCCCATCTTATTTATATTATTTTAATAAAGGTCCTATTCAAAACATAAGAAGTTCATGGAACTTCTCCTAGAGTTGATCTTTATTTCCTTTGCTTCTCTCCAGCTATCTTCCTCACCTTTTCCTCACAGTTTCCTTTCTTGTTAAGACTTATTTTTTAACTATCTTTGATAAATGTTAGAAAACAAAGATCATGTCATACATAATAATATATGTACATATATATATACAGACACACACAAAATGATATAAAACCCCAAAGTTGATCTACATTTTGTTTCCCTACATAAAACAAATACCTATCTGAAGGGGTTGCTGGACTTGACAGAAAACTATAGGTACTGGGACCAATTCTCTCATTTATTTATTCTGTAAGAATTCTTCTATAAACTTGGTCTTTTAAGATAAATTTCTTTCAATATGTGAGATGCTTTCTCTTCCTTTAGTGTTGGGGTTTTTTTGGTTGTTTGTTTGTTTTTAGTCTTTGACACATGCTTCTGTCGTGTTCCTCATGAATTATCTCTTTGGACTATTAAGGCTATACCACCACACTAGCAACTAAAAAGTTACTGGGACCATTAATTGGCACTGCAGTCTTTTGTCACAAACTGGCCCACACCCATGCCATTAAGTTTTCAGACCCCAGAAAAGCATGACTTTATGTAAAATGCCTGCTAAGAGTAGCTCCTGGCCTATCTCCCAAACTGTGCTCAAGGATTACTGGGGAGAGTAATTTTAATGGAATAAAAGTGTAGTAGGAGCTGCAGTTTAAATATATAGATAATCAAATGCCAGTGCCAAGAATGTTTCATGGCAATATTTAATTTATTATTTATGACACAAATTTAATGCTTAAAAAGTGCCAGAAGCATTCAGTTGCCACAAACCATTTATCCCAGGGAGGATACTTTCTTTTTGTTTGTTTGTTTGTTTCAGAATTTAATGTAAGAGGATCACATTGGCTTCACAGGCCAAATCAACAGCCCTGCTGAAAATTCTTCCATGGTATTGATACACACTAAACTGACATAATTTTTCATCTCAGAATCAGTGTTTTATTAACTCTGCAAGTTCTTCTGCTCTCTGGAATGCCCCACATGACCATATAGTAGCTTTCAGCAGAGTTTTACTGACAGAGGCAATATATGGCTCTTAAAAAAAATAAAAAGAAGAAATGGAGGGAGCTTTAGAAAGTTTGCCAGAGGAGGACCTCTGGAGATTCAAGATACAAAAAAAGAGAGGAGTAAGCAAAGGTAATGCATCACTACTTCTTGCTAATTACTTGTCCTGCCTTGATGCTCAAAGGCATTTTGTATAAAATTGCTATGTTTTAGAAATGAAAGTAAATAATGTTTATTTATCAGTCCATGAAACATTAGCCATTTGATGGAAGAAGAAACCTAGAATATTCAAGTAATGCTTTTTCTTCCTTTGCTGCCATGCATTCAGATTGATGCTCACCTAGTTTAGTCGTCATTAAATGTTAGTGATCTAAAGCTGGTTGTCTGGGTTTCCTCTACAGTTAATGGAAAGAGAAGGGAATTGGGAGAGCACCTCCAGAGCATAATGCATCTTTCCTCTTTTAAATACTTATATGAGAAATCTAGTGTTTTCTTCTTTTCTGTAAAGCTAATTTCAAAATTAAGTTTAGATTAGACTGTCATAATTCCTCTGCAGATGTTTATATCGTAACCTTATTTTTATTTCTTGCCTGGACTATTTCTTGCTAATAAAACTAAGTTTTGACATCAGGAAGACTGAAACACTGGAGAGAACAATTTTATAGAACATTTTCAATTTTTTCCTTGCTGAGATTTTCCAAATTATTGTCTTTATCTGGAACATAGCAGTCTATTGATTTTTCTTCTTGTATCAACTTGGCTTCCTCTGTTCCTTTGTTTTGCTAAAATGCTTCAGTAACTTCTCAGTTTTATATCCAGCTCCTTTCTCTGTCCTTTTTTTTTGGCCATATGGGTTAATTAATTGTTTTTTAATTGTGTCTGTGTAATAATACCATTGGGGAAGAATTATCACAGGATATGTAAGAACAATAGCTAAACTTCTACATCTATCACATACCCTTAAAATCCCTTAAATGTTTTGTGTTCCATTTTGGGGTCACCAAAACACATTGATGTACTAGCTTTCTAGCAGTAAATGCAGCAAAGGGACTGGAGCACATGACTTAAGAGGACAGATAGAGAAAGTTGGTTTTGTTCAGCCTTAAAAATGAAGGCTAATGAGTGACCTTATTGCTGCTGACAGTTGTCTAATGTGAAGGCATAGAGGAGACAGTGTATCCCTTCCTGGAAGTGCACATAGTGGGATAAGAAACAATAGAAACAAGTTGGAACAAGGGAAATTCCAACCATGTAATAGGAGAAAAAAATCACAATGAGAGTGACCAAGTACTGGAATATTTGTGTATTCCAGAGAAGTGAATTGTACATCAATAGAAATATTTAAAGCTGGACTGGTCAAGACCTGGAGCAATCTGATCTAAGCTGGCCCTGGTTTTAGCAGGAGTAGAAATAGATGACCTCCAGTTATCTCTTCTAACCAAAATTATTTTACAACTTATTGTATTTCTTCTTGGGCTTGATTAGATCTCTCCTTGCCTCTCCTCTCCTCTCCTCTCCTCTCCTCTCCTCTCCTCTCCTCTCCTCTCCTCTCCTCTCCATTCTGCTGTTTTCTGCTCACAAACAAGTATCTTCTTTCCCTCCAAAACTCTTGTTCAAAAGACTAGTCATTTTAATCTGCTTGTACCATAGGAACAACTGAGATTGTTCTGGGCCAATTCTATTCCATAGTAAAATCAAGAGAGTCACACCATTTCAGAATTATTACCATGAATCACAACTCCTAAACTAGATGAGATATAATCAGGAAAAGTTATTCAAGAGAAGCAAAATAATTTTCCCAGTGATTATGTTTATATTAGGAAGTTAATATTTAGTTTCACTTGAAAGAATTTAAGCATATAAACTGTCTTTAGTATTAATATTAAAATCTATTATATACAACATAGATATTAAGTATGTGTTTTAATGTCATTTACCTTAATGGAATTTAAGTGTGACTATAGTTAAGTTGTTGCCAAACAATTAGCTCTTAAAAAGTATATACATATTTGTTAAGTTTTGGAACCTGGCACTGTCCAGATTCCAAATATTCTGAGATATTTATAGTCTGTTCAAGGGCCAGGCTGAGTCTTCATTTTTTATAAATTACTTTTGGATGACTATTTTAAGGAAATTACTTAGAAACCAATAGGAATTAGTGGTGCTTAAAGCAAAACTTTCCAAATTGGTCATACTTGGATTTTGTAACTAAAGTATTATTTCAAAGCAAGAAAATAATTATATACATTTATATTGAACTTCACAAGATTATAGTTTAGTTGAATTTGTGAAGACTTTTTCTTGTGGCAAATGTAGCTTTGAATTAATATAATACAATTATACACTTTTTATCCAATTTTGAATTTTTTGTTTAAACTGTCATTTACTTATGAATTGATTTCTTTCTAGGCTTGTCAGACTAGCCTTAGGGAGTTTTAGGTTTGGAAAGAGTACTATCCAAGGGCTGCTTAACTTAACTGAATTGAAATGTAGCACAGGAACATGATCCTAAATCTTGTATGTTATAATTGCTTTTGTTTTCACTTGTACTGCTGTTTCATTTTGACATTACACTGAGCTCTCTTCCCACTGGCAATAAAACTACTAAATCATCTGTTGAGACCTTCAATTCCATTAAAATTTTTCACTTACCTCAGTCTCTAAATATAGGGGATTTTTCATGACCCTGCAAGCAAATAGACACTAAACACAAAAATATTGATGACAGATGTTAGAAGAACATCCTTCCTTTTTTTTTTTTTTTTTTAAGAGTTGTGGCTAAGTAGCTGTTTATTTTAAGATAAGGTATATTGTTTCTCTGTGTGAGTTTAGTAACAATCTCAGAAAATAATCCTTTCTGTATGAAACTTATTGACCAAATATTTTTGTATATTAAATAAAACTTTTTAACAATAGTTACTGACTGATTTTTGTCAAAGTAGCTAAGTTAGATTAGACAAATAATGACTAAACTGAGTGTCAACTATAGATAGTTCATTTGGTATAGCTAATATTAGTGGTCTTATGAAATAGTTTTGTCCATGTAACTTATCTTTATAACTTAAAATTATCTCTTCTCATCATTCAGTAGTTCAAAATCAACCTGAAAACTAAGGCATCAAGAATCAAATTTTCATTGCAAATTTTCATTACCATTGTAATGGTGTAAGATAATTTTGCAGTATTATAACAATCTATACTACTTTTGAAGAAATGTATAACTGACTGAATTACTATATTCATTTTGCAAAGTAGTTATAATAGAAGGAAATAACGTCTCTGCAGCACACAGATACATTATGTCTAGCAATATTCTTGAAAACAAACAAACAAAACCCGACCAAAACAATGCAAATACAAGAACTTCTTCAATAAGTAGTATTCACAGTTCAAGCATGAAATACGTATAGCTTCTTCCCAGGCCTTCTACAGCTTCCAACATAAATTGTTTTAGAAGTTGGAGAACAAAGTATACATGAAAGTGCTAAAAGAAGCCCTATATATTTCAAGAGAAGTAAATTGTCTCACACATCAAAATCTTGCTGTATAAAGAAGAAGAGTAGACTCCTATCTTGGTGGAAGTCAATAGAAGAACACCTTCTGATTGTGAGGCAAGTAATTTACTCTGGAAGTCTGCATCAAATGCTATGTTTTGTTATGTGTCTTTTTTTTTTTTTTTTTTGTTAGGCATGATTTATCTTAGATTGCATTCTTTTCAGTTCCTGGAAAAGCCATGAACCCACTTATTTCCTCTGTAGAAATAAGACCCAACCCAACCAACCAACCAACCAACTCCAATAACAGACATCCTCCTAGATCTGTCTGTCTGATCTATCATGATCCCATGTGACATTTTGTGTCACTACGTTCTTACTGGTAAGATAATTCAGATTTCAGAGCTTCGGAAGAATCAGTTGAATCCTTGCTATTGGTTTTCAATAAGTCATAAGACAGTAGAAAAGTTCTACAGAGTTGGAAGTCAGTTAATGTTGCAGTATTTGAAAATGCTTACAGATACAACTTAGTTAGTTATTGGCTCACCAGAATATTGATCTTGGGCAAAATAAGGAACACTCTACAAATGAAAAGATGAATAATGAATTAAAGGACATCAATGAAAATTATTTCAGTGAACATAGTTTATGAAAAAAACATCCTTTAGAATTATTTTGGTAACATTTTTTACAAAATTACACATTTTTTTGGTAATAGTAATAGGTTTGATGTCATTCACTTTCATTATCACAAGGGACTTGATCCGGTACGCATCACATCTCAGCAAAAATAAAATGGAATTTAAAATGACACTGCCTGCATGCGTTAAGAATGACTAAATGACTTGTGTCTTAATGTAAATTTATGACATAACTGAAGGCACAACATTTTAAAAGTTCTTGATATGTTGGTTCTTCAGCATTCATTAATTATTTTTAACAATTACGTGAAAGAAAATAATCTACACACTTTATTTGGAGATGATGCATATATTCAGTAACAGGGAAAAATTAATAACGTAATACTCTGTGTTATTTAGTAAGCTGTTTGCAGGGGCACAAGGTTTGTCCCAATACAGTTGCATGTAAAATTAATGAATTACGAGCTATATTGTCTGTACAGTAACCTTATCTTTGAAGACAGTGGCTTGCAGAGGACTTGTGGCCATCCGGAAAATCAGCCAAACACAAGCTTCCTGTTTGATGTTATTATCTAAATAGTTGGTCCAATTCTTGAATTTATGAACGAGAAAGTAACCTCATGGGGAAAAATTCATTACTTCTGCATATGACCAAAATGGGATCATTAGTTTTCATTCTGACATCTCCAATTCTAAATAGCTGTGAAAAATTAAAGATGAGAAGGAACAGTCATACGAATTATCGACAGAGAGAATTTTTTTTCCCCAAGATTTAAAACCAGAGATTCCAATCTGTTTGCTTGTTAAAAAAAGTTTGCAGGTGGTTTGATCACAGCCTTCAAGCACTTAAAGAATGCTAATAGGAAAATGTTATTTAATCAGGCAGAGAAAATGTAATGAGACTTATTGGCAGGAAGCTGAAGCTAAACAAATTCAGG
This sequence comes from Haliaeetus albicilla, assembly GCF_947461875.1. Taxonomy (NCBI): domain Eukaryota; kingdom Metazoa; phylum Chordata; class Aves; order Accipitriformes; family Accipitridae; genus Haliaeetus; species Haliaeetus albicilla. The sequence continues at coordinate 6,827,756 of NC_091507.1, forward strand.
CTTTAAATAAGGTACAATGATATAAGAACTATCTTGAAAGTTGTAAAGTGAATAAACGCACTGTACTTCATCAGAACCTCTAATCAGACAGACTTTCTAAATGTTCAGATTAGATGTTCTTTTTAGCTTATGACTGGACTATTAATTATTATTGCTCAGCTGATGGCTTCTGGGTTACTGGAGAAATTCATAGATGGCCCAGGAAAATGATTTCTTCTTTAGCTTTCACATAATTAGCTTTCCTATGATTAATTTTCCTATAGTTAGCTCATTGTTAGCTGTCCTGTATAACCAGACTCTCAAAACAAGACTATGTACACTCCATTGCCTCAGCTTTCCCAGGTTTCTTAGCATAGCTGATGATGGATACATGACCATTCAGGAAACCTCTGAGGTGCCACTGAAAGTGCCTTCTCCAAGCCATTAACATACAATGTTAATGTTAATCTGTAATGTTTTAATTTAATGGAGAGAAATGACAAGTTTCAGAGTCTATTCATCATTTGGCACAATGGTCCCTCAGTTTTGTCCCAAGAGCAGAGGCCTGAAGGAAGGAAGGAAGGTTTTTCTAAGCCTGTGCAGAAAACAGAGTGCCATATTGGAAACAATGTAGGATGCAGCATATTGCAGGCAGAACTAAATGGTGGCTGCCAGTGTGAATTGAAGAACCTCAGATAGATTGTCAGGATGGTGTATTTATGCACTTAGCACGAGGAAAATGGAAGTGAGGATGAAGGAACAGGAGCTCACACTGGAAGAGTGGAAGAGAAATGTCCTTTCTCCTCACACCTCTAGGAGAAGATCCTTGTTGAGGAATCAGGATCAATGGCTTAGAGTGACAGGTCCGCTTTTAATCTACAAGAGACATTATAGTTAGGGAATGGCACTGCTCATACTGAATGTCTCCTGTTGGCAGGGAGCAGTCCACCATGGCTGGCAAGGTTGGACTCAGTCTGAAGGAATTACTGGTTGTCGGGTGGGCATAGCAAAGGAATATAGACAATCTTTACCTAGGTGCTAGAGAGAAAGTTGAAACCCACCTTCAGTGAAGCCCAGTTAGATTAGAAGCTGTATTTGTTCTCAGTTAATTCAAAAAATACTTGCTTATAGTAAAAACTAGTGTCTTTATATGTGTATATACACAAAGGCAATTTAACCTAAAAGGAAGTAAGGTAGGATTTTAAAAGAGAAATGCAATGCTGCTGAAAGAATCCATGCTGCAGGTACTTTAAGGCTCTCTGATATATGGATCTGTATTTTACTTCTCTGTAGCATCATCTCAGGAATTCAAAACAACCAGAAATGGTTGCAGAATGAGAAGCTATATACGTGATCTGTATAAAATCACACAGAAAGGCTTTGACAAGATTGGTGATATTTCCTGGTGTTTATGCATGCTGTGGCATATGGACAAGGTTACCCCTCTAACTAATATGCCAATGTAAACTCAGTATATGCGTTGCATACTCAAAGAAATGGTTCATGATTGTCAAAGTTTTATGAAATGTCAGTGCTACTGTTCTTTGACAAAAAAAATGATTAAAATGTTATTAAATATTGCATTTTTATAGCAAGCCAGTTCACTGGTGTCTTTTATTCCCATTAGAATACATGCTGGGTTTGATGACAGCTCGAACACAATTTTTACATATAAGAAATTTGTTTATTTGATGAGACAATCAATTTTATACTGCACATTGAAGCACACATTAAATCTCATCTGTAGTGCTGAAGAACTATTAAGTTACTTTCAAACAAGTTCTAAACACAAACTGTTACTTGAAATGTTAATAGAAAATCAGGATCCAAGTGGCAAGATCCTTAAAAATTATAATCACATAATTGTTTCAGATTGACACAGTTTCAAGTTGTGATCTATAAAATCCGATGACAATAGAAGTCTTCATACTACTGTAGATAGATTTAGTGGATACCGTAGGAAATTCAGTACTTACCACTTGAAACTATAATGAAATACATTCCACAAATAAATTACTGCAAATGCAATAATAGAAATAATAGAATACTAATGGAAAAATAGCAAACAAATCTCCCTTTCCAGTAGTCATTAGCAACTGGGTTTAAATAACTGCCCTGATATTTGAATGCCTTTTGAATAATTGTTTAGTTATTCTTTCTTTCAAGTGTATTTAAGGAAAACATATTTTACTACTGTTTAACTTTATTGTGATTTTAACTAAGTGGTGGGTCTGTTAGAACTGTAAACGAGGCCTGCCTGGTAGAAGTGTACATAAGTACGCAGATCTACTCTGGTCACAATTTTGTTTAAAGACATGATCTCAAATGAAAGAGCCAAATCTAAACTTAAACTCAGCTATAGTGAAAAAAATTCTGCTTTTCCATTAAAGTAAATGACTGCACTACATCTGAGGGGAAAAAAAAATATTTGGGGGCAATGGGCACAAGCTGCACTGGGAGAGGTTTCATCTTGATATAGGAAAGAAATTTTTCACAGTGACAATAATCAATCACTGGAACAACCTCCCCAGGGATGTGGTAGAGTCCCCATCACTGGAAATTTTCAAGAAGGATTAGACAGGATGCTAGATAATCTCATCTAGGCTCCCTTTCCCACGGAAGGTTGGACCAGATGCTCTTTTGAGGTCTTTTCCAACCTTGGCTGTTCTATAATTCTAAAATTCTATGATATTTGGTTCTGCCAAAGAGTTTGTGCAGGGAAAAGAAATTCTCTGTCAAAAAAACAATCACTGTCAATGTTTTTGTCACAGTATCACCTGATTAGACCCTATTTATATTTGGATACTCTCAAAGGTAACATGTAATGGACTAAAAACTTTGAGAAAATGACTTACTGAGTATTTAACAGATTTGCACAAAGTCAGTTGAGTGCGCCCTTCACACTATCTGAGTATAAAGTGGTTTTTTTTCAATCTGACTGGTTTGCCCTTGAACCTGCACCAGAGCATACAAAATTCAAAAGTCAGTAGCACATCTTTATTTGCTTTGGTGGCAAACGGTTTCCAGTCTGTTTTCACTCAAGCTCTCTCACATGTCACTGTTGTAGTCTAAGAGTGACCAGCCTGATAAGCAAACAAAATTTCTGGATGCATTTTCTTCAGCATTAGTGAAGGGAATGGAAGATTCAAAAGCAATTAGATTTTGCCACTGTGCTGTGACCCCTGGCAGATGCTGAAAATTGCATCTGTACACTTCCAGACTGGTAGATGTTAGTCCTCAAACATGCTTTCTCCTGCCATCTCCACTTTTATTCGGTCCATTTATAGGACTAACGTGTGAACGTGTGATTTGTGAAATATGGCGCTTTTTTTTTTTTTTTTAATATTTTAAGGTACAAATTATGGTAGATATTATTATTGTTTTGTAGACTACCAAACAGAAAAGCTGCTGCAGTGTGTTTAATGATGTGACCAGGTTCTGCAAGGCACAAGGACTGCTTCCCAGATTGCAGATATCAACAAGAGAGATCCACGGGCTACACCAAGCAGATGTCTAAAAGGATTGCACAGCAAGACTGCCTGTTATATTTACTTTGTGTATTGTAGTTACATCTGGAGATGTAATTATAGAGGTTAATATTACCTTTTCAGCAAGGTCCAAAGATATGTATTATGCTTTTTTCTTCTGTTTTCTCCTCCTAGATATGTACTATTTTATTACAGCTGTAGCAGCATAACAAGCAATAGGTCACAGTCCTATAGTTAAAGTTACAGAACAACTTCTTTGTCAAACTTGAACTCTTCAGGATGAATTTGCATCATCAATTATAGCAAGAAGACCCTCTTAGCTAAATTTATTCAATTAACTGTTAGAATAAGGGTAGGAGTAATGTTGTTTTGCTTATATTTAAATACATATTATCAATAGTTTGGAGGGTGTGAACATAAATTTTTTAGTGCACTGGAGCATATACTTAAAAACTGACAGGCCTTGATGCATTTAGTTATTCTAGGAAAAAAAGATGATGTAACTCTTGTAAAGTTTTAATCTTCAAGTAGAAGACTATTATTGTTGTTGTTGTTAATAATGATAATAACAATAACAACAACAATAACAACAACAAAACCAACATTTTTGCATGTGCCGTAATTAACTAGTTAGTATTTGGCACTGAAATCCTTGAAGGATCTCCCTGGCCTGAAAATACAGATCTCATTTCAGATTCCACACATTCAGAAAAAAACATATGACATTATATACTGAAGTTAAACCACCACAACAAAAAGAATATTGAACTCTTTCTTGTTCTCTGACTACGCTTTATGTTGTGCAATGGATTATGGAGAGAGTCCTTGGTTTCATAAGAAGCATACAGAAAGATGTTTAGAAGGCTTCACAGACAATTTCACCACTGGAATACCATAGTTGTATATGTTCCTCTTACAAAACCTAGGCATTTTTTTTCATTGCAAGAAATTAATTTTCTTTTGTTTTATGTTTTTTTTTTTTTAATACTGTATCATATAATATGTTCGGACACTGCATCTCTAGAAGCCTATTGGATTAGGCTTATTAAAAAAACCACACACACCTCCTATTAATAACATAACTTTGTCTTCTTCAGAATTATTTCAAGTTTTAAAATAGAACTCCTGAGAATTAATTATGTGTAAGTAGTTTTTATAATGCGATTGTGTTTTGCTAAAAGCTGTAGCTGGGAAGATGTTGCTTTTTGGGAAGTGTAACTAATATTGGAAATACTCTTTGTTAGGGGGAATTGGAATACTTTATTTCATTCCATGCTGAAGAGTAAGGTAAAAAGACATTACTTAAAAAGCAAAGTTAGCAAGAAGTAAAACTGTTATGTCATGCCTTAGCTCCTGAAAGCTTTTAAGTTGTCACACAAAGTAATGTAACTCACTGTAAAATGAAACTGGTGCTTAACTTGTCAAGAAGTAATTTTCAAAAATGTATAAATGCCACCCAGGTAATATATAATTGTAACTACCAACTTTTTAGAGTAACACTGAAAATACGTAAAATTTGTCGATGCTGTGCATGTTTTATTTTCATGTGGCTGAGTTGATAGCAAGTGAGATGAGAACAGCATGATATAAATATATGGCTTATTTCAATCCACTTACCAACAATTTTTCTTGTCATAGCTAAATTATTTTATGGTTCCTTGATTTTATAATTTAATATACTTTCAAACAGTGAAATATATCAGTAACATATGAAGTAAAAACTCATTGAAGAAAGCAGATAATTTTCAATGAATTCAGTTTCAACATGAAACATCAGTTTGATAGAACAAGACATACAGTGATGTTGTATGAGATTTAATGAGTGCTTCATACAGGTCACTCGTACTCACGAATTAAATTTTAAAATAGAAATCTATCAGGAGTTGCTTGGATTGCTATGGTTATTCATAGAATCACAGAATGGTTTGGGTTGGAAGGCACCTTAAAGATCATCTAGTTCCAACCCCCCTGCCATGGGCAGGGACCCCTTCCACTAGACCAGGTTGCTCAAAGCCCCATTCAACCTGGCCTTGAACACTGCCAGGGTTGGGGCAGCCACAACCTCTCTGGGAACCTGTCCCAGTGCCTCACCACCCTCACAGTAAAGAATTTCTTCCCAATATCTAACCTAAATCTACCCTCTTTCAGTTTGAAGCCATTACCCCTTGTTCTACCACTACATGACCTTGTAAAAAGTCCCTCTCCAGCTTTCCTGTAGGCCCCCTTTAGGTACTGAAAGGCCGCTATAAGGTCTCCCCGGAGCCTTCTCTTCTCCAGGCTGAACAATCCCAACTCTCTCAGCCTGTCTTCATAGGAGAGGTGTTCCAGCTCTCTGATTGTCTTCGTGGCCCTCCTTTGAAGTCACTCCAACAGGTCTGTGTCCTTCTTATGTTGGCCCTGGAGCTGAATGCTGTACTCCATGTGGAGTCTCTGCTTTTTATTCTTGGACATAATTATATATATTAACTTTATCTACTTTGTTCACATTGTCCAGACCAAGTACTTGCAGCCATGTTGCTAAATTCTGTAACTTCCAAAGGCTGCCAAAAGTATGCCTATAAATATTCTCTTCACGTAGAGGTACAACTTTCAAAGTCCTTTCAGAGCTGCAAAATGTTTGGTGCAATATACTAGAATCAAACTGCCACATGTAGTTAACTATTGTATGGGTTGTTTCAGCAGCTGTGATATCATTTATTGTGTATTTGATTCTGATAGCAACATTTTCACTATTTCCACCAGCAGTCCATTTATCTGAAGGGAAGCAGATCTCTGTCCACCCATTATCCAGTCATCTGCCTCTATGCTTTTTCTTTTGCTCTTTTTTTTTAACAAGAAGGAAAGAAGACAAGAAAAAACAAAATAGAAAATCTGTATTATTTTCCTCACAGCAGAAACTATTCTGCCTTCCAGTAGTTGCTTAGCATTTCAGTAATATGAATCTGTCAGAAAACTTCTCTTTACCTGTGTGTTACCAATACACCCAGGTAAAATTTGAAACCAATTTCTGTTTGACTGAAAATAATAAAATACTTGCTTGGTTCTGCAACATTTAGTTCATGTTTCTTTGCATCATCCAAGTACTGCATACAATTTTTATCATAACAATTATCAATAAGTAGAATTGAAACACAATAATAAGCTGGTTTATCATTGAAGATAATTGCATTTTAAAAGCTAGACTAATTGCTTAGTGGAACAGAAATTGAGGAAAGAAGTCATCTAATTTCAAATAAAGCAGGTAGCAAGAAAGCATACAAATACTATGATCAAATTGTAATTGCTTGTTACTACTTGCCTATGTTTTGAAATATGATTTTTTTTTCTCCTGAATTTGTTTGCAGAAATTCAGACAGATTGGAGAAGTCTAATTTTCAGCACTATACATTTTATAGTAACATAAACATGCACAGGAAGGTGAAACAGCAAGACCAGAATGAGTATAAACACCTGTATTTCAGGATGTTAGACAGAAAGTCTCCTGAGATGAAATATCTTTGAATATGCCATCTATTTTTTGCTTGCACCTTCAACTGAGACTTGTTACTTGCCAGGATGAGGAGTAATAAACAAGATTCTTAGGTGCTGTAAATGAAGCAATGTTACTATGAGATGATGTAAGTAAGAAATATTGTAAGTTTTGGGGTTTTTTTTAGAGTTTTATTTTCTAGGTGCTTCTACTTCTGTAGATTTTCAAATGTTCAGCTAACACAAAAGAGCTCCACTACTCTGCTACAAAAATGATCAGAGGGCTGGAACACCTCTTCTATGAGGAAAGGCTCAGGGAGTTGGGGTTGTTCAGCCTGGGGAAGAGAAGGCTCTGGGGAGACCTCATTGCAGCCTTTCAATACTTGAAGGAAGCTTATAAGAAAGATGGGGACAGACTTTTTAGCAGGGCCTGTTGTGGTAGGACAAGGGGTAATGGTTATAAATTGAAAGAGGGTAGTTTTAGAGTAGATATAAGGAAGAAATTTTCTACAATGAGGATGGTGAAACACTGGCACAGGTTGCCCAGAGAGGTGGTAGATGCCCCAACCCTGGAAACATATTCAAGGTCAGGTTGGATGGGGCTCTGAGCAACCTGATCGAGTTGAAGATGTCCCTGCTCACTGCAGGGGGGTTGGAGTAGATGAACTGTAAAGATCCAAGGTATCAGTGAAAAATCTCTGAAGAGGTAACTTTCTAGAAAATCACTCAAAAATACCTACATACAGAGACAAACATACATGTATCCATATACTTACACACTGGAATAACTGAACTGCAGGTATATACCAAAAAAAAAACCCGAACAAACCCCACACCCAGAAAATGTTGCCTAGTGTGGACTTGTTGCAAGATGTTTTATTGTCTCAAAATTTTATTCTACTAATTCATAAACATATAAGAAATCTCTGATACATGTGATACAGGATTACCTTTAGTTTCTTTGCATCTTCTGTAAAATGAACTTAGCAAAACTCTTCTACATTACTATGAAGAGAGCAGATACTTTATACTGCTGGTAATAACCATAATTACTGGAGATATCACTCATTCCTTAGGAACATAACACAAAGAAATTACATACTTTTGCATTTATATTTACTTAACCATGGGAGACACAAAGCCTTCTGCCTTGACCTAATGATTGTAAGCTATTTTGCTACCTTATCATCTCTGTAGTGCAGGCAAATTAAGCTTGGATTTTCTCAGGATTCAGTGGTCTGGCAGACCTCTTATTCTGACATTCAGAAAGATTCCTCCCCCCTCATTTTTTTCAAATAAATACTGATCTAGAAGTAGGCATTGAGTTCACCAAGTACAACCCCACCATCATTGTTTGAAGTACTGTGGAATCACATTTTTGGTTTAAAAACAAACAATGGTGAATGAACAAAAAAAATTAATTCATTTTGCTTAATTACTGGAGCAGAAAAGGGTTAAATAGTCCATTTCAGAAGCACATGAAAACAGGACTTTTTGCTGTGAAGGAGGGAGAAAAACTGAATTTGTAGACTCTCCAGGGTGGAGAATATATTAAAAAATTAGTTGACCCCTGAGGAAATTAAACTAAAGATGATATGCTATAATTTATTGATTATGTGGTGGAAGTGTGTTCCTGTACACTGGAACTAATCAAATGTCTAGAACGACAATGAATGAGAACATGACATTCTTGATAATTGTTAATAAAATTGGCCTGATACTTAAAATTGATCCTGTGTGTCCCTAATTTAGCTGCAAGTTTGGATCAATTTTAAGACATTAGCTTTTTGAGGTCCTTCTCAAAATTGATGCCATATATAAACTTTCTTTCACTGAAGTAGAAAGCAGAAACAAAAGAGAGGCAGTTTATATTTTCCTAGAAACACACAAATGTCTGCAGGTACAGCACAGGCAGCATGTGATCTGTTAAAAAATGTTGCATAAATAGATCCATGATTGACCCTTCATATATACAAAAAGAATAATAAATAAAAACATCAAATATAGGTTTTTTATTTATGTGCAGGGATATAGAAGAAAATAAAGCATATATACAGCTTTGCAAATTACTGTGTTTTCTGTTTTGCTGAGAAAAAACATTTTTAATTAAATGAAACTGTCTGCTTGACACAAGTCAAAGCCTTCCATTTAAATTTATAGTATTTTACCCACATTTATAGCATTCAGTGAATCAAACAGAAAGTGAATCTATATTTTGGTGGGTCAGAGACTTGCCTGGGAAGGTCACATCTACTTCAATTTCTTCTAAAAAGTGTGGTATGAGGAAGAACAGATCCACAGGAGACCACAAGGAGTGGGGGGTAAATTGACAATAATCTGCAGCTTATAAATCGAGGCAGTAATTTAAGAAATGAGATTAATCAGCTTCTGAAGACTTGAATTAGACAGCAACTACACCAGTTTCAGTGAAAATATGTTTTACCGAAGAGGGTTGGAATTATTATTCCTGTTACTGATTCTTCCTCTTTTCTATGAATCTTGCCTGGAAAACATAACTTTATATATGTATATCTAATATTTTTCTGTAAAATTATTTTAACTTTTCTGAACAGTTAACAATGTTATTTTTATAATTTGACTCATATCCATTTGGTCCATCTAAAACTGCATTTTCTTATCTTTGTCAAGTCAATAACCAAATAAATTTTATTCAGCTTTATTTAGGAGTAGAGATGTATGGAATAATGGCAGAGGGGATGGTGCCTTTTATTCAGAGAAGGCCACTTTTTTGTAACTTAAGTTGTATATTTGACTGGCCAGTCATTTGCTAAAATAACATATCATGAAGAATATGATTTACTAACACTTACATGTGTATATATATATGCACATATGTGAATGTGTGTGTGCTTGTATAACCATATGTAGGCAAGTGAACAACTCTGAATATCCAAGAGAGCTACCTATGTGTTTCACTGATTTCCTAAATTTGCAGTACTTCTGGTCAGCTGCAACCTTTAGACTCCTGGAATCTGATTGTATGGTTGAAGGCCAAGAAGAAGTAGTTGTAAATGTATGGGAGAACTGAAAAAACTTTGCTGCATAAAGGGTCAGCTAGGTACTAATGAAGATTAGATGCTTAAGTTTCTGGAGTTAAATGAAACTGATTTTATTTTTAGTAGTGGTCAGCAGTGAGAATCTAATATATTCAAAAAATCACTGTGCATTAAAAAGTAGCAAAGGTAAGGGTTGCAATTACAGCTACTTACAGCAATAAACACCTGTATGAAGATATTAGTTCAGATTAATGTCAGCATAGAACTTTATTTTGGATAATCAGGGATATCAAGTTGAGCAAATTATTTACTTATAATTATCAACATTTTTTGCTGTAATGACACATTATATAAATGTGATAAATCAGCCAAATATGTGAGAAGCTACTGACAGGAACTAAGGACTTCTTAATAAAAATTAATGATTTGTTAAAATTGCTTTCAAATTTTCTTTAATAGACTAAAAGTATTGCAGGCTTGTAAATGTTGTAATGGTCACATTAAACTGACATTTAAAATAAGCACTTAAAGGTATGTGTTGTTCAGATAAACACATACACAAAAAGTCTATATGAAATGCTAAAAAAACTGTGAAAAACAATCCCTCATTTTGCTCAGCAGCTAACCTTTTTATGCATTCTATCTGATTTTTGTTGACCCAGAACATTTTTAGATGCTGAAAAAAGTCCTTTCCTTATAAAAGGGGTAACAAGGGGTAAGTGTAAATGCCTTGCAGTGCAGGAAAAGTTAGGAGTTGTTCAGTTAGAATTTGGATAAAGGAGATACCCTTTTTCTAATATTATAGCATTTATCCAAATATCTTTTGTTATACAAGATTTTACATCTACAAATATTGTAATAGAGATTTTATTACAATTCTTTCTACGGCTGTTAATGTAACTTGCAGATTTCTTGTTTCTGGCTTCTTATGGATCACTCTTTCAAATATATGTACCCAAATATGCATATATGCAAGTGTATATATATATAGCGATATATTTAGGGCATAGAGAGTGACTGACTGAGTAGATTCTGTGGAAACAGCCTCACAATGCAACCGCTATGTTTTATTTTATTAATTAAGAAACCAAGGATAGATCTATTTTCAAAATATGTTCAAAAGATTACTTCTTGAGAATTAGGGAAACAGGTCATATAAGCTTTCACAGGCTCTGTAATTCAGAGTTGCCTGCAGTACCTCATGCAGAGGAGCCCTGCAGAGAAGTATTTGGAGGTACTGGTGGATGAAAAATCAGATGTGAGTCGGCAATGTGCACTTGCAGCCTAGAAAGCCAATTGTATCCTGGGCTGCATCAAAAGAAGTGTGGCCAGCAGGTCGAGGAATGGGATTCTGTCCCTCTGCTCTGCTCTCATGAGACCCACCTGCAGTACTGCGTCCAGCTCTGGGGCCCCCAGTACAAAAAAGACATGGACCTGTTAGAAAAGGGCCATGAAAATGATCAGAGGGCTAAAATGCCTCTCCTCTGAAGAAAGTCTGAGAAAGTTGAATAGAATAGAATGGAATAGACTAGACTAGAACAGAATATTTCAGTTGGAAGGGACCTACAACAATCATCTAGACCAACTGCCTGACCAATTCAGGGCTCACCAAAAGTTAAAATATTCTCTTAAGGGCCTCTTAAAACACTGACAGGCTTGGGACATCCATCACCTCTCTAGCAATCCTGTTACAGTGTTTGACCACTGTCTCAGTAAAGAAATGCTTCCTAATGTCCAGTCTAAACCTCCCCTGGTGCAGCTTTGAGCCATTCCCATGTGTCCTGTCACTGGATCCCAGGGAGAAGAGCTCAGCACCTCCTTCTCCACATCCCCTCCTCAGGAAGCTGTAGAGACCCATGAGGTTGCCCCTCAGCCTCCTCCAAACTAGACAAACCCAAAGTTCTCAGCTGCTCCTCACAGGACATTCCTTCCAGCCCTTCCACCAGCTTTGTTGCCTCCTCTGGACGCATTCAAGGACTTTTAACATCCTTCTTAAATTGTGGGGCCCAGAACCGCACACAGTACTCGGGGTGAGGCCGCACCAAGGCTGAATACAGCGAGATAATCCCCTCTTTTGAGCGGCTGGTCATGCTGTGTGTGATGCCCCCCAGGGTGCGGGTTGCCCTCTTGGCTGCCCCGGCACACGGCTGACTTGTACTGAGCCTGCTGCCGACCAGCACCCCCAGATCCCTTTCTGCAGGGCTGCTCTCCAGCCACTCCTGCTGGGGTTGTTCAGTCTAGAGAAGAGAAGGCTCCAGGGAGACCTTGTTGCAGCCTCTCAAGACTTAAGGCTTATAAGAAAGATGGAAAGAGACTTTTTACCAAGGCCTGTAGAAACAGGAGAAGGGGCAATGGTTTTGAACTGAAACAGGGTAGGTTTAGATTGGATATAAAGAAGAAATTGTTTATGCTGAGGGTGGTGAGACACTGGAACAGGTTGCCCCAAGAAGTTGGGGATGCCCCATCCCTGGAAGTGTTGAAGGTGAGGTTGGACAGGTCTTTGAGCAACCTGATCTAGTAACAGATCTCTCTGCCCATAGCGAGAGGTTGGACCAGATCATCTCTGAAGGTCCCTTCCAATCCAAACCATTCTGTGATTAATTCTATGATTCTATAGCTTTTCTCTTTCACACTAAGATTTGCAATCAGAAGAATTCATCTAAGGATCGAAATTCTGAATTTCATGGTCATTGTTGTCAATGGTAAAACCTCTAAGTATTTAAGTTGAAACTGTTTCTAAGTATAACATTCTCTTTGTACGCATTTAAAAAAAAATAGTTGCAATGTTTTGTCAAATTCTGGTTATCCACAGCTAAGTATCAAGAAATAATAATAGCAATAAAAGCGGTAACAACAATACTAGTTGTAATAGAAAAAAAATCATGATAAAATACAAAAATCGTAATTTCACATATAATTATGTCTCTGCTGGCTTCTGGATATGAAGGTAATTGTATGGAGAAATTAGCTACAATGTTGTGTTAGAAATTACTTCAATTTTTAGTGTTGTTATACGTGCTTTTCTAAAGCATTTTAAATGATTATCATAAAGTTCAAATTGTAGGTGAATAACATCTCTGCAGTGATTTTTTTACTATTACTGTATATATTCAGTACTAGTTTAAATGCATGTTGCAAATATGTGTATTAGGTATTTTAACCTCACAAAGGAAGCTTCCCTACACTATCGTTCAAGTCTAAATACTGTTGGAAAATAAAGCATAGAAAAAGAAGCAGACACAGATTAAATTATTTTGTTGTGCTTATGCAAGTAGTAGTATGGAATCTACCACTATAACCCAGGTGTTATGTCATTATCTAGCAAAAACAATATAAGTAAGTGCTATAAAGTTGCAAAATTTTTACAGTTACAAAGACATAAATCAAGATTTCAGACAATGACAGAAAAAAGAAAATAAGTTGAAATGTCAAGAAGCCAGTATTTATAGTAAATATAATATAGATACCCACATCTAAACTTAACTGTTAAACACCTGTCACAATGAAGGGATTTTTTTTTTTTTTTTTTTTACAGCATAGATATTTCTCATCACTTGAAAGCTGAAAGTAGGTCAGATGAGTCAGATTTAGAAAGGATTTATTTCCATTCTCTACCAAGGAAACACATGAGGATGTACACAACATAAGAGATAATGGAGATATCAGTGACCAAAGTAGGCAGGATAAGGTAACTCTTACTACCCAACGTTATATATAATTGATCATGCTACTACTTTAAGTAAAAAGCATGAGTGTAACCATTTCTGGGAATTCAAATGTGAAGTAAGAAGTATGAGTGAACCAGTGGCTCCAGAATGGGAATTGTACTCCCACTAAATATATGAAAAGTTTCTTGTCATTAATTTGTTTTTATAAGTATGAAATAATGGCAGCATTCAAAAGGATCATTTATCACTAAAAGACTTTCCCAGAGCCTGGCTTCTGTTTGCCAGCCAAATAAAACAGTGTTAAAATTGCCCTTCCACTGTCTCTCTGTATCTTGTTTCTCAGGTATAAAGTGATATGAAAACATCTTGCAATTCAGACTGTCATGTATACATGAGAATATTTAGGACATGGGCTCATTTGCACCACATTTTATCAGAAGAATACTGATTGTGCAAGCACAGGGTTTCCATAGCTGTCATCGAAGGCTCTCAAGGAATTTTTAAATTTTAAAGAATATCTTATTACAACATCAGGACCCAGTACTTCTAAAAAAGTGAATAGAGAAACAGTATCATAAATGTCCTTTAAAGAAGGGTAGATTTGGGGCTTGAAGGCACTGCATATGTTTACACAGCATATGAATGCTGAGGATAAGTAGAAGAACTTAGTTGTCCTTGCACTGAAAATTCAGCTTGCATCTTTGATTTTCAAATGACCTTTTAGAGCTACATCAGGTTATGCAGCAGAATTCAAGGTTAACTGTAGTGTAGGCTGGATGTACTTGTTCCAGTAGTATCATCTCGTAACACCTTTGAGACTTCATCACTGGTGGTTATGCTCATCAGGGAAGAAACAAGTGTCCCCTGCTTCAGAAAGAGTCTGTAATTCATTATATCCTTATATTCCATGGGATAACTGGGATTCCAAGAGTGAGGCCTCTCATTCAAATTCTTCTCCCGGATGAGAGGAGTTTTTTTAGATTGGGACTTTTCAAGCTTACTAGTGCGGTATTTCAGCTAACAATCTGTCCATTCCATAAATAGTCAGGGTATCTGTAATCAAGATGCACATGAAACTGGAAAATTTGATGCACTACCATAATGTAAATATCTGTAAAAAATAAAAGAATGAGATTTTTAAAAAGACTATTTCCATTTCATGCAATGATTTTCTAAGTAACTGTTACGCGGGCATGCACAATCAAATCCAACAGATGCTAAAAGTCAGATTTATTCTTCAGTAAAAAGTTAGTTAGAACTCTGATAACATTAGTGAACCACAGGCTCAATGGTATAAGGGGAATTAGTACTACACAGCCGACTTAAGAATCCTTAAGATTCAAAAGCGATGACTCAAAACATGCATATCACTCACCTAAAAGCTGAGGGATCTCTCCCTCAAGGAGTTACCTCGGGCGATGCCCCGACCCAAGGGGGAGTCCCCGACCGCAGACCCGCTGCTCTGAGGAGGACCAATTCCCACATGTCCTCCGGCGGGACCCCATTTATACCCCTGTCGAATCTGACCTGTGGTCATTTAATCCCTATTGGCCAAGAAGGTCACCTGAGCGTACCTGGTACTTCTCAATTGGTCTGTTCAACTTTCACCCTGCAGCCTCTAGGGTTTGGGTTTTTTTTCTCTTCTCTCTCACCTAGAGAAGTTTCATTTCCTGCTGGGGGGAGTGTACTGCCACAGTAACAATAACCAACGACTACTTCTTATTACCAGACATATAATGATTTCTGAAAAAATAGGTCTGCATATTCAGCTGTTGACCAAAAAAAAAAAAAAAATTTGGCTGTACACACAAATTTAAGCCCCCAAAGAAATGTTGAAATATATTTGGAAGCTTAGCTTAGTCCAGCAGAATGGATAAGTTACCTGAGGTACAAGAAAAAAGCCAACTCTGCACATCTGTGGTATGATGTCAAATTTTAAAACTTACAATAACTATGTCATACCTTAATAGTGCTGAATCATGTTACTGTGATATCAGTTCACTACAAAAGATGCTGATAAGATTCCAGGAATAGAAAGTGTTTTGTAAGAATTCAGTTTGAAAGATGGTGAAAGAAAAATTCATTTGTTGTAACACTTAATAACTTCTGTTGATGAAGTACATCTGTTACAGTATTTTCCCAGTTAGTTAAATATAAAAAAAAAATAATTCAGCAAATGCACTATTTGTATTTTCCTTTGAAGTAAAAGACTTTTCTGAAACAGAAACTTATTAGAAGTCTTGTCATGTATTACTATACTGCACTACCAGAGATCTGTGGCAGCTATAAATTAGTGATTATAATAAAATATGAAAAGATTAATAAAAACAAAGCTCTCACTTTTTTGAAATGTAGATTAACAACATGTTGTGATATTCAGTCCAAGATAGTTTAAGTAGAAAAAAAGGACTAAAATAATATCAGATAACTAGGATCAATTTGAATTCATAAATATCAACCAGTTTAAACTCTTAATTCTTGGAAGTATGTTGGAAGACCAATCAACCACTTTTCAGCTATTATATAGCAATGGGAAAGCCTAGGATAATACTCTGGAAACACATTTGGTCAGTTTAGGAAAACAGGCCAAAAAATCAGAATTTATGTTTTGTTTACATAGAAAACAGTAAAATAGTAAAGGACACAAATCTATTACGAAAACACAATGAAACTGTGAAGAACTTTGAACATAAGAATGAGGAGCTACCTACAGAAATGAGAGATGAGTCAGAGATTCCAGGAAATGTGGGTAAGACAACCAAGAAAAATTTAGTCATCGTCATTTTGGAATGCCTGAAGGGCTGTCTAGAGCAGTATACTGAGTATTAGAAAATGTCAGCATACAGAAAAATATCTTGGTTTGTTTTTTTTTTTAATGAGATTTTATTTTTCATACTTAAATGTAATTAAGAAATAGTTGTTAGGTTTTATCTAATGCAGGGAAGCTAGAATAGAAAGAAATTCTATAATTTCCAGGCATAAGATAAATACAAAATGACGGGAAAAGTAATGGCCACTTCTGTCTCTAGCACATTGAGCTGACAGTGAACCATCCAGAAAGAAATGTCACACAGGCTGAGATGGATGATAGCCCAAGAGAGTAGATGTCAGATGAGAGAGGATATGAAAGAGAGCTTCAGTACAGAGAAAGTCAGGGCAAAGATTTAGTCAGTAGACCTGAAGATGAAAGGGAGAAAGGATGTAAAAATGGCAGAGAAGAGAATGGATGGACAGTGTATTTTTAGGTTTCTTTTTTTTTTAAAGTTCGTACTTAGAAATTCAAAGCATGTTTGTACCAGGAAAAAAAAAAATCTGAAATAATTCTTCAAAAGAAACAAGGTCAGAGGAGTAATTTTTTTTTATTTAAAGGAGTCCTAAGAGTTGGAAAGAAGAGAGAATTTGCTGTTTTCATTATCATTACATTGCTGTATTTGAGGTTGTTTGGTTTTTTTCATTTGTACATTTTTAGAAAATCACAAAAACATGATCCCATGAGGAAAGAATCTTTAAGACAGATATGTCAACTCTCCTTCCTGTAATGAGATTGTTGTGGATTTATTTTTATGTAGTTGAAATTACATGTCTCTACTAACTTTGCCTATCAGACAAGATTAACATTGCTGGTAGAAATCAGTTTCTGTGATTTCTTTTTTTTCTTTTCTCTTTTTTTTTTGAGGGGAAGAGCAAGATTGTAAAATAAATATGAAGGGGAGAGGGGAGAAGAATCAAGAGCTAACAGCCTATCTTATTCTAAGGTGGAGGTGGATGAAAATGTGGATGGGATTATATGATAAGGTTGTTGGAAAACAGCCAGACTCTTCGATCCCAGAGGGTTTTTTTTAACCACTACTTGCTATGGTACTGGTTTTGAGATAACCTATTATGACCAAATCAAAGTTGGAAAAAAACAAAACAAGACAAAACACCAAAAAAATCCCCAACCCAGTAGAATGGAAGTAGTGGAAATTGAGTATTTTTGTTACATCTTCCTGTAAGAGCTGTCCTTAAATTCTGGCAACCCTTATTTAGCAGCAGACCTTCCTCAGTGCCAAATCATAGGGAAAAGTAATAATTTAATAGCAGTTGAAAGTTCCAAATGAAAATGTGTAGTGTTTGGAAAGCAAATTAATGATGACCTGAATAATCATTTTTCTGCTAACGGTCCCAAGGAGGATAATTACCCAACCCATCACCTCTACAAGAAACTCCAGCACAAAGGTACTGAATAATTAAATCTACTTTGATTGAACGTTTATGAACTATGAACAGAACTCTGTGTATGGTTTTGTTTCTGCTTTATATAGTAAACACATATGTATGCAGCTCTGAATAACATGTATTCGATCACCACACATCTGTTTTAAAACTTCTTAATGACAAAACTGGGGCCTGATTCACTCTCCACAGATCATCAAAGACTGAAAGTCTATATACAAGGAATCTGACACAGTAATTCATGCACCTTCAAATTTCTGTAATTGGCAAAAATGGATAAAATCCAGTGATTCCTTGCAAAATTAGCAATCATTTAAAGTATTCCCTCTGTATGGAGTCTCTTCAACCACTAAAATCGTACTACAGTTTCTACGTCACTATCTTGGTAGAAACTTCAAGAAGGGATGGATGAAATATATATTATTTTTCACAGCAAGTTTGTCGTTCATTTATAAGCTTATATTCATTCACCTGGCACTCAAAAAGTACCTCCACTTGTCCAGTAATATCTTATTACTTATCCTTGTTTGGATGATAACTCTAGGCTGGAATTTAATACCTGAATTTTAGAAAGGAACTCTGTAAGCAGAATAGAAATTTATTAGAATATATTAAAACCAAAAACTGTTGTGATGCTTTGTTCCAAATGTGTCTCCTGTCACTGATGCTATACATGTTAACTAGCAAGAACATACAAAAAAAATAACCTTTCAATATCTTGATAGACAAATTAGCATATAACAAATATGATACTCCTCCTGAGGTGCTACAGCAGCAAGAAAGCCGTAGTTCATTATACAAATGATGAATACAAGAAAGCATCAATAAACTTTTTTTCTGAAATATCAGATATTACGAATAAGAATGTTTTATCTGTAAGCTCTGCAGTATCTTCACTACTATTTCAAGCAGCTTTTAGTTTCCCAAGAAATAATAGGATGGTTTCTTCACCACTATAGATTTGTCTTTGTGTGAGTATTTCTTTCATTACTGATGCAGATTGATTTTGTCTGATTACCTTCCCTGTAGTTGATAAGAATTCTGCATAACTCACCTTTTATTTTTACTGGAGGTGATAAACTGAAATTACGTTTTGCTGCTATGGTAACAGTATTTTATAAAAGTGTTCCATTTCAGCTTTTATACTAAATTTGCTCACAATGTAGGAGGAAGAAGAAAGGAAGAAAAATGACAGAAGAATGAGAAACTGAAGATAACTTAAAAACACACACACAATATTAAAAATTAAGAACAGGTTCTTTCAGTGTTCACTCAGGGGAGAGAAAAACACCATGTAGACTTCAATAGTGAGGATTTAATTAGATAATATTTACAATAAAAATTTCAAGGGTCTGGTTAGATAGAAATGTCATTCAGATATCTAACGATCAAAATGAAACACAAGAATCAGAGATAAAACTAGTCAACATTTAAATGAATAAGGAAACAGTAAAGAAAATAAATACTTATATTTGAAAGGTGTCTTTGAAAATAGAAAGTTGCAAAAATACCCAGAGACACCGTTTTGATTTCCTACATATTATACTGGTTTAGTTACAAGTTCTGAAAAAATAATGTCACGGAATCATACTACTCAATGAAAATGGTAATTCCTAGGTCCTTTTCCATTCAGTTTAAAGGCATTTATTGTGACCCATAGCATGTATTTTACTTCACAAAGATGTTTGATCTTGAATATATGCCTTAAATAACTTTTTTCAATTAAATTTTCACTTGAAAAATAGTACAAAAAAAAAGAAAGAAAACAATAGTTTAGAGATCTCCATACTAAAATATGCAGAAAGAAATGTTTGAGGGTTTGATTTTGTCCCTTTATTTTTTTTTTTTGCTTTGGTTTGGGTCTTTTTGGGAAAAAAATTACTGATGTAGTGGAAATAAAATTGAATTATCTATACCAGTAAAACAATATTAACTTCCCCAATCTGGCATCAGCGGTGTAAACCCAAGAAGTTTCAGGAGCTCTCTATATCAAACCACTCACTGCTCCTGGAAGAGTTGATATGCCAGAGCTGTGTCAACTTTTAACAGTGAATCCTGACAGCCATGCCACCGATAGATTGTGGCTAAGTTGCGCTCTGTGGGGAAGACAGTCCTCTTCCTGAAGCAAAGGGAGGATGACAGCCATAGTTTGCAGTGTGGGGAGGAGGAAGAAAGAAAAGTGGTGTCCCTGCTGATTTTATGGCGTCAAAGATGTTCTTTGCATGAAGAAAATAAGTCAATCTCTTTTTCTGCAATCCTTCCTTCTATGACTTGATTTAAAAATAGGCTAATTTTAAGCAAAGAAACAATGAATACAATGTTTCCAAATATGGGCTGTTAATGATATCTGTTGTGAAAATGTTTTCTTTCATTGTGCAGAAAACTTACTGGTTGTAAAGCTAAGCAAACATTGGATTTATTAGGGTAATGGCCAAATCACAGAAAATACTTCTGGTCAGACCAAATGTACTTCCAAGAGCTTGAAGAAACAAACAGGAAAAAAAAAAAAAAGTCTTTACAAAGCATATTTGCACATACTATCTTGATGTCACATATCACTGCTGAACTGAAATGAAATGAAGTGTTTTGTTTCATACTGAAAGCTATGAAACTTTCCCTTTTTCCCCTTTTTCTCTTGTTAAATAAATTATTTCTACTATGAGGAAAATACTAATTCAAATTCAAAAGTTTCATTTGGGAGTCACACTGTCTCAACATTTCTGGAACATTTTCTTTAGCAAAGGTGTACTGACTTTTTTATTATTTTTATTTTAACTGAACCTATTTTAGTCAAATTCAGTCTATGTTAAAAAATACTTTCTATCCCTCCTAAAAAGCATTTTTTCCATATTTACTTACGTGAAAGAACAAACAGACAAATAAGCAAATGCTCAGATTTAAGTAGAAACACATTCCACTACCAAAACCTCCATGTCACCTCCAGATGGATCCGAGATTGATCTGTATTCTAGATTCTCAGAACAGCGTTACTAGGGAATTGCATATAATATTTGAAGCATACACTACTTCAGGGCAAGAAGCTTCTAAAAATAAAAGCTGACACTATTGTAGTGTACTTAAATGTGATTGACAAGAACACTGAAGTCATAAAGAATGAGACAAAATTGTTATGTTGCTAGGCAAGCTCCTTAAACAATGACTGAGAAGGAAGAGGTGGTTGGGTTTGTGTTCTGGGATTCTTTTCCCCCATGCATCCAAAAGCAGTAGCTGTGAAATGGTAAAGTTCTTAGCCACACTTTTTGTTTTTTTTTTTCCCTGGAAAAAAACAGACATTCCATTTGACAGAGGTTACCTTTAAGAAATCCTTATTTCTTTCTTGAAGAGATAAAATGTATGAAATTTTATCCTTGACTGACAAGTGCATTACTATTCTGTAACATTCATTAAGACAGGAGCTTCATTTTCTGATATCTGTACTTATATTCTATTGAATTCCTTATGATTTCTAAGAAAATGAGTGAGCTATGCAAGAGTGTTATTACCAGACATAATAGTGCACAGGGTAAAAAAAAAAAAAAAAATAGATCTTAATGCTGTTGTTTAGAATCTCCCTGAGTTGCTAGTTTGTAATGACAAATACCTGCTTCAAAGAGAAAATGTGCTGGGTTTCTTGGATGTGTTCCCCCCCCCCCTTTTTTTCCCTGTTATTCACATTCCATCAGGCCTCTGAGTAGCTTCTGTGTGGTTTTTACTACACCTTGATGTACTAACGTAAGTTAAAATATGTGTGGAAACTAGATCAGGCTAAGACAATACAGATTTTCTTTTTATGGTATATGTAGAAAAATGGCAGTTGTGTTTGTGGCATTTATAGAAAAAATAACAACTTATATGTAACATTTTAAATCTGTTCATTGTAAAAAGTCTTTATTCATATTTACATGTGAAAATATGCACAGGTAAACATGCAGTAGAAAAGGTTGGGGAAAGATGAATGGGAAAGAAATTGAACTCAAATTTCTTTTTTTCATTTAGTAAACCCAAAATGTTCCATCAGCGCACTTCCTACTTCAGGTATTCATATTCCATTTCCTCATATGTTGCTAGTCCCAGAGCTATAGACAGCTGAAATGTCCATTTTAAACTATCTGTTCATAATTTGATACTAGCAGAGCAAGTAGCACCTGCTGATTCCCAGGGTAGAGCGGTAAGTGCAGTTTGCAGACTGAAACAGCTGGCACCACTATTTAACACAATCAGGATTTACATTTAAAATGTACTCGGTATTATATTAGGTTTCAGTAACTACTTTTCATCATGTGACCATCTGTTTCTGCAGTTGCAATTTTGTGCTTCCCTTGATAGCTGTCCTCAAAAAAAAAAAAAAAAGTAAAAGTAAAAGTCATGCCGGGTATTGTACAGTAAATCTCTTTACTGAACACTAAGGAACACAATTGCCTAATGTGGTTTAGCCCTGGTAGGCAGCTCAGCACCGCACAACCACTCACTCACTGCCCCAGTGGGATGGGGAAGAGCATCCAAAGGGTAAAAGTGCAAAAAACTCATGGGTTGATATAAAGACAATTTAATACACTAACTAAAGCTGCGCATGCAAGCAAATCAAAGCAAGGAATTCATTCCCCACTTCCCATGGGCAGGCAGGTGTTCAGCCATCTCCAGGACAGCAGGGCTCCAGCACGCGGAACGGTGACTTAGGAAGACAAATACCATCACTCCAAATGTCCCCCCTTCCTTCTTCATCCCCCAGCTTTATCTGCTGAGCATGACATCATATGGTCTAGGATATCCCTTGGGTCAGTTGGGGTCAGCTGTGCCTTCTTGTACACCTGTCCCGATCCATTTCGATTATGTTTCGATATGATCCCGAGAGTGAGATTAAGACACAAACGAGGTCACATGCCGTATACCCAAAAGAGCTTTTATTATCAAAAGTATCAAAAGTAGAAAATAGTGGCGATAGGATAGAATGGAAGAAAAGGCAGAAATCAAGCAAGCAGTCAGGATAGAATTGCAGGGATAGTCACCACCATGGATCCAGCGGCATCCCATTGGTCTTCAAACAAGCAGTTGGTGGTGGGAGTTGCAAGGTTAGTCACCACCACGGATCCAGTGGCATTCCGTTGGTCCTCAATCTTCAATTCTTCAGTGGTGGGAGCCCCCATGGCTTGTCGCTACAGTTTTTTATAGGGCATATTTCGATGATGTCACGTGCTGCAGGTTTCGTCTATCACAGGACCTTCATGTGATCAACACCAGAAACCAGTATCTTACCTCAAAGACTACAGTTTCCAGGGTAGTCTCCACATTCTTGTATGCTTCATCAGCTCCAGCCCCCTTTCCTCCCCTGGATGCCTCAATGGCCTGATAATCATCCTCATGGACAGAGGAGTGTCCTGTTTAAACAGGCCATCTCAGAGACAAAGGGCTCGAGATAAACAGTTCACAGCTCCTTGAGATGACAGTCCAGTCCCTCACACGTAACAACCTTTGAGACAAAGGGCTCGAGGTAACAATTCAGTCTCTTACAGCACCCCCAGCCTACTCCGTGGTGGGGTGAGAAGCAGAAAAGGCTTTGATGCTGTGTAAGCACTAAATAATTAAATAACTAAAACATCCCTGTATTATCGACACTGTTTTCAGCACAAATCCAAACCATAGCCCCATACTAGCTACAGTGAGGAAAAGTAACTTTATCCTAGCCAAAACCAGTACACCTAAGAACAAACACTGGCTTCTTTTCAAGTTTTCTTGCAGCATTTTGATTCTCTACAAAATTCTTTAATTCAACATTAATTACAAACTGCCACAAATATCACTAAAGGTACCAGGAATATTTCACAAAAAGGCCCAAACTAGATGTTAAGTACCTGAGTTGAAAACTGATATCTGAAACTTAACCATTCATAGCATCTGACCATTAAAAAAACAACATTGGCCAGAAAAGGTTGACAGACAGAAATGGTCCAGTGCCACTTATAAATTACTTCCCGGCTAGAATACATGGAATATTTGGATATGTTCTTGGGAAGTGGGGGATATGAATATGAGTCCCCTCAGCCAGAAGAAGGCGTTTTCACTTACTGGAAAGAATTACGATCGGTTAGCCATTGGTCAACAACAATAAATTTACTAACTGGCAGCACCAGTACTTCAAATGAAAAAGAGGTTTTGTTTTCCTTAAAGGCAAATCATATGCACCAACTCTAAGAGTAGTATTACAAAGTAAAGAAAGCCCTGAGTCTAACTCTCTAAGTGGATGGTGGGAAGGGGAGATTTTAATTTCTTAAACATCTCAGCACAGATCTCTGTGATTTGGGTTGGATAGGTATATTTCTTTCTTTTTTTTTTACTACAGTGAGTAACTTATACACCATATTTATGGAGCTAACACACTTAACTGTAGTTGTGTTTTATAAATGCCCGTAAAATGCAAATATTGAACAGAAATCACAATACCAAATCAAATGAGGTGAAATATGTGAAAAAACCTGTATAAGGGTCAGTATGCTAAGACTCCACGAATTGTAATATAACAAAACCATCATATTTTTAGCAATGTTCTTGGAGATTTGGATAAAAAGCTGAAAATGTCTGAACTAATTCAAGCAGTTTTACAAAGTAAAGAAAGTACTTTCCTCTATTGCTTCAAATTACTGCACACAAGAACTTGAAATGATTGTACTAATACTGAGAGAGAAACAGATAGCTACTGTGCTCTTTGGCAGGCAACAAACGGGAAGATGTTCTATCAAGGCACTGCACTTCGGTTTAGAGTGAGATATTCTGAGGATGGCTAACCAGTGACAAAGTCTTGCAGACTGCAGACAATTTGTGTTTTGAGGCAATTGTGGTGGTGTTGCAGACTGAGACACTACAGTCATTCCGTGGGAGTTATTTTGTGGTAGCTCTGGTCTGATCCCATGGACTGAATGTCCTTTAGCACTTGGAGCACTAAATAGTATCTTTGGTGCACCTTTTAATTTGATTACAGCCATGACAAGTGGAGGCAATTAAGGGATTTACTTTGAAAGCACAATTCTGATCCAAAATAAAATTTTAACATTGATACATCCATAAAACCTTTTAATTACTGCTCTTGTAATGCAAGAAACTTATTACTTTTGCTGTAACTGAATTTGTAGTGTCTGTAGCAGAATTCAGAAGTTTTGTGAATCTGATTAAAGTTGAGCTATAATAAAAATTGAAACAAATTATATAATCAAAATTTAGAAGATCAATTTATGATTTTACTCAATTGCTCTTTCAAACACTAAAAGAAGAAAATGTGTTTCATTCTTGGATTGTTGAGCTTTTCAAAATTTGCCTTCATAAGAAAAGTTGGCCGAATCAAAGACTGATGGCTCAAAACTTGACAGCACAGAATAATCATCATGATGCCTTGTTTTTATGGTATATTCTTCCCGCCCCATTTTCAAAGCTTCCTGTGGCTAACACATTTATTAGTTGCACAGCAGCAATACTTGCCAGCTTTAATTATAGTCCACATACCATTACCAAGCTAGCTGTTGAACAAACAAGAGAGTCTCAATCAATGTACAATCAAGTGTTCGGTTATATTAAAAGTTGTTTGTTAAGGCTAGTAAAGGGGTATCTTCTTTATTACATTACCTCAGTGGCAGAATTTATATTTGCCTATAATGAAATTACATCCATTGCCTTCTGTGATGCCTTATCTGCTATTTTTCAGTTCTGCTGCAAATTCAGTAGCAGATTTGATAGATCCTGTCCTTAAAAAGAAAAGGAAAATTTCAATATTTAGATTACTTTAACGAAGACCAAGAAAAGAAAATAATGTGCAAATATATAAAAAATCAAATCCCCGAGCAACAAAACACATGCTTAATTTGTCCTACTGTGTACCCACATGCAGTGCTTTATTTGGAATTTAGTCTTTGTGATTGCAGAAAAGGGAATAAACAGAATCTCTCTTTCTATGTCTAGGGACACTCAGGTAGAGAAGATAAATGTCATGATCTCTTCTGCTGAGAACTAGGAGAAGAAATACTAATTGCTGAGCTCCTTCTCTGAAAGCTAGACTATGGGTTTTTATACTGAAAGACGCAAGGTATACAGGATTTGTATTATTTAGTTTCTCTCTTGTTGTATTAGTATTTACTCAAAAAGAAGAGTCTCCTGAAATTCTGAAACTTCTAGACAAGCAGAAAATATTCCTTGAGGATTAACGAAAGCATCAGAAAAGTTGCCTTATAGATCTAAATTAGCTCAAGGAATCTAAAGTTCATAATGACTTTCAAAGAGAATTGCAACTGTGTATAATAAAATTAAATGTATAAATGTATGATAAGTAAATCTGGTTCTAAGTACTCAGTTTCCTTCAGGCATCCATGACTTACTCCACTGCTGTGACATTGTCTTACGTTTGCTATGCTTATGATGAATCATTTTCTTTGCTTGCTACAGGACTACCTAGAAAAGTAGGTTTTTAACTGGAATTGAGGAGAAACATTAAATTATTTTAAGCTTTTATGAGAAATTAAATGATTGTCAGCATTATGAAAACTATTTGTAGAGTCCTAAAAATCAGAAAATATATTTTTGGCTAAGGCCAAGTTGCAGTATTTGTCCTCATATACCATAAGCAGACAATTTCTTCCTCCAATTTTCTTGTTAGTCTAAAAGTAGGGGAGGGTAAAGATTAAAGAAAATTGCACCATCCTTTCAAGAGTTGCAGTCTGTTGCCCAGACATGTAGGCTGGAACGTAATAGAGAAAAACCATGACAAATATCTCATATTCCAGCTGCACTGTAATCTTTAGTTTACATGAGCACTCTTGGGAGATCTATTTTTGATGGGTCCTATACTGATATTTGGCAACAATGAAAAACATTCAGTTTCCAGTTGACTATGGTGCTCTGCTTTCATTTACAAGTGTGATTTCAAAATAAGCAAATCGAAGTGTCTGGTTTCATTTAGAATTTCCTTTTATTTAATACTAAACTGACTTAGACTAGAATAGACTAGGCTAGACTAGACTATTTCAGCTGGAAGGGACCTATAACGATCATCTAGTCCAACTGCCTGACCAGTTGAGGCCTGACCAAGTTAAAGCATGTTGTTAAGGGCAAATGCCAATGTCCAAATGCCTCTGACAGGCCTGGGGCCTCAACCACCTCCCTAGGAAAGCTGTTTCAGGGTTTAACCACTCTCTTGGTATAGAAATGCTTCCTAATATCCAGTGTAAACCTCCTCTGGCTCAGCTTTGAACCATTCCCATGCATCTCACTGGATCCCAGGGAGAAGAGCTCAGCACCTCCCTCTCCACATCCCCTCCTCAGGAAGCTGTACAGAGCCATGAGGTCGCCCCTCAGCCTCCTTCTCTCCAAACTAGACAACCCCAAAGTCCTCAGCTGCTCCTCACAGGACATCCCTTCCAGCCCTTCCACCAGCTTTGTTGCCTCCTCTGGATGCATTCACGGACCTTCACATCCCCTTCACATCTGTATGCCCAGAACCGCACACAGTACTCGGGGTGAGGCCACACCAAGGCTGAATACAGCGGGAAAATCCCCTCTTTTGAGCGGCTGGTCATGCTGTGTGTGATGCCCCCCAGGGTGCGGGTTGCCCTCTTGGCTGCCCCGGCACACGGCTGACTCGTACTGAGCCTGCTGCCGACCAGCACCCCCAGATCCCTTTCTGCAGGGCTGATCTCCAGCCACTCCTCTCCCCATTTATTCCTGTGCCGAGCGTTACTCTGTCCTAGGTGCAGAAGCCAGCATTTGGACTTGTTAAATTTCATCCCATTCTTATGAATGCATGTCCAATTTGAGAACCAATCCCTGATCCACAAGCCACAAAACTCTTTTCCAGTCCTGGAAGTAAATTTATAGGTTGTCCACAGCGGATTTACAAGGTAACTAATACTAATATAGGATCTGAATCTTCATATTTTACATACAGAGTGTGATTTTCTCAACTCTCCACTGAATTTTTGAATTTGTGACAAATATACACTAGGTATTGCACAGAGATGCAGAAGAACTTTGTCTACATCAAGTGAAAGGCAACTTACCTTCCATGTAACACAATAGTCTGGCTGTAGGAGGTGCACAGAGGAACCCGATGCCCTATAAGTCCCAATCAGATTAAAGACAAATAATTCAGGCAGCAATATTATGAATGAACTACAGTACTTGTAATGCGCACTTTTTACTGACTCCAGAGAGACTTATACATGTTTTGGGAATGGGGATGAAGTCCCTACTTTTGCCAAGATGCTGGGGTGGGAGTGGTATGATGGTACTGTGACCTGCTCTCCTGTCAGGTGGTTGGGATGGAGAACTGGGAAAGGCACCCTTAGATGCTGACCGTAGTCCTCTGCTTTCATGGGCAAGCACATCATACTATGCTGTGTACAAACTAAGCAAGCTTCTTAGCAATAGTTGAACATGTTCCCATCCATTAGAAAACTTCCATAACAGTTCTGGTAGTAAAGAAGGCATTTAATTCCTATTCTAAATTTATTCATGGCCAGTTGATACCCATTTGTTCTTATTACTTGTAGTTTAAATAGCTCACATATCTTCCTAGTGTTTATCTTTTCTGCTTTTCCAGCCCCCCAATATATTTAGATTGAACAGTCATATTAGACTTAGACCTTAATTTTCCAGGTTTAATGAGCCAAAGCTTTTATTTCTTCCAGCAAGATAAACTCTCCATTATCCTTATTATTCTGTAAGCCTTCTGTGCACTGATACCAGCCTGAATGCAGCTCCCTTGATATAGGTGACCTTGCAAA
The DNA here is from genome assembly GCF_947461875.1 of Haliaeetus albicilla. NCBI lineage: Eukaryota > Metazoa > Chordata > Aves > Accipitriformes > Accipitridae > Haliaeetus > Haliaeetus albicilla. The sequence goes on from NC_091507.1 coordinate 6,856,351, forward strand.
CTTTTCTTTCTTGGAATGTTAGCTGCAAGTCCTCACCGAATTGTTGGATTTAGGACATCATTAACATTGTCTATTAATCATAACCTTCACCCATTTAGCCAATTATTTCATTAATTAGTTCTGTCTCTTTTTTTATTTTTTGTCTCCTTTTTTCCCCCAGTTTAATCTGAAATCTTTTGCAAAATATCTACTTTTGTTGACCATGATCTAATCACATTTTCCAAAACTACTTTTTTGTCCAGCTCTCTGTTACAGTTTTGATACTCATCTAAACAGTGTCTAAAAATGTATCACCCTTTACTGTAGTAACTATTTGATAAAGGAGTACGCCACAACGCTGTGGAATAACTGGGTCCTACTATTTATTAACAGCATTTGTTCTTTAATATATAACTGTGAAACTACAATTCTGCCCTGAAGATAATTTCTGATAACATTTATTTTTCTAGTAAATTTGTACCAAATCCTGACCCCTGGAGATTTATAACAACTTTCCACTCCTTAAGCTTAATCTGTACAAAGCCAGTGTCTTGGAAGCTTTGTGCCAGGGAAGCAAAGTAAAACTTTCCCAATGACCCTGGATTTCTTCAGCACAACTCATGCACAAACCTGAGCAAGTTGTAGAAATTAGTTCAGTGACAGCAAAACTAAGCCAGGCTGTGCAAATCTTTTCACATTTCTGTCTCTTTAATGAGGAACTGAACTGTGAAGAATGCACTGAGATAGTGGTAGGTCACTTCTAAATAGTTTTGCTTCTTAGTACTGTATTATTCTTCTCATCTTCATCTTATCCAGGATAGGTCACAGATGTTCATCAGTCTAAAACATTTATTTCAGTCTTTTACTGGGTTTATATGGCAAAGTTTTGGTAGCGGGGAGCTGCAGGGGTGTCATCTCTGAGAAGATACCAGGAGCTGCCCCCATGTTGGGCACAGCCAGTTCCAGCCAGCTCCAAAATGGACCCACCACTGACCAAACCAGAGCCCATCAGTGATTCTGGTGCTGCCTTTGTGATAATATACCTAGGAAAGGGGAAAAAAATGCTGTGCAGCAGCTGTGGAAGAGAGGAGTGAGAAAATGTGAGAGAAACAGCCCTGCAGAAAGCCGGGTCAGTGAAGAAGGAGGGGGAGGAGGTGCTCCAGGTCCTGGAGCAAAGATCCCCTGCAGCCCAGGGAGAAGACCATGGTGAATCAGGTTGTCTTCCTGCAGTCCATGGAGGACCACGTCAGAGCAGACATCTACACTGCAGCCCATGGAGAGCCCACACAGGAGCAGGTTTTCTGGCAGGAACTGTGGCCCATGGGGGACCCAGAATGGAGCGGTCTGTTCCTGAAGGACTGTAGCCCATGGAAAGGATCCTTTCTGGAGCAGTTCCTGCAGAACTGCATCCCGTGGGAAGGACCTACACTGGAGAAGTTCCTGAAGGACTGTGTCCCGTGGAGCAGGGAGCAGTGTGAGGAGGAAGGTGTGGCAGTGGTGAAGTGTTCTGACGTGACAGCAAACCCCATTCCCCATCCCCTCTGTGTCGCTTGAGGTGGGGTAGGAGGAGGTAGACCTGGGAAGAAGGGGGCGGGGGGGGGAGGAAAGGCATTTTTAATTTTGTTTTTATTTCTCACTATCCAACTCCATTATTAACTGACTACAAGTTAAATTAATGTCCCCAAGCCAAATCTGTTTAGCCCATGATGGTAATTGGTGAGCAATTTCCCTGTCCTTATGTCAACCCATGAGCAATTTAATCTGATTTTCCCACCTTGTCCTGCTTAGGAGGGGGAGTGAGAAAGCATCGGTGGGCACCGGGCAGCCAGAGAAGATTAACCCACCAGAGTCCTTTCCTTTTCCCTTGCTCAAGAGTGGGGTTCATGCAGAATCTTCCAGAGTCCCATGTGGGATTAGGAGTAGTGTAAAACATTTATCATGTTCCAACTTGCTACAATAAGGATTTGTTTTATCCTTAAAGAAGAATTCTAATATTTCCACATTGCTTCAGGATAAGGACCAGTTTCTAAGAATAAGATGGACTAAACAAAATGCAAATACAGCAAAGTAGTAATATTCAGTTGCACCCAAACAATTCTGGTATGATCAATAAGAACCTTAGTTAATTGCAGAAAAAGATTACAAACAGAATAAATGACAAAATAAAGACTGTCTTGCTGCTTATTTGTTAGCACAGCTTAAGCAATATAATGAGATCTTGTACAAATAATATGGAGTCTGGTATTCATTTTATAACTACCTCCTGATGTGCTTTATGTCACTATGCAGGTCATCCGACCATTCAGTTTCCCCTCATTTAGTCAGGCTGCATATTCTCCAGGAAGGGATTGTGTATCTTTCTGAATGTGTTCATACATTAGCAAGGCACTGCGATAATATATAAACCTTAAAATCAAAGACAATAAAGCTGGAAAGGCTCTGGAGAGATCATCGGGGTCACAGGTTACCACATGGTAAACACTGGGCCACATTCTGAGACATAGTTAGGTATCTCAGGTCTACTTATTTATTTTGAAACAACAGTGCTGCTTTCTATCATCTGAAGATCCGTGTTATTTACAGATTACACTTTTAAGGACTATGAAGAGAAATTTTTAAGTCCCTCAACATGATATCAAAGAAATTTATTTAATAGCATTTGGATATTACAAACCAGTAGTATAGTCATTGACATAATAGGAGTAGCAACATAGCTCTCGGGACACAGACATAAGCTATGATTTATTAAATTATTATTTACCCAACTTGTTGCTCATCTTTTTAGCACATGATACTTTTTCATTCCTTTAAATGGCATAGGGATTGCAAATCCATTAGGCAAGATGATGTGGTTTCTAAAATTTCACATTCTGGAAATCAAGAAATCTTTCCTTCAGAAATGAAAGCTGGAGCCCTCCTTGTCTGCACCTCCGGATCTGCCCCATCCTGTCTCAGTTCATATGTATATTGCTGCCAGCGCTTCTTACTCTGTTTTCATGAAACTTTGCCAATATCATTTTATATGGCACTTATGCTATGTACTATCTGCACTACATATGTATAACTGGGCATTTTAGAAGTGGGTTAATTGCATAATTTATGATGATATTCAAGTCATAGAATGCACAAGTCACATGAATGCATAAGACATTATTTTTAAATCAGTGCCAGAGCTTCCTAAGATGAGCCATGAGATGGATTCTTTTTACTTGTGCATATTATGACCTTTCAGAGCTTCTTCTTCTGCCATAAGGTAATTAGATCAGTCCAATGATGTGAAGCAAATGTTTAAGGTTATTTAATTGGCACCAGAGTTCCATCTTCCAAAAATAGTGTTTTCTTTTTTTATTTTAAGCTCTGCATTGGATTCTTCCAAGCAAGTTCAAATTTTTGTCTTAAATCCAAAATAGCTGAATTCATGGAAAAGAAAGAAAGAAAGAAAGAAAGAAGGAAAGAAGGAGAAGGAAAGAAAGAGAGAGCACAAGAAAGATGAAGAAAACAAAGAAAATCAAGAAGAGAAATCTCTAATATCTTATGTTGATCATTTTCAGTCTTTCGTCATCTCTAAATACCATATGTGAGAAGGGCAATGCTTTTAAAGAAATGTGGGGCAAGGGCATAGTAAAAGCAGAAAAGAAACAGAAGTAAAATCAAATTCATATGCAATAACAAGAGAGCTCTAACTGGTGCTAAGTCTCTGTTAGCAATTAATAGATAAATTAATTAATCAATAAATCCTTCAATTTATTGAATTAATCAGTTAATCAATAGATCCTTCAATATAGAGCTTTCCAGAAATAGACCTTTCCAGAGTAGGACCCTTCAATAAAAATAGGGTTAAGGAGAAAGTATGAATAGACACAAACCCATTGATAGCTAAGTCCATGTAAGTTTAGCAAAGGGAAGCCTTTTCAATACAGTGCAATAGAAAGCTAGTGTTTTATGGGTTCAAGCAGACCAAATCTTAATTTAATGGGAATCAAAATAATTACTGTAAGTATGACCTTGTTCACATGAAGAAAGACTTCATACTCTTATGGAATATTGCTGATTTAATGATCTCTGTCAGAGCCTACAAATCATCTGAAAGATATTTTGGAGGAGTGAATGCCTCTGTTTTCTGAATAAAAAGGAAACAGAAACTGTAGGAAGGAAAATGTAGAGAGAATAATCACCAAGACCATGAAGTGGAAGAGAAGCAGAGAAAGAAGCTGGGAAAATAATAATAATAAAGGCAAAGTAAAATAGACTTCACAGTAGGTGGTGAATGCAGCAAAAGGCACTAAATAATAAAGAGTTGGTGGCTTATTATACAAAAAATGGTTTCCTCTTTACCTGTCTATACTCTTTTCACTAATAACTAGACAAAAATTTCATTTTACCATGTAATGAATCCATATTCCTCCTTCCACAGGGCCATGACTGAATAAGAATCTTTCTCTTCAGAATGTATTTGCTAACCATAATTTCTTTACAAAATAAGAGCAACTGTGAAGTTGAAATGTAGATTAGTAAATTATTTCATTTCTCTAAATCAGAATAATTCTGTCCTACAGTTGCAGAGATACCCATCTAATATTATGAAAGAGTTAAAGAACACACATGCTAGTATAATGCTCTAGATTCTATATACAGCATTGTTCAAGCAAAGTATTAGAAAAAAACCCACTCTACCTTATACTTTCTTCTGAGCAAATGAAAAGCTTCTTTGTCCTTTAGAAGGCTGATGTAAGTATAGAAGAAGCTTCCTAACACGGCAAGAGAAAGTGTTTCATTAAAGGGAAATGAGATGCTGACATCCATGTAGGAGACACCTAATTCAGTTTGGATTCCACTAGAAATCTAGCTACAAGAACATGGAGTTTAGACTACAAACACAGCACGAGGAATTGGTAAAATTGAGAATTATACCATTCTGCCTAGACTGTGTTGGAGATTAGTAGGTTAAAGCCAGTCCTATAGTCTCCTACAGTAACTTGTCTAACTTAAGTATACAGAATTCTATTCACAAAAATACTAGATTTCTTTCTAGGCAAAGGGAAAAATCATTGTATCTCCCTGCCCCCCACCCATGCCCCCCACCTTAGATCAGCTTATATGTGAAGTACACACAGTATATGCCACCATTAGAAAATACATCCAAAGCCCAGGATAACAAATATGCACTGAAACTTGGTTAAAGATCATCAAAACATTATGACTCAGACATGGTCTTCAGAAGTGCTTAACATCTAGACTGAGCTGGGCAAAAGATTGACTATTTGGAGAATGGCCTCACATTTTATCTCCATGGCTTTTTATGAACCTTTAAAAAAAAACATGATCCATTTTCCTGAGCAGCAATTAGCTCAGGAAGTCATCTTCATATGAATACATTTTGCTGCAAAGGATAAGATGAATCTGACCTACCACAGAGCATACTGGTAGGTAATTTTAATCACTTTATTTGCATCATATCTGTGTTTAGTCTGTACATTGAACCAGATGGTTTCACTGAAGCATAGAGGGCTTCCCCCCCCCCCCCGCCGGAATAATTTTGTAAATCTAAGATCATCTTGAATATTGTCAAATATTTGTTTTTGTTACTAGGTTTATATCTTAGTACTTCTTCTCTTCATCTGTATATAAAATTAATCTCTTTTATCTTTTAATGACCACCAAAAACCTTAATGTTTCTATCATCACTTCTTATGATTGTCTCTTTACTGAATAATTTGATACTCTGTTATTTACTGTCGTTATTTTTTGCCAACTCATTAACCTTTGATAGTAAGAATAATGCATTATTGTATAAGCACTTTATTAAGAAACACTGCATAAGAAATAAAGTAAAATAAGCTACCTTATCAGTTAACTATTAAAAACTTCAGATCACTGAAACTTTGAACTGAGTTAAGACAAAAATGCATCATCCACAAGACAACCAACTTTAGTTACACAATACTGTGCATTTATTAACAGCAAGGTTATTCTGAAATATTTACATTTATCAAACATTTATTTGCTACTTAAGCAAAGAAAATGTCACATTAGAGCATAAAATGTTTATGTGCTTTCGTAGTTTCACACAGTTTATAGATTTTACCAATTATGGCCTAAGATTGCATTCCATTTTCCATCCTGCTTGCACAGATCTGACATCAAAATTCTTAAAAACAAAATAAAACAAAACAAAACAAACAAAAAACCCAGTTGTGTGTTATAATACCACTAAACTTTAAGAAATTCTGTTTAATCTGAAAACCACTCCAATTCTTCTTTTAAATTCCTTTTCTCTTTATATCCATTTCATTAGCCCTACTGTTCTCTGACAATGCCACACTGTTTACATGATTTTTTAGAATCTTGTCTGTTTCTCTGAATTAGGATTTCAGTAAAAAGCTATCAGCCTATGGGAACAAAAAGCAATCTGGTTAGAGTCTAATGTTTATCAATATTCAGAAAGCCTGGGAGGCCTGCAAGATATATTACTACAAGATGTATTACTTCAGTTACAGAATAATAATGCAAGATTTAAAAATTAAAATTAAAATGGGCTATTCAGCAAATGTCAGATTCTATCAAAAGATCTGATGTCTCTAAAAGACAACAAACTCTGTGTCTTTGTGGATATACTCTAAGCTCATAAGAGTCTGTAACCATCTTCATGTCATTTCAGAGTTGAAAAAATGACTACAAGAATGAAGCAGACACCTTGACTTGCATGAACTGAAGCATCACCTGAATCTCTCCACTACTCAGGGAACTGAGATCCTTATTATGCCCTGAACATCTAACTTTTAGAAATCTACAATGAAGTAAAATGACACCTGCGCTTGTGTGTCAGTAAAAATGATTCACACTGCTTACCAAACGTACAAATAGAGAAGAAGATCCACTGGATCAAAAGTGAAAAAAATTAGTTCAGTGTTACACTGAAAAGACACTATAATAGAAATAAGGACCAAAAATGTAAACTAAATAAAATACAAATTGTTAGTTGAATGTCAAGAAATGTTTGTGTTTAAGTTTCTCTAGAGTTTGGCATAGTGTCTGAAGGTGACTTTGCTGGATGTTCCATTGTTTAGAAAAAAACGTAGGAGAAAAAAAAAGGGAAGAATACACAATACAAATAAGTCTTCAGTTCCAAATGCATGGCTAATGGAAGATTATTCCCTCTAGATTGATAAAGAAGAAGAATTGAACACCTTCATTTCCTAAAGAGAGACCTCTCATATTGGCAGATCTTTAAGGATGAGTTCCATAGAGCGTAGGAGCTCTTGATCCTCAGGTGTAAGAAATGAAGAAAGGAAGGCAAGAGACCAGCATGGCTGATTTGAGACCTGCTGGTCAAGCTAAAGGGCAAGAAGGAAATGCAGAGGCAGTGGAAGCAGGGTCAGGTATCCTGGGAAGAGTATAGGGACGCTGCCAGGTTGTGTAGGGATGGGGTCAGGAAGGCCTGGAGCTGAACTTGGCAAGGGACACAGAGAATAACAAGAAGGGCTTCTACAGGTATGTCAGCCAGAAAAGGAAGGTCAAAGAAAGTGTACCCCCCCCAACAAACACGACTGGCAAACTGTAACAAGAGACAAGGAGAAGGCTGATGTACCGAACAACTCTTTTGCCTCAGTCTTCACCAGCAACCTCTCTTCCCACACCTCTTGAGTGGATGGACCACAAGTGGGGGACTGGGGGAGCAAAGTCCCTCCTACTGCAAGAGAAGATCACGTTTGTGACCACCTGAGGAACCTGAACAAACATAAGCCTATGGGACCTGACTGTACATTTGTACCATGTATTTAGCTGTGTAGAACTTCCATTCTTTGGGGAATTTATAAAACTCCTCAGCTTATAAACAAGCTCTCAGAAAAAAAAAAAACTGTGACTTTCTACTTAAGGACAGGAAACTAAGCTAACTTAATAGGTTTTAAACATAACAGCAGTAGACACTCTCTTCTTGGATCAGATTAGAAGGGAGCACTGCATGCAGTTAAATATTGGTGGCCGAGTGCCTTTTCAATATATTTAATTATAAAATTCTACTCACTTCAGATGCAAACCTATATAGAGACATCAATGCCAAAAGTAAAACTATGATCATCAAAACTTACCTTCTGCGTATGCAGATTACAGAATGTTTCCAAAAGTCAAAATTATGTTTTTTGAAAGATATCTGATCTCATTTTAAATTCCAGTTCTTGGCTTATCCACCACCACCTATGGTGAGTATTTCAATGTTTAATTATCTCACTGCTTGGAAATCATATCTTATTGAAAGGTTAATTTTATCTAACCTCAAATTCAAGATGTTGGATCATATCATCCCTTTATCTGCAAGACTTAAAAAAGACTGATTGATTATACATAGTGCATAGTGACCAAGTTATATGTTTCCCATACTTCTCTTTGACAAAATTAACAGATGAAAGCCTTTACGTCTCACAGCTAAGGCCTTCTCCTGGAACTTACTCTTCCTGTTTCTTCTGTTGACTATCTTCCCTATTTCTTCTTGAAGTCTGGTCATCTGACTCAGACATAATATTCTAGTTACAATCTTTCCTATTCTAGTAACAATCTTTCCTCTTTAACTTTTTCTTTTTTTTTTCTTTTTTAGTTATTCTCAGAAGGATTACATTAACCTTTACACCAGCTACAGCACTTGTAGTGATTTAACCCCAACCAGCAACTAAGCACCACGCAGCCGCTCGCTCACTTCTCCCCCACCCAGTGGGATGAGAGAGAGAATTGGGAAAAAAAAAAGTAAAACTCATGGGTTGAAATAAGAACGGTTTAACAGGACAGAAAGGAAGAAAGTAATAATGATAATAATAACAATACTACAATGACAAAAATAATGATAAAAGTATTGGAATATACAAAACAAGTGATGCACAATGCAATTGCTCACCGCTCACTGACCGATGCCCAGTCAGTTCCCAAGCAGCAATCCCCTCTTAGGCCAACCTCGCCCAGTTTATATACTGGACATGACATCCCATGGTAGGGAATACCCCTTTGGCCAGTTTGGGTCAGCTGCCCTGGCTGTGTCCCCTCCCAACTAGTTGTGCCCCTCCAGCCTTCTTGCTGGCTGGGCAGGAGAAGCTGAAAAATCCTTGACTTATTCTAAACACTGCTTAGCAACAGCTGAAAACATGAGTGTCTTATCAACATGATTCTTATACTAACATACAAACCATAACACTATACCAGCTACTAGAAAGAAAATTAACTATATCCCAGCCAAAACCAGGACAGCACTGCACATAGAATTTATGTGAAAATGGTCATTTATGAATATCCTCAAATCCTTCTCTGAGTCACTGCTAACCTGACTGCAGCTCCCTGTCCTAAAAACATTGCTTATCTTCTTTCCACCAAAGATGTTATTACATCAAGATTCTTCTACTAAAATATGTTTGGCTGAACAGTGTTCATTTATCAGAATAGTTTGGATTTCTCTGTAAAATTTATACCTACTTTTTATTTACTAGCCTTTAAATGTGTGTCACATGAAAACTTTATTGCAAAGGCATTTTATAAACTGGGTAGCAGTGAAAGCATTGCAAAACATAAAAGAGCAGTGTTACTACAAACAACTGCATTTAGAGATCTGTCAGTGAGCTTATTTTTCTAAAAATAAATAAATATAATCTAAAAGAACTTATTAACTCAACTGAATAGATATATATAAAAATTACTACATATTTCTAATTAGATGTATTCTATGTCACCACACTTACATATTTATAATCTGTATAAATATGTATATTATATTTATAATATACATTTTTATAATCTGTCCAGAAAAAAATAAATAGATCGCAAGTGTACTTGATGAGGCTTAATTTTCATCAAAAGTTTCTGGAAAGCATTAATTGTGATTTTTATTTTCTAATTCTTTGTTAATAAGAATTCCTAATTAACTGTTCAGTTACCCTGAAGTTAGGCTAATCAATATGGAGTTCCTTTGGACAACATTTTTTATGTCATCTCTGTGCTCTATTTCTTGTCTTCCAAACAGTAATATATGGAATATTTTGTCATACTGTGAAGGACTTGTATTTTTATCCTTAATTCTCTCTTGTGTTCTCTGTCCTCTTATGAGGAAAACTTCATACATTTCACTGCATGAAGGTGAAGGTGTAACTACTGATGGTGAAAGCTTACATTACAATGAGGTAATGGTTTTGAAAAAAGTAACAACAGATAAAAGAATCATAAAATAATAGAAGCATGTAAATGATCACTGAAAGAGACCTCAGGAGATCTCTGAGTCCAACTTTCTGCTCGAAGCAGGACTGTCACCAATGATCACCAATCAAGATCAGCTCAGCCAGGGACAAGTCTAGCCAAGACTAGACTTTTTAGCTGACTCTTTATAGCCAGGAGTTTCTAGCCAAGACTTGAAAACTTTGAATGATGCGTATCTCCACAATCTCTCTGGTAACCTGCTCCAGTGCTTCTGCACTCCCCTTCTAGTGAAAAATTTTTTGTTTCCTAATGTCCATTTTGAACATCACAAACCACAACTTGTGTCCATTGCCCCTTTCTGCTTTGCTTGTCAATACCAAGAACAGTTTGACTTCATCATCTTTGTTTCTTCAAGAAGGTTTAGGTAGGTTTTGCATTTCCCCTTAGCCTCTGCTTCACTGAGCTAAGCAATCCTCACATGCTCCAGGTTCTTGACCACCTCAGTAACTGAGCCTTGGACAGTCATCCTACTTATACCAGCCTGGGTGGGAGGAAGGACAGCAAAACTGGACTCTATTCCAGGCACGGCTTCTCCAGAGTTAATAAAAATGAAATGATAGGAGCACTGCACTTCTACTTGCTGAACTTCATGAGATTTCTGGTAGACCAGTTCTCAGATTGATCAGGGTCTCTCTGGATTGACACTGGCATTTCTCACTTGGACCATTCCCCCTGATTCAGTGTCAACTTGTTGTTGGGTTTGGGACCGACTCTTGGGTGTACCTCCGCTCACTGAGGGCTGCCAATCAGTCAAATCATTGACCATTCCCCTTAGAGTGGAACTGTGCAGTCAATTTTAAATCCCATTAACAGACTGCTCATCCATCCCAGTTTCTGAGATTATCAAAAGCCTTGCTTAAAAAAAGGAGTATTACTACGTCTACCATGCTCCCCCTATTAAATTAACCAATCTCTTCCTCACAGAAAGCAATCAAGTTGGTAAAGCATGATTTGCCATTCCTAAACCTGTGCTGAGTTATCTTAATTCCTACTCCTTTATGTTTGGATTCTTTCAAAGTTAGATATATTCTTTCTGACCTTTAAGACCTTGAGACTGATAATTAAAAATCTTGTTCTATAGAAAGATAATCAAGATTTTTCAAAATTTCTCCCATCAGAATATGAGGAAAAGAATAAAGTGAGCCCATCTACACAAACATAAACAACAGGGTAGGTATGGTCTCTCCTAACTTCATGCATGTGCAATGCAGATATCAACATCTGAGCTAAAAAACCTGTACTGAGTTTATGTTTGAGAGGCAAATAGAGGTATCAGAGGAAACTGGATGGGAGTTACTGTCAGGTCTATAAGCTGGTATGAGCAAGGAGTTCCCAGGATCCAGACTTCCATTTTGAAAGGCTTGACTGCACTGTTCAGCCAGTGGCTCATACAGGATTTCTCGAAAATCTACTCAAATCTCATGTCCTGCATGGAAATTAGATTAGATAGCCTTTTACATGACTTAGTGTTTTCCAGGTGCCTTAGGAGTTCTTTAAAAATAGAGTTATTTTCTCATATTCTATTGACCTTAAGTTGAATATGAAAAGAAGGTGAACATCACATGTGCAAATTCCGAAGAGGATTTTAGAGGTCCTACTGCCTCCAAAGTTATAGCCTTTGGTAAAGGCAATGAGCTGGAATATAGTGGGGGGAAATTCAAGTTGTGCTCTAGGCAGCTACTTAGGACCAAGGATATACTTTTTGGTTTGCCATATCTGTACCACATATTAGGAAAATTTTTTGACTTTTAGTATGGGAATTCTGGTCAAAATCAGGGGAACCCTTCCACTATGACTGCCAGAAGTCTAGGCTTGGTTTAAATGTGGCAAAGCAGAAATTTGAACTCAGGTTTCTGTGATGTCCCATATGAGTTTCCCTACCACTGTGATATTTGTCTTTTTAGGTCTGTTTTCTATCTCAATGTGATTTTGACCAGTTATTCTGTCCTGGAAATAGAAAGTATTTCTGACAAAAGGAAAATCAATAGCTATGTTTTGAAAAATCATTTTAAAATCAGTAGTAATTTTTGCATGACTGTGACAGAATTTATAGCATTGTTTTTTTGATAACTTCCAAAGTGATGCTCATAATGATATGATCTATACTCCTAAAGGCTTACATTGACAAAGCAATATACTGTTACCCCCATTTCTTGGATATCATCAATTACAGATATCCTCAGTTTTACTGACACTTTTTTTTTCCTAACTAATCATTAACAGTTTTATATTTTTTAAAAAATAAATATTAAGTAAATAAAGTCATAAGAATAAAATAGCCATTAATCTGACAAAATGTCATGTACCTAACTGGTTGTTCTCCAAGTTTCAAATGTTAAAACAAAGTATATTATTAATTACATTTAGGAAAAAAAAAAAATAATTAAATCATAAAAGATAAAAACCTTGTGGTTGGAGTGTATTAAATATATGAAAGTACATTATAGGAAATAATCTGAGCTTTGTTCTGTATAAAGAAAAAATTCAGAGCTGTCCATGGTTAAAGAAGTAAATTTCTTTGTAAAAAAATTTCAAAGTTTAACATTTTTTAGCATCAGTATAGTTTTCTATGTGATAAAAACATGTATCAATTCACAAAATTTTGGTTTGAGAAAAAGTAAACCCCTTACATTTTAGCTAGAATGTATACACTGTTACTTTTCAAAGTTTGTGTTTGTTTGTTTGTATACATTTGAAAAAAAACAATAGAACATGTCTGTGTAGTGCTATATCTATCATAAACACTATAAGATAAACTATGCAAGTGGTTTACAGATGATTTTGAGCAGCACACAAAAGTTCTAACAGTCCACTATAGTCGAAAGACTACATTAAGTTGAACTTTTCTACATTCATTATATGTAAGTTCAGATGTCTGTAGTGGATATATCTATAACTTGAGCAGTCACCAAGAATTTCCTTTAAAATCCAAGAAGAAAAATAAGCATTTCTGGTGCAATTCATCTGATCTGTTTGAGGTTTCTACATCAAGACAAGATGAATCAGGTCCTAGATGTGCCTCTTTCTCTCCTTTGACTGTAAAAGGAATGTTCCACAGAGGATGCTGGGACAGGCTTACATGTACAACAATTTATTTGTGCGGCCTGTAGCTGATTGCACCCATCTACTCTAGCAGTAAAAGTTACCTTCAAGGACAATGAAAAAAACAAAGGAGAAAGGGAAAAGAAAAAAGGAAAGGAAAATACCTTCCCAGTGACCAGTAATGAAGACAAAGAATGGGGATCTCTCTAGATGAACATCCTTTTCTTGGCATTTTCTCCAGTGCAACAAATGCTCCCTCCGAAAACCTTTTCTCATGTAACTTCATAGTTTCCACAGTATTGCCTCAGTCTTGTTGCTCTGATTTATTATAGTAATAGTGCTAGATTGGAGCATGCTTTAATCAGTTGCAGATGTTGCAGAGCTAACTGACTTTTAAAGCTGTGTACATGTGTATTATTGTGAAATACTTAAGGCTCTCTAAATGGCTACTTTACTAATGCTATCTACTAAATTCTGTTTGTTCCCCAGTATAAGATTATAAACTAAAAATTATGAAGCAAGGTGTGTAAAATGGGGAAGGAAAAAGAAAAGGCAATTCAAACATTAATTGCAACCACCTCCTTCAAACTGATAGGATAGCCATAGCAATGTTTTCAGAACCTGCCAGTGCAAAACAAGAAGATTAAGTATACTTGGGATTATGAGGGTAAAAGGTAGTTACAGTGGTATGTACGGGCATATAGATGGAAGGTTATGAACTAAAAGGGGACACTGCAATGTTATGAGCTACGGAACTGGAAATGGAAGCCCTTTAGGTCAAAGCAGTTTCCCATAGGAGTCTCGACAATTATCTTTGATGTAGGTCTACTCTTTAGATGTCTGAAATTTGGAGAGAAAAATCCATGTTTGCCTCAGTTCCTCATTTAGAAAGTATGAATGTGTATTTTTTTTTCTTTCTTTCCAAAATTGTACCTATTTAGATAGCTAGATTGTCTCAGTCCTTCAATCTTTCTAACTTTAAGCATAGTGCTTACAAATAGGAAGTCCTTAGCACCTCCATAATATAAATAACTACAGCATTTTAGCCCTATTTTTACCTCATACTTTTTTCTAAATTCAGAGGAATCAAAATCAGGAGGAGGTAGTACTTTATTCAAGATATTTCTCAATATTATATATTCAGAAAGAACAGATAGAAGCTAAAATCTTGGCCACTCTGAAGTCAAGAAAACTGGCATTTCAATTTAGAGATGTGAGAATAACAGATAAAAAGTTGTTCTCTTAAAAAGTAAAGAAACAATACAATGACTATTATTATTTACCATATTGTGGCCTGCATCAATTTACTCAACAGCTTAATGAAGGAAGAGAGGGAAGGTAACAGCTCAAACAAACAACAAAACCCCAAAACAGCTCTTACCTTTTTTACTGAACCACCAGCCGATCTCCAGTTTATGAGAACTACTTAGAGCCCTAATAGCAATAGGATATGGTCTACTGAGGAATCCCAAAAGAAGATAAAATTATTTTGAAGTTGTAGTATTTTTTTATTTTTTATTTTTTTCAGAATGCGTAAAAAGCATGTTTACCTTGAAGAGTATGAATTAGAGAATCATCATTCTGCCACACTTATGGTATGCTTTCTGGAAGTGTTGACTTTTATTTCACTGTTATTTAAGCATTTCACTGCAGGGGAACAGTTCTTAATAGCATCGTTAAGAAGTATTGCACAAACAATTTCCGATACTACATTTGCAATCTTGAATATGTAATGATGGGATGGTTGTTAAATACATTGCCCAGCACTGTGCAACAGGAGGCATAAATGACATTGTAAAGCTAAATGACAATTAGTATCTTAAAAGGTTGACATTTATAGAGCGAATAAAAGGATTTCTGTTAACAGAAGCAACCTGATTTAAAGAAGACTTAGGTACACATGGGATTTAGATAAATTGCCATTCTACTTTGATATCCTGCTACAACAATTTTGATAAGGGTGTTCATTAGAGGTTGTTGTTAAAATGGGTAGAATAATATTTAATCTTGTTCCGTGATTTCTATTAGTATCTAAAACTTTCATCTATACTGTTGCCAAAAAGAAAAAAAGGTTACAGTACGTCTTTATATGCCACTGAGACAGAGATTCCCTGTGATCTGCAGCAGGTCCAGGTTAAGCAATTAAGAGAAATAGTGGTAGCTTTGTGGCTTAACTCCAGGGGGCATGGCCCTGAGGCCATGTTTTCCCCTTTCCACTCCATTTTAATGGGGGTGTGTGCCACAAAGCAGCCAAACCAGTCTTGTACAAAACACAAAGGGAATGGGTATGTTAAAGATTTTTCCATCAAAACTGTCAATCTTTAGACTATAACTGCAAATGAAAGTATGGTATAAAGTGATTATTTTTTAAATTAAAATTCTCATTCATACAGAAACCCAAGCAAACCTAATACTTGATTCCAGAGGGTCTTATTAGCCTCTCCGTTTTATTTTTGCTGTTGTTTCATATTACATCCCTTGTCTGTAGCTGAGATAGGTTAAGTTTATGAGAATAGAAGTAGTGGCTGGTTTCACCAATCTTCAGCAGCAGCAGTCTCAGCTATCATCTCCCTCCATAAAGCAGGTCCATGTGCTTAGAAGAGTGTGAGGGTTGTGAAATCCCTGTGGGGTGTTTGAGGGGATTTCTAGACCCATGACTCCCTTGGTCTGTGAGTGTGTGTGAGGGACCAATACTAATTAATAATCTTCATCAATGACAGATGGTGGAATCGAGTGCACCCTCAGCGAGCTTGCAGGTGACACCAAGCTGAGTGGTGCCGTTGATTCATTAGAGGGATGGGATTCCAGCCACAGGGACCTTGACAAGTGGGCCCATGAGAACCTTGTGAAGTTCAACAAGGCCAAGTGTAAGGTCCTGCACCTGGGTTGGGGCAATCCCCAGCATCAATACAGGCTGGGGGATAAAGGGATTGAGAGCAG
This sequence comes from Haliaeetus albicilla, assembly GCF_947461875.1. Lineage (NCBI taxonomy): Eukaryota > Metazoa > Chordata > Aves > Accipitriformes > Accipitridae > Haliaeetus > Haliaeetus albicilla. Next base: position 6,872,542 of record NC_091507.1, read on the forward strand.
CCCTGTGGAGCAGTACTTGGGGCTAGTGGTGGATGACAAATTGGATGTCAGCTGGCAATGAGTACTTGCAGCCCAGAAAGCCAATCATATCCTGGGCTGCATATAAAGAAGTGTGGGCAGCAAGTCAAAGGAGATGATTCTCTCCCTCTGCTCTGGTGAGACACCACCTGGAGTACTGTGTCTACCTCTGGGGTCCCCAGCAAAGGAAAGACATGGGCCTGTTAGAGGAGAGCCATGGAAACGATCAGAGTACTGGAACACCTCTCCTCTGAAGAAAGGTTGAGAGAGTTGGGATTGTTCAGTCTGGAGAAGAGAAGGCTCCAGGGAGAACTTTTTGCAGCTTTTCGATAAATAAAGGGCATCATAGGAAAGATGGAGAGAGCTTTTTTACCAAGGCCTGTAGTGACAGGACAAGGGGCAATGGCTTTAAAATGAAAGAGGGTAGATTTAGATTGGACATGAGGAAAAAATTGTTTACAATGAGGGTGTTAAGACACTGGAACTGGTTTCCCAGTCGTGGAAGTTGTGGATGCCCCATTACTGGAAGTGTTCAAGGTCAGGTTTTGATGGGTCTTTGAGCAATCTGATCTAATGGACGATGTCCCTGCCCATGGCAGTGGAGTTGGACTAGATGATCCTTAAAGGTCCTTCCAACCGAAACTATTCTATGATTCTGTGGAAGTATGTTTTTGCCCAATTTGCCTTTCTGTAAACACAAGCTGCACACTTACAGGAAGTACTCTGTAGAGAGAACAAAATGCTCTGGGGACTTACAGAAAAGCTTTAGTTCATATGGATCAAGGATGTATGAATTTACATGTCTTCAGAAAAGCCCACAACTTATGTAAGTGGACAGGGGTTTTTTTATTGTAAAAGAATAGTAATTGCTTTACCTCTCTACAATGACTGCACTGGGAACTTATAGCTGAGTAAAAATGACTGTTTCAGATGGAAGACAAGAAATAACATCACAAGAGATTTATAAAGGAAAAGTAAAAATGAAATAGAGAGTAAGGACAAAAAAGACTCAGATTAGTAAAAAGGATGGGGGTAGAGTAAAAAGACAATAGAACAAATAGGTAAACAAGTCTAGAAAATTACATTTTATTGGATGTTCTTTCATTTCATTGAAGACGTAATGGTAAAGGAAGAGAATAAAGGAATAAGGCAAAACAGAGCCTCTAAATGATGAAGGAGATAGATAAAAAAATGCTTTATTTTCTGTCACTGTGTCAGAATATACATAACACTAATCCATAATAGATTAAAGGGGATTTCCACATGTTCTATTGTTGCACAGCCAGTGCCTGTTAGTCTTTTGCAGTCATTTGGACAATTCCACAGCTAGTGAGTGACACATGCATTGGTTGCTTTTGTAAACTGTCCACAGGGTTTATTCATCAAATAGCAAACTTACTGTAAAAATGAGAACTCTATGGTCTTGATCCAAAGCCTACCAAAATCAACAGGAGCAATTCAAACAGGAGTGTTCACAGTACTTCTCTAAAGTATTTCCTGAAAAAGGTGGTGCCTGACAGACTCTGAGCCTGACAAGATTATTATCTCTAAAGAAAATCTTGATAAGTCCTTTCCTAAATAATATCATGAAATATATTTCTAACTTGGAGGGGATCTGTGTGTGTTGGTGGTGGTTGGTTGGCTTCTTTGGGAATTGTACACTTTTAAAATTTAAAAATAATATTAAAAGGATAACATTAAAAACATTAAATGATAACATTAAAGGGATATTAATTTTGCCTGCAAAAAATTTCTTTTAAATTTATGCTTTTCATTTATTTTAGGCTTCTACTGCAATTTTCCTATGTTTTTATCAAAGGTAAGGATGAAAAGTAATTTTAAGAAATAAAGCTATAATTTAAAATATGCTCTTATGTGCCATGAATATTCCTAATAAACCAGACAGTTAGATACCTCAGCCTTATTTAAAAAAAAATAAAAATCAGAATAGAATATACATCCCGTACATTCTGCTAGGGTATGTAACAGAAAAAAATAATCTCCACACACAGAAAGGAGCACAAAGGAACGACGACAGATGGGGGTCCCCAAACTTCACCCTCCTCCAGCTCATTCCCATGCACAGCGAGAGGAGCCCAAGGGGCCCTGAGGCAGAGAGGACCCTGAGACCCAGGGGCAGCTACTGGCCAAACTGGGTGTTTGAGCTCTGCTGCCGGAGGGACCCACACTGCCCCTCTGCGTACGCAGATGTCTATATTCCCACTTACAGACCTTCATCCTGATCAGACAGAGGAGGGAACAAGAAGCAGCCGTGGGTGCTGTTTGTGTTTGAGCGCTGAGTGTGTCTGTTTGCGGTGGTCCGTATGGCTGGCTGTGGATACATGTGTAGATGTGTCTTGTATGTGTGTGCGCCTACTGGGTATCCTTGCCTCCGTTGGGCTACCAGATTTGGCAACTCCCTAGCACATTCCTGAAGAGCAATTTATAAAAGCTAATGTAGGGGATGTTCAGTTTTTATGAAAGGCTGTATTAATGTAATAAAACTCTACCTAAGCTTTCAGAAATTCTTCTTTGTACTTATGTCTAGTGTGTTGGTAGAGCATCTAATGATATTTAATAAAGTGCATCAGAAGCTGCCTGATGTATGAAGGGTCTAGATAACAAAATATTATTTTGATTAGGCTTTTAATTTTCTGAGGACATGAATGTGCAGCCCAGAAAGTGCAAAAGTTTATAGTGATAGACTAAGACTCTATATTAAGTATCTTTTAGCTACAGAAAACTGAATTCAAGCAATGAAATATTAATTTTAATTCTAATGAAATAGGGACAGAACTTCTAAACAGTCAGATGTGGAAAATCTAAAAATTGTGATTAAATTATTGGGGAAAAAAAGGAAATGGAAAGTAAAAATGTGCTGATATATTTACATAAAAATAAATGTAATTTAAAATTATTATGCTTCATAATGTTGCATCACTAGTATAAATTCTCATGGGCTTTAATAGTGTGGCATTACTAATTTTGGAAATTTAAAAGCACTACATATCAGTTATGAAGTTTGTTTTAAACAGTTGCTTTAGAAATACTGGGGTGGGGGAGAAAGAAAAAAAAATCAGACCTCTAATTGCTTTTGTAAGACAAGAAATGGAAAAAATTAGCCCCCCAAAAGTGCATCTTTTATGGGAAGGATTGATTTTGTGTATATATTTGAAAGGATGTTTTGAAAGTTTACTGGCATATGAAAGCTCCCTGCCTTGAATTCGTTCAGATTAAAGAAGCAACACTTTGTGGTTTTGTCATTGCTATCAATTAAAATATAGTCAAATATTTTCTTCTGAAGCATTGCTACACCTAAAATTTAAGTCCTTGTCTCTGTAAATCAATTCTGAATATTAGATATCTATGCTTTCTATTCAGTCAGTGGAGAGATTATACATCTTCCCCAAAATTTTCTGCTGTCAGCAGGAATGTTGTGTCTAGACTATGTATTAGGTGTCCCCTCAAAAAAATGAATCTTGGAGATCTTTTCTGAAGATAGTTCTCTAACAAAGTGTGACTCACTAGATTTAAAAGCACAGTGGGAAAAGAGTCACAAACTATTTTTTTGCTTAATAGTTTCCTGTGATTCTCTTTTTTTCAAATAATTTCCAATAATAAAGACAAAAACAGAAACTGAGAACTCCTTCAGCATGGATCCAAGTTCCTCTGTCCCTCTTCACAGGAGATCATTATCTTTACAGCATCTTAGGATGTCACATTTGCTGAAACAGACAAGAAGCTTCTTTCTTTTATCTGACAAAAAAGGAGAAAGTTGACAAGGGGGAAGTTGTAGAAACAAGACAGAGGTAACAAAGGGAGACTGTAAAGAGGAAAATGAAATATTCTGCTGGAAATCTTTCCTGTCACCAGTAATCTGTCCCTCTCCTCCACAATTAAAACGAAACAAAATTAAAAGAAAGGAAAGGAAAGAAAAAACTCCTAACCTATTTCTCTTCTGTAAGTGAATAAGGGTTACATTGGTGATGGCAGGAGAACCTAAAGGGAAAGAGGACACAGTGTGAACAACAGTATATTTTTAACGTTTGGGGATTTTTCAAGTGGGATGTCATCCCTTCTTTTTTTGTTAGATGAAGTACAATTATTGCAAAGCCTATTTGGATTCATATGCTTATCCTTATTCGACAGTGTAAGAGAAATTATAATTTAAATAACAAGTCCTCTCATTTATGTATGAATAATCCTTGGGTCACTGTGGGGGATACGAGAGAGCAAAATGTGAGTGAGTCCATCCCGAGATAGTCACATGTTGGTGGAGATGGCTGATGAGGTGCACTGAGCTCGCACTGGAATAGTTATATAAAAGATACAAATCTGAAGGAGGTCTCTAACCATTTGGAAGTAGACAAGTATTTAATCTATTTTTTTTGCCAGTCACTCAGAGTGATCTACAGGTGCTGCAGGAGCCTTCAGTGTGGATGGTGATCACCAAGACCTTCCACAGAATTGCACCCCCCAAAAAAGTGTATAGTTCCCACAACTGGGTTTTCTGAGGGGTAGAAGGTGCTACAGTGGATGTCCTATTTTCTTTACTTATTTTCTACAGGCTATATTTCAGAAAGTTTACCAAGTGAACCACTAACTAGGCTTGATCCAAAAGGAGCTTGCCAGCTCCTATGTTCCTACGATGCCATGAGGAAACTCTAGTTTTGTGTGGATGACACTTAATAAAGTATGATAATTTAATGCAAAGTTGTATTAAAATTAAATCATGTATCACATACTGCTTTTTCTCTAGACACAATTATTTTAATATTCATAAATATTAATTTTAACCTAATACCTAACTTTAAACACATCTCTATAACGTAACTTTAGCATTTACAATTTAGTATTAATATTTGTAATTTACTTTGTGAAAGGAAGTTGGACTGGTTTGATGAATGTCTGTAGATTTTTTTACTCAATATGACCTTAAGCTTAGTGTATACTTCTCATCTTGTTGCAGAAAATTTTACATGTTATTAGACAGTTTTTCACTTATGGATTATAAGCTTACATGGCAACAGGAAACACTTTTTTTACTGTGAGGGTGACCGAGCACTGGAACATGTTGCCCACACAGATTGTTGAGTCTCCATTCTTGGAGATATTCAGCAGCCTTGTGGATGTGGTCCTGGGCAACTGGTTCTAGGTGTCCCTGCTTGAGCAAGTGGGTTAGACCAGATGACCTCCAGAAGTGTCTTCCAACCTCAACCATTCTGTGATTCTATGATTATCAAAATAAGAGCAATACATTTCCGTTTGTTGCCTTTATGTAACATGCTGATTTAACTGGCACCTTACAGCACATGCATGTAGGACAGGATGGTGTAGCAGTAGGCAGATGAAAAATATAATGTAAGAAATATTACTGACAATTTCAGCAATAGTATTTAAATATCTTTAAAAGTAGTTCTTTTTCTTTATTTGTTTTCTAATATGGATTCTAAGGCTAAAAGCCTTCGTGTCTTAAAAAGGGGGCAATTACAGTTCTGTTTTTCTTTAGTTTCTGTATTGGGAACCCTGATATCACCATAGTACAAACACTCCAAAAAAAGGATACCATGCTTTCTGCCTCAAAAGCTCATTGGGCATGTCAGACATTTAACCCTCACCTTTCTAAAGCAGTCTCTTTTTTATGTTAGCTCCAGTGGTACTCCTAAAACAATAATTAAAAAAGATTATCTGTAAAAGCACTAATTTTGTCCTCAATGTTTTACTCTAATGGGATTCTTTATAAAATATGCTTTATAGTTATTATTTTCAGGAATGAATCAAAGTTTTAGCAAAAGCTACAATACAGGTCTGTTAGCCAGGGAATTTTCCTGAAAGATTCAGAAGTTCTGTGCTTATGTAGATGGCTATGGGATCCCATTTTAATAAATCATTAGAGCTTTAAGATAAAATTATTTGGAAACAAAAATGACATCTTTTGCATCAAGTAATTAAAAAATTGATTAACTGAAAAAATGCATTTATTCATCTGAAGTGTCATATACAATTAAATAGGTAAGATAAGTTGCTAACAGCAGGCTGGTTGTTTGTTTTGTTACTGAATCCAGGATCAGTCAATCAGACTATTAATGACAGGATTTTTTGCACCAATAAACAACTTCTCTAGAAGAATATTAACATTTACTTATAGAAGGAATGGAATTAAAAAAAAAAGGTAACAAACAAGAATCTATACGGTATTAGTTGCACAAACCCTTTGTGCAGAACATATTCCTACTCTCTTCAGATACATCTTTATGTTTCCTCTAGAAAAAAAATGTGTATATTTAATACCAAGAAATATTGTATATGCTTACCCAGGAGCTATAGCCACTGAACAATCATGCACTATGTATGCCAAGTACAGATTAAAACAAATTCCAGAAAATCCAGCCTGCCAGTAAAAACAGATGCCTTAAAAAGTAAAAGAAGTTAAAAAACTAGGCTTGAACACAGTGCTTTGAATTAAATACATTTTAAAGTGGATTTTTAGTGTAAAAGAGGATGGTTTGATATCTTGAAACAGTGCATGGTTGTTTTCTTTCATGGAACAGACACAATGCAAAGCAATAAGATGTCCGATGCCACTCTTGTTGTGAATGAGATTTTGTTACACGGCTTTGGTTTAGCAGCAATTTAGGATTTATTAATATTTTTTAGATAGATCACAAGATTAGGTTGTATTATTTTAACAGTACTTAATCGTCAGCCAGTTTAACAGAGTGATTCAATGGAATTTGTTACCATCAAATTTGCAACTTCAAGATTAGAAAATGACAAGGATCACCCAAAACTTACAGCAGGGTTGCACACCCAGAGGTTAAATCAAATCACACACGTGCACAAACAGATTAAACAGTTCTGCACCAAATCACACACGCAGACAGACAAATAGTTCTGAACCAAAATGCAAATGCACATGCACAGATACAACAGTTCTGAACCAAATTTTACCACCCCCCCACCACACACAGAGGTTAACTTGTAGTTAAAATTTCCCTTTCCTGAGTTTCATGAATTAATCGCTTTTACGTGCCGGCATTCCTCAACGGACAGTCAGTGAACCTCGCAAAATCAGGCCTTTCAGTCCTCGTGAATTGTGGATGGACGAGGTTTCAGCCCTTGCGAAATCTACCTCGAGAGGTGTCTGTCCCAGCTCAAGGGACACACTGGGTCACACAGCCCGCTGCGGCCCCGGAGAGCTCCAGAGGTCTCACCTTGGATCGCTATGTGTATCGTCTTGAGATGATTGGCTTTGGTCGTTATTTTACGTTCTGGCCACAATTTGTGCTGAGTCAGCCTGATACACAATTCAGGCAGCAGACGGCCCAGGTGTGGCCAGGGGGTGCCTGGCCCCCAAAGTCGCTGTGCTTGCAACCAAGATAACAGCACAACGGGAGGTTTTCCCGAAGCATGCGTGGCTTATCCTAAGATCTCAGAGTAGCCTGGCGGGGCTGCACCACCACAACTCCATATATGGTGTAAATACTTAAATTAACTTTAGCTTCTGGGTGCCTCTCAGAAACATTAGTAAAATATAAAAGGTTATTCTAGAACAAAAATTTTGCTATGTGCTATTCTGGTGGCAGTAAAATAAAAACTGTCAGCATAAAGAGTTTAAAAAAAAATCTGAAGGTGACATGATTTTTTTAAATTTCTCTTTTTTTTTTTTTCCCCCATGGAAAAGTCCTGGATCCAGTGGAATTCACAAGTTAACACTTCCCACCTCAAAATCCTTTTGTTTAATTGAAAAACAACTGAAAAAAATTGGACTGTGATTCTTTGCAATAGAGGTGTATTGAGGGTTTTTTTGGTGCTTTGTTGTTTTTTTTTTAAATAAAATTACAATTTTATTTTAAAATTGTAGAGGGATGCAATATAAATAATTATACAATTAACTTGAAAAGACAAGATGCTTAAAAATTCATTTATTTTTTCCAAACTCTATCATCTGGTGCAATAAAAGACACTAGCACTCCACAGAAACACATTTTTATGTCTTTTGACCTGCACAGCTTCACTGGAAAGCATTGCTTATGGAAATGTAGTGCAAGCTGAAAGGAATCAGAGGTGATTAAGAGAAAAATGAAACTACAGCCTATTTTCCAGGTTCCTGTGTGCTGTGTGGCCACCAGAAGAAGAACTGCAAAAGTCATATTCAGACAGTACCTTGTTTTGATTTGTAGAGTTGTTACTGGAACTGGAATTTTGAATTTACATCTTCAGTCTCAATAGACATTCTGTTCGTGTCCAGATCCTGCATCAAAACATCATAAAGATGTGCACCAGCCCTCCCCAGTAACATTTTTGTTTCCAGGGAAGGGAAATTTCACATAGACAAGGTGGAAAAAAGCCACGGTGTGAGAAGTGCCCACTGCTCGAACTCTTTTAAGTGTTTATCTCACATCAGCTGCACAAATGTCAAAACTTTTATAAAAAAATACACCTTTCCTTTTTCCTAGGAAAAAAGGTAACTTTTCTTTCTTTTAGGTAGAAGGGATCCTTTTATCCTTGATAACTTCTCCCAGCCACTCCTTACAGTCTGTAGGGGCAAGTCCTGGTGTCCCACACTTTTACTGAGGTCTCATTTTTCTTCTTTGCCCACTTGCCCATTGGACAGAGAAGGAGCTCAAGCCTTGGTCTCATAGCATTGACAACGTCATCACACTCCACCTGCACACATGTCACAGTAGCAGTTTAACATGCATTTTGAGCTGACTTTTGGTCTAATTCTTGCTTATTCCTGACTTTCATTTTTGAAACGTCATTGACTTCAGAGGGTATCATGCATTTTAACATTGTTACGGACCTCAGCATCGAATCTACTTAGGTCAATCCACTGAACCTCAAACTAATATACAATATAATACACTGAATTTTAACTGTGGAAAATAATCCCATTCTTAGTAAAGCAAATAAAAAGGTCTAATATGAGAAGACTCTGACATCTTTAATTTACAAGACATGTACTCAGAGATTTTATTGTAAATATTATTTTGCCTAATGCTTACAGAAACTACTACTCAAACATTTTACATACAGTCTCTAATAGAAAGAGGACATTAGAGGTACAAATTCAAGATTTCACATTAAAAATTAAATACATACTCTGTATTATTCTAAATTTAATACAGATATAATCTTTGTCATCTTGGGCGAGTTTTATAAAAAATTAATACGCTACTTGAATTCGATATTAAAACCCCATACATTAGTTTACAAACATGGGTATTGGATTTTTGCTGGCTTTCTTCTTCAAAGCTGTTGATGAATTAAGCAATCAATAAAGCTGTAGAAAGCTTTAATAATAGTATGACTAGGTTAACAGTTTAAATGCAGAAAATTGAAAATACAAGCAAATCCTGCATCTCCTTCCTACATACAAGATCGTTGATAATTTTAACTCAGCTGTGCTTTTGCAATCAATGTTTTCAATTTTAAAATGAGTTTGTGTGTTGCGTGATCATGTGGTAGTATCATCTTCTGGATAAGATGTGGGAAAAAAAAATAGTCCATCAAGCAGCATGTACAATGAAGGCTGATGAATACCTTCACTATAAACTCTTTGTCTTTCTCAGTATAGATTTCTCAAAAAAGACCACACAGAGTGTGTCTGCTGTCATATAGCTTGTTCCACACAGAGTTCTGCAGGTGAATTTGTTTTACAGGTATCTTATTACTATATTTCAGTCTGAAATCACATGGTCATCTGCTCTATTTTCTGGCTATGTACTGATGTGGTAGGACACCATATACAAAATTAATTTTGTATATTTTCAGTGTACAAAAATTCACACTGAAAAAAATTAAAAATCTTAATCCTTAATTCAAAATCAGTTTAACCATTGATTTAGTATACTATGGTGCCAAAAACCACAGCAAAATGAAACCATGTATAAAACCTCAATAATTTAAGATTAAAGCATTTTTACCTGAGAAGAGATAGAGACTTACATATATGTGTACATATATATACATACACACACATGCACACACATATCTGGTGGAGAAGGTAAGGCTTCTGCAATATTGCTGATAGGATCAAGATATGTCTATTAATTTTCCATTTCTGTCACTCTGTAAAACCCCATCAGTCTTCAGGAAACTATATTTTACACCATAGGTTACTCCAGCATGCTGTTACTTGTGTCTGAGACTTCAAATAGCACATATTAATTTTATAATATGTCAAGTGAACATGTTAATACAGGCAGTCCAGCAGAGTACACATAAGTCCATTCACACCAGGAGTCAAATATAGCCAAACCAGACAATTTGAACGTTACCATAGTTTTTCTAATACTCTACATCACAACAACTGAAATTAAATTTAATCAAATAAAGTCATCTGCGAAGACATTTAAATAAGTCCTTGTTGATATGCATAAAGATATTTGATGTCAAAATTACTTTATTACCTATTGCAAATATGTGGAAATCGTGTTGATTTTATGGTGAAAACTGTACTCTTGTTCAGCATTAGCAGGCATATCAACAAACACTATCGAGTAGTCTATTCAATAAAGCATTGGAATAGCTTTATTTTCATTTCTTGTTGTGCACTTTTACAATGAAATGTACAAACTGAATTCCTTTAATTATTCCCAGATAGTAAATTCTGAGGAACTGCAATCTATCCTATAAGAATGAAAATAAGAAACAAAATTTAGGGATAATTTCTTAGCTGGATAAAAGAGATACATCTGCAACAACTAGTTCTAAAAAAGCTATTGAAAGGTCATTTGATGCTAAACTGTAAAGAAAGGTTTCCTGGGACTGAGCAGCATTGTTATTACTACAAGCATCATTACTACTGCTAACAACAGAATCATAGGGAGAATAAGAAATATGAATCATATTATTAGAAATATGTATCATATTATCACATCATGGATGACATTATTATACTTTGAAAACAGGGTGGGGTTTTTTTATTATTGATGCCTATTTCAATGCCTTATTTCATCACTGGGCACAAGTGATTATGAAACAGCCAAAAAAGACACCAAGGCCTTTATATATTACATACTTGTTCCTTTAAAAAAAAAGCTGAATAACACGCCTAGTTTTGTTTGATCTCATTTTTCTCTCACTTCAGGCTAAGATCTACAATGTAGATATTTAGTATTTTATGTACTTACTTTCTCATGGTTTTGTTATCATGTCAGAGATTTTAGAATTGAATATCATATTCTTAATATTTGTAATCCTCTCTGATTGCCTTTTATTTAGTGCTTTCCAAATAGCTTTAAAAATGAAAAAACAGCACCACCAGTCAATAATTAGTTGTGTCTTACCATGTGAAATTCTTTGTTATCATATTCAAACAGATTCAACTGGTAATGGATAAATGGTCACCTTTCATAGAGGCATGCTTTAATACACCACTGCCTCTAAATCAATCTAAAATATTTTAAAATAGTGTATCTACCAAGAGTGCTCTGATGTTATCTGTCTATCCATTTAGACAGAAAGGCTAAATTTATACCACTGCAATGAAACTGATATTTAATAAGTGAATCTGATTCTGTTTTCTCGAAAGGAGTGTTCGAGCAACATTTAATCAGATAGCATTTCCACATAACTCCCCATAAGTTTGAAGTTTTTATTCTTGTGGTGACAACACCATTTAATTCTCGATGCCAGCTCTTGGGATGGAGTAGAGTGTGTGTGTGTGTGTGTGTGTGTGTTTGTTTACCATTTTTATGGAAGGTTATTTTCAATTTTTGAGTAAAGTATAAAGACAGCAATTAATGTGTCTATATAGAGTTTTGTTAATGCTAATTCTTGGTTAGGATTACTTCTGGTTTGGAATTCTGAAGCTGAGATCACTTTTTAAGTTGTTGAAGCATTGCTCTTCTACAAGTAAAGAGAAAACCAATTACTCTAGGAAACCAAGCATTTTTTATCTTTCCATTAGCTTTTTGCTACAGTGACTATATGCTGTTAACTGTAATAAAGAGATTCTCAAGCTTATGTCATTTCTTAGTCTACTGTAAGTCCAATGACTTTGTGATGCTATTTCTGATTTTATATCTGAGACTATCTTCATCAAACCAAAGAGAATTGTTTATAAAAAAAGTATGTAGAGATAGTGACTCCAGATCATTCTCAGCTTGGTTAAATAGAAAGTGTCCAAAGAAATTACTCCTTCTCGAGTTCAGAAGTTAGGCAAATCTCTTATGACTGCTATATAGCCAAGATTTTAACTTTTGTCTAAAGATTTCTAATAAAAGCAAACAAACAAGCAAAACCTATAAAAATAAATAGACATTTGCTGAACTCTGTGAATTTCATTCAGGGTATACTTGCTCAAAATAGAGACATGACTTGTAAGAATTACTGATAAGCAGAATATGAAACGGTTTCATTGCCATGGAATAGTAATATTGTTGTCATGTTCACATAATAATAATCTCTTTTGAATGCTATGTGTTAAATTGGAGGCACGAACTTTAGAAAAACAGGAGTGCCACAGTAGCATATCCCACATTTCCTTTCTTATTTCTCCTGAACTAGTTTTCTGTCACTTTATCAAATGCTCTGCATCCTAATCTTGTTTCTCATTACATTATCCTGTTACCTTACATTTGCTTTGAGACAGTTTACTGTATGAAAAAAAACCCAAAAACCAAACCCAAAACAAAGGACACCTAGGGATCAGCTTTGAAATTACAACCACTATGTTATAAGAAGTAAAAGACTGGCCGATTGCTTCAACCATATAGATCTACTAAAGTAATTCTGTCCAGGAAATCAGAGGTCACATGTGCTTCACAGTTGGTAAAATTGCATGTGTCACTAGGCTTATCTAAATTTGCTATAACTTGCTGTGTTTTGTCACCAGAGCTAACAATTATTCTGTTTGAGTGTGTGGGATTGATGACTTGGAGAACAAACTGAACAGTCACAAAAAACCTTAGGAAGCTGAGAGTATAACTTTTGCTGTAAGGCTGGAACTGGAGATTGGGATCTTTCCCCCACCCCCTTCATGAATTAAATAGGCTCACTATGAGTCTAAGATAAACAAATAATGCAACGGGAGTGTAACAGCTATTTTTGTTCCTTTGCAAATCTCTTCCTAAAAACCTAGGACATTTTGTTTGTTCCACTTCTTTAAAATTACAGTCCATCAAAATTCATCAGCTAAACAAATCACAGCAATTCCATACTTGTCAGCTAGTAAGCAGGAAGTGGGCTTATTTATTAAAGCACTAGAGGTGAAAATACCTACTAGTTTTCCTTCTCATGGCACTGATCTCTTGAATAAACAACAATTACCAGTGATTGGTTAAATATGGAGGGGAATTGATAGTTTCATGATGAGTAATCTATTATTTCTTCTCATAGCAATTCTTTTGGCAGCAAAACTTTTGGTAAACCAAAATTTTGGAAGTTGAGTTGATACTGCTTTCTGTGAAGCCTTAGTAAACAGACTGTATACAATAGAAGTTGACATAGTGTATAATTAGTATTATTTTCTTCTGCTTTCTCTCTCGCTCATGATGACTGTAGAAAGATCAAAATTAGGAAGTCTACAGAGGCAAGAAAGACCTGCTTTGATGTGGAAAATAATCCAGGGAGGATACAGAAATGGGCACTGGAATGGAAAGAGGCTGCTATAAAAGATCAAAAGAAATAGGCCCCAAAGAGAATTGACTGAACAGTAATTGGATATTTCCTTCTGAAGGGTCTGATTAATCGTAGCAGAAGTATAAATTTACCTTAGAGCTCTTCCCTTGTGAGCTTTACATGTGTACAAACATATTTTTATATATGCATAAAGTTATTTCAGATAATTTTAACATCATTCATGCCATATTGTAGAACTGTTACACTTTTTAAAAAAAAAAAAAGCACTGGATAGATATCATACTACATAGGTATTATGTATTGCTTCAAATGGTAGTAACTATAGTAAAAACTTAGACTGTTTAACTAGATATTGAGTTTATAAGGATTCATAATTCTCCCTCATATATAAGAGCAGTTAAAAGACAGAGGGTTGCTACTGCAAATTTATCTTAACTCACGCACAAAAACTAGAGAAATCTAAAATTATGATAGATGACTATTTTCTTTAATAGTAAAATTAAGTAGAGCTCTACTGAGATCAATGCTTTTGCAGAATTTCAGAATGGGAAAGCTTGGCTGCTCTGAACAGGATCTTTGTAGGATGTAATACAATTACGTACTATAGCAACGTTCTTAACAATGGCAAATTTCCATTTATATTTCTAATTATATTTGCCCTGTGTTTTTAAACACAGATGAAAAAATCAGTTCTGAATAGCAGAATTATTTTCAGGGCCTGAAGTCTCTTTAAATAGCTGCAAGTTCCCCTCTCTCTACTTGGAATATAAAATGTTCTATTTTAAAACTGCGTCATACCATAATCTGTATTGTCATAAATATTACAGCCCATGTCATGAAGCTTTTGATAATTCTTTGAAAGAAAATGCCTAGGGATGTAGCTTGGTTTCTGTTGCATACATTACCTTAGCTGCATATCAAACAGTTTCCAAAAAGCAATCCAAATTTAACCAAAGTACTACTACACGCAGTTCCATCATTTGCATGCAGTACTGCAGTTAGGAATGACAGCTTTTCTCTCATCACTTACAAATAACTGTATAGTGTTCTTTTAGAGTTTTCTGATCAGATGGCTTTTGTAAGATTATTAACAGAGGTCTACGACAATTATCTTCTCCTTACTTGAGGAAAAAAAACAACAAACAAAAAAGGAAACAAGTTTTCTCTGTGGAAATCAGTGGGAAGTTTGTCCATTCCCTGACTTCTGAAGAGTATCTTATTAGCTTACCTATGAAGTATTTGAGTCTGTTGTGTGCTCATCCAAGTAGAACAAAGTCCTGCCTTTCTAGTACGTGTAGGTGTATTCACGAAACAATTAATTTGAAAATTATTTGGATTGTCAAATAAGCAACCACTATTTCAATCATCCATTGATTTGCTTTTGGGGGGTTTTGTTTGTTTTGATATTTCAACACCTTTTGCAGAAAAATGAGATGACTTTTTAACATAAATTGCCTGATCCTTCCAATGATTGCAGAGTATTAGAAGCCATTATCAATGTATTACATCCTTGACATACATTTACACACGAATCATTTTTTTTTCTCTGGATACATTTGTTAGTCATGAAAGTTACACAGTTAGAGAAGAAAGAAATCCTGAAGGATGGAGTTGTTTTCATTTCTATGAGTTTCATGTAAACATATTAATCATCTGGAAGGGCATTTCTCTTTGAACTGACTACAGACTGGGCCAAGTCAAGTAGTCATCTAATTTAGGTACATTGGCTAAGTGACCCAAATTTCATAAGAAATTGTTAAGACAGAAGAATTTAGTCATATCTCCCAAAACTTAATCTAGAAAACTAAGATATCTGTCACGATGAAAACACTGTAGTGGAGTTGTGTTTAGAGTCATGTGGTTGAAAGAAACAAAGAGAGATCATCCATGTTCCTACCTCCTCCTAATTTTGACATTTTTATTTCCTACATCTCTTTTCATCTTATTTGTGACAGACTTTAGTTTACATTTTTCTGGAAAACCTCTAGTGTAAGGGACAGCATGCCTTCTCCAGGCAATTTATTCTGGTAATCCACTTTCTCTACTATTTTTAAAATGTCCTAATGTATAACCTGAACCTTCCTTGTTATAGTTTAAACCCACTGCATCTGATAGTTTGCCATTAACGTGTAGAACAGAATTTTTACCTTTGGTTTTTTTTTTAGCATATTTTTATATGTTTTAAGTGCTTTATGATATAAATGCTTAATCTTCTTTTTTCTAAGCAATACCAGTTTATACATTCTGTCTTATAAAGTCTTTAAAATTTTTTTGTTCTGTTCATGTTTACTCTGATCGCTCTTAAGTTTATCCACAATTGATCTGGTAGTATGATGCTTCATGCTGAATACAGGATGCCAGTTTAAATGTAGACTCTGGCCACCGAAGAATTCTAATCTGTACATTTAATGTGCATACTGCTTCTTCTATGATCTATGTCGTTAATGAAAATACCATATAGAAACTGGAGTAATGAAAATTCCTCTCCCCAAGAAAAAAAACCTTTATATTCCATTCATTTTCATGGTGAACTGTAACTATCTTTTTAACGTGGGGGGGTGGGGTTTTTTTAACAACTTTGCATTCATTCTGAAAAAGTTTCATTGGTGTGATGTTTCCTTTTTTTAATTACATGAATGGTTCCAAATTCGAAAGCCTTACTAGAAACGCACGGCATCTGTCATCTTGTTATAAACAAAGCCCATTATTCTGTCTTATGCGTGATATATGTTACTTACTTGAGACAATGAATCCACATTGAAGAATTTGATCAAAACATAAATATGCCATTCCTGAACTAAAACTGGTTTAGATTTGTCTTTACAGCCATAATGTAGTTAATTCATACTCTGACTATGAACAACATATAGTTGGAAATCAGTTCAATTTAACACTTTTCTAGAAAGAAAAAAAGGGTGAAGGTTCTAATTATAACAGCAAAAAAATCACACATGCTGAAACTATTCTTGACTTCCAAAAATTATATACACTAACATGTTCACCTTACTCGCACTATACTGCAGTCGCTGTATGTTTATAGCTGTAGTTGTTTTAAATTAATTCACAGAAAGAATTTAATACAAAAATGACTCAGTTGGGTGTTGCTATTCTTTTGGATCTGCTTTTAATAAAGATGCAGTTTTTAAGAAGATTCATGGTTGGATGCCAACGTTGAGGAAAATCTTAACCGAGAAAATGTAATTCTTTGTACTATTTTTAGTTTCAATGGTAGAATATATTTCTACTGAATAACATGGAAATGTTTTATTTTTCTTTTTTAAATTACATCAAAACATTTTTTAATGTATATGTAATTTAAAACTGTATTTCAAGTATATTTGCCCTTCTGCTTCTATTTCTTTTTTGCACTGTATTTTTCTTCAACGTCAAGCAAATATTAATTTTGCATCATATAATTGGCTATGATTAGTAAGAAGGGAAATTATTATTTCTTTTTTACAAAGTAATTCCCAGGTATATATCTTGTAAACTTCTTCAGAAAGTGAAAGACCATAATGTAAACTCATTATTACTTTAATTGACTGCACTTGAGTTTAAGGCTATGAAATACAGAATAAGCATATTTTTTCTTCTCTGCTTTTGGAGGGCTTGTTTTGCTTTGGTTTTGGTGTTTTCTTTTGGTTTGTTTTTTTACATGATTTATGAATATTTTAGTACATTAAACCTTTCTTTGATTTTTTTTCCCATTCTAAAATAACTAGGGGAATATTCTCTACCTGGATACTCTTTCAGACATGGCATGCTATAAACTCTGTGTTAGAATATCTTTGCCTTTCTCTTTTAAATTTTCCTCTTTATTCTTTTGATCGTTCTTTTTTTTTTTCATCTTACCTTGTTTACCTTTGGTATTTTTTCTATATTCTTTTATTAACTGGAGTTTATTCCTCACAATGTAAGGTTGAGGTTTTGTTATTATTAATAAAGCATCATCTTTAATTACCTTTGAAGAAATTAGCTAGCTGGAATTTTTAAAGTTTGTTCTGACATAGTGAATCATGTAGTATTCGTAGGATGTTTCAAAAGTGAGTATAAATCAATAGCGAAATCAAAGCATGAAAAACACCTCACAAAGATAGGTAAGAACTAGCATTATGAAAGAAGTTTAAGGACTTTCTATAATCTCAGTCTAGTATCTGGGGAAGTAAAAGCAGAATATTCTGTAATTTGCTACGCCTCTAGCAAAAAGACCCTACATAGCTACAATAATTTAATATCCTCATCTATTTCAACTGAAGCAAAAGCAGGTATTTATCCTTGATGTTAAGCAAATACTGATGTATCCTTTCTTCCAAATAACCTATTTACTTCTTGCAGTAATTAAAAAAGAAAAGAAACTTGAATAATTACTTACCAGGTATTATTTGACAGAATCCAGTTAAAGAGTGAAAAACAAAAGTATGATCCACTGACTTACTTCAACCAAAAGCCTTTAACTAACTGAAAAGGCACATTTTTTTCTGATATAAGCTATTAAAATTAACTAGGTTAATGTACAGCCCAACTATCTGGCAGATACTTTGTCAAATCCAAACTTAATATAGCTGTTACTTCCTGGAATTTATTTAACTCTTCCATCATCATTGAGCTGAAAAAAAAAAAAAAGTGGAAATAAATATCTGGAAAGTAAACTGGAATCCAGTATTGTTTAATGGGGATACAGGTCTGGACTTTCTCAGTGCCTATTGACAGGCTATAATAGTGGTAAATTTTTCCCCATCAAAAAAATATGCAAAATTAAGAGCATGACATTTGCTTGGAATAGTATAATATATTTTACTTAAACAACAATTCCTGAAAAATATGTCTATTTTGTTGACACTGTTGAAGCTCTAAGATGTTGGCACCTTAGGAAATCATGCCAGTTTTTCCACTGAGCTACACACTTTCCTGCTGTTTTTGTAATAGTTCTGATCCTGCCTGACCTTGCCTAGAGAGGTCTGCAGAGTGTATCTATTTTATGCCATTTGGTATTTAATTAGCATTTTCTGAGTTGCCTGGGAGTAATTGCAAATGCCTATACAATGACATTGTTCAGCTAGTAGGTTAAATCCTGTAAGTGCAAGTTTCTGGACCTAGACTATTTGGTATTGCCTTGCACCAATAAGCAGCTATTAGTGCAGTGCTTTGTTGTTGTGATGTTTAAAGCCTCCAAGAAGTTAAACTACTTGTTCAGCACTAATTCAGGGATACCTAGAACAGAGATCTCTACTCACACAGGTGTCTCCATTCACTTTTAAAGAATTCTTATTGATTGACAACTGCAACTTCCTAACTTGTTTACACTTGCTTAATAAAAGAAATATAGTCCCTTGAAACTAATTCTCTCCAGCTGTCTCTGGATATGGATATTATTAGCTGATTTGCACAGGCATCCAGAGTGTTTTTCATGAATATCTGAATTGTTATTGACCATAGGTTTTCCTTCTGCTGAGAGATTTTTGGGTATATCTAGAGGAACTAGAAAACATACCCTAACTTTCAGAAGATAGCCTGCTGACACAGGCTTGTCATTTGGTCCTTCCTTTCAACTCACACATGTGGCTTTGCTACTGACAGAGATGAAAGTGTGTGACTGAGGAGGAGAATAGGAGAAAAAGGGTAGATCTGAGATGTGCTCGTGTCTTGTCCTACTATGGGACTGGGCTGTAACTAGGATGCACCTCTGGATCTTAGAGGACTACTTAGTTAAGAGGAGCACCTGGATCCTAACCTAGACAACCTGTAACAAACTGGGGGATATAATAGCAGAAGAGGTTGCTGAAGTCCAATATTGTGTGAATTGCCTGTTCTGCTTAGAGATCTGTGGTGTGGCAGAAGGACGAGAGCGGGAGGTGTAACTAATGCAGTGTTGCAGAAACTTTATAGTTTCATGGCATTCATTGGGACTGCAGTCTCTGTAACAGTACACCTTGTAACAGTGCCCACAAAGAGCCAGACGATTTTAAATTCTGACTAATTTAAAGACACCAGTATGATTAGAGCATAAAGAAATAAGTACTTTAAAAATAAAGGGAAAAAAGTGTGATAGACTAGGGAAAATAGGTAGCTATAGATGAGAATTTGTTTTGTGCTTGATCTGTTCAAAACAAGTTGCCCCCTCAGGTAAATTGAATAAATACATATTATCCTGTCTGGTCACTCCCCATATATTATGAACTACATGCTTGCAATATCCTGAACACAAATGTACTTAAGTTTTTGAGAGGTAATATTCCTTGTGAGTATTACAATAATAAAACAATAAAAAAATATGAAAAAATAACTTTTTTTGTCATTGCATTCTCTTACTTTTTTTTCTTCTTTTACTTATTTTGCTGAAGCTTGATCATACACTTACAAAACCTTAACTTCAGTAAACAGATTCTGAGTCAAGAAATATATAATTTATCAAGAATAGCTCTTTCCAGTGAATATTTTTTTAACTTTCACCTCATTCAGGCAGTCCACCTCTCAGTCTGTTGTATTTATGTCTATATTTTAGTGGGTTTGTTTAGTATTCTTACAAGAAATGTGTCATTTGCTTGCTTACTATAGTCACAGTAATACCCAGGGAAGTTTCTGTGGTGTCTTACCTAATTTTATATCAGGCTTGAATCTTACCACTCTGCTAGTAAAGAAATATTTCTTTTAAAAGAGATTATGTCAATCTGATGCTGAAGAAATTTATGAAGAGGCAACTAATCTAAATTTGGAAACTGATCATATAGTAACTATGAGAATATTTTCTTCTGACAACTTTTACAGACTAAATGCCTTCTCATAGATTTAGCTCACTAACAAGTAGATAAGCTTGATTTTAATAAAATTAATAAGTTTAATTAAATGTCAGAATACAGATGTGTAGTTTCAATCTTTGTTTCACAAATCACATTTCCACATACTTATTTACTACTAACACTGGCTCTTAAATCGTACTACAGTTCACTGTATTCATCTGTTCTACCATTTATTACTTAGCCCAAAGCTTTCTTTTCAGTGAAGTGAGGGCAGTCCTATCAGGAATGAGTTATATTAAAATTCCAGGTGGAGAGGAAAATACTGGTGCTGTAATATATATAATACATTGATCTAATCACAAACTTCATGTCAATGCACCACCTTCACATTTTTACATTTTCTAGTGAGATGTTCAGTCTCTTGACTGGGCAAGAAACTTGCTTCTTCCCATTTCTAGTTCCTTCTTCTTATAGCAGGGACATAATAATACTTTATTTCTGTGAACCTTTCTCAGTTTATATTGTATTCTCTTCAGTGCAGACCTGACCACCTTTTGTACAGTGTTTTCATAGACTGGACCAACTGTCTTCCTTTTTCTGTATTTGAAACATTGTAGGTTGGATAAACATGAGTGAAATCATCAAGCTTAATTGCCACACATCGAAAGTACTTGCGGTGTGACATAAGGCAGCTGTAGTGAGGCACCAGCTACCTCACGCAGGGCCTCTGAAACCCTTGTCAGCAATTTTCAGCATATCCTGTTCTTTCATTTGAATCACCTTCTCTGAGCTAAACTTTATTTGTAGTTATTTCATATTATCATATGTATCAAATGTATCATATTAGGCATATACATTATAATCTAATGATCTTTAGGAAAAAAAAGCTGTAGTAGATTAATGAAGCATTTAGTTGTTTAAAAAGAGTTATATAGATATTTACTGTAACTTTCAAATATGGAAAATTGAACTCACATCTTCAAAGAAATCCAGTTATCTGAATATCTCTAGAAATCTACCTCCTTTTATCTTTATGGAAACATATAAAATGATTAGCACATTTGGAGAGCTATTTAAGAGTTTGCATTTCCCTGAGCTCCAACACCCTAAAGATAAAGGACAGCTAATACCAGCTAGACACAGTCTAGAGTAAATCTTACCATGCATTTACATTCCCCCAAAATATGAATAAATTCAGGCCTAATTCTGGTTGTGATATATTCTTTTCTCTAATTAATCCTTTAAAATGGTCACTCGCTGCCTAAAAAGCAAGGTACACATCTTACAATGTTTTCTGTGTAAACTTCATGTTCTTCTTAGTGTCATATGGAGGAAGGAACTTCTCAAACATATTCCACTATTAGAAATATACTTATTCAAGGAGGCATCATTCCTCTCACTCCCATTCAACTTCCTCTGTTTTTGATCTTATCTTTAGATATCCCCTTTACTTACATGACCTAGGACACTTTTTTCTCTTTTTCTTTTTCTTTCTTTTTTTTTTTTCTTCTCCAAAATTATGCATTCATTGTCCCTAGGAGATTATCCATTTAAGAATCCTGACATGTAAATGCTATAGCAGTACATAACTGGTAAGACTGCAAGGATCTGTTTAGCTGCATCATTCTGCATAGTAAAGTGCAGAAATTGTTTCAAAAGTTAGTACCCCCTCAAGCATGGATATCCTTGGGGATGGGGTGAAAGAAGAGATAAATGTCTAGAGAAGGTCACTCACTGATATTACTTCATGCAGCATGAATGCTTCTGGATCACTTGACATGCACTTGACATTTTCCTAATTATATAGGGTAAAAGTTTATAAAAAAGGTGAAAAGGAGGCCAGGGAATGATCTGCCTGTGTTTAAAAGTTGTTAATTATTGAATTATACGGCAAAAATAGAAAGTATGAAAATTATTTTGTCTACACAAAATTAAAAGACTCATTCAAGAATATTTTATATTTATTTTGTTCTATCACAACCCATTTGGTATTTAAACAGAACTAATTTCCAGTGATTTTTTTTTTTACTAAGTCATTTGATACCAGCAGTTACTTTCACTACTTACTACATTTCACTCATGTACCCAGCACAAGAAAAGAGCATGTTGACGTCCAAGAGATTTTTGTTGTTGTTGTTGTTGGGTTAGATTTTTTTGGCAACAGGCTTTTTCTTATACCAGTTATGTAGCTGTTGCTTTTTGACTTAGTTCTAAAGATCTTAAATGACATTAATTCACAATGCTTCACAGTAAGCAAAATCAAGGCATTCTTTCAAATCTCATTTCAGACTATACCCTGAACACAGTTGGTTTGGTTTGGGGGTCTTTTGGTTGGTTTTGTTTGGTCTGTTTTGGTTTGGTTTGGGTTGGGTTTTGTTTTTTTTTTTTTGGTTTGGTTTTTAATAAAGTCAATAAACACTAAAGAATTTTATTCTCACCTAGCATCCTTGAGTGCCTTGTTGAAAACAAGGGGTGTTACGCAAAGCGTAAAGATTAGAGGTCTAGCCTACTTCAAGCAGAGTATTGCCCAACTAGTATGAAGTTTAACGTAGGTTCCCAGATACTGCAGAGAGAAGGGATACAGATAGGAATAGAGGGATAGATCCTGGCATCTCTAAAGGAAAAGAACGATTGAGATGACACATCAGAGATCTCACTCATACTTGCTTCAGTGAACTTGATTTGTTATGAGAATGTACTTTTAAAGAGTATATTTTAATGGAAATATTGATGCTAAAATACTATTTTCATCTATGATCAATAAATAGATGAGTGCTAGTTGTTTGATTTTTTTAAATTTTATTTTTGCATGTGTGTTATATTTGGAACAGGTCTTTAACTGTTCCAAAATTCTGCTGTGTTTCCCACCCCCAACCTTTTTTAGTATTACATTTTCAGAAATTTAAAAAAAAAAAAAAGTCAATCTATATGTTCTGGCAAATAAAATATTGAACTTCTCAAAACACTATAAACATAGTTTCTGGCATTTATATGATATGGTAGCAATGAACAAGAGACAATGATCACTGATTGTGATCAAATCAGCAATCATATTTTTGTCTACTTGGTCCTCAGACATTATTTCCCTTCCTGCTAGACTTAAAAACTCAGTATTACTTATAATCGAGCTTTTACATATACAAAGTGGAAGAGTAATATCTTGGATATCAGGTATCACCACAAATGTAAGAAAATGCACCAGAGTAAAGATGCAACAGTAAAGACAAAACTCTGAAATGCTTGCAGATATCCTAACCTTTGCTGTTGTTCCCTAGTCCTGAGCAATGTTTCATCCAGACACTGTTATTTATACATGTATCTGCCCAGACAAGAAAAATTAGAACAGCCTTCCTTCCAAAAGGCATATTCATCAGAATAAAATCATAAACAACCAATCCTACATTAATCAGGTGATGACTGCAGATGAGTCGTGGTTCATATTTTTCACACTTTTATGAAAAACATTTGATTCGCTACAGCTTTGCCTTTTGCCCTGTGAAAGAACAGAAAAAAAAAAAAATCTGTTTCTAATACTAAAGTTCTACTTTAGGGATGAAGATTAGTAGCTTATCCTTTCCCAAAGACAAATTCAATTCCAAACTTACTTCTGGTTCTCATCCCATGTCTAAAAAAACTCATAGGTAAATATACTGAGATTTTTGCCAGCAGTATGTGTTAACTAATAATAAAGCAAGTTGTCTGCTTAGACTAAGGAGAGATTAAAAAAAAACAAAGAGAGGAAGAGAGAAAAAAAGAATTAATGACAGTAGAGTCAGGTTATATTTCAGTGCTTACATAATTTTAATCTTCAGTAAATTTTGGCACCTTTTTTTTTTTTTTTAATAGTCCTTTTCACAAAAGTGAGTGAAGAACTATGTGAGAACAAAGTTGATTCAGGAAAAAGTTAGTATAATATGTCTGTGAATATATTTAGGATGGAAAATAAAGGAATATAACAACTGTCAAAATAGATTTAAAAGTATAATCTTAAAATTATATTTGAGAAATTTATGAATAAATTATGATTGTCTATGCTTCTAAGGGACTGGACTGGATGATTCAAGAGGTGTAATGTTTGAAGAACTTAACATCACAAGTTACAAGAGGTACTTCCACTATCAAAATTCTTTGATATAAAAGTAGTGTATTAATGCTTCAGTTCAACAAGACACTACAGAATGAATTAAAGTATATGCAAATAGTGCTAGTGGGATGATTTTTTATTTTTTTCCCTGATTTCTACAGGGGGAAAAGGGCAGCTAAGTCTTTAATAGGTAATAAGCTATAGATACAGTATTTGGTACTCAGAAACTGTATGATACATTAACTAGGGATTCTGCCTCTAGAAGAGTTACTTCATCACTACTATCACTAGAAGAGAAGTTACACAAAGAAAAACAATAAAAAGTAAATAAAAGGTGGAGATCCTTAACTTTTGGTACTTTTGTTACCTATCCCATTTTGGATTAACATGATATAAAAAGTTCTAAACAAAGAAGAAAACTCTGCACTAACTTCAGAAATACAGCAAAATATGAGCAAAATATCAGCGATAATATACCATATTAAAATATGTGCTCATAGCTTTGAATTTGCTTGTAATGGCTTAAAACACAGTAAGCAATCAGCATTTGATTTTCAGGACCTGCATTCCTTTTACAATAAAAACAGTGATTAAATTGAAATTATTTTGTGTGGTGAGGCTGAAATGAATTGTCTGCATGAATCAATAACAGCTTTTTTCATCAAACGCAAGTTTAAAAGATCAAGGTAAGCCTCATTTGTCTTGCTTAGAGCTGCGCACTGCTTGCTGTTGTATCTTTAATAAAAGATTCTAAAGCGTTTATCTCTGGACTGCATAGTTTGGTCCTGGAAAATTATTACATATGAAAAAAAAATTAAAAAATCTAATTAGTAGAATTTAGTGAGATGCCATGATTTTTATAACTGTTAATGGAACCCTGAAAGACTCTAGGCACCAGTCCCCCTTCCAACTATGTGGCTACCCAAGGGGCATGCTCTGGCACTGTACTCTAGAAGGGCTGACAACGGGCTGCCTTATCAAGAGGTAGGGACGTATCAAAAAAAAATATCAGTTAAGATGAAATCTATTGACTTAGATACATTTCTTCTTGCTTTAGCTTTTGAACTACAAAATCTCAAAGCCAAATGCAATGTTTTGGGCTTTTTTTTTTTAAATCTGTGAACTTGAATCCCTGAGCAGGCTCTCAGTTCTCCTGTCATTGATGGGT
The DNA here is from genome assembly GCF_947461875.1 of Haliaeetus albicilla. Taxonomy (NCBI): domain Eukaryota; kingdom Metazoa; phylum Chordata; class Aves; order Accipitriformes; family Accipitridae; genus Haliaeetus; species Haliaeetus albicilla. The sequence continues at coordinate 6,898,139 of NC_091507.1, forward strand.
AAGTTCTGGAGTACAGCTGGTCAAAAAGTCATCTGATGGATTATTTTCTGTTACTGAATTGTCAAATATATCTACTTACCATTCCACAAAGCCTGTCCTACTGCAAATTTTAATTCCCAAATCAGGTTTTCCAAATTACAATATTAGGCACTGGATTCTAAGTGGGCATGGTCATTAAAGGAATAAGGGAGAAACAAGTAATCTATTTTGAATAAGAAACAGTGGATATGTACAAAGTTTCATTTTTCAGTCACTTTTGTGGAGAATTTGAATAAAATTTTGTTTTTCTGCTGCTGTTGACAGTTGGCCTGCATCACTTCTTTTTTTAAGAATTCTTCTAGTAAAAGTTAATTAGACCGCAGAAGGTAGGGCCAGATCTATTTAGGTTCCATTTCAATGTACCAAAGCTATAGGATGTATTGATATATAAAATAAATTTTACTAGTTATTAAAACTTTTTTTTGAAGAAAATTTGTCTGCTCTGCTGAGTTTAAAATATGACATAATGACCAAACATAATGGACAGGGACAGAAAAAGTAACTCTGGAAAATATTTTAGTTGTCCAAAGAAGGACATTGGATAATTTTGTACATATTTTGTTAATACCCATAGAAGTAGGACTACTGATAAAGCACCTCCATGATCTTATAATATTGTGTATATAAACATTTTTAAAATGTCATGCCCTATTTTACATTTTCCAACAAAATAGAATGTTCCCCCTTTTTCCACGGAATTGATAAATCCCATTACATTTTGCCAAGTGCCTGTAATAGGGTTTTTTGATCAAACTCTTAAGAGTAAAAGGTTTGTTTTATGCTTTCCAGCTCAGATAGAAAATTAACTGTAGCTGAACTGTGTCCTGACTAAACTTGGCACATGTGAAGCCATTTTGCATTATGTCTGAAGCATGTTCATCCTGTTCTGTGGCTACCAAGGACTGCCTCACTTATTTCTGCCTGCACACCAGTGTGCAAGTACATGATATACTAATCTTTTTTAATCTTGTCCTTCCCCCATTTTTGACTCATAACTCATAAAAGCTATCAATTGCCAATACTATCTTTGTGATGTCAAATCCTGACTGTTTCTTCCCATTCTTCTGTCATGTACCACTCTGCATAAATACTTTTTTGTTGGTATTAATACATCAGTTTACCTTAATACAAGACCGTACTGTACCTGCAGCGTCTTTTATTGATTCAGAAAATAATGTGACAGAAGAAGGCAAAAGACAAAGCCTGTTATGAAAGCTAGACATGTAGCTAGAACAGATTATCATGTTTGTGACAGATTTTGCGGGCTCCTACTTTTCTTTGTGTTAGCTAATACTGAATTTTAGAGATAAAACATAAAGTAGTAATAAGAACACCTTCAATACAATCTGTCACTAAATTCAGTGGAAAAAAGTCCCTATCACATCAGCAGGATGAGGCCCACTGGTGTACCTTTTGAATTTTCTGGGCACAACTTTGGCCAGTCCAACTTCACATGATATTTACTATTTCTCACCTCTGTCCATTTTTACTCAGAAACCTTACTTTTCATCTTCCTCTGTCTTTTCTATTAAATGGATAAGTGTGATTGTTATCTCCGTATCCTCCTGGGCTTTTGTCCTCTACACTGTGTAGCATGACTGAAGTCTCCCATCAGTCACGGTTGCATAAAGCCTATACCTTCACCCCTACTCTATTTGTATACAATTTCTATTACACTCTGAGTGCAGTTATTCAGTTAAGAACTTAATCCAAAATATGTCATATCCTAATCTTTTATTCCAAAATATTTTATGCGTTGTTATGTACCATGAGATGTACTGAAGTCTAAGTCAATTATATATACTGATTTGCTATTGTCAGGTCTCATTGTCATTTCCCTGTGAAAATTAATCAAATTAGTGATGCATGACCATCTTCTTATTAATCATATCTGACAGGCTAGCAAACCCTGCCCATGCTGCACCTGGACAAATGGTCTTTGTCTTTTTAAAACATGATGAAAAAATAAAATTCAGAACTCTCTTCTTATCATCACCCTAGAATCTTTTTGTTCACCTGACAGTACTATGGATGTGTAAAGCTACCATATCTCAGAAGCAATACCTCAGCCATCAGAATATGTTTTTCAGCAATGGAGTAACTAATATCTGTGTCACCTGTTAAGGTACCCAAGTGCTTTAAGTGAAAATGACTTTTTTGCTTTATTTTATCAGTTTTCCATCAAAAGTGGTACAATTATTCCTAATGATTTTTTCAGTTTTCATCTATGGTGAGTTACTGGTTTCATTAATTCTTCCTCCCTCTGGGAAAAAATGTACCTGTTTTCTTGAGATCACCTAATAAGAATCATGACAGAGAAGTTATTTTAAGACACCTTGGTTTCTCACAGTGTAATATTCACCATACAGAAGTCCTGAAAAAGTTCTTTTTTTTCCAGTAAGGACTCAAATGAAAATTAAGTGATATGTAGTCTGTGTGTTGTGTAACCATGTAGCCCTGTAATACAGTATTGTCACTGCTAGTGACAGGCCATAGGTGTTGTACTGAATTTGCAAGGCCTCAGGACTGAGTCTTGTCAGGTTTGCTCTGTCTGAACTTTTCTTGATCTGCCTGAAGCTTTGTTTTACTTGGTGTAGGTGTGACACTAATTTCTCTACTTGACCAGGTATCTTTGGCTTATTTGTTTTATTTTTGTTTGTCTTCATGTGGTACAACCACAGTTTTACAGCAGTAATACACATTTATTCTATGAGTGACAATTACAACTCTCAACACAGTGATGTAGTATGCAGAAATACTGCCCTGGTACGTACAATAGGAAAGGCCTTGAGAAGCTGAGACACAGAGTGCAGGGAGTACAGGCATAGAGTGATAAAACATGGGGCATAGGTCTGCCACTGGAAAGCCCACAGGTAAAAGTAATTCATAAAGGTGCATCTAAAGAAATGTAGGTGAAGGTGGAAAAAACTGTTTATAGGGGTAACAAAGAAAAGGAAGAAATAGTATCTAACATATGCAAAAGACAGATGTAACGTGGAGCTGCAGTCTAATGAAGAAAAAGCAAAGATGTAAAAGTCTGTTAGCAAACATTTAAAAGTGACACCAAGTTGATTCTGAAGTGCAGAAGAAATCATGTACATCAACATGATATATCTTCTGATGAAGAACTCCAGAAGCACAGTGTTTCCCTCTCCAGCAGCTGAAACTACTGGCTTTAAGACCTGGAACAGCAATCGAAGGGTGAGCATAACCTCAAGAAAAGGAATAGTAAGTATAAATATGTAAGTTACAATTTTAATTGTATGATTACTATTATTGAGACCTCTGTAGGGAAATATTCTAAGTATTATTATCCACCCTTTTTCTGTAATAATTAGATCTAGACTGATAATGATTTTTCAATTAGGCTTTTAAGCTTTAAATAATAATAACCATGAATTCTTGGCTTTATATATAAAATGTGTTTCTTGTTTGAGCACAAACAAGATTCTGAGAACAGTTGGCTTTTTATGGAGGTAATCTTTATGAACAAATTGGTTTCTCTAGTGAAAACTACATTTCACTAAAACCAAACCACATTTAAATTTTTAAGTACCCTGCATATATCTTCCTGTCTTGTGTTTCAAATAGAAATCTGATTTTCTCAATAATTGCTTGGGGGAAAATAAAGGAAAAATGTTATTACCGTTATTATTTCCCAAACAGCCACTTCCCACTTGTGTTTTGGAGAAATCAATGATGCTGACAACAATCTGGTTTAACATATCCCAAGGTATCAGTGCATTTTAAACATGATATCTCCTTACATATTTTAAAGATGCTCGTTAACATTGCTATTAATTAATAATAGCAGTTGTTAATAATAAAAAGAAAATATTTCCTTCAATGCTTCTTATATGCATCTCAAAAAAAGATGTTTTAGATAAAGGTACTTTGGAACATGCTAAAAAATAATTTGTTCTATTAAAATTTCAATTAAAATGGCACTACTCTTTTGGTAGTAGATTTACCAGCCCTAGTTGGACTCAAACCTTTTTTGTGAACTAAAATGTTTTGCTGTGGGACCTATGTCCCATCTGCATGGCAGCTCAGGCAACTGGCCTGAAAGACAGAGTGAGTGGAAGAACCCAGCTATCTGTTCAGGCTGCAGGTAATAGTAGCAATTTGAATGACATTTGCTAATAGCACAAAGCCAGTTTATATTCTTCTTCTAAAGCCATTAGCCCTAAAAGCCTGATAGATCCTCTAGCTGTTAATCAACCCAGAATAAAGTACATCAACTTTCCAGGGAAGACAGCAAGTCTGCAGACAGGGTCTCTGGAAGAATGTTATCTAATGAAGCTGCTGCATTAGTACGTACAGCAACCAGAGAGGTTCATGTAACATTCTTTCTTTTTGGCTATCTCTGAGGGTTTAAAAAAGACAAAACTGATGACCTGTTGAGCTTGTGTTTGCATGCCGCCACTGAACAGAAAAAGAGGTTGAATAATTACAAACAGACTAAGTATTTCAGAAAACGGAAGACTAAGAGAAGTTCTAGTAAATGTCCCTCATGGAAGGTGAGCAAAAATTAAGAGGAAAACCTTACTTTTTTATGGCCTTATTTTTCACTGAGAGACAGAAATCTCTTGTAATACTAGCTGAGGAATTATTGAAAAGTATCATAAAAAAGTCTTTGTATTTTCTAGTATGCAAAGCAAATATCCTAAGAACACAGTAATAGTTTGTGTGTGTTTGCATTTGGGGGGTACAATTGCAGTTTTCTAAGGAGGAAATAGGTTGTTCTTTTGTCAGAGAAGCCTGCAGAACCAGAATTTAGACTGATTGTTCCATATTAAATTCTGCCTATATAACAATAGATACAAATTTAAAATTGGAATTTCTAACATCCAGTACAAAAAAAAAAAGGTTTAAAATAAAAATAATCTCTTTCCCCAGTCTTCAACTTTGAACTGTACATGACTTTTAAGCATATTATGATTTTAATCTAGTCTTAATACTATAATTATTTACCATTTTTATTCTACATCTGTTTTCACTGTGCGTAGGATCAGTGCTATTAGAGATTTATTGGTGCAGCTGGCCAAAAACTCTGCCTCCATGAACATACTTTATAAGGAAAAGCAAAGAAACAAAAGGGAAGAAAGACAAGACTAACAAAGTTAAGAATTTGTGAGATTGTAGTTATTAATGAAGAGTATGTAAATTAATTCCTTTTAAAAACAGTGAAAATCGAACACTATAATTTGTGTTTCCTTTATTATTCCAAGTATAAATTTATCCATCACTTCATCTACAAATCTCTTCTCACCTTTTTCCAGTCAGTAACATATCCTCTAGCTCTGCCTCCTTAACCTGTGCTCCTCTTTGGGACCCTTGTCTTTCATGCAAAAAAGCAGCACAGTCAGTGCCTCATGTTCACATCAGTTATTCGAAATCTTAGAACTTATTCTACTCTTCCGCCAGTCTAGCATACGACCTGTTGTTTTGGTTAATTATTTCCTAATAAGGTTCAGCTGGTTTTATATTAATTCTGAGTGAAAGACTGCTATTATACTGATTAGACTCAAATTTAGGATGTCTAAGCTGCCTTCCCCAATATAATAATGCAAGATAGTAAAATGTAGCTGTTGTCATCATCTGTTATTGCTAACTTTTTTAATTGCCCTCAGCTCTTTGGGTAGATCTGGTAGGACCAGTGCTGTTACAGGTTTTGAAATCACATAAGTAAATCTTCTTACAGTAGTTCTAATTCTGGATATGTCTGTTACTCAGATTGCCACAACTGAACTGTTTCCTGAACCAGAAAGCAAAGTGCCAGCTCCATACTAAGAATTCTGAACGCATATGGCTGAGCCCAAAATAAAAAGTCCCACTAAGAGGCTTAGCATATCAGTTGAAGCAAAATGCCACTCTTTGTGTGGTGGAGCTACCGCATGTCTGCCTTGCTCAGTGATGTCCATCTGAGAAAGATCATGTGAACAAACCTTTAACAGAGAATTCAAATGAAAATTTTGGGCTTAAGTTAAGATCTCTGGACCATTCTCTCTTTCAGACCATGACTTTAATTACTTGTGAGGCCTGCGTAGGAAGCACTTTAAAAATTAATGCGTTTTGACAATATTATGAATGGTTGCAGAAATTAGGCTGTTGGCATTTCGCCAAATGAATATTACAGGAAGCCTGAAGGCAAAGATGCATACCAGAATTAGCGGAGGAAGGGAACTGTCAAGACAGACATAAATGCCTTATGGATTGTTCCTAGATAGTTTCTTGATTGTTATGAATATTGAGACTATAGAATAACTGTCTTTCAGGTCAGTAATCTGTAAGGTTATTATTTTCAGTTTTAAAGCATATTTTCATAGCCACTATTTCTATTAATTTTCTCTCATACTATTAGACATTAAAGTCATGCTGCTCCTCCAGCCCACAAAGTGATATTGCCATACCTTCTCGAGAAAGAAAACACCAGCTCTATTCCAAATGTGCCAGAGATTCCAGCTACTTTACAGCCAGAAAAGAAAATGATGCAGTGCATAGGTTCTGCCCAAATGCAAAATATAAAATTTTTTTTTTTTTTTTTTAGAAGGACAGCTGACAAAATTCTTTTTATACTACCTACCTCATTCTATCTGGACTTTATTTCTGATCCTACAAAAACTCCAACATTTTTAAATAAGATTATTCTCCTGTCAATATTCACATTGTTTCTGAAAAATCTGAAGACAAAGACATCTCATTGCTTTTCCAATTTTATTAATCTCTATAGCCTGCAAAGTTATGCTGATGCTTTCTACAAGATAAATATTTCTCTGGAGCAATTAATTAGAAAGAAGGTAGCAAGTTAGGTGAGTCAGGGTTTGTTTGTATGCCATCAAGGGCAACCAATTTGCTGCACAGGAAAGATTATGTGACATTCCTCAGAAGATAGGCACTGTCTTTTTTTCCCACCCACACACATAAAAAGAACTCCAGGACTCTGTGACCAGCCAAGAGTTAGAAATGGAGACACTGCTGTTTTCTGTTCAACAGACAGCAAAGCTCAGCAATAGAAACGGTGTTGAGAATAGAATTAAACACATTTAGAGATTCATATTGTGTGGGTTCTTTTCCTTGGATTACATTGTGCTGTACTAGAATAAAACCCTTGACGGAAGCAAGGAAATATCTGATTTTTCAATAGGGGGCATGGTACTGGAGGTGAACAACAGAGTAGATAAAAAAAACAAACCTCAATTTAAAATATTATTTAAAATCCACTTGTCTGATAAAAAGAATTGCCGTAATTCTGCCTTGTTACATTATCATATTTATTATTTTAAGTACTTTTAATCTATACAATTTAGTCTCTGAACTCCTTAGAGGAAAGCCATATCTCACTTTAAGTTCAGGAACTATCTTGTATTCTGAGATAGTATATGCACAACTAAAACTAATATGTAAGGACAGCAATAGTAAATAAAACACATTCAAGATGAGATTTCATTTCTCCAGACACAAAGTGGGATTTTGTATTCCTTCATCCATTAATTTAAATTCTGCTCATGTGGAGTACAATAATTTGTTTCTTCTTTTGAGACGTGGGAATGTAATTTACCATTATAGTTGAACTTCAATACTACATTCTGGTTAAGAGATGAGCATTGATATGTAGGGTGATGCCTCTGAATCTGCAGACTCAGAAAGTTCAGAATGTGTTTATCAAAGCTATGTTTGCAGTCTGAAGGCATAGAAACTATTTTCTTAAAGGAAATCAGAGACAATGCAATCTATATGAATATCCTAATCTTGTCTTTCCTGGAACACACAGGATCACTGTCATTGCCCGTGGCTGATGAAACATAGAGTTTAGATAGAGAAGAGGATTTTGTTCTTCACCCACATAATCTTTGAGTATACGTAGGTCAATACTTTTTTTTCTGGAAGGGAAGTGTATATCTGGTAGCTGTAGAAACTACCCTGTAAAGGCAGAGTCTTCTTTCTTTGATTACCAAGCTGGTGGGTTGGTACAAAATTTCCTTTGTATGCTGAATAACAGCAGACTATTGGGCTAGGCTTTGAGAAACACATATACAGTATTTGGCAGACTGGGCTACAGACAGTATTGAAAACAGTAATTCATTATAGCCATCATGGGCAAGACAGTAACTATAGTGACATCGTATATAAGTGGCATAGTATCACATATGGTGTTCCATCTCTGTTTCTGTTTCTCAATAGATTATTCTCAATATGTAGGAGGAATTTCAAAGTAAAGGGCTAATCCTGGAAGGTTCAGAGCATCCTCAAAGAAAAATGAAAGTACCAGTCATCTCTAGAGGAAACACACAGCATTACCCTGGATTGTGTCTTCAGCCTATGGTACTCTAAACTTTCTGAGGGAGGATTAATTCTCTGAAACCATTGGCATATAAACTATTGCTGTAAACCAAGCTAAGGCAAGCCTCATTTCCAATTCTTCCATATGTATTTGGAACTTCGTCTTTTAAAATTGAAATTAATTAAAACTGGCAAAACGATCAGTGACTAAGTAGCTGCAAAATCTCATTATTAAAAATGACCCATTTTGAATTTAATGAGTGTAAAAATGTTTTGAGAAATCTTAACTATAATTTTGCTTTTACACTTGAATATTCGGAACTCCAGGGTTCAGGCTCAGGCAGTTTTCTTTCATATGCAGTCTAGTGCTACTGTAAAGCTACCGTAAGTATCAATGGCAACAGAGCTCTACTCAACACACATGCACCTTCTCCCTGTAAACACCTAATTCACTCTTTGAGCAGTGTTCCTCTTCTGCATTTTATCTGCAACAGTATCTCTTATTTATTCAGGATCTATTATTTACTTCTACACAAACAAAAATGACTGTTACAACCATCTTGCTAGGGAATACTGAAAGAAGAAGCTCCAGGTCCTCAAATGGAAGATATCAAAATAGTGGGAGGCCAACGACCCTCTTCATTCTGGTATGCAACCTCTACTCCCTTTACTGGGGTCTGTAAAAGGGGAAGAGCAAGCAAGGAAAAGAATAGAAACAAAGTCAAACCTGAAAAATGTTCTAATTGTAATTTAATTTGAAAACTTGAAAAAGATTTTTTGTCTGTTTAGGTATAAGCACAAGAAAGAAGAAAGGTCTGTGGAAACAAACAACTTTTGGATTAGATCCGATGGGAACAGAGACTGCAAGAGATATAAACTCTGCCCAGGAATAGTAAAAGAATTGTACTGAGGAAGTGAGAAGTAGCTATACTGCAAACTGCAATAAAGTGAGGAGCTTCTATGCTACTGTAGACCCTGGAAGCTGTAGAAACATGGAGCTGTGTATGACCAATTTTATCCTGCTTCTTTCATATCCGTATATAAGACTACAGTATACTGTGCATCTTAATGTTACCTGATGTGTCTATTGGGGATATTATCTATCGTTGTTTCCTTATTATAATAGTGCAGACCCAAATGTAAGGGAGAGGTTTAAAATGGTGTTTATATAACCCCCCACACTTTTCTCTAGCTTAAGAATTTAGAAGGTGAGATTTCTAAACCCTTAAATAATATTCTGCTATACATACATTATGGCTGGATATCTGAACTGTATGTGTCCCAAAAATACTCTTACAGCCAGCATGAGGAAAAAAAAGTCTTCCATGGACCACTGAGGTGTTAAGGAACTCATTATTTTACTAAAATTTCTGTTACCTTCCCTCATTAACCAAAGGCTCATCTTTTAACATCATCTCTACATAATGCTGTGTTGGATTTACATTTCTTTTTTCTTTTCTAATTTTTTATCTGTCTTGTGGTATCAATGAACTATGAAGACACATGATTACTAAATTTCCCTGGGGAAATCCAAGCATTTGAATGTGTTTACCTGCAAACTTCAACATGGGAATAAGATCCACTTCTTTAATAAGTAAGATAATTAACCATTTCAATCTCTTAAATAAGGAGACAGTTACATCATCTTCCTTGCTTGTCAGTAACCTTCTAAAACCTTGCCTAGTTCATTCCCAAACAACTACGTTCATTACAAGAAGTGTTGTCCATCTCAAGACCTTTCCAAAGAAGGAAGTCATTTCAAAACACACCACTATTCAGATCTGGCATAAAAATACATATATCTTGTAAATGGCTAATAATGATTGTTGTACTTTTCAATTACTCATAACTATTCTTAATGCCTTGAAGGAAATTATCAAATGGAGCAAGCTGCTGGTTTTATCAGCAGGAGGCAGTGTAATATGTGCTAGCAGTAGATTTGCAATAGATTAGGAAAACTGAAGGGTTATGAATATGTTTTCACATCCACCAAAATTCAGCCATAGCAGAAACATATGCATTATTTTCTTCATCACATTTTAAGACTCTTATAAGCTACAATAATTCATTCAGAGACCAGAGCTATTATCCCTAGGGAATGCATGTGTTTCATGCTACATGCTTTTGACATTTTTTAGTTTTGGCACATAGTATCTGCTAATCATCTAGCTTCCTTTGAGAAAGAGAAAGAAGATTTTCCAGGAGCTTCATTCCATCCTAAGACATATGTCACAAAGTCAAAGAAAGGGACATAACTGCTAGACAATTAATAATCTTCAGCTAGATAATCTCATTAAGCAGCCTAGAGAAGCACACTTCCAACTTCATTCAGAAAATAAGAAATGACTACAAAAAAAGTCAAATTATAACATGTATTGATTTTGTATTAGCCTAACTACATCAGTTAGTTTAAAGGTATCAGACTTTATGGAGATATCAAAGTAAATGGAGAATATTTAGCAATTTGGCTGAAGTTATATGGTGAAGAAAATGTACAGGGATATAGTTTTGTAGTTCTTTGCTTTAATCCTTACTCCCTAACAGCTGTTGCTTTAATTGTGGACTAATTTTTTTTTTTTTTTTTAAACTCACTTTCACCCTTATGCTGCTAATTCTGTTTTTCCTGAAGACTATTTCTGCTCTTACTAAAGTTAATTAGAGGAACTATTTACACTGGTAACAGATGAGTTAGGCCAGTTGAAAATATGCAAACATGGAATGAATCATGTTTAAGTAAGATAGTTCATAGTTTCCAGCTTCTTTTGCCACAATTACCTTGGTTATTGTTACTCATCCTATCCTTTTCTAATTATGAGATTTGAACTACAACATCAAAGGGTTCTTAGTAAGCATATTCTTATCTGATGCTAGATTCATACAAAAAGAGTTGAGAACTCTATTGTTTGGCTTTAGACAGGTTAAAGCATAGAATACCTTATGAATGCTTAAAAAAACCATGAGGTTAGGAAACAACCTGAAACAGCATGTTATTATTTTGTTCAGATAGTTACATGCTCTTGTCTGAGAGTAATCATAGGGATATGGGAGTAGGAAGGAACTGTTATTTGTCAAAAAAGGTACGGGAAATTACGGTCCCTCAAGGCTATTTGTGAAGTTGCTGATGTGAAAAAAAGATGTTCAGACTGGAAAATTAGCAAGAAAGAGCCTACTTAGCAAAATATCCTCCCAATATTTATCTAGAATATATTTTAACTAAATTAGCACATAGCAACTTTCTTATTAATTATAAATTAAATTCTTATTTGGCTACTTAATTTAATATCCAGCTACAATATTCTTGGTAAATCCCTACTGGGGGTGGGGTGGGGGAGAGATAAAAGGAAACTCTCTAAAACTTGGGAACAAATGTTTTAAAAGAACATGGATTTTATAATTCATTAAATTAGGCTCTCCTTCAGAGATACATACCCTGAATATATTTCTGCACCAAAGACAAGGACTTCTGTTGTGACTGAGAAGAGTAGCTACTGCTGTTTTAAGTAGCATCTGGAAATGTCTAGAACTGTTTATTTAGGTCATTCTAACTTGTTAAGAAAATGCTATTTCTGTATTCTTATTTTCATGAACAGCATGCTGAAACACATCTTGCCTTCTCTACTTCAATATCAACTAAAGGAAACAGCTGGAAGAGCTGTTTTGCAGTTTTTAGTTTAAGTACCATGCACTGAAACTTAGAGTTATTAAGCAACTTGTATTTGCTAAATTGAGACATCCCTGTATACTCACATCATTCATCAACTCAGTCTACCCTCTACCAGAACAACTATATGACAAATTACTAACTTCTCCTCTCTTTGGAAATGTTTTCAAGCTAATAAAACCCCCCATTCTATTGAATTCTCTGAAGAAACTTTAAGACCATAGATATACGACATTTTTCTGAATTCTTTTATCTCATATGGTTACCTGTGTTAATGCAATTCACTTAAAAAAGGGAAAAATATGCTTAAAGTGTGCAGACCAGCTGTCTGCTCTTGTTGATATAATCAGAGGTGAACAGGGAACAATTCATCTCATCCTATGTAGACATTTAGAGGAGTTGCTATTCTAAATGCTGTAAAGTGTTATTAGCACCTACATGGAATCTGGAGATTTGACAAGACAAGTGTGCCATCTTGTATTGGCAGCTAGAAGTAACTGAATCCCACTCTTTTATATTTAGTCATTTAAATCACCCCGTGAGCTCCACTAGATATATAACTAGATAACTGATTCAGCTCTGCAATAACTAATAATCTGGTTATATAACTGGGTAACTGATTATAGGAACCTTGGCAGCTTGTGTTCCTGTTGAGAGCAGATACATTATAAACATCCATGTGGGATCCAGCTCACAGATTAAGATACCTACATTTCAATACCTACCTGTGGACCTTCACTATGTGGCTAGGGAGCCAACTGTTACTCACTGTTGTGGCTACCTCTAGCAAGGCAGACATAGACACAGAGACTGTCTTCTTTTGAAGAAACTTAAAATTAAAATAGTAGCCATGTTCTCCGTATCCTACATCTAACTCATTGCCAGCTGAATTTGGAATTACATGAAAAGTCACAAAATTCTAAGACCAAGTTAATAACATTTATCATTATGCATAGTAATTTCATAGGGATTTTTAGATCTTTCTGTTCAGACCAGAACGTTCTAAAATAGCACAACAGTATCTTCAGAATTTCTTCAGACCAAAATACTATAACTGCTTTGTTCAAGAGCAGGATGCTAACATCTCTTAGTAACTGTTGTATTGAACTTTAGGTAGTTAAAAGAACTACTGCTTTCACTTACTCTTCTGCATTTTAATAGATGTTCTGAGTTCTTTCAGAAGCACAGACATCACCCACCCATTTTTTCTACAAATGTGTAATGGGGAAAGAGGGAATAAGAGGAAAGCTGGTGCACTTCTACCTGATTATCTCTGTGTTCACCTCTCAAAGCTCAAAGGAGATGCAAAATACATCCTACAGCATAGTGCCTGGGCCTAACTTCTTAGGACAGAGTTATTGTCAACATTATGCTGCTTAGTATAAATACAAAAAAAAAAAAAGGAGTTTCTTAGAGGTCAAATAGCATGTCAAAGAATCCCCATGGATCCCCAGGTTAATTTACTTTTTTAATTTACTGAAAGTGCATTGTCCATTCTTTTTTTAGTGTTGAAGAATCAGAACAAACATGAGAAACTTAAAATGAGATTTTTCTGAAACAAGTTGTCTAGCTGATATATGATCTCAATTTATTCTTAAGAAATGTTTTCAGCTGTGATATCCATGCTACATATAAAGTGGTAATTAAAAGAAATTTATGTTGGATCTCACTAGGCAGAACTTAGTAAAGAACAAGAAAATTATGCTTCAGTCCTTCCCCAAAGAATTAAAATTGCCTCAATGGTATAAGTTGTTTATGATGTAATCAAGACAGAATCTTAGCTAAATGAGCCTAGACAGAATTTCTGAAACATGAAAAACCCTATTCCTAGGTTTTTACTGAAGAAATTAAATACTAGCAAATCCTGAAAGAAAAGTTATATGGGAAATAAAGTAACAAAAATATCAGTTGGAGATGGTATATGCATACAACTGTGTTTACCTATGTACTGAGTGTCACAGTGTACAGGCTGTACATTTAGGAAATTAAAATATGAAGTCAGAATCTTTATGCATGCCTGCAACAAGCCCAAGTCTTCAGTTTTCCTCTGTCACCGAAAAACCGCAGGGTTTTTTCCATTTCTTTTCTAACTTGCTTTAAAGAATTAAGGCATCTTTGACAATTATGGAGGTTTTCTTTAGTGATTGGTTATAGAATAAAATTTTAGAGTTTTGTGGAATTCACTGCCATAAATAGATTTCTAAGGTTTTTGTCTGGGATCATTTACAAATGGTTCTGGATGACTGAGATTGAATATATTAAGGATTAAAAAAAAAATTGTTATGAAAAAGAACCAGTTTAATGCTGTCATCATTTAGTGCACCAGTATATAGACATCTTATCCTTGAACTATGCATGAAAAATGATAAGTTCAAACTCTTATATATAGAGAAAAATTGAAAATAAACAAGAAAATATTATAGAGTCTAATAAAGATGTAAAATAAAAAAGAATAAGTGCAACAGAATTCTTCATTCTGATGCAAGATTTATTGAATATCAAGCAAAAATGTAAGCTGAATATTTTGGAGTAGCTTAACTGAGTTTAACATTAATTGATTTTAAATTTATAGAACTGAGACATGTATTGCATGTATTAGAAAAGTAATTAAGGAAGATAATTGTTTAAAATTAAAAAATACATTTTAGAATAAAATACTGAAATGTCAAATAATTATTAAAGCATTTGAAAAAAAAATCTGTTACTAGCTCAACTTTTAAGAAAATTTAATGTGCCAGCAATAATCCAGAAATAAAGATATTATGTGAGAGAAAGGAATTCTCAGCAATATTTCTACTTACACTGAAATCTAAGAGTGAGGAACAGAAAACGGTTTTTTTCTAATTCTCTCACTGAAGGAATCAGGATCTCCTATAGCATGGGGTTTTTTTTGTTCTATTTTGTTTTGTTGTGGTTTGGTTTGTTGTTGATGATCTTTTCCTCAGAAAACAGATCTAAAGTCAGGCCATTTATTTTTCTACCTATTTCATATCTAGTGTCATTTCAGCACAGTATGTTCATTTTATCTGATGCTGAACTGTTCTGTCATGTTTCATTCATTCAAGATTGGAAGTAATCAGGGAGTAGACCAAAGAAATGTTTTTTGTTACAATGATTTGTTTTTGTAAATGACTTTGAGAAATGTCACTTGCAATAATAATGGAATAAGTCAAATGGAAGAGCAAAAGCGTGGCAGTTCGGGAAAACATACACAGACCCGGTGAAAAGGGAAAATCAAAAACCAGTATATGGCACGGTGACATATATCACGGTCTGTGGTGGTGTTTGTTGCTCCTTTCCAATACAGAATGTCCACTGATGTTTGGACCTCAAAGGATAAATAGTTGAAAATATTTTATCTAAGAACAGGCTCACAAGCAAATTCTCCAGTGATAATGACAAATATGTCCTGATTTCCCACAGGCAACAGTGCCTTACTTTTCAGAGTATTTGAAAGGAAAAGATACAGAAAACAATGAGGACTGTGTCTGTGCTACACAAATGAATAGTTTAAGGAAGTCGTACACTATTTCTGAAAATTACACTGAGAAAAGAATGCATATTTATTTCCTGCTTTATAACACAAAATGTTTTCCACAACACAATTAAATTGTAGTCAATTCCCAAATCATAGCAAATTTCTGAAAGGACAGTCTTAAAAAAAGCCCCCCAAAAACTCACCAAAAAAATTCTATGTATCTTTCCGTGTATATACAGATACAAACACACACATTTATTTTAAAGGAAACCAAAGGAAGGCAACTATTTTGGGTTTCTGTGGCAGGGTTTTGGTATCGGAGGAGGGTCCACAGGGCTGGCTCCTGTGAGAAGCTGCTGGAAGCTTCCCCAGCTCCAAGCCGGACCCGCCTCTGGCCCAGGCCGAGCCCCTCAGCGACAGCGGTAGCGCCGCTGGGAGAGCGGAGTTCAGAGGGGAAACCTGCGGTGAGTGGGGGATTGGGATGGGAGAGGAACCCCTCTGTGGGTACCGAGGTCAGGGAGGAAGGAGGAGGAGGAGGGGATGCCCCCGCAGCCCGCGGTGAGGCGGCAGGCTGTCCCCCCCAGCCCAGGGAGGGGAGCGGGGAGCAGAGGCCCCCCCCAAGATGGCCGCCACTCTGTGGGGAAGCCTGCGCTGTAGCAGGCTGGGACTGAAGGACTGCAGCCTGTGGGAGAGACCCGCGCTGGAGCAGTTTGTGAGGAACTGCAGCCTGTGGGAAGGACTCACCTTGGAGAAGTTGGTGGAGGAAGAGTGTGTGGAGTCCTCCTCCCCTGAGGAGGAAGGAGCGGCAGAGACAAGGTGTGGCGAGCTGACCCCAACCCCCATTGCCGGGGGGAGGAGGGAGAGAGAACCGGGAGCAGGGCTGAGCCGGGCAGGAGGGAGGGATGGCGGGAAGGAGTTCTCAGGTTGGGTTTTACTTCTCAGTATCCTTGTTTTGGTTTGATTGGTAGTAAGTTAAATTGATTTTGTTTCTTCCCCAGGTTGAGCCTGTCTTTTGCCCGTGCCCATAATTGGTGAGTGATCCCTCCCTGTCCTTGTCTCAACCCATGAGCGTTTCTTTATATTTTCTCCTCATCCTGCCGGGGAGGTGGGGCGGAGGGGTGAGGAGTGAGCGAGTGGCTTCGTGGTGCTTTTTTGCTGGCTGGGCTTAAACCACAACACCAATGTGGAGCATCATCTAATTCTTTGACATAAAATCCATGTATTGTGTCCTCGCTTCATATTTTCCAAAGTGTAGACCATTCTTTAGCAGTTCTTCCATGCACCCAGTTTTCCTTGGAGAAGTCCTGCTGATTAAATTCTCCCATGAATAATGGATCTGATGAAGAGCCTTTACATTAATATTGAAAGTAGAGCTACAGTTGGTTTGCATTCACCAGCTCAGTTCACTTTCAATGGCAAACTAAAATTGCCTGTTACATGAATAATGATGACAAGTGAGCCTGAGAGCTCAGCCAGCTCAACCACTGAAGTCTCTTACATATATGAAATGCTTTTTTATTTCCATAAATCAAAATCATATATGTTTATGAAAATCTTTTTTTTTTTTTTTAACTTAAGTATAAATCAGTATTAGCTATATTGAAACCATTTGCACTACAACAGTCTGGAAGCTTTGAAATGACCTTTCCAATCATAGGAAAGCTACTGACAGTTTGGTGCAGGCCATCTGACAGCAAGGTAACCCATTATTTTTATTTAGCATTTCCTGACTTCAACTCAGATCTTACTAAAACATTGTAGTTATTTGAAGTATTCACTATTTTTCTTCTGAGAAAAAAAGTAAAAGCCTATAGCTCTGTTTAAGCCCTTCCCAATTAGAATCATATGATCATATAACAAGGGAACTCTGGAAGATATCTAGTCCAACCTTCTGCACAAACCTTAAAATACTAGAAGAACTTGCTCAGGGCCCTGTCTAGTTAAGCACTGAATTTCTCCAATGAGAGAGATTCCATGGCCTTTCTGGGCAGCCTGTTCCAATTGCTAATCACTGCTACATAATCCATATTTTGCTTACATCCTGTCAGAATTTCCCTTCATGTGACCTGTGGCTATTGCCCATCATCCTTTTGGCACCCAGGGCCACCTGCAGCTTGGCATCTGAATCTTTATTATTTCCGGCCCCTGTTAAATAGTTGTAGAAAGCAATCTCCCTTTAGTCTTCCCTTCTCAAAGCAGAGCAAGCCCAGTTCTCTGGCCTTCTCTGTCATGGTACACAGCAAGAGCTTCCACCCTGTAAGCGTCTTGGTGGGCCTCTGCTGGATTTACTCCAGTTTGTCAACGTCTCTCTTGTATTAGGAGAGCAAAGCTGTAGACAATACTTGACATTTGGCATCACCAATGCTGAGTCATCACTTCCCTCAACATGCCAGCTACAGTTTTGCTAATTTATACAGCCCAGAGTGTAGTTTGCTTTCACCACATTGGCACACTGCTGATTCACATTCACCAGGACCACAAGTCACTTTCTGAAGAGCAGTTTCACTGTCATACCCCAGCCTGTACTGTTCCAGGAGTTCATCCCAGGTGCAGGACTTCTTATCAGGCTTTTTCCAGTGTGTTTGTTCTCTTCTACAACATTCAGTAGCTATCTCCAGCTTAGATACTGGTACCAGTTCTCTCAAGCCAGAGAGAGAGAGACAATCTTGGATTCTGAGTGGAGACCTTCAAATATTCTAACTAAAATCTTTTTTTTCCTGGTGATCCTTTTCAGCAGGATCTTCTACTGGTGGCAGATCTTTGCTTTGTATGGTTGTTTGCTCTACTGCCAGTTCTGAGTATTTGAGTAAAGGTAGTATAAGGATCGCTTCAATATCCCTTTGACAAGAAGTAGTTTTCTTAATTTACTACTCTACTGTGTTTGTCATCTGATGCCATTTTCCGAACTGGGACACTGATGTCTATAATAAACATGATGATGCAATTCTGATTAGAAAAACCAGGCCTTAGACTGGAGAGAAATTCTCATTCCATTCTCTCTTTTCCAAGCATCAAACTGCCAGGTCATTTGAGAATTATTCAGACAGAAATGTTCAAACGAAGTTCATACAGGAACTTGTATTTCTTAATTCAGCCTCGTCTTTACTCCAGTTACGAATCTTTCCAATGAGTTTCATGTTTGTTACCTATTTTGTTATCTGAAAGAGGCTCTCCCATCTAATTAAACCGAGCACCTGCCTGGTGTCTCTTCACCTTCCATCCATTACCCAGAAATTTTGGGTTCTGGAGGTTTTGCTTCTATGTTTCCTTTCAGTTGGAATTACTGTAAATTTGGAATATTCCTAACTGCTTGGTGACTTTTGCAAAGTGTGATGGAAAGCATACTTTTTTTACCAGATGCCTGGAGGGTTGTCTTAGCCCAGGAATACATACCGAGGAGGCTTGACACTGTCTCATGTGGCTTATAATTTCTTTTATATGATTTCTCCTACCTAACTCTGTCTTAGAGGCATGTGGCCAATTAGAATTTCAAAGACTATTAGAATACAGGGGAAAGGAATTTATATTCTCTTATGCTTTTTCACTCTTTGTTATCCTATTTCATTAATCAGGTAGAAAGAAAAGAATAATAACAAAGAACCTTTGGTAGTAAGGGTTATGCTTTTAGAACATAAAAAAAAGGAGTTTGTATCCATAACCTGAGTGCTTTACTTCCATAAGTGTTCTTGAAAGCAAGAGTTTCATGGGGCTTTAAAGCTGGAATTGCTTTATAAGCCAGCCTGACTACTTCCACCAAGTTCAATATCTTCTGCTTCATGTTTAGAATATACACCCACTTTGTTTTAAATGCACTTTATTTTAAATTTAAATGTTTTAATTGATTTGTGTCCTTTGGTATTCTACATTTTTAATCCTTTTCAAAATATCAAGGAGATGTAAAGGATATGATTCAGTTGCCTGAACATACATGCCACTTCAGACAGACAAGGATATCCAAACCAAAAGCGTGCAGTCCTCACAAGATACTCACAAGAGACCTCAGAAGGAACCTGCACGTTGCAGAGCAGCAGATGGGATGCACTAAGTGGTCGCAGAGAACACTGGATGTATGGCCCACAGCCAGACTACAAGGGATTGGGACTCCCATTTAAGATACCTTTAGTGATGCTGGAATTTACAGGTAAGCTTGATATCTATTTTTCTTTATTATCAGTTACAGCCTAACAAACACTGCTCCTGCAGTCTCGAGAGCACTTCATGCCATCTTAAGGCTCCTTTCCTTCCCAATCAGAGAACCTTAAATGTCAGTGCAAGAAGGTGTTATTTCCTGGAGGTTGACCCTCTACCGACCCACACTCAAAACACAGTTAGAGTCTTGAATGCATGATCTGCTGAGTGCTTGGCAAGACCAAGAAACACCAGGGCACACATGGACTCTTCAACAGAAGGATCCAAACTCAGATTCAGCTCTCTCTGCTTTTCCTCTCACCTAGAGGGTGAGATGGGAACACTGAGGTGGAAGGCTACCCTTCCTGCAGGTGTTAAGGGCTCACAACCCTGGGATTTATTACTTATGGACTATATCCATATCAAATGCATTGCATTTATGGCAATTGATCCATAGCACTTACTGCAAATACCGAGTTAAGAAACAACTTTTACAACATTCCA
This sequence comes from Haliaeetus albicilla, assembly GCF_947461875.1. NCBI lineage: Eukaryota > Metazoa > Chordata > Aves > Accipitriformes > Accipitridae > Haliaeetus > Haliaeetus albicilla. The sequence continues at coordinate 6,918,232 of NC_091507.1, forward strand.
AAAGTACGATCTTTATTAGCTGGTACATCACATAAAGAAATGCCTAAAATGACCATAGTTAGCCAATAGGAAACACCAAAGGGAAAGGGGAGCCCAAATTTGTCTTGAATTTAGTTTTCTACTCCAGTCCTGAAGTAGGCATATTTGGGAAGCTGAAACTTACTCAGCCAGTTAAATAACTAAAGCTTCCATAAATACCTAACAATTTAAATGGATTGTTCATTCTTTCCCTTTAAAACACAGCTATAAAAGAAAAAAAAGTGCTGCTGTTTAACTTTTATCTAATAATTAAGCTGTCACAACATTTACTCTGGGAATGGAAGACCTGTATTCAACAAATACCTTCTCCTGGGAATTTTTATATACATATTTTTGATGTGAGAGACAAAATGAGCACTCAAAACAATAGAAACATTATAAAAGAATTATAATATTATAGGCAGAAATTCAGATCCCCATGAACTCCCAGGTCATGAATAATTGAACAGGATTTGTTTTAAGGGATTGCTAACTTGGATTTAAATTACACTTCAGACCTCTGAACATCTCTGTAGGCTTCAACCTTTTTTCTCTAGAACGAGAAAAAAATGTCAGAATTTATCTATGCAGAACCATCCTTTCTGAAAGCCATTTCTGGATACAAGTTCAGGATTTATAAACCCTAAAGCTTTGTTTCTTGTTTAATGTCTCCTGCCCATGAATTTCTTCAGTCCATTGACATACATGGAGAATACAAGAAGCTCCATGGCTTTCCCATTCAAGTATCTATAATTTCAGTTCCCACTTTTGCAGTTCCACTGTCCATCATTTTTCAGTTGTGTTTATACTTTTTTTTTATTGCAGAAGAGTACAATTCTTACTCCTTTCCAAGCAAAACTTGAATAGAATGTAATCATGTGTTGCACATAAAAGCTCATGTTCAAATGCTTTCCATGACACCCAAAAAATAAGTGTCTTTTAGTTCTCCCTTGCATTCTCATCTGTATCTCATCACTGAATTTAAATGGGAGTATTTTAATTAAATAGAAATATTTGTTGTTAGTATGAATATGCATCAGCAACTTTGGAAATTGAAAAATTGTTGGTATTGAAGACTAGCATAGATGTATTTATCATATGGAAAAGAACCACTTTAATAACTGACTTGTTATGAGAATAAGCACAGATATGCAAACAGAAATCCTAACATTGAGAAGAAGTGTTACCATTACTTGTTCCCATATTTGGGAAAGTTTATGTTAAACTGGATAACAATAGGGAAAATTCATTTGCTTTCTGTCATTAACAGAGAGATTTTATGAACTGATAGACCATTCTTTAGCTTCTATTTGGTACTTAACAAAGGTCTGTTACAATTATTATCAGGGGACTACAAAAACAAATAATCCTAAATTTGTTTTTTTTGCATAGATAGAGTATTTTTTTAATAATTAAATTATATATTTAACCTGTTTTTTTTTCTCAAAGCCAGAATTCAGCTTTGTTTAGCGGAAAGATTAACATTTCCATTAACTACTACTCCTGTTTCATTCAGAATTTAGAATTCTAATTGCATTTTAGAAACATTGAAATCTGATATTATTACAGATATTATTAGAGTTTAAGTATGTGTTATGTTAAATTAGTTTTACCTTTATGAGGTAAACAGGTGTTTGTAATTAAGCATTTGCTTCACAATTGCCTCATGATTTGCTTTCATATCAGGAATTTACAAGGTGTAGTCATAAAAAGGTGATGAATTGAAATAAGGAAGTAATTATGGAGTGTCTGAACCAGCACTTCCCTGGATGTCAGTGTGAAGGACACCTCTAACTACCTTAGTTCTTCTTAAAATTTTTTGCTCACACCACTGTTTACATTCCAATATACTGAGTTACACTATCACTACCTTAATGGAGGTTTACCTGCATTTCTTCGTCCACTTTGGTTTTAAACCACTCAATTATTTTTCTTTAATTTCCCCTGGGAAGCCATTGCACAGCCTAATAGATCGAGTGTTAGCAAATGTTTCCTCATTCAGTCTTAATTTTACTTTCTCATTTTGTCTGATTACACTCAATTATACTTCCATATATCAACTTTAACAACTCTACTCGTTTCTTGTTTACAACCCATGAATAAGTTGAAATAGCTTCATAAATTCTGTTTCATTGGTCATCATTTAGCTGGAGTACATATTGTAAAATCTTTTCTTAATTTTGTTTCTTAAATCACTGAAACAGTTAAATTCTTTTTTTTTTTTGGTGGTGGCCTTTTTAACTCTTAAAATGGGTTTAAAGAGAGTCAAATGCTCAGAACATAAAAAATCGAAGTTCCGTTTTTTTTAATTTCAAAAATTTCTGATTAAAAAACCACCTCCTCTGAAGAAATAATTTAATGTGTTATATTCTACTGGCCTTTCTGATCACATATCTAAGCTTTCTTGATTATTTGTATACAGTGTCAGAAAATGCATTTCTTAACATTTGCCTACAGTAATTTATGCTTAGCTGCTTGTCTATCTTCCTCTTGAGATGATCATAGCAGCTTAATGTGGTCCAGAGCTTTAATTAAAAAAAAAAAAAATTTACTCAAGAATTACCTTACTTTGTGGAAAGACCTATACAAATCTAATTAATCTGAAAAATTACATCAAAATTAATTTTTAGATAACTTTAAAACTGATCATGTTAAGGCAATTGAAGTATTTACATTCTTCAGAATATGCTTTAAATTTCCTCTTCGTCAAAGACGTGTTATTATACAGACAGAAGGGTATTTGATTTCCTCTGCTTATTTTCAGTCTTACCACGTGCCGCCCCCTTCTCTGTGGTATCCTCAAGTGAGTATTACAAACACATAGACTGGCTTTAGGACATAACTGAGGTTGTCATGACCTTCTCGTTGTGTCAGAGGAGGAAACACTTCAAGCAAACATGTGCTCTTTCACTGACTGAATGAACCTTCCATTTCACAACATCACACACCAGTTACTAAAGTGGGTGAAACTCCAGGCTCAGGCGAGGCAGATGTGGAAGGTGTGGAAGGATTTTCATCAGGGAACCCAGAGATTCTCCAGCAGGTAAAGCCACCCCAGAGCAGGTGGACAGCAAGGTTCTCTCAAGCAGCAAGGTCCTGTTGGAAGCTGGTACTATCTGAGATGCTGCAGTGTCAGAAGATCCTCGGAATATCATCTGTGACGTGAGACATGGGAAATGCAAGCCACTTCTAAGTGGCATCTGAAGATCAACCTGCATAATGCAGGGTATTTCACATGGCACTAGGCATCTAAGCATAGTCAACCAAATAGATCCTCCATTCTACAATGAGGACCTACATACATAGCTGACACGTAGGTATCTATATTGCAGATGTCTGAACGTACCTGTCTTAACCAGAAGTTGACTCTCATTCAAGGGGAACAATTCAGTTACCTAAAAATAGGGGCCTCTGTTTTAACTGTTTTAGTTTCACAGCCTTGTCTCCAGCTCCTGATCCAAAGCAATGCAGATGTAGGATCACATCTGCCAGCACAGTGCGGCTGCTTGAATAACTCAGGCTGCGTTAAAAGGCAGAGATGCCTGTGCATAGAAATGAATTGAAGCCTAGGTATCCTGGTTAGTCAGTGGAGAGTAGCAGTAACCTGAGCTAGTCAATGGAAAGAAACAAATTCCTTGAAGGCACATTTCATATCTGTTTCAGGTTATGACACCTGGATGAAATTAATTATGTGCTAGAAGGACCCATTTCTCTGCTTTTAACTATGAAGGTGTTCTAAATGACCAGATTAACTATACATATGTCACAGTGTAGATGTCTCTATTTTTCACAGGAATTCCAAGTGTCTTTACATGATAGATTGCAGGAATAGGTAAACTTGCGCTTCAAGCTGTTCATTAGCCACTTAAAATCTCTAAATTGAATACTCAGTAAGCACAATCTAATAAAGCCCTTGAAAGTTAAGACATATTAGTTAAGTTTTAGTGACATATTAACACTCAGCTTCTGTTAGAGAACTGCCAGGTGTACAGCCAATTCAGAGACTTAAGCACTCATCAAACTTAAATCTAATGCAAATTTAATGCAAACCTGTATTGTTAATTCAAGTAAGTCTAAGACAGCTCTAATGCTTTTGCTGTTGTGTAAAAACATGCACAAAGTTACAAAAATAGTTACTGCCCAGATTTATGGGTGAAATTTGATTGCTTAATCATAAATAACTTGTATCATTTGAGCTAGGAGCCATGAGATCTGCTTGGGTTAAAAGACAAGGCATGGGAGGCCTGCTTAGTCTTGCCTCCTGTACCAGTTCCTGGAGGTCAGGTGATGTGCTCAAAGGAGTTTTCTCAAGAAACACTAGTTGCTGATGTTCAGGCTACTGGTTTATGTGTCTAAGCCCTCAAGAGTTATGTCTGCTGCATATAAGTTCTAGCAGAGTAATCCATTCCTTTGTGCATGTATGAAATGAAGCTGTCATAGCTATGTATGTTAAGTGAGAACATATACGGTTTAGATAATTCAATGTTCACTGGAGTCTTTTCTTAAATGGCTATGAATTCCAATCTTGTCTGTGTAACCTGTGGCTGAAAACTATCATTATGATTAGGTAAACAAAAGTAAATAGTAGGGAATAGTATAATAAAAAAGACCAAAAAAAAAAAAAAGAAAGAAAAAAAAAAGAGCATTTGAGAACAATTAGTTATTCAGCAAAATATTCATGTATATCTTGTAAAGGCAAATTTTAAGGCTGGTGAACAATTAGTACAGTACTAGCTGTAATGTTATTTTTAGTAAAAGAGAAAAAAAAAGACATGACACTGATGTGAAGCACTATATTACGAAATTGGCATGCTTCAAGCTATCAAGGGAACTCTTAAAGTAAACATTCTGATTTAATTACATTATTAGCTATGATATTCCAGGCATTTATATGAATGTAATACAGGATCTAAAGGAAATCAGAATCATTCTGGAGCAACAATTAGAGGCTAGACAGGATATCTTGCATCCAAAATGGCAGTTCATATCTCTGTTTAGGAGTCTGAATCCTATTCTTCAGGCAGAATTTGGGTCAAGGTTAAGATACAGATTTAGGTGTAAATGAGGCAATTGTATGAACCTTAGTGAGAGTGTAAATTCAACTATAAATGTGAATAATATGAATAAACTATAAATTAAGCTGCCATTACACTCTTAACAACTAGGTCTTGATTTAGTTATCTGAACACAAGCATGCTGTACCTTTTAAGGTGTCATCTTCTGGTTTACAGGTGTAGTTCAAGAATGGCATAGATATTCTGTCGCATCTTACTTCTCTATCACATCTGCGAGATAATGCAGATGATGTTGTGGTACCTTGTGGTTACCTAAACTCCTTGTGATTATTTAAAAAATTATCACTCTCATCTCGATTTGGCTCTTTGGATAAGCAAGTCAAGCAATTACTCGCTTATACTGGAAACCAAATGTTCTCAGGGCACAGAAGCAACACTCTGCAGTCTTGGTGCAGTACCAGCAATCTAGTGGGATGGAAACTTTAGGGAAAATCTCAGTTAGATCCTACAGCTTGGGCTTGGAACTTGTCTTGCTAGCAATCTTAAGAAAGTTTGATTACTGCACTATAATGAGCCACTAGCAACATGCTCAGAGTTAAAATTTTAAAAGCCAGTCCTTAATGATATCTTTTCTCACCAGCAAAACAGATGATCCATTCTTGATAGGTAGCTGATCCCTCTGCAAAACTTCCTACCCCTCCTCCAAGCCATGGCAGAGCTAGATTCCTTTGACGTATTTTGCTTGTACCTAATTTGCTTGCTCATTTGTTCCTAGAAGTAGTTCAACCACTTTTCCCTGAGCTTTACTAAATTGAACCTAAGGAGATATCAAGCATGGAAAATCACATTCTGAATAATTAAATAGTAATACAATTCTATATGTAGCTGAAAACAATCTTCTAAAGTGAAGTCTTGTGTTGAAAGGACAGTCCTGCACCATTCTGACTGTAAAATTCTCTAAAGAGTATACAGATTTCATTTTCTATGGGTAGATTGCACAGAAAGTAGGACATTTTTTAGATTTACCACTTATCTGGATATCACATTTTCTATTAAACACATGTGTAATTATCACTTCCTAAACATAGCTGTTAACAGTAGAAGTTAAGGTTGATCAGCTGAGGGGTGGTAGAAAGTCAGTCCAAGTCATGCTAAGTATATCTGTAGAAGTCCCTTAAATACTTAAAATTTAGAGAAGATTGTATTATCAGTTGGACTATACTGAAGAATAAAATTACTGAAGCCTCTTGCGACACTTTTCCACTAAGAAAGTTATTATTTACTCAGTTCAACTATTGCATTATCCCAGAAGAAAAATAGTATTTCTCATAGGTTTTTCAGTAATTATTGAATTTATATTCTGAATCTAAGCCTCAAATTCTAACCATATAAACTGTAATTGCACTGAGAAAAGTATTACTAGCAGCCATGCGTGCAGGCTGTCTTGTCAAATAAAAAGCTATTTAGGGATTTTGTGGGACAAGATTTTTAGGAGTGTTTTATGACTAGAGCTCAAAAAAACACAACCCGGTAGCCAACAAGCAAACTGTATAATGTGAATAGCAACAAGTGCTGTCAAAGACAGCAGGACAGTTGGCAGATTTGCTATAGAATTAGTTTCTCAGCAAGGCTAAAGGAGGAGCAGAGGAGGAGAAATAATGTTGTCCTTACAAAAGCCAGGCAAAAGAAAACCCACATTGTATCCAAAAGTATAATCTTATTTCAGAAAATAAAAATATATTGTTATATTTATTTTCCTTTCTAGATGCCAGTCTGCATTCATTAAGATCTAGAAATAAAATTGTGCTCAGTCCAGCCAATTTGTTATAGCAACACTGTACTCTGAGCACTTGAAAATAAGTCTACCTCCAGACAACATAGATGGATAACGAGGTTTTAGATAGCTCACTGGACTTAGGGAACACATTTTCTTTTGCAGTTGCTCTGTGGACATGCTAACCTATGTAAGAAGCCTAAAAATAAGTTTACCTACTTATCTGCAACTTAAAAAAAAAATCAAACCTGTGAACTATAAGAAAAATGTGTAATTTGTAACTAAGCGGACATGTTTAGCAGCATATACACAACTATATTGTATCCTATATGGCATTTCTCAAATTGCGCCTGGATTTACTTTAGGAAAACTTACATAACATTGATGTGGCAGCCAGCTGTCATTCTGTTGTACTGTGCAGCAAGCATTGAACAAGCTAGTGTTGGTTACACACGTTATGCAAAGTGGCATCATCTTTAAGGGCAAATTTTTCAGTTTTTCATTTTCCCTGACAACACAATTAAGATCTCATGAGTCTTAACTAAATAGAAAGAAAGTGAAGCTATTCAAATTGTTGTGACTTTTGTAATTAAAAAAAAAAAAAAAGAAAGAAAGAACAAAAGAAAGGAAAAAAAGTGTTAAAACCCCCATATCTAGATATAGAGGTAAATCTAAGGTGAATGAGCTTCCAAAGATTAGCTCATATCTTCAGCAGGATAGAAGTTAAGCAGCAGTGAATGACTTCTTGAATGACCAGTTGGATTTTTTTTTTTCCCCACCTCTGTATTCTTTGCAGTACAATATATACTGGAATGCTTTGCACTATAATATGTACAGGAATGCTTTTTTTTTCCCACTTCCCCTTCCCCCAATTAGATTTACATCAACAGAGGAACATAATATCTTTCAATAGCTAATGATCAGCTCCATATAAGTTGCTTCCTACAAGGAAAGGAAAAAAAAAGGAGTAAAAAAATCTCATGACTAGTCAAGAACACAAGACTAAAATCCAACCAAACCCTCCTGTTAAGAATCTATTCTTTTTCAGTGTCAGTGCAAGGCAGGTCACATTTGTCAGTATCATTCCTGTAGTTGATCTGTGATGATAGTGGCATTATTCTTACATTGTTCAGATCATGTATATAAATAAAATCAAATAGGTTTAACATTTTTATTAGTTTCTGTAGTTTCGTCTGCAGCATGCTTAGTTATAGCTATTAGGAGGCCTTCACAGAAATATTTATAGAGAGTAAACAGGCTTCTTTAGCAATATTATATTATAATAACAAATGTGTGTATATAGTATTCAAAAAATATTTGTTTGGGCTGACATTTTCCATGTTTTGTATATCTATGCAAATGTTCCTTTTAAAAAAGTTTCAGTCAGACCATTTTGATTAATTCTAACAGGGTTCTGGGAAGACAGGTAGTTTTTCTAATGTGAAAACTTTGAACTGAGGTGACCTCTACAGCTGATTTACTACTGTTTCTTAAAATCTGTGTACTTATTTTGTAACTTTATTTCCTAATGTAAATTTACACATATGGTACACAGGATTTGGAAAACTTTTCAGACCTCCAAATTTTATCCGAAACTTCTAACCTTCTGTCTTGCTACACATGTTGTTACTTCCCACTTTTCTTTAGCATATCCTGATCAAACAGGGCAACAGGCAATGTAAATCTACCAGTACATAGAACCTTTATGTCTTTCCAAAATCCTGTGATGTTATGAGTCACAGTTGTACTGTAAATTGCCAAATATTCTTTTAATTTTTTTAACCTCTGTATACTTAAAAAAGAACTAGGAAACACTTGTTTTTCAATAGTTAATTATGTTCCACCAGTCCTACTTACATTCACTTTATTGTGAACTTTACATCAATGACAGTTGCAATCCTACAATATTGTTTTTCCTTCATTGATAAAATGCGCAAGATAAACTGATCTGGTTTATGTTGGTCCCTTTATGCTGTCTGCTGATTTTCTTTGAATTTTTCTACAATAACTATACCTTCAAGACACTGAAGTGCCCCTGCTGAATATTTGCAGATCTGATTGCTCCAATATTAGACAGAGAATACTTATTACAATTTTATTCCTTTCTACTGAGAGGAAAACAGCAGCGAGTTTTTCTGTTGTCACTCTTGAATTCTGTGATTTGTAAATTCAGGATTATAGATGAGTGAGGAAAATTAATTCATGTTCCACTTTCCACCAGATTTCGGTATTTCCACTGAGACTCTGAAAACGTAGTGTTATAAAACTAGTCTTACAAAATCTTTCAAACTCATAGAACCAGAATATGTCAAGTAAACTTAGATTTGTAATACATTTCTATCAGTTACTGATTTTACTTGACAGTTTTGCTGTTTTACTGAACTGTACTACGTTACTTTTACTGGTATTTTAATAATTACTAATAAATAATTAATGTAAACAAGTAATAATGATAAATGTGATTATAAATACTTCATGGAACAAAGGAAACAACTGCAGAAATGAAGCAAGAGACACTGAAATGGGAAATGTAATAATTTTAATTTTTTATCTACATAATGGGTGTTGGAGTTGTTTGGGTTTTTTTTCCTTGGTTTTCTTTTCATTTTACAGATGAACTATCATATCATTCAGATGGAATGTCATAATATTCAACTATGGGCTTGTAAAAGGTAGGATTTTAAAGGAAAATATCAAATGGGTTTTAACAAGGACCAGAAAATAAAAAATAAAGATGAGGCTATAGTGGAGTATCTAGCTACCCAGAAGGATGAATTCTTTTATTGGGTTCTTTTTTATATCTCTGAAGTGTGAACTAATCAAAGTTTACTTTGTGATGACAGTTGAAGGGTGTTATGACATATAAATATTGATGGTAAGAATCACCATAAATCTGGAATAACAATGTTAGCTATGTGTATGTCTGAATAATAAAAATAATCTTGCATATAAGAAGTCTTTATTCATCAAATAGGATAATTTCACAAATTTTGCCAAATATATTGCATCTGTATAAGTGTCATATTATTTAATTACAAAGTGCAGTCACCTCTGGGGAGACAAAAATTGTTTTGCAAACTGTGTAGTTCTCCACTGTCTTCCGAATCAAATCAGTATGATGCATCAGTTTTAGTGCATTGAGTAGTTAGAAAGAAAAATTATATCTCCTTTAGCTCTATTATGTTAAGAACATAATTTTAAATATAAGTTGTTCTCTCATGGATGATGAAAAGGAACACTTCTTCTGTTCCAGTGTATAAGAATTATGATTCTTTTTTTTTTTCCTGTACTGGTTTTGGCTGGGATAGAGTTAATTTTCTTCATAGTGATTTGTGACCAAAACAGTGTTGATAACACAGGGATGTTTTAGTTATTGCTGAGCAGTGCTTACATGGTGTCAAGGCCTTTTCTGCTTCTCACACTGCCCCACCAGCGAGCAGGCTGGGGTGCACAAGAAGCTGGAAGGGGACACAGCCAGGACAGCTGACCCCAACTGACCCAAGGGATATCCTAAACCATAGGACATCGTGCTCAGCTATAAAAGCTGGGGGAAGAAGGAGGAAGGGGGGGCAGAGTTCAGAGTGATGGCATTTGTCTTCCCAAGTAACTGCTACACATGATGGAGCCCTGCTTTCCTGGAGATGGGTGAATGCCTGCCTGCCAATGGGAAGCAGTGAATTAATTCCTCATTTTGCCTTGTTTGTGCATGCAGCTTTTGCTTTACCTATTAAACTGTCTTTATCTCAACCTGCAAGTTGTCTCGCTTTTACCCTTCCAATTCTCTTTCCCATCCCACTGCAGGGGAGTAAGCAAGTGGCTGTGTGGGGCTGAGCTGCTGGCCGGGGTTAAGCCACAACAGACCTTTTTGGTGCCCAGTGGGGGTCTTGATGGGTTCAAGATAACAATAAATTTGATTGGTGTGTGCTAGATGGAATTTATAGCTGTTGTAGCTGTTTAGCTACTAATTGGCAGGCTCTTGTGCTTGCCAGGGGGTTTACTTACCTTACTGTATATTAGATACATTTCCATCTTGGGATTACTCTCTTCTATGAATTCTGAATGCTTTGATAATCACATTTGTAAAGTTTCAGTTTAATTCATATGCCTATGTAGAGAAATCTGCAATGTTAGTCAGTCTAATCGCTCTTGTTGCGTTCTCAGTGGCATCATTTTAATTACTCTTATTATATCAGGGATATTCAAGATAAACATGATAATAGTCAGAAGACATTTTACAGTTTCTATCAGTGCAACACTCTGGAAGGAGTTAGAAAAAGTTTCCATTTCTGTTTGTCGATCAGGAACTGCCAAAACCTGAAATCCATTTCCTTAATGCTTGAGAAAAGGCAGGGTGCTGTTCAGCTTGTGACTATTGGTGCTGGGGAGGAGTAAGGTGTCTTATCCATGGATGCCTCATCTATACAGATGAGAACTACTACTGTTCTCAGCAGTTATGATGGCACTACTCATGGCTGCCACTAGAGGTACCAGCTCCTTCACCCAATCATTTTACCCGCAATTGCCGCAGTTGATGCTTAAGTAAACCAAGATCCAGTCAACGTTACAAGATTTTGAAAAGATGATTGTGTAGAACACTGTATATGATAGACAATTAAAGGTGTTGCATAAAAATTCTATTAACTGATTATAGTACACTTTATTACTGGTATAAAGAAAACACCATTCAGAGACAAAGTTGTAATCCAAATGAAATTACTAGTTCATTGTGACATAACCACAGAGAAGTAAGTCTGCTTCTCAAACATTTATTGAATCTATAAAGATTGTTATAGTTCAGTAAAGGACATGATATGTGCATTGCAGAGATTTTTTTAAAAGTTTTCTTTAAAATTGGCTTGTGTTAAGAGGTATGCAGCTTTATAGTTTGACACAGAATGCATCACTATCACCTGCTTTCAATGAGTTTTAAAAAGGAACAATGAACATAAACAGGAGACGAATAGCAGTGAGTGAAGCTTAAGCATCTTATTTATCATTAAGCAGCTTAAACAAGACTGCAATGAGTATTGTGTGACTATGGCTCAATTTTAAGTTGAAACCTTTGTCTGAATATAGAAGCATATATAAAGCATACTTATTCCAAGCATATTCAGAGCTATATTTATTTGTATTTTGAGAAATCCATCCTACGCCTCAAGTTTAACAGATGTTAGCTCAGCTAACTCAGGATTTTGGCAGATTCCATTGTATAAGTATTTAGCATCAGTGACTGAATTTATTATTCCATTATCATCTGTAAAGGAACAATGAATGATAGTGTCATAATTTCTGAGATATATAAAAGTTGGCACTGAAAATGAATTGATGAATACTGCTTACCTCCCATAGTACTACAGATTTGTTTTCCAGATATTTCACAGTATCTATGTTGCATCTGACAGCTTCATGAGGAATGGATTTTTGCAGTGCTTCTGATACTCCTGTCCAGAACAACACCCCTGATTTTTTAGTGTCAAAAATTTCAAGGTCTTTCCAAAGGCAGAGTGTTTTAGATGTGGCTACAAATAATTTACCATATTCTCTCTGGAATCTATCTTTTCTATTCTCCATAAAACAGCTTAGACCATGCTGTGAGTTGTAAAGTTTAGCAGAAGAGTGAAGCGTTTGTTTGGGAAGATTTCCATGAATGGCAAAATGGCATCTGATACTAAGACAGAATTTATTTCTCTGATGTCAGTGGGGGTTCCTCTCAGCTCCTCAACTATTATTTTTCTCTGTAGGTCTTTGAAGGTTTCCACTCAAAACGTTAAAAAAAATACACTTGAAAAGTAAAGTATGGGGACAATGTTTTGGAGATGTAGACATTAAAAAGGCTGGTTTAAAGCACAACCCTTGTTTCAGATCTTGGTGTCAAGATATCTTTTGATATAAATGAGCTTTAATGACATTTCTTCATTAATTTCCATGGTCAGAGGTTAACAATGATTCTAAATGATATCACATCTGTTTTCTTGGGAATACTTCTAAGATCATGATTCAGATGAGCCATGACAATTAACACCTGAATATAGTAGAAATGTAGATGTTTCTTCTCTGATTGTGCCAACAAACTACCATATTTAGTTTTGGCTAATATTATACTCATCCATTTGACTGGTGGCCATTAAATGGAATGAAAAAGGGGTAAAAATTTAAGAACTATGTATTTAAAACGCTGTCTAACCAATTCTTTTGCTGGATGCCAGACACTTTGTAATTTTTTATTAATTAACTACAATTATTAAACTATATCCAGCTTGCTTACAGTATTTGCCCTTCATGAACCTGTTTTCCTATTACAATGGACTAGTTTGGGTCCTCAGATTCATGATATGTCTCTGAAAAATCTTTGAAATTTCTGGCATATAGATATCACAGGTGTTGGACAGAAATGTACCCCAACTAGAAAAAAAAGAACAAGACTTTTTCATATTAAAAAGGTTATTCTATAACTAGGGTTTTTTAACTATCCCTTCCAAACAAACTGAAAACAATTGCCCTCTAATTTATGATGCAAGTCAGAAACATTAACTTTTAATGACAACAGAAAACACTGATTTCTGCATCAGCAAAATGATAAGAATTGCCTAGATCAGAATTATATCCCATATGGTATACCATGAGTGGAAGGGCAAGGGTAGAAAAATACCATTATCTCAGAGCTAGTACATGAGAAGGCAACTGCAAATTGTGCTGAGAGAAGGGAAGACAAGAAACCAAATCATGTTCCTCAAAGATGCATTTCTTAATTAACCATTGATGATATTGGTGGAGATGAGGCAAAACTAGCAGGTATTGCTACTCCAGAAGCTCTAAGTGTCACATAGAAAATTCATGACACTAAGAATGTTAGTAATAGAATGATTAAACTGAGTAGAAGTACAAGATCAAGTATGTAAATATTAATAAGAAGAAATTTTGCTATAAAATAGGAAAACTTCAGCAGTCTTCAAAAAGGAAGCAGAAAACCCTAGGTCTGTTGATTACTGTTATGTAACTGTGAAACATCAATATGAAAAAAAGAATGCTAGGCTGCAACATCAAAATATTTTCAGTGTCAAACTGACATGAGAAAGACAGTGGGGAAGAAGAATTAAACTAAACAACACTGTCACTAGAATTATAAATTGCTATAAACTGATCATGAGCATAGTTGAGAAAGAAACTAGTATTTTCCAGTTGTCAGAGTAGTTATATTGCAGAACAGCCTTCCTAGATGAAAGAGGATGAGGGGCAGCTAAATACTTTTGAGGTGAAATCTGATCCATTTCTGAAAAGGCAGTGATTGCCTATAATAGCGTATGACAATTCTCCATGCCCTTTCTTGTCATATTCCCACAACCCCCAAAGTGTTTTCTTTCTCTCAGTCTGAAATGTTTCAACCATTACATAATGCATGTTGAACTAATAAATACAATCCAATAAAATATTTTTTAACTTTTACAGAAACGCAATGATTTTTTAATTACCAGTATTTCATGAGTTTATAATTTCTCAGAAAAAAAAGTGTTCTGTGGGAAAAACTCTGAACATCTTTGTGAGAGGATTCCTCTCACATAATTTTAAATATTGTACTTTCTTTTACCGCCTCACAAAATCCGACAGATCAAAGCATCTCCAGAAACTGACTCTTTCCACCTATGCATGTCAAACAACAGTCTTGGAAAGAGAAAAAAATAACCTTCTTGAGGCATCCCTCTGTCTGCCTATAGACTGTAGAAGAACGGCAGTGAACCCTGTGAAGAGATTTATGCTTGTGCAAATAAAAATTATTTTTACAATATAATTTTTGTACCAGCTATCAAAATCTTAGTTATTGTTTCCATAAGTATGTAGCACAAACTAGGTACCTGTGTAGCAATTCAAGTCCCTAAAAGGGGACATGTAATAGCATTTAAGATGCCCTAAATTTTAGGAGAAATTTTAAGGGACTAGCAGCTAAAAGGTAGGACCCAGGGGAGACTTCTTTCTGGTACAGAAACTTTAGGCCAGATTAGACTGCAGGATCTGGAAAGCAGTACTAGATACCTAACTATGGGCAAATGAATCCTCCTTGATGGAGAACAATTCAACTAATTATACTCAAGTAGCTATTAGAGGGTGAGCTAAATAGATTTCTATTTATTCAAATGGATGTCTAGCTTACATGCAGACATCCAAAATGTAGGTATCTTTATCTGTGAGTGTTTTGGGTTTGTGTGGCCGGGGAGGTGTCCGCAGGGCCGGCTCCTGTGAGAAGCTGCTGGAAGCTTCCCCGGCTCCAAGCTGGACCCGCCTCTGGCCCAGGCCGACCCCTCAACAACGGTTGCAGCGCCATTGGGAGAACCTAGTTCAGCGGGGAAACCTGCGGTGAGTAGGGGATTGGGATGGGAGAAGAACCCCCTCTGTGGGTACCGAGGTCAGGGAGGAAGGCAGGAGGGGATGCCCCCGCAGCCTGCGGTGAGGCGGCAGGCTGTCCCCTGCCAGCCCATGGAAGGGAGCGGGGAGCGGACACCCCCCAAGATGGCCGCCACTCCATGGGAAAGCCCGCGCTGGAGCAGGCTGGGACTGAAGGACTGCAGCCCGTGGGAAGGACCCACACCAGGGGAGTTTGTGAGGAACTACAGCCTGTGGGAAGGACTCACCTTGGAGTGCGGAGGAGGGAGAGAGAACCGGGAGGGCGGTTGAGCCGGGCAGGAGGGAGGGATGGGGGGAAGGTGTTCTAAGATCTGATTTACTTCTCAGTATCCTTGTTTTGGTTTGATTGGTAGTAAGTTAAATTGATTTTGTTTCTTCCCCAAGTTGAGTCAGTTTTTTGCCCATGACCATGAGTGGTGAGTCATCCTTCCCTGTCCTTGTCTCGACCCACAAGTGTTTCTTTGTATTTTCTCCTCCTCATCCCACTGGGGCTGGGGGGGAGGAGTGAGCGAGTGGCTGCGTGGTGCTTTGTTACCGGCTGGGCTTAAACCAGTACAGTGAGACTGCCACTAACTTTCAGCTGATGTAAGATGAGCAAAATGAAAATCCCACTGAATGTTTGAGATGAAAATCTGGCAGACTGTTTTTGTTAACTACTATGCAGTTTCCAATTGTTTTTCTCTCCTTGCAGGTAAAACACAGGGCTGTCCTGGACAGAGCGGGCTCACTCTCACTGTCCTCATGCAAGCTTATTGCTGTTTATGATGCCTTATTGTATCCCACCTGATGTTCAGCTACCTCTCCAAAAGGGCCTTGGTTCGGTGCATGTCCTGGGTCACAGTCTCCATCCCTGCACAGGTGCTTAACTACAGGATCTCAAATGTTTTTAGGGGTCTGTATGTGGACAAATGAACAGACAGATCAAAATTCAACCCTAGAAGCCATGGGAATTCCAGTGTGTAAAGCAAGAAGAGATTCACCAGATAATATGAAATAGGAAGAAGTGGAATATTTTCTCACTTGTCTATGCAGCTGAATAGAACCATTTTTAATCCATTTTGCTGAGTATCGTTATTTATTAACAAAGTAATAAACCTACACTGAAACTGATCCTGTTGACAAGGTTTCTCTAACGTACACCTCATATGCTTTCTCCATATTTTCAATGGTTCAGCATCATTCCATGCTGGAAAAGTGATGCTGACTCTTGTGCTCTAGAGTATCTGCCTCTTTCTTACTACTAAAAATGAAAACATACAAATTCCTTTTTTAAGCCAGTATCAGACTAAATTTTACTCCAGATGCATCTAATTTCCGGTGTTTTTCTTCTTATTAATTAATAGAAAGAGTTAACTCTTGACTGCCTGCATAAGCCTCACAACTAGTTATACATCTTTCTGGTACAATATATTAAGCCCACTTCTACACAAAGTGGCTATCTTGAATACAATAATTTTTGTAGCCCTATAGTTTGTTTGGCTACACTTCATACACAGCCATATAGTCAGTGATAATTTATAGCTATTCTCTTTTGAATGTTCCTGAACACTTTAAATGCAAAAAATAAACTTGAAAAGCAGTAATTTTTCAATATAATTGCATGTGCACATTATGCATGTAAATGCCTCTTAGTATACTCTCTTCTTGGGGTTTTTTATTTAATATTAAACTAATTGTATTAGGAATTTGTCACTGACATGTAAGTCAAAAGACTTTCTGAATGCTATAAAAGGCATACTAAATCATGAGATTTGACTGAATCAAAAAAATTATACAGGTGTCATAACATAATTGTTCTGTGGAACCATCTAGTGATTGAAAGATAAAAGAGCAACTTTGCTAGCATCAAAGTTTTGAATATGTTCTCATCATTATTGTAATTGTTAATCCAGTATTAGAAATAAACTGCCCTCTATTAAACAATATTAAAAAAAAGTTACAAAAGCAATGACTCATCTGCTTAGTCTGAAATACGTTTTTTTAAAAAAATATTTTAAATAACTTTCTGTTAGATTGGTTTTGGTACAGACAGTATCAAGAAAAAGTAATTGCCACTACTTTAAAAATTGTCTTCTTCATCTAAAAATTATTTAGGAGTTGAATTATACATGGAAATGTACTGAGATTGCACTGAAAAATTCAGAATTGTATCTGTAGTAATACTTCTAAAAATGAAATGTATTATATAGAAAGATGTATGCTTACTACATTTTAGGAATTATAAAATCAATTACAAATTTTGTCATTATACAACAAAGCACTGCAATTAAGCTTAAGTTAAGCACATGTATTTGGTAAGATAATTTATATCTCCTTGTGTTAAAGGAAACTTGAGTCACTGTTGATTTTCAGAAAACTTGTGAACAGTTCTAAAACACTTTAAGAATCTAAACCTAAGAAGAGTGTTAAGTGACCTAAAATGAACTAAGCTGCTTGGCTAAATATTTAAGGAAAATAAAAAAAAATGTTTAGGTACTTCATCTTATTACAAAAGAGACTCAGTGGCATAAAAAAAAAGAGGGTATTTGTTTTCATTACAATTACTGTGAACCAATCAGAGAGAAAAGAGCGTAATCTATTAATAAGTATAGAGTTAAAATGTATAAAATAGCCCTGAGAAAATGCAAGGCTGAGAAAGAAAACCCCTTAATACTCCCAGTAAAGATGATGGAATGCTGATGACTCAGTGTAAAAATACGTAGGAGGGATGAAAATTTAACATCAAAGAAAAACAGCAAATAGTTGTGTTGGTGGACTTTATTGTATTAATAATGATCCATGGTAGAACTGGTTGCTTCTATTTTGACTAGTAATGAGTCGTTGCTATATTTTGATTAAATTCTTAGAACATTAATTAGTCTAACAAGAATTTCTAATTTTCTGATCCTCAGATAGGGCAAGTGTGTTAACCAAAGTGTACCCAACAAGAGCCCTTCTCTAGAAGGGAACACAAAGCTTTAGTTTTAGCTCAGACTGCAACTGCCTCTCTTCAGTTACATTTATAGTTGTGGGGAAAATAATGCAGTACTTTAACATACAATATTGCCAGAAACAATAAAACAATATGAGGAAAATAATCCCAAGAAAATAAGGTCTGATGCCAACAAAGTGCACATTATGATATTCCGGACCTCATCATAGCTTTATGTTTCTTCTTCTGTTTCTTTAACAGTACTTTGCCAAATCTTCTACCCTTAATACCCAAACATATTTTTAATACCCTACTTTATTTATAGTTTCAGTTGGCTCTCAGATATATATTAATCCTAGGATAAATATTTTTCCAGTGATACAACAACCAGCTAATGGGTTTTTAATAACCAAAGAGAAGGTTAAAAATTATTTATTTGCCTAACCTCTATTGTCTTTAATTTTGATGGTGTGCAGTGATTGGTCAGGCTGCTTTATCAATCTGGTGATTCTAACTACTGCTTTCTCTCTGAAAATCTGACATACAAATGACTACCATATTTTGTCATATGTATCAATATTCCTTTGAAAATTTTTTTTAAGGTTTCACAAGAATATCATTGTATTAAAATATATACCATGCAAAAATCCAAAGAAAACAAACAAAAGCATAAAACTGCTAACTGAATAAAAAAGTGTTTAAATGCTAGGCAGGGAGGTCATTAGTCTTCTTCAGAGCAGTAAATATTTCAGTGCCTTACAAAACAGTAACTTCATGGACCAGCCACAGGCAAATTGTTTCCAAAACAAAAAAAAATGTCTTCACATAAGCACATGCATACTACTCTATACACATATAATAGCAACAGTAATTTAAAATGACATTTAGGTTCACAACCACAAAATTTTGTCTTCTAGATCAGGAATTTAGCAATGAATTGTCATTTGTAGTGGTGCGCATCAGCTAGGTGGACTCTTAAAATATTCAAAACATGTATTCTTTTTCTCCAAAGACTGCTTTACTTAAAGGAAAGCATTGATTTTTGCCAAGAGATATACAGGAAGACAATCAATGACAGCTTTGCAAGAAAGCCACTAGTAAAACCACCCTTGGTTCTCGCTTTGTATTCCTTGAGATCATGCATTTATTTTAAAATTTTGTTTCCCTGATGATTGAGGGACAGCCACAGTTAGAATTAGTCAATTTTCATTTTTCATAAATGAAATAAAGGAAAAATTATGAATAAGAAAAGAAAAAATATCATTTAAATGAAAAACTTTCCATGGACTGGACCACTTCCAGTTTGTTGCCTTTAAATGTGTTTTTGTTTTACTTCTCTATCCACATTTGTATTACAAGCTATGCCACCTGATATACCTAATTCTGTCTTTTGAAACCATTATTTGCTCATGTTGCTTGTCTGAAGTAAATCATACCTCTGCTCTTTATTGCTTTCTTTTAAGGTGAAGTTATGGACATTTTAACATCATTAAACTATAGAAGTTATGTAAGACTGAAGTAAGAAACAACTATTAAAGTTCTGACTTTTTCTCCCAAGACAAAAATTAGTTCAATACAATATAGCACTATACAATACAAATATTTGGATTTGGGAACTGAGATCTTGCAGAGACTAACAATGTTATTCAACTGTAAAACATATTGCCATCCAAAACTGCTATGTTTTTCTCAGAGGAAAAACACAAAGCCAAATATACAAACAAGATCCCCCAAAATCCTCTCCTGGATTTAAGATAGCTGCAAAACTTTGTCACTTTTACGAAGAGGCAGACTGTCGCTTCAAGAGAAGACCTGCATCTTCAAATAAAAAAATAAAACAAATTCCAGTCATGGGAGTTTGACACTATTCAAGTTCCAACCTGTAGATTACTTATGATTAAAAAATAAATACTGCTTCAAGTCACTGAAACAGAGAAAATTACATGGGTCACAGAGAATAAATGAATGGAAACAATTAAATAATAACTGTATATGTTATACCTGTTATGAGCAGTAACAGATAGATTGTACCATGAACTGGAAGAAAAGGTCTATCAGTAAGCACATGCTGAAACACAGGATCTGAAACTTTCTCCAGAATCGGGTGAAGGTCAAATATATGTGATCACTCAGTGGTAACACTGAAGGCAGAAGCCTAACCCTTACTTTTTGATATTTCCTTCTAAAACAATGTTACTTTTATTTATTTACTTTTCAGTAATGAATAGGTATGATTTCACAAGTATATGATCCTGCAAAATAAATAAATTTTTGAAAAAATACCAACAAAATTTCAATTTTGTAAGAGTCTTTTCCTCAGAAGCCATTACTGCATGGGACTATACCTGCTGAGATATCTCTCACCTGAAAGACATCAACCAAATACAGTGAAAATACAGAGCACTATCTACTGCTAAAGGCACAAGGCTATAAAAGTATTCCTTCTGGGAACAACACAAAAAAGCAGAGTAGTGGTTTCATTATAAATTTATTGGATATAAGGTTCCAGAGAAGAATTCCAAGCATGTCAGGTAAGAAAGCAGATGTCTCTGTTGTGTTATGCAGTATATGCTACTTTCTGTATCTCATCTCAGTCATACAAAATGAAGATAAAATATTAAGCTAGTACAGAAGGCCTAAATAGCAAAGGAAACTCCCACTACGGTTCAGTAGTCAATGCAGTAAAATATAATTTAGAAGAAGCACTATTCAACTGCCAGTAACAACATTCTATAAATCAGATTATTTTTAAATAATCAGTGAGAGGGAGACTATTGTCATATTCATAAACAAATAAGAGTAATTATCCAAATAGCTACTGTGGAACAGATTACCCTTTAGAAATCCTTGCTCTTGTTTAACATGCATTAGCTTGCTTTTCTTCACATTTTTGGTGATTGTAGGCCAGAGGTAATGCTTTTTAGCACAGTACATCCTATGATTGATCTGATTATACAATAAATGTTTCAAAGCCTGCAGTAGAGGTATTTCATGTGTTCTCATCTGTGTGAAGTATTGTTTCCCATTAAGTTCAGAAAATATGTAACAGTAATGCAGAAGAAATGTAAATTTTCTCACCAGCTTTTAAAATAAAATGTCCTGTTTCTTCACAAATGAAGTACTGTAAATGTAGATGAGCATGCTCAGATAATACTTCTGGGACATTTTACCCTATCCACAAACACAAACCAAAAATATAATTAGAAAGCAGTTACTACAATTAAATCGGTAATTTTATACTTCAGTGATAAATTTATGTCAGGTATCATATTTTCTTGTCAATCAAGGTTTACACTTAACAGTATTTTTCAGAATTTGGTCTGGTGTATTTTAGTTTTAAACACCTCAAGAACTTGGTTTTCCACTCCTTCCCTTAGGAAATGATTCTATAATCTTGTCAAGAGATGGGTTATGCTTATCACTACCAAGTGACAATGCTTGCAGCTAGAACATGATACTCTTTTTTAAGACCTGAAACAATCTCCACAGAAAGATAATTGAAGTGGAAAAATCCTCTTAAATTTAATCTTTGATGGTCAGGCAAATAAAGGAACTGAGAGTGGGAACTCAAGACATTTCTCATGGCTGCCTTACAGCTTAAGACCAATCATAGTGCAGTCATACTTATTCACTCCAGTTTAGCTTTTCAATTTACTTGGCATTCAGCATCCAGCAAACTTGAAAAATTTAGAGCTAAAGACTAGATCAATGATACCACTTTACTTTACATTTACCTTATTTACCTTACCTTTATATTTAACTTATTTATAGGCTATGTGAAATGTCCTATGCAGTACCCTCTTTATGAAGCAGTTCCTTCATAGTCATACAAAGATTTTGAACAAATATAAAACTACAGGCTATCTAGATGTCACAAAGTACATGACATACGAAGAAGGCCCTAGCCAGCAGTTTGTTTTCTTTTCAAATAGCTGATATGGGAATTAAGCCTGTTTGGCTGCATGCACATGTAAGATTATTCATGAGTATAAGACTTTGTCAGGTGGGATCCCTGGACACTAAATAACAGGCGTTCTCACTTGAATAGCTAGCAGTGAAGGGCGATGTATTTTACACATTTTATACATGCTCATTTGCATGCATTGTTAGTGGCTGCTGTATCAGAATAAACACCTTTATAAGATCTTTGTGAAAAATTTGTACTGGTTTCTCACTCTTCACAAAGTAGTTTAGGAGTGACAGCTTTCTGGCCATAATGTTTTTAACTTTTTCTGATGATGGTCGAAGTAAACCTCCAGATCATTTCATCTTCAGCCTGAGGTCCTTAGAAACTAAAAAACTGACAGTTGTTTGACACCTGAGAGATCTTCATCTACCTGAAAGACACCAAGTCCTCCTTTATGATCAGTAGCATAAAAAAAATATTTTATTTACTAATAAAACATTTCCAAATCCACAGGAACATTTCTCCATTTTTGTGGAGAGCCTTCACCAAAAACCTAACCAGGGATGAGCAATGTGAAAGAATGACTCGACACATCTTGCAAGCCTGACTTCCATTTATACATGTTAATATAGTGGGGTTTGGGGTTTTTTTTTGGCATTTCTAGATATATATTCATCTTGACATCCAGCATGCAATTTGTTACAGAATTGCTTTGTACCTGCTCTTCACCCTGTCTTGCACAGTTGTGTTTATTCCAGCATTAAGAATGAAGATACACAATCAGATTGAGCTCTGATTCAGCTAATCAAACACCTCCCCACCTCCATAGAAGGTTGTGGTCATACATCAGTAGAATAAAAATAAGAAGAATAGAAATAAGTCAGAGATGTAAAAATGTAAGCTTGTACAAGAAGAAAACGTGTTTAAATAAGGAAATATAAGGGAAATAGAGGGATTATAAGGAAAAGAAATAGCAATAGTTATTAAAAAACTCAGTGAAAATTAGCAAAATTGCAAGTGAGATTCAGAAACAAGTAATATTTTTCTTTAGTTTGAACTGATGTAGAAAGAATTACCGTGGTTTGGAAATAAATTTCTGCTTCTTTGTTTGTTTGTTTTTTACTTCAAGGAGTGAACCTGTTTTCAAATACATTTGAATATTAGCTGACGAAATCTAACAACACAATTGAAATCTTATTTTCCCAGTTGCAAACACCTCATATTGCTTATACTGACCTTTTCTACTGCTAATTTGCTTTGGTTTTAAATTACGGCAGTTTATTTGAGATGAAAACATCACATTTTATGTTATGTGGTCAGTAGTACTATTTTTATTAAAATTCTAGGTAATAAATCAATAAGGGGTTTGGTATTCCAGACCTCCCCATAAAAAAAAAAAAAGAAATAAAAATCATTAGCTATACTAGTATTAATAGAATAATTTTCCTGATATCAGTGGTGTTCTTTCTCTCTTTCCATATACATCATTAAAAGACATAGACACTCCTTTTACATTCTTTTGTGAATGAGATCTTCTGACTGAATCTGCCAGTCACCAAATAAGTGTTCGATAAAAATGAAAGAATACTTACTTAAACTTTTTAAAATTCTAACTTTTTTGTTGATGATTTAAAAAAATTATTTAAATGGTAACTAACTAATTAAATGAAAACTTTTTGGAATATTTTACTTTCTTCCCTATATATGAGATATAATTTGAAGTTATTAGTGATTGAGTGAAAAACTGTCCTATTAAAGCAGGTCAGATTTTTTTCTTGAAAACAAATTTGGATTTAGCTTTTCAAGGAAACATTTGCAATCTGTAAATTTACATGAGAGATATAAACATTTAATTTTGTTCTTTTTTTTTCCCCCACAAAGCTTTGTGAATATTAATTTCTGCAATAAATGTTAAAAATTAATGTTTTAGAGGAGGTAGAAAAAAAAATGTTGGAATAGCTCCTTAAAAAATTAATAATTTCTCCCCCTCTGTTTTCATCTGATTCATGAGAAATTAATAACTCTGATTAGAAAATAACAAAAAATTATTTGTGTTTCCACTGGAGATTAAAAGCTAGGAACTATTTGTAATTGCTGCAGATGCACTGTATAGCAATCTACTGTAATGAATGCAGAAACGAATCATAAATCACATTGTAAATAATATTTTCTATTTTCTCTGGTAAACTGAAGGATGATTTGCAAAGATGTTTGTTATTTTTAATTACTATTTTTTTCGTTCTTAGAATTGCAAGGTATGTATTTATAAAAACCTGATTTCTGTGATTACCCTAAATTATATAATAATTGTAACCCAGTGAAGGTAATTTAAATTTTATATATATGTGTGTGTGTGCATACTGTTATGTATATGTAAGAGAGGTTTTAGCAATAAAATGACTGTATTGTCTTTATAAATTAATTGTAATTTAAATACAAACGAAGGCAGTACGCCCAAAACATACAGTCCAATTGATGGTAGAAAGCATCCTAGAGTATTGGTAAGACAGTTTTATGTTTATTGTAGAAAAAGAAGTTTCTCACTCTTTTAGATATAACAGAGGTTTGCATGATTTCTACAGTCAACTGAAAAAAAAGTATTGCACCTGGAGAAGGATGGGGTTCTGTTTGGGGTTTTTTAGCCTACAGGAGTGTTAACACTTAATCATAACTCTGATTACTTAATTCCTGATCATCACTTTGAAAGCATTCATAGCTCTCCTGCTAGTGAGCTCCTTCTTTCCCAAAGAAAGAAATAAAAGGAAATTAAAAATAAAACTAGAGCGTTTTATCAGTGTTCTAATATTTTGTTACTGTTGTGGTTAAACTCAGCCAGCAAAAAAGCACCACAAAGCCATTTGCTCTCTCCTCACCCCCCCGCTGCCCCACCTCCCCGGCAGGATGAGGAGGCAGGCTCGTGGGTCGAGACAAGGACAGAGAGGGATCACTCCCCACTTACGGTCATGGGCAAAAAACTGAATCAACTTTGGGAAGAAACAAAATGAATTTCATTTACTACCAATCAAATCAGAACAAGGATACTGAGAAGTAAACCCAGATCTTAGAACTCCTTCCCGCCATCCCTCCCTCCTGCCCGGCTCAACCCCACTCCCGGTTCTCTCTCCCTCCTCCCCCCAGCAATGGGGGTTGGGGTCGGTTCCTCACCCCTTGTCTCTGCCGCTCCTTCCTCCTCAGGGGAGGAGGACTCCGCACTCGGGCCCTGCTCCGCCACAGGGGGTCTCCCGCGGGAGACAGTCCTCCACCAACTTCTCCAAGGTGAGTCCTTCCCACAGGCTACAGTTTCTCACAAACTCCCCTGGCGTGGGTCCTTTCCGTGGGCCGATCTTCAGTCCCAGCCTGCTCCAGCGCGGGCTTTCCCATGGAGTGGTGGCCATCTTGGGGGGCCTCCGCTCCCCCGCTCCCCTCCATGGGCTGGGGGGGGGAACAGCCTGCCGCCTCACCGCGGGCTGTGGGGGCATCCCCTCCGCCCCGCTCCTCCTCCTCTCCTTCCTCCCTGACCTCGGTACCCGCAGAGGGGTTCCTCTCCCATCCCAATCCCCCCACTCACCACAGGTTTCCCCTCTGAACTCTGTTCTCCCAGCGGCGCTACCGCCATCGCTGAGGGGCTCGGCCTGGGCCAGAGGTGGGTCCGGCTTGGAGCCGGGGAAGCTTCCAGCAGCTTCTCACAGGAGCCGGCCCTGCGGACCCTCACCCACCACCAAAAAAACCTGCCACACAAACGCATAATAATTATGCAGACAGTTATGTACCTGATGCTCAAATCATGTATATCAGAAGACTGTCATTATTTGACTTTGTGCTTACCAGCTTCTATGTTATGAGTTTCTTTGTGAATAGACATTCATGCCTCTATGCATAACAGCACTATTTTAATTCCAATTGAAACTGATGTGTTTGAAAATCAAATCAAATCGGTACACTTGAATTTGTCAAGCTAAATAGTTTGAAAAAGCAAAATTTCTTTTCTTCTCAATTCCTTCTTCCTTTCCTCTAAAGGACCATGTTTCTTCAGTCTGAAGTCCCAAGAAGGAGAGAATTGCTTTGAGGACTGGGAACTTACATGCAGCATTTCACAATGTTCATTATATGTCATATATTTATCTATGTGCATTTCAATTATTGTTCATATATGACCACTATATATTCTTGTTTATTCAGAAGTTTCTTTCTACTGCCAGCTATTACAGGTATATTAATCTCATTATTTCAGTAATAAAATCCACTGGTTTTGCCCTTTAAGCAATCCCTCATCTAGTGTACATGCAGTATTATGGGATAGCATGCTGTGGTGTGTATTCCTATCCTCCAATCAGCCTTCTCAAATTATTTTGCTTTTTGAGGATTTGATTATTTTGGATTTTTGTTTGTTTGTTTTATTGGCCTGCAGCTTCAAATTAGAGATGCAAATCAAATTTCTTACCTACTTTAAATATCCTGTTTGATATACAGCCAGAGTGTTTACCTTTATTTAGAGTTGCTGAACTTCCAGAATGTTGCATGGGAAGAGAGATGGCCAACATCTATGTGTGGGCAGGCAGAGGCTGGAAACTTGTTACTTCTGGCTAAACGAGACAGACTTATTCCACTGCAGATGTGCACTTACAAAAAAGGTGTAGTGCCCTGCTGACAGCTGGGAAGGAACAGTTTCTATCAGGGTAGGCATACAGGTCAGCTGAGTCTGATCCACATATTCCCACAGCAGCTACAATCCTAGGATCAAAGAGACGTGGAGCTCAAATAACTGAAGTGCTACCATGGATGGATATAGGTGGCAGAAAAGCTGGGAAGAGGGAGTTATATCTTATATAGAAAAACAATCTGAAAACATGGATCTTTCTTCCAGCAAAGGTTGTGAGCTGATCAATGGCTTATGGATTGAAATTAGAGGACAGACCAGCATCAGTGAAATGCTGGCAGGTCCCTCCAAAAAAGACGAGGAAGTTGTTTTTCGACAACCGGTATAAGCCTCACAATTACAGGCCCTGGCACTCACAAGGCACTTTAAACACTTTGACATTTACTGGGTGGGCAAAATGGTTAGGTGCAAGCAAGGTGGTAGATATCTGGGATGTGCTGATTACAGTTTCTTGATACAGGAACTCAGTGAGATGACTTAAGACTTCTGCTGGTTAGGAATAGTCACTAACAGCCTCAGCTACAGCAACATCAGCTACAGCAAGGTGATTGAATTTAAGATCATGAGAGAAACTAGGAGGGCAAGTAGAATTAAAATCCCCAACTTCAGGAGAGCTGAATTCTGTTTTTCCAGGGAACAAGTTGTTGGAATCCCTTGAGAGGGCACCTGCAGGGTGAAAGGACACAGGGAACCTGCCTGATCTTCCTGGACAGCTTCCTCAGAGCACAGAAAGGGACCACTCTGATATGCAGAAGTTGAGCAGGAGTAGCAAAAGGTGGTCTGAACAGGGAACTCCTGACTGAGCTCAGATGGGAAAAAGGAGTGCAGAGAAGGTAGAATCTGGGATGCCCCACCTGAGAGGAACACAAAGACTTTACTCAGGCACGCAGGGATGGAGTTAGGTTTGGTATGGAATGTGGGAGACTGCAAGAAGGGCATCTGTAAATACATTGGCAGAAAAGGAAGACTAAAGTAACTAGGCCAAAGCTCAGTAGGATGGGGAATGCAGTGATAAAAGATACAGAAAAGTCCAGGGAAGTCCTAGTCTAGAAGGGACCTATGGAAATCTTGCAATACGAATCTTGACTGGACAAGGCCTTGAGTAATCTCATCTAACACTAAATTTAACTGGGTTTCAAACAAGGTTGGCCAGATGACCTGCAGAGGTTCTTTCCAGCCAATATCTGCATTCTACTTTTACTCCGTAAATTATGTTCTTTTGTGTTTTTTTCCACTCATGGACAGAGACTTTTTGTTAAGTAAATGTTTCCAGAGATGCTGCATCTGCAGTTGACCTCACATGGATTGACTTTTGATGTCTTTTCCAAACTGTTCTTAGAATCCGTGCTTTTCCATACAAGTTTCTTTTTTTTACTTCTGGCTGTAACATGTAAGTAACAGTGAGATATCTTTTATTTTAACATTCTAATAAGATATTACTTTCTTACTGCAGTCTAAAGGGGTTGAATGAAAAGGTTGCTATAGTCTAATAGAAATCTATTTTCTGAGAAAATAAATCAGCACATCTGTTGGCTCACAATTATATAACAGGGTTTATCCTTGTTGTCCTTTCTCACATAGATCTTTACTAACTAACGGCAGGTTCTTAACACAGTGAGGTCAGATCTTTTTAAATAAAGAGTGCGGTGAAAGCACCTGTATTCCCTAAGCTATTTGAATAGTCTCTCTTCTGTGCATGGTATTTTGAAAGCAAAAGCAATTTATAAATTAATGCCAAGGTTACTGAACCATTCAATGGTCTAAGAGCCCCCATGAATTCCAATTACTTCTCTTTCATAAACTTACTCAATAGTTGTTAGTATGGGGTCAGTACAGTGAAGTTCACTGCAGTGAGAATAGGACAAGGTTTACCTTTGTTTATCTTCATCATTCATGAGTTGTATAGATTCATTTGACTGTAATCTAATATGCTTGTGGGAAGGTAATGCTACTACATTACTTGAAATACATGCCAACTCTCAGGCTAAGACTGAGATACATCTTAGTAAATGGAGACAGGAGCCTTACTTATACACCGAAGCCTACTAAGGCAAACAGATTTAGAAATGTTTTCTTTGATAATAACTTTAGTTTTTAACTTGCAGATAATTATATATTTTACTGTAAACGACCTCAACCCCCTTTCAAGCAACATGACCTTGGTTGTTTTGAGAAGATGTTCTGTCTTTTTGTCTATACTATTTGTATTTCTGTTCTAAGATCTCAGAAGCTGGGGGGAAAAAAACCAAAACAAAACAAACAAACAAACAAACAAAAAACCCACAAAAACAAAACAAAACAAAACCAAAAAACCAACCTGAACAAAATAAAAGAAAACCACCCTTTGTGGTTGATTTGTGCTAAGGAATCCTGTTTGGAATAATTTCTCAGTGGGAAAAGAGATCTTCACCTGGAAGGCCATGTCTAGATGTACGACTTATAGGTACATTGAACTGAATGTCTTTTGACTGTGTTTGACTTCTGAGAGGAGGTCTTTGAGAGACGAATTAGATCCTCTCTGGAAAAGCATAGGACTGTCAGGTAAAGAAGGAAGACACTGAGTTTCACCTAAAAGCTGGAATAGTTGCTCAGTTCTCACAGTATGTATGTGAAATGTATGAGAAGCTTGCTGTTCCACAAGAGGGGAGAATGTGTTTTGCCCTGAGCTATCCATATCTTTTGTTCATTTTTTTCATATAGTAATGAGCATAATGAGAAGAGTAAGTCATTAAATTTAATGTTAACTTATTGGGCACTTCAAAATAAAACAGTGCTGTGCTGCTGAGAACAATATAACATACCACTCAGAGTGCACAAGTCCTGCAATTAAAATGCTAATTAACACTTTTATTTATAAGGAACGAGGTTATTTGATTATAATCCCATTTTCCCTGCTCCCTTCAGCAATATGGATTGATCAAGTCAGAGTAACAACAACCCATCCCAGCTGCCTGAGGAATGATTTTATTTTGCTCTCTCCATACAGATCTGATATACACCACAAGGAAGACATTAGCCAAATTAGTCAGAAACAACTTAGAAGTTTCTTTCTTTCTTTGCTTAGCTTCCATAGAGAAACTGCAGTTGAATTTGGCTTTTCCTTATCACAGCCTGCCAAGGGCTTAGTTGGAGTCAGACCCCTTGGTTAGTTACTGAAATCAGAGTATGTCCTTCCAGACCAAGAGTAAGTAAATAGTAATTCATAATATTCAGTTATACAGCAATTAAATAGAACATGTACATTTCTTCATCTGCCTAGAGAGTTAAAAGGGAGAAAATGGGAGAAAGAGGCAAAATGTATATGTATGTGCATACTGTGATGGGTTGACCCTGGCTGGACGCCAGGTGCCCACCAAAGCCGTTCTATCACTCCCGCATCCTCAGCTGGACAGGGGAGAGAAAAATATAACAAAAAGCTTGCGGGTCGAGATAAGGACAGGAGAGATCATTCACTAATTACCATCACGGGCAAAACAGACTCAGCTTAGGGAAAATTAGCTCACTTTTTATTACAAATCAGCCAGAGTAAGGTAAATGAGAAATAAAACGAAATCTCAGAACACCTTCCCTCCACCCCTCCCTTCTTCCTGGGCACAACTTCACTCCCGGATTTCTCCACCAAGCCCCCCCAGCGGCACAAGGGGGACAGGGATGGGGTTTACGGTCATCACATGTTATTTTCTGCCGCTTCACCTCCTCAGGGCGAGGGCTCATCACACTCTTCCCCTGCTCCAACGTGGGGTCCCACCCACGGGAGACAGTCCTCCACGAACTTTCTCCAACGTGGGCCATTCCCACGGGCTGCAGTTCTTCACAAACTGCTCCAGCATGGGTCCTTTCCACGGTGTGCAGTCCTTCAGGCACAGACTGCTCCAGCGTGGGTCCCCCACGGGGTCACAAGTCCTGCCAGAAAACCTGCTCCGTGGGCTCCTCTCTCCACAGATCCGCAGGTCCTGCCAGGAACCTGCTCCAGCGCAGGGTTCCCACGGGGTCACAGCCTCCTTCAGGAACCCACCTGCTCCGGCGTGGGGACCTCCACGGGCTGCAGGTGGATATCTGCCCCACCATGGACCTCCCTGGACTGCAGGGGGACAGCCTGCCTCACCAGGGTCTTCACCACGGGCTGCAGGGGAATCTTCGCTCCGGCGCCTGGAGCATCTCCTCCCCCTCCTTCTGCACTGACCTTGGTGTCCGCAGGCTTGTTTCTCTTACATGTTCTCACTCCTCTCTCTGGTGGCTGTTTTCCGCGTCCCAACTTTTTTTTTCCTTCTTAAAAATGTTATCACAGAGGCGTTACCACTATCACTGATTGGCTCGGCCTTGGCCGGCGGCGGGTCCGTCTTAGAGCCAGCTGGTATGGGCTCGCTCTCTCTCGAACACAGGGGAAGCTTCCAGCAGCTTCTTACAGGAGCCACCCCTGTAACCCCCCCTGCTACCAAAACCTTGCCACATAAAACCAATACAATACATATAAATATATATTATATATACATTACCCCTGCACACACATGTGTATGTGTGGTTGTAAAAAGGTGCCAGTGTAATATATTTATTCTAAAATTTGTGTCTCAGGTACTTAGAAGCTGTAGAATTATTTATGTGTCAATTTATACCTGAAGTTAGCAACATATGGGATGGAATTCCTCACAGATTTTTCCCATTCCTGTTTCAAAATATAGTAAGAGAAAATAAAAAATATATATATTTTTTATGTATATGCATATGCGTTTTAATCACCACAGAGTGCATCTTTCATACAGAAACTCAAAAACATATGATAACACTGCTTTTCAGGAGTTTCCAACAATCAGAGACTTGTTCTAGCCATTAGAATATGAGACAAGTTTATACAGAGCAAAAAGAAGTACCACAGAAGAGACATGAGCTGTCCATACAGCCAAGCTTGCAAGAGTGTTTGAAATAGTTGTGTTTGTGAACCACTGAACCTGAAAACACTGAAAAGACAACTCTATTTTTTTCTAATCCAAGATGGCTTGTATGCCACCAGCTCTTTCATCATTATAGCATTTCTTATATAAGGCTTAAAGTAAATGAACCCAGCACCTGTGTGTCTGTACCAAATCTTTGATGCATATCGATACAGACCTCTATACTGAGCCACTGAGAGCAGGGGAGAGCATGATTTTCTTTACATTCTTATCTTTCATTGTAGCTACTTAAGACATCTAGTACAGGTTTACGAACTCTATAAATTATTCATATAATGGCATGTTTTCTACTCATTTCTTATGTCTTTACAAATATCTTGTAAAATTGTACAAAATTTTTGCAATATCTTGTAAAAAAAAAAGTGTTTCCCTCTTCAGGACAGGACTGTGCCTCTGTTTTAAAAAAAAAATCTTTGCTTGATCCCTAACGTAATGAATACAACTATCATGAAATAGTCAACATTTGCCATCATTTTCGCTTTACATCACCATTTTACTGAGCTTGTATATGCAAAAATAAGTTTTGTATTCATGGAAATGCAGATTGGGGTTTTCTTCTTTATTTAGTTCCATCAGAGTAGGTGATAAGCAGAAAGGTGGGAGAAAAGTGTGTCTGAGCGTTACAGTTTTCTCGCTAACCTCGTTAACCAGTTATAGCCCTTTTGTTCACATGAGTTCTTAGGAACAGCTGACTTCCTAAAGTGTGGTTTGGAATAGATGAAACAACTGGACCACTACAAAAAAAAAAAAGGAAGTCCAGCAGATATTAGCCCCTGTGTCTTCTCACTGAGTCCCCTATATTCAAGGAAAATGTCACCCACTTTCAGATTCAGATAAAATTAGGATTGATGTATATATGCACATAGATATTAGGATTGATAAGGGACTAATAAATTTCTTTACCAAGGAAGGGAATATTATGGTTTCCAATAGAAAGCACAAACATCTGTGGTTTTTTTAATTTTAATTTTTTTGTGGTTTTTGAAAAACAGGTTAATAATCCTGTGAATTAGAAAGACTAAGTTTCATATATTTTCAGCACTGCCAAAGCTTAAATTTGTATAACTATAATTTAGAATACTTATGCATAATAACTGTGATATTTTAATTTGATAATGTTAACTATTCTCCTTCATAGAACACTGTGCGTTCCCCATCTTCAGAGGTTTTCAAGACTCACGTGGACAAAGCCCTGAGGAACTTGATCCAGCCCTAGAACGGGCCCTGCATTGGGTGGCCTAGAGACTTTCTGAGGTCACTTCCAAACTGAATTAGCCTATGATAGATACTACATGAAAGAAGAGAAGAAATGTCATATATTGTGAGTATTTTTCACAGTACTTGTGTTACAATAGACTTGTCTAGGAAAAATAAAGTTTTCTATTAAACAATTTATGCTAGATGTCCATTACAAACAACAGTCCATTAGGACTTCCTCTAGAGTATTTAAATAATTTGACCTTTAATTATTCATGTTGGCTTCATAGTGGGGAATTTATACTACAGTTAAGACATATTAACAAACAATATGATAAGCAATTGCCTTTAATGTCTTAGACAAGTTTTCAGAATTGGTACTCCATACTACTTACAGGACATGTAAAACTTTTTGGTTCTGGATTAATAGTCTCCAGCTGTGTGAGATGAATTCTGAATGACAATTCATCATCTTGACACCTGGACAAAAAACTGAAGGGATTTCTCTTGGCTGTGAAAGATACAGATGGACAGTAAATGTAGCAGCTGGAGAGGTGCTCCAAAGTATGTGCACAGCTGAAAAAACAAATTGCTGCTTCTTGCTGGAGAAGCACTCCTCACCTGAGAAACAGAGCCTGGGGTCAGGTGTCCCGTTAGTCCTCTGGAAGAAACTGCAGGCCATTTCTTCACATTGCATTCAAATAGATTTTTTTTCCTACTCTTATAGGTATCCTTCCCCTTATCAATCCCATAGACTGTCTGAAAAATATTAGGAAGAAGAAGAGCCAACAGGATACTTGGCAGTAATTTTTAGGCAAATTCTGTTTTATGGAACCTGAAGACTTCATGTACTCTTGATGCAGGGAAGTGGCAATTTAGTTGAGAGGTTGTTATTACATTTTGTCTTATGTACAATACCTGTGCAGAAGAGATTGCTTTGAATGTGATTTGAACTTTATTACTATCTTAGGTGTGTAGTTTCAACACACACTAAAAAGGAAATACCTTTCCTTTTACATTCTTTAAGTGTAAAATTAACTTCAGCATATTTTTTACTATAAGATCCAAGTATCTGTATTTTTAAAAGCCTTTAATAAGTATAAGTTGATGTTAAATTGCCTGTCCTACATGCAACTATAGCATTGCTAATATCCTAGTGTCTCCTATGAATTGCTGGATTTATTTGGTTTCCTTGAAGATATGAATCACAAGAGGAGACTTGTCTTCCTGCCAGGAGTTTTCCTGCAAATAGCTTTCCTCTTTTTGCAATTTTTTATCAATGTCATCTAGCATGGCCGAGGATCTTTGTTTCTACTGGGGAGAAAGACAGTTCATCTTTGAAGCCTCTCTCTGTAAAAACACATTTTAAATAACTTTGAAAGCACACAGTTCGTTGCTTTGGGTTTAATGTCTCTGCCCCTATAGAAGATGCCACAAATCTAATGAGACACAGGAAGAGGTGAAAAACAATGAGGAAGAGTGAGAGAACAAAAATGAGGGGGTAGGAGGGCAGAAAAAAAAAGACAGCATTATCTCAATGAAAAGTAAAATAAATTGCCAACTGCTGACAAAATCCTAAAATATTGACTAAAAATGATCACTTCAGAGAAGATGAGAGGTTAAAAAGAATGATTTAAATCTTGCAGGCTTTGTGTTGACAGTAACTAGATTGTGTTACCTCAAGCAACAAAAGAAAGATCTCAACATATATATGAGTTGTACCCCTATTAGGTGTTATAAGTGGTTTAAAACTTTGGCTGCAATTAAATCTTTTCTAGTAGTAAATTTAGGATAGAGATCAACTATTGAGAGGAGGCTTAAGAGACTGCTGGCCAGTTTTATAGGAAAAATGTGTGTTTTCATAGATTATACTGATTTTCTCAGTATGAACTAATTATAAAACTGAGATACAGGTCATATTATAACAGCAATGTTAACATATCTGAACTTAAAAGACTGAGCTTAGCTGAACATCTGTACCACTGCTACAATTGCGGTGCAGATTTATTATCCCTCCACTGCCTTCAAACATGTGGCAGATTTGGAACTCTTTCTTGAACAAATTTGCTAAAGATTTGCTGGGAAACCTTCTTTTGTTAGTTGCTTCATAATACATCCATGAAAATGCTTTAGGACATATCTTCGTAAATAGTAGCTCATTTACTGAGTATATTCTAACATATATCGACCACATTTCATATTTATTACTCTTCTTTAGGAAATTGTTGGTGTCTATTTTGAAAATAAAACTCACTGGATCCCCTTAACCTTCCTCTGCCAAGTATTGTATGTTCTTACAGAATCCTGGTTAAAAAAAAATGAGCAAGACTTTTCCCTGCTATGAATTGTTGTGGATCTCTTTAGACAGTGGAACTCTGCTGGTTTTTGCCAAGTCGTGGCACAGACATGGAAGTTTTCTCCAGGATCATGAGAATCTTTTAAAAGAAATAATTTTCTCTTAAGCATGTCACCTGCTTGTGACCAGCTTCATAACAAAAATTAATAGCTCATGAACAGGTAAATATTAGGTTGCTGACGTGATTACCAGAATTTTGTTGTTGTCTTTCTTTTTTTTAAAGACAGAAGTGATTTTGTAATAAATGGTTTAACATCTGTAATATACTTATCCTACTGTAGGCTACACGTAATGTAACTGGAATCTTTTTCAGTATGTTAAGTGAAGGAAATATAAGCTTTGCTCTGCCTTGACATGTGTTGGATAGCTACATGGTGAGCATGACAAATCATAATTTGGCCCTAGCAAATTAAAGCAGTGTGTCATTTTGGCCAGAAAACTCAGTCTCCCAGCAGGGGTCAAATCCTCTACTCCTTCTTCAAAGCTTAAAAAGACAGGTTTTGAGAACAAGTATTGTAGCTTATTACAAGAAATAAAATAAAATTAAAGTACAATGTTCACATTCAGCATTTGGTGGAATAAGAATTAGTATTTATACAGTGCTTTGAATATTTAGAGCATTTTACCAAGAGTAGCCAATTACTTTACTACCTTTTTTTTTTTGTTGGTCAGTTGGTTTTTTACAAGAACTATAGATGTCTTAGACTTCAAGCCTTGATAATGACTTGTTTTTTTCTGGCCTTGAGGTAATAATGCTATTCTTTTTTTATTATTTCAATTTACTTCTCTACAATATATGAAAGTATATTGCATAATCTTTTTCAGTTATTCCAAACTGATCCAGGTGTGAAATTCAAGAAAAAACACAGTCCTTACAGCTTTCCACAAGCAATCACCTGTCTATTTTAG
Organism: Haliaeetus albicilla; assembly: GCF_947461875.1. Lineage (NCBI taxonomy): Eukaryota > Metazoa > Chordata > Aves > Accipitriformes > Accipitridae > Haliaeetus > Haliaeetus albicilla. The sequence goes on from NC_091507.1 coordinate 6,954,322, forward strand.
CTGAACTTCCAGTGAGATTTGACTGGCCTGCCTGGAATCTACAGCTTCTTTTTGATGAGATTTAGATGCTGAACTGAGCCTGCATTCCTTAATCCCACACTGTAATCAGATCTGTCTTTTTTGGCGATCGATGTGGAGTGCTTACTGAACATTGATGATGCAATGTACAAGCCAGCCCCTCTGCCCCCCTAAGGTTTTGAGGACCTGCTAGACTAAATGGTCTTCCTTGGTGGCAATTATATACGGGGACCTTCTTTGGTCCTTAGAACACTTTTCAGAATTGACATTGAGCGGCCTGAATTTTGGTGACTCTGTAAGAGCTGTTTATAACCAAACATAAGTCGGTTTGCATTAAAACAAAGCAAATGCAAAAAATTACTTCTTCACCACTGCTAAACCTGGATTTAAGCCTTCATATAATTTGGAAATGTGTTTTCTGAGTGTTTCTCTTTTAGCTGGAGCTAAGGGGATAGCAAAAAAAGCAGTATAAAAGGGTTACTTTTATACTATTCTTGCTCTACTCTGAGACTTAATGGAGGGAAGATTACCCAGAAGTACTGCTGAGAGAAGTGTGACCTTGACTACATCTGCCCAGCTCTAACTCACCAGGTGATTCTCATATGTGTTGGGAAAACAAACCAAAACACAGATAATGGTTATAGGTGAGGCTTAGCTAAAAGCATTAGACTACATTTTCTAGGCATGCACAGGAAAGAAACAAAGCAGCACAAATGAACTCTTAACAACTTTAATCCTTATAAAACACTGGGTGTGGGGGATCAAAAGGTGATAGCAACCTATGTACCAACAGCTAATATTAAAAAAATAATAATAATCAAAGAGATTAGCTTGGGGTGACATGAAAAAAAGGCCATTGGTGGCTTATGCCAACGATTTAACGTAGAAAGCAATAAACAGTGACAACAACAGTCCCTTGGAGAAACATGTCCACAAACGTCTGCCACTGCTCTGTGTAAAGGCCAGGTGGGCAGACAGGACATAGACACTTGGACCTGCTGGAGTCCTCTGTCCAAACAGTTCCTGCAGCTGGTCATGACTGGCCTGGAGGCTGTGATTGGTGTCAACATGTTTTCTACAGGACACACATGTGTGTGTCTGTGTGTGTATTTATGGCAGAACAGAGATTACTATCCACCTGCTATGCCCGTCCTGCTTAGCTAGTGAATCTTAGATTTCATGTCATTGATTGGTGTGGTTCTGTCCTTGCGACAGAGATTGAAAGAAGCTGGTCTTTTATTTCAATTTTTGTATGTGAATTGATTCTAGTGACTGTAATTCTGTAGTACCAGAATCTGCATTAATTCTTATTCATGTAAAGTTTATGTACCCATCCAATTCTGCATGCTCACCCAAGCCTCACATATATGCAAATCCACTTAGAATTAGTGAAGTTATGATTTATTCTAGTCATTCTACTTCATTTAATACACCATATCTATGGATATATTAGAGTAAACTCATATCTATTGTTAAACTGGTCAAAGTGTTACAGTGGTCAGCTGAATACACATCTTGTGTTTTAAAAAATGCTTCTTATTTAAATGCAGGAAAAACAATTGTTATGGAGTTAAAAAAGGTATTTATTTTTTAGATAGGTTGTTATAAATATACAAGATTATCACTCTGATTATGTATGTTGGATCTACTTATTATTTCATTAAAGTAAACTTAGAAATAGAATACATTGTGTAGGTCGACCAATAGAAAATACCCTGACGGCTCTCAGGGATGCTCGTTATGTCTTTTGAGCTTTGTTACCAACAGGGAATGTCTCCTTCCTGTCAGGGTATACCGTAGGATGTTAGCTTGCTTCCTGCTTGCCCCTACACAGTATTTAAACCACTCTTAAAAATGTGACGATTCAGTATGATTTTTTTTTCCGTCCCAGATCTGGGGAGGTCAGAAGGTAAAATTTCATTTCAAGACACCTTTCTTTTGGTCAGAAACCTTGACTGGTTTATGAATCCCTGACACAAAATATGCATGCACAATGATATATTACATATTTGAACTCCCTTTTCTTAATCACCTTTCATAAACACCTCAGAACTATTTTGTGGGTACCTAGAGGTCACTAAACCACTGGGAGAAAACAACTGTAGGTATACGATCATCTCTTGTGGAACAAGATACCTTCCACTCTGCTACTAACGGGTTGTGTAGCTTGAAAATCTTAGGTTCTCCAGAAAGAAACAAGTGTGAACGTGACACTGGACCCTTCTGCTTAAGCACTCAACTATGAAGATAACTAGGATTCCCATTCATATTTGTGGAATGGTTCTCTACAGAAAACATTACTGAATACAATATAATCCAAATTGCAAAGCATTAAAATACAGAACTACCTTTGGACAAGAAGTAACTGAAGTTAAGATTCCTTCAACCCCTTAGTTAGTGCTCCCAGCATGTATCACAGAGAACTGCTTGCTGTTTTATGACATGGTGTAAAGTAAAATAGCCCTGGGAGGAAGCTGTGAATGCTTTCTGAAATAGACTCTGCTATCAGCAAAAAATTATTCTAGAAATGTAGGAAGAAGAGGTCAAAATTTTGGCTAGAAATTAATATCCCCTACAATTTCACATTTCATGTAGGAAGAATAATCTCCCAGTGTTGCTCAAACATAAATCGCAATATAGTAGTTGAAATATCTAGAACATACTGTAAATTTAGGTGCTGAAGCCTACTGTTTTGAATAAATATTACTTTGCTACTCTGCCAGAAATATCCTGATAGTGAATTTTTAGGAACCTAGTGCCTTACACACACTTATACCAGTGAAACAACTAGTGGAAAGTTATTGAAGTTTTCTGAAATAGATGCATCTATGGTCTTTTGAAATCCACTGATGATTAAAACTTGTGTAGCCAGCCAGCATAAATGTCAGCAACTTTGCAGATATAAGCAAGGAAAGAAGAAATGTTGGCTCGCTCCTCTGTTCCTGTAGTTTTCAGTTGCTTTAAACAGAGGATTTCAAATAAACAGGGCATGAATGTGGGGCAGGCTCTTCATTGCCTCTTCCAAGTCTACAACAAATTATGATGTGCTGCTTACAGAGTAGTCTCTTTTTATTGACAGATAAATTAAAAATTGGTTGCTGTGTGACCTGTGAATAAATGATATTTCTTAAAGAAGATTCACCACAGGTTTTGACATCATTATTTTTCTCTGATAAAATGCAGGCAGATCAGAGTGTTGCAGCCAGCCCATTCACTTCAAAAGCTGCTTTGTATGTTTTTTAGTTTGAGAATGATCTGTTGGTTCGATTATGAGTTCATCATAGACCCGGTACCCTGTGACAAAATCTCCAATTTGATAAGCTAGGCAGAGTGGTACACAGTCAAAATAGCACAGAAGTCACAGAGACTTCTGTAATTTCAGAACTCACTAGAAAAGACAGTGGGAAAATGTATCAGAAATTTTTATTATTTCTCTCTTTGTCTCCTCATCTGGAAAAAAGAGTGACCATGTTGTCATGAACACAACCTACCAAGTTTCCATGTAGGAGTTGCCTTCATACTTACTGAAGTGGGGCTTATCTGGCTTCTTTAGGTTTAACAAATGTGGTACAGAATACATGTAGGTATTGCCAGATAGAGATCATGAAGGTCCCTTGAAAAAGTAATCTTACCCGACATTAAATTCCTACAGCTGATTACTGCACCTTATTTTGTCACTGCTCTACAGTCAGTGGAGAAATGGGCACCTCTGCGGAATCTCATAAAGCAGATGTCCAAAATAGCTCACGAGTCATGCCCTAAAATGCCCAGTTTCTCTCCATTCCCTCTAATGAAATATTAAGCTAACTTTCTCAGAGGTAGATGTAGACTCACTATAGACTTCTAGGCATGATTCATTTGCCAAAATGTAAGAATTTGAGGCCATTTTTGTAAAATTAATTAATCCTTGTATTCAGTTTGTGTGGCAAGGTTTTGGTAGTTGGGGGGACTACAGGGGTGGCTTCTGCTAGAAGCTTCCCCTATGTCCAATAGTGCCAATGCCAGCTGGCTCCAAGATGGACCCACTGCTGGCCAAGGCCAAGCCCAGCAATGATGGTGGTAAGTGCCTCTGGGAGAACAGATTTAAGAAGGGGGAAAAAGGTTGCTGGGGCACAGAAACTGCAGCCAGAGAGAGGAGTGAGAATATGTGAAAGAAACAACTGCAGACCCCCAGGTCAGTGCAGAAGGAGGGGAAGGAGGTGCTCCAGGTGCTGGAGCAGAGATTCCCCTGCAGCCCATGGGGAAGACCATGGTGAGGCAGGCTGTCCCCCTGCAGCCCAGGGAGGCCCATGGTGGAGCAGATCTCCACCTGCAGCCCGGGGAGGACCCCACGCCAGAGCAGGGGGATGCCCGAAGGAGGCTGTGACCCCGTGGGAAGTCCGCACTGGAGCAGGTTTGCTGGCAGCACTTGTGACCCCGTGGGGGACCCACGCTGGAGCAGTCTGTGCCTGAAAGACTGCAGCCTGCGGGAGGGACCTGCGCTGGAGCAGTTCATGAAGAACTGCAGCCTGCAGGAAGGACACACATTGGAGAAGTTGGTGGAGGACTGTCTCCCATGGGAGACACCCCACGGCGGAGCAGGGCCCGAGTGCGGAGTCCTCCTCCCCCTGAGGAGGAAGGAGCGGCAGAGACAAGGTGTGGCGAGCTGACCCCAACCCCCATTGCTGGGGGGAGGAGGGAGAGAGAACCTGGAGGGAGGTTGAGCTGGGCAGGAGGGAGGGGTGGGGGGAAGGTGTTTGAAGGTTGGGTTTTACTTCTCATTACTGTACTCTGATTTGATTGGTAATAAATTAAATTAATTTTCCCCATGTTGAGTCTCTTTTGCCCATGACGGTAATTGCTGAGTGATCTCTCCCTGTCCTTATCTTGACCCACAAGCCTTTCCTCCCCTGTCCAGCTGATGGGGGGCTGTGATAGAGGGGCTTTGGTGGACACCTAGCGTCCAGCCAGGGTCAACCCACCACACCCTAACTTGCCTCCAACTGACCTCCAAACTCTACCCCTGACCTTAACTGTCTGTATTTTGGATGGGCAGGTACTACACAGAACCTAGAAGAAACCCATTTTCTTGTTGAGGAACACCTAGAAGCTAGGCAGACCCTACAGTGCCTAAAATGCCACTGGTAGCAAAATTTAGGCAAGGGAATTACCCCCATGAAATTAGTTGAGATAAATCCCTGGCAGGATTTGTTTAAATGAAAAGGTTTTGATGATGTCGGAATTATTATGGAAGCATAGCAAGTTCCTAGCAGACACATGTTAAAAGCACTCTGTCAGGCTTTATTCCCATACTGTGGAACAAGGGAAGACATTTTGAAGAGATTTATGACCTCCTCTCTTATGATCCTTTTAGGTTTATAAGAAACCTGTAAGTACACTTACATAAGAAACATGATTCAGTACTGGTATTTCATTCTCTGCCAGCTCCTATAGTCAGCTCCCTGCTGTGCAGAATGAAGCAAGCAGGCAGGTAATAGATATTTTGGAGACATACAGATATTTTTGACAGCTGTTTTTTACCATTTTTATTTTTCTGACTTCAGAAGGGGGTGTTTTTTTGGTAGCTTCTTGTATTCCCTTGTTTTTTGGAAGTATGCATGGGTGGTTGTTTTTTGGGGTGTTCTTTTACATTTCCTTTTTAAAATTTTTCCTCCTTTTCTGTGGGTTTTTTGAGGAGTGGTGACATTCCTATTTTTGGCAGTTAGTTAGTTTGTATGAGTATTTATTTATCTATTTATTTATTAGGACACAACTTTAGGCATGGATTTTTTGTTTGTTTTTCAGAAGCTTTTGTTTTCCTCCCATAGCACTTACTTGTTGGGTTGAGTTTGGGGGTTTTGTGGTTTTTTTTTTCAATTTTTTTTTTCTTTTGCTTTTTAATGTTTTCTTTATTTAGACAAGGGATTTTTTGTTGCTGGAGGTTGCTGGGCGTGGTTTTTGTTCCCCCCCCTCTAGCAGTTAGTTGTGGGGAGTTATTTATTTCTCTACTTATTTCAGTTTTAATATGGGGTTTCTTTAGATATTTAGTTAGAGATGCTATGGATATAGGCGAAGCTTCTAGCAGCTTCTCACAGAAACCACCCCTGCAACACCTCCTGCTATCAAAACCTTGCCACACAAACCCAATACAACACTGTTTTGTTTTGTTTGTTCTTTCAGTGGCTTAACACTTTTTTCCATGTAGCAATTTGTGTGGAGTTTATTCCTGATTTTTTTTTTTTTCAGATTTTATTTAGGCAAGGACTGGGGGAGTTGGGTGATGGGGTTGTCTTCCCCCCTCCCACCCTGCAGTTTGTGGGGTTTGCTTGTTTGTTTACTTACTTGTTTTGTTCCTTTTCTTTTTTTCCCCCTAAATCGTGTTTTCTCTTTGTAGTTACCTCTGGAAGCTCCTTAGGGCTTCTGCAGCCCCCAATTTTCTGTAAGCTGTTCCCTGATAGGAAGATGACTCTTGACTGCACAGGGTGGGTACCCAAACACTACAGCTGACTGCTGCACAGGGTGTACCAGGCTCCTGCCCACCTCCAGGGGTGACACCTATTTCCCTGGTGAACAGAATTGCATCTAACACAAGCCTTGGCAGCTAGTGGTGGCTGTGAAGGGGCCCAGAAAGTCCTCTCCAGGCAGCTGGAGAAGGCCCCTGGCACATAGAAGACCTTGTCTCCCGCTGTGCTTGAGAGGGTAGAGCCACCCAGGCCAGGATGGCAGGAGATACGCTCTGGGCCAGGCACAGAGTCCTCATGAAGAGGAGGGGGTAGGTGACCTTGTGACAGAGGATGCAGATAAGGCTGAGGTGCTTGTTGCCTTCATTGCCTCAGTCTTTATCAGAAAGGTCTTCCAGGTCTTTGGGCCTAGAGATAGGGTTCAAGAAGAACTTCCCAATGGTGGTAAAAGATCAATTAAGGTTTATCTTGAGAAATCTTGATCCTTACAAGTCCATGGGACCTAATGGGATGCGTCCAGTCCAAAAGGGTAAACTCATCTGAGTCAAACCAAGGTCCCCTATGGTGGTTGGAAATGGAGAACTTGCCCTGCAAGGAAAGGCTGGGGTAGCTGGGCTGGAGAAGAGATGGTCTGGGGGAATGTAACAGTCATCCCCAACTGCCTACAAGAAGTCATTGAGGAGATGGATCCAGGACCAGTGTTGCCTGATGGAGGAATGAGACACAATAAATTGGTGTTCCAACTGGTTATAAGGGGGGGTGTGGTGTGGGAATGTTCAGTACAAGTTTTATTAACCCTTGGAACAGGCTGCACAAACAGCTTTTGGAGTGTCTGTCCTCAGACATCTTCTAGACTCAGCTGGACAAAGCCCTGAGCAACCTTGTCTGAATTCAGTGTTGACCCTGTTTAGAGTAGAAGGTGGGACATTGCTTCCTACTTGAATGTTTCTAGATGTTGTGTCACTTAATGGGCAGCTTGTGCTGTCATATATTCCGTGTGCAGAGTTCATGAAAATATAAAATACTTATTTTGGAGTACCTGAAAATTAAATATTACATCTTCAGACTTATTTCTGGACCTTGCTAATTTAGGAGTTCACTGAGGCTGGTAGGATCACATCAGAGTAAGGACAACAAAACCAGTATGGTTCAAGATTCCTTTTGCACATTGTTGTTGTGAAACCTGAATGAAAGGAACTTAAATGTCATTTTTCTAACTGTACAGTTGATTGTCTCTTTCACAAACACTACATGGTCCTTCAGTAATAAAAAATGGATATTTCCTTACTGAATCCTTTTCATCATCTTAATTGCACACTGGATTTAATGAATGTGGTGTCTACAGATCCAGACTAATAAAAAGGAAAGCAGGACTGCACAGTTTGTTGAACACAAACTATAATGATTTCTCCTGTTTATTCCAGTGGTGGCACAAGTGAGGAAAGAGAAAATATCTCATGCATTTTGTTTGTTCATTTGTTTTGGTTTCTGTCCTCTTCCCCCCCCAACTAAGCTGCATCATAACTGCAGACAAGAGAGAACTCAAACCCACAGATTTTCAAACAGTCAAGTTTTTCACAAACATAAATTTTGCAAGATTCCCCTATCCCTACTTGTTTATTCCAAGACCATTTCTGTCAGCACTTTTAAATCCAGGAATTACTTCCGTGTGCAGTAAGTATCACAAAATTTGGAACTACCCATAAACAATGGATGATTTACACAGATGGTTGCACTCTGATGCTGTCACTTGCAGTGAAGGAAAAGTTGCTCATTCTATTCAGTATTCATCTTACTATTGTTTGTTTTGTTTGTTTTGTTTTTCTGAATGCATACGAAATGTTAGGCAATTATTTTTTTCCTAAACATTTTTCAGCTAACAATCAAAAAGTTCATAGCAGATTTTAATGTTCTATTTATTTGTTTTTTTGGAGCTAATCTAAAGTATATAATTTTGTTTGTTATAATTTTATTTCTTTTTCTGACATATATCCCCTGCTCATCAGCTTAAACACACTTGTGTTTTCCAAATGTACCTATATTAACTGGAGCACAGTCCCTCACTGCTGTATTCATGTCTATAGTACTCTTCTTAAATAACAAGGTAAGCTGCTGTGATTGCACCTGTTCATGTAGCCAAAAACCACATTAAAATATTTCAAAGAAATTTTATTATTGAAACTGAATATATACTTTGGTGACAATGTTCTTCACTTCTTTTCAGCGCTGCTAAATGCATAACAGTTATCACATATAGAAAGCAGTAGTTTCTACCAGTGGGAAGCAGGAGGAGAATCCTACCTATTCTACTGAAGCAGATACTAAGGAGACACTACCTGAAAGGGCAAAAGAAAAAATGCATGGAAGAAGCTTTTTATGTGAAATAATTTGAACTTCAAAGAGAGCTGATTTTCTGTTTTGTTTCTCCCTTCCCCCATTATCCTCAGATAATTTTACTTATTTTATTAACTGTTTTTAAAAACAGTTCTTCTATTTCTGTCTACACCTTAATCTTACACTGGGTTTTACTGTCTTTTAGTAGTCATCAGTAAAACAAACACAATCTTTTGGGGCATTTCATGTTCTGTGCTGTAAGATCCATTTGTCATTTTTTTGCATGGGCTAAAAAGTTTTGAAAATAATTGGATATTCTGATTCATTTTCACATCTTCTGTACTGATTGTGCCATCCATACCTGGAAATGAAAGATCTGTTCAAGTTACTAAATTAAGAAGAATGGTATTGATACAAAAGGAGGTGTAAAGTATTTTGTCATCAGAACATGTTAACATGTCCTTTCCTGAATTGATGAACAAAAGGTAAGCAGTTCTGCTACAGTCTTCTTATTATTACTTGTAAGACTGGTGGTGAATATTTGGGAGCTGCTCAGAAAATAAAAGATATTTCAGATATGTGAATACAATACTTAGATTTATGAAGATTATGAATTTCAGAGTAAAAGACAAAACTGCAGAAAGACAAAAGCACTTTGGAACATGATCAGGTAAATAATCCATTAATAAGAAGGTTCTACAAGTTCTTTCCGTGCAGAGAGAAAAGAATGTGTATGGAGCAAAAAGAGTAACATATATCTAGAAACAACGTTGAGTAATACAAACAGACGTTCAGAGACCGATTCTAACATAGTTTCATGGTGTTAAAACTACATTGGAAATACTTATTGACTACAAACTAAAAAGTATATCAGATAATTTATTTTGGATGTTTCTTCCTCATGACATCTTTTTGCTATTGACAATTTTATGAATCTTGAAAGTTATATCATTACAGGTTAATGAAAAAAAATGGCATTTCTAACTTACCTTGAGAATACATATTAGCACAAGAAGTGAAAATTTTTCTGTAATTGAATTAATAATAAGATATTAGGTCTAAAAGCTGCCCTTTGTCAGAGAGAGTTGGCTGTCCTGGTTTTGCCTGGGACAGAGTTAATTTTCTTTCTAGTAGCTTGCCCAGTGTTGTGGTTTGGATTCAGTATGAGAAGAATGTTGATAACACACTGATATTTTCAGGTGTTGCTAAGCAGAGTTTAGACTAAGTCAAGGATTTTTCAGCTTCTCCTGCCCAGCCAGCAAGAAGGCTGGAGGGGCACAAGGAGTTGGGAGGGGACACAGCCAGGACAGCTGACCCAAACTGGCGAAAGGGGTATTCCCTACCATGGGATGTCATGTCCAGTATATAAACTGGGGGGAGTTGGGTGGGGAGTTATCGCTGCTTGGGAACCGACTGGGCATCAGTCAGCGAGTGGTGAGCAATTGCATTGTGCATCACTTGTTTTGTATGTTCCAATTCTTTTATCATTATTGTTGTAATTTTATTATTGTTGTTATCATTATTATTTTCTTCCTTTTTGTCCTATTGAACTGTTCTTCTCTCAGCCCACGAGCTTTTTTTTTCCTGATTCTCTCCCCCATCCCACTGGGTGGGTGGAAGTGAGTAGTTACTGGCTGGACTTAAGCCATGACAATGGTAGAACTACAGATGCTGAAAAACTTGCTTCCTCTGAGAGGAATGTTTAAGTGGAATGAATTCTATAATACACACATAAAAAAAATTATCTTCTTCATATCTTTTTTGCACTCTACTGCTTTTCAACACTAGTGCCTGTAATCATTGGTTATTGAGGCACATTCTAAAAAAAAAAAAAAAAAAAAAGACTATAAAAAAATTCCTAAGAAGGAAACTGCAGTAGACAAACAACTATATTAGGGACAGATATTTTGATGTGTGTCTAGCTGATTTGAAAGATAGATGAAAAATAATTTACAAAATGTGTGATTATATGTGCTCTTTTACTTCCTAAGGAATCACTGCAGCTTTTAGATGGCCAAGGGAATTAATAAAACAGGTACTAGCAGGAAAATGTCTTACAGACTAAACAGTAATAAAACCATTTAATTCAGTGGGATAGAGGTGTGGCTCTGTAGTCTAGAAGTTTTATGGAACTAACTTGAAAGAGGCATGTTTCATAAATTTTAATTGTAAGCCAATGTAGATAGGAGTGGATTACTTTTCTTCAAACAATAGATGGCTTCATAGTCAGTCAATATTTACCCAGTTATGAAGATGTAGAGCTGAGGTAAAAGGCAAATTCAGAAGCATATTATTGGAAACAAAGCTGTTCCAGTCCACCTCGTTACTAGTTAAACTGGTTGAAATGTCCTACTGTTTAGAGAATTATATTTAGGATCATACAATCCAGAGTTTTACTTTGGTATGTACCATATTTTTCTTGCAGAACTTTTAAAGTGTATTTCTCAACTGATTTTATAGTCATATTTACATTGAATTGTGAGGAGTGCTAACTAGACTTACTATTTTACAGCACTGAGTATAATTAAACTAGTAAAGCCACAGAAGTAATATAATCAGTATGACATATTTCATATAACACTGATCTGTTTATATTTTAAGGTTTATGTACTTTTATTCTGGAACACACTGATCTTCATGGTAATGAAACAAGAGGGAGAGCAAATGCATGCTCAGAAAGAAGCCCATTCATTATTTTTTTAAATTTGTTTTTGTTATTATATTATAGAGATTAAACTAGGAAGTATACTAATATATGTAAAAATGAAAAAAAAAAAAAAAAAAAGGGCAAGTCATTTAAAATTCCCAAAAGATAAGGCAAGTTAACATAGAACACGATGAATCTTGCTTTCAATGTAAAGATATCTGTGGTAGAAGCTTAAATGTCATCACTTCAGAGCATTCAAAAAAAAAGAATATTTCTTTGAGAACCAGAATTGGAAATCATTGTGACAGAAATCACAGTTGACTTTCGGAAATGAGGGAACTGGAGAAAGTGGAAAACAAAGAAACTATGTGGCATTTTGTGATAAAGGGTGGAGGGAAGACTAAGAGGCATTCATCTCAGCTAGAAGTTCATAATATTATTGTCATCAGCATGCCTGCTACCAAGCAATCCACTTCTTGGAAGAAGGGAATAGAAAACTATATGGGGCAAATCTAGTGCGCCTTCTCACAATACAAAAAAACCCCAGCTGTTAACTGGAGTTGATCACTGGATGTCATTGGTATCACTGAACGCTTAATAAAATCAGTCAAGGCAAACATGGGAGATACAAGGAAGATTCAGTAACTAGTGTTCTCATTCTCATACCACACAGCAGTAATCCACTTATACACATGTGTCTTGATGCTTGTGATTAGGAAAGATTTAAGTGTCCACCTGTGAGATTTTCTATCCCTGTCTTGCATTCCGTTGGACAGATAAGGACCTCCATGAATATTGCAGATAATTTTTTTTGCTAAAAGAGTGTTCCTGGTGGCGTAAAGCATCTGAGAAAATGTTATGGTTTTCTATGTTCAAGTAACCTAAACTGAAGTCCACAGAAAAATTTTGCTGCATTTAATAAAGTTGTACCAAACCCAGAGTGATACTTTTCTTCTAATTTCCTTCTTGCAAGCACAGAAAACCTGATTCATACTAAAGTGAATATTTTCCTGCCTTCCTTTAAAACACCCGAAACTGAACACACACGCAGATGGGACACATTCAGGATTCCCTGGAATTATTTTTTAAAAAAATATTTCTTATCGGTATTTTATATTTAGCAATAATAATAGATGATTCCCCTATGTCAACCTGTTCTTTAAAAAAAAACCAAACAGAGCACATTATATATGCAGCATTTTATATTTTACCTTGGTTTCTATATTCCTTATGAAGTACGGAGAATTATTTTGTCTTTATAGAACCTGTGTTTGTAAATACTCTATGGGTCCTCCTAATATATAGGGGTTTTTTTTTTCCTGTTATTGCAGAAGATAGGGACTAGACTAGAGGAAGGAATCCAATCCCTCATCCATTCAGTCCTGTGTGATTTCATTCCTAAAAAATTGTCTGGTTGAATAAGAACAATATATCTGATACATCATAATAATGAATTCTCACAAAGGCATGTAAGAATACAAAGTTTTTCACAGTAATACTATAAAAATTGCAAATGACATTTTCTTCAACTTTCTTTCCTGCCTGCTTAAATTTTAGTGCTTAAGACAATGATAATAGAGATTGTTTATAGTCCTACTGCCTTTCCAAGCTATATATCCTCAAAGACTTATTCAGGAAATATAAAATCAAGCTCTTTAAATCATGAGGGTTTTTACTGAATAAACAACCAAAGAAAACCATGACTACTCTCAGCAGAAAAGGAAAATGAAAAAAACCAATGAGAATGAATCATAACCAGGCTTACTTATCATGAGCGTCAAGCATGATATCTATAAAAATGCAACAGATTTGAGCAGGCAATGGTGTAAATCAATATTCTGGTACAAGAGCTCAGCGAAGTTTCTGATGTGTTTCAAATATTTCTTGGAACTATATAGAAAGAAGTGTTGAAAGATAAAATAAATATAACAGCATACAACTAAGTTATTTTATTGTTTTGTTTATAATCATAAAGGAAGTTGTTAAAGCAAAGGATACTGGCCAGATCTTGGATAAAGAGGACAAAAGTTATTCAGTAATTTTGTTTAAGGACAAGAGTTTTAAAAATTCCTTTTGTATTCCACATAATTTTTAGTTATATATAAACTTTGCCAAGTTTTTCATAGTGTGTTGGAAACTTCAGCATTCTTTTATATAAAGGAAGTCAGGCATAAACATGAACGAAATTTAGTGTTGAATTACATCATTCTATTGATGCTTTGCTGCATTCAGAGTTGCATCTTTTTTTGCTCACACATAATTAGAAGTACCATGATTTACCTGATTATTCTGATCTGTACAGTGTATGAAGAAGGAAATGGGAATTTGGATTTCCTGAAGATGTCATTAAGGTTTTTACTTAGCTTGAAGCTTAGTTGGTAGTTAATTTCTGCTGACTGCCAGTGCTTGGAAGGGTCTCATGAAAATGAGCAGCTATGTCACGTTTATAGCTCTGCAACACTACAAATTTAGGTACTCAATTTCTTATGGAATGTTGCACATCTTTTGCATGTAGGCAGATTACTCAGTGCAAGATAAAATAAATTTTTTAATTTTCAGGAGAAAATGTTAGTGGAGAAAAAAGCAGCAGAAAACTTCATGGTGAGGTATTGCACCTAGGAATGCAAAAGCCTTTGGGTCAGAAAGGTAGCAAACAAACAAATCCTACCTTTACCTTCCTGGTTAGGCCTTCTATGAGGAGCGTGGAGACTTTGTGGTTTAGACCATGTGTCATGAAATCTGTCTATATTTTATCTTATACCATCTTTGTGCTTTAACTGGCTTCAGCAGCTCTCAAATTCGTAGCCTCAGAAGCCTTATTTACAAGGGCAGATTTAAAGAGAATTACTTCCCCATAGCACCGTCTGAGAGATGTAGTCACTCCTCTCAAGCTGGCCAGAACCTGAAAGCAAAGGCTCCCACTGGAGGCTCCCTGGGTGCCTGATCTCTTATTGTGCAGAAATGTGCACAATTAGATTCCCTGTGGTTGTAGGCATTTAAATATTTCCTAGTGGTTCCCTGTACTACAAAATAGAGACAGCTCACTCCAGTGTTTGTGAAAACCTTAATGACTCTAGTCTATCTGTAAAGATCCAGGGATGAGAAATAATGTAATTTAGATGCACAGACTCTTCTTTTTAATGGTCTTAGAAGTGACTAATATAGTAATAACTTAAATTCCTATTATGTATGTACTATCTGAGGTAGGGTACATGAAATCCCTGTTTTCTCTGAGGCCAGATACCTGAAATTTCAGTAGGTCAGGCACATGAATTAAGGGAACAAGATTCTATCCTAGGTTTAGACAGTGTGTTCAAAATAATTTTGCTTTTCCTTTGAAAATATGAATATGCCAGTAATTTGAAGCAGACAAACTATTCAATCTCTCCAGAGACCTGGAAGTAGGCAACATGTGGGTCTTAAGAAGTGGCATGGTAGAAGCTTAGGAATCTGAGTCCAGTGTCCTGCAGTCACAAGCAGTTGGATGATAGACATTTAGTCTAGAAAGGCTTATAAAAAAACTGTTTCAAACATACCCATAAACAGCAAAACATAAAATTTTTCTCACCAGCTTAAAGTATGTGTTAAGACCTGTGGATCACAAAAATCAAACAAGCAACCTTTTTCTCTCCTTCCCCTGCAAAGGCTCTATAAGGTTCTGCAAGAAGAAAGAGAGAGAGATGGAGAAAGAGAGAAACAAAGAAAGAATGAAAGAAGGAAAGAAAGAAAGAGAAAGAAAGATCAAAGCAAAGTTTTATGTTTCAAAATAACTAGTAATTTATTGAATGAAAATTACTGGACAGACCTGTAAAGTGAGCCTCATCCTCTTACACTGAAAGGAAAACCAAGAAGTGCCAAATAATGAATCTGACTTGTGACCTATTCCTTCCTGAAATTGGAGTTTGGCTAATGAGTAGTGTATAACAACAATGCATATATGAAGTTTTCATTTACTTTTAGAGAGGCAGAACACCCAGTCAAATATTCAGCTAGACCATGTAGCTTTAAATAAGATCATTCACTAGGTCGTTGTATATAAATTTGTACAGTCTTTTGGAATGGGAAAATTATGCCAATTTTTAGTTATTGTAAATCTGACCCTGTAGATTTCTCCCTTCAGATTTCCATAATCAGTCAATATTTATATAGCAAAAATTAAACAGTCTTGTATTAGTCAGTGTCTAAATTCAGAAAATATTCAGTAATCCTTGCACCATACAGATTAAAAATTTCAGAATATTCTGAGCAGCATCTGTATCAAAAGGAGGGTTTCTCATTTTTCTGTGTTCAAAGGATGCTAAGACATTACTAACAGCTGATGATGAAAGAAATGTACATCTTCACTTAGTAGCTTGTTCCCATTTAAATCATCACGGAAAGTGATGAAAATAAATCTTATGCCTAGCTCCTAAACCAAAAAATATGTATGAGTTTAGAAGTATGCACATGTCTAGTGCAAGGAATATATAATAGAAGTGTGAACAAATGTCATAGATGCCCTTCATAAAAATAAGCAAAAATAAACAATGGGAGTTATTGTCTTGTGTTAAGTAGAAATGAAATAATGAGTTCCCATGAAAAAGAACAGTTGTTCCAGGAGATGCTTTTCTAGAAGGACACTGGCTCTAAAGATATTGGCAAACTATTGATGACACTCATAGAACCGTGTGACATAGATATTCACTTCATACATTAGTGGTAATACCTCTTACATTTTAATAAGATAAGTGACTAACATGTAGCAGCAGGGTGTTGCTTGAAAAAAAAATCTTGTGAAAACCAGCTCAGGAGTATAAATATCTACATAACAAATTACTCAAAGCAGCAGACAATGCAATGTCATGTCCTTGAAATAAGAGGAAATGTGAACTGACTGTGCCTTACCTGTGTTAGAAAATAAAACGTGTTGTTTTCTCTTCATTTGTAGTTACAACCTTACTCAGACTTTTCAGCACATGGGAGCAATAAAAACATGAAAGCATTCTTCAGGTTTGCCAATAAATTAACCATATGTCTCAAAAATCACGTATGATAATTCTGTGATAATCAGACCAGGATTTAAAAAAAAATAAATATATATGTACATATACAAGTACACATGTATGCTTGCATGTGTAAAGATTGTTCAGCTAGAAATAATGTTCTTAAAAATACACATATTTTCTTCTTAGACCATGAAACTGCTACTCAATATTTATTTTGTACATTTTATTATTTCTAGAAGTCCTTGTTAAAATACATCTTTAAATTGAACTGCGGCTTTGATCCTACTTTTTAAATGTTTTGTCAATGGTATAGAATTGGTTCAGCATTCCTCTACACCCATAAATTCCAATTCTTTCTGTGGCATAAACAGAATATGAGATACATCCTTAGCACAACTGCCAGGGGTTGCCCTACTCAACATAAAACCACTATGCCTTCCCTTCCTGGCTCTTCTTTCAGACACAAGCTGCTCACTATTCATTTCTGTAGAGGTCACACAGTTTGAGAGTCAGGAGGTATACATAAGCTAAAGTTCCCTTAAAAACCTGGAAATCACATTGGGGCATAACTTGCCCTTGACCATTTAAGTCACTAAGAGGCCAAAAGCAACCTTTACCTTCAGCTACTCTGTTAAATGCAGTTTCATCACAATCAGTGATCATGTTTACTGAGTTTTTATGAAAGTCATTAAGGTTGTTAAATAAAATCTTTATTCTGGATTTGGCTTAAAGGTCTTGGGTGTGTATTGTATTGCTATTTCAAATAGTTTGAATTACTTGAAGTCTCAATTAAAAAAAAAATACTACAGAAACACCATGACTAAATTATCTGTTTAAAATCAAATTAAGTTGAAAGAATAGTTCAAATTCCTTAGCTGCGCTTTGACACATTCGGACTCTATTCTAACATTGCTAATTAAGAAACTTCTTAAATCATTTAATTTCCTGATTATTTCATTGTGCTTTTGATGAACTTTTCTGTAAAAATTCTCTTCTTTTTGGTTGGCTTTGTTTGATTTTTTTTTCAATAAAATCATTAATAACACTGAAAGACCAAACACAGTATTTTTAGTATTTGAGTGGGAACATTTTCTACCAAAATCAGATTTCATTTGAATGATACAGTACCCTATTTAAACAATTCAGAATATGCTGTAGTTGCTCTGCAAATCTGTGAAAGAGAACTCTTTCTTGAATACATCGTCCTTCTTCACAAACATTGTACTTAAAAAAGGACATGTTAAATATGTGTCCTTTTTGTATTGCAGCAATGAATTTTTATCCATAAAGCTCTTTTAGTCAGTTAAAAATAAAGTCGATGAGTCTATTCTAGTATTCACATTTCATACTGAGAATAATACAGAACATATAAGAGAGCCAATGATAATGTATTTATCTGTCTGTAGAGATAAACATACTTTTGTCTGTTTATCTTTCTACAAGAATAGAAGTAATGCTTTAGAATGGGCTTTTGAAATTATAAGTGTAATACAACATACAATTATCATGATACTAAATATTTTCATAGAATTTATTCCTGTTTTGTTCTATACAGTTTTTTTTAATCAAGAAAGCATGCACATACACACATATTTTTGTATATGATCTTGTTCATAGCTATTGCTATAATATGCAAATCCATGATAGTTACAAATTTATGCTGCTTTACCATGATAGTCTCTTACAAACCCACAAACACACATACATATACATGAGCATGCGCGCACACACAGAGCTATCTAGTGAATGTTACTGAATATGTTTCTTGAATATACTGAATATATTTGACTTGAACTCTACAAGTCAAATGCTTAGGGTCCCACAATTTAAGAGGAATGTGAAGGTCCCTAAATGCGTCCAAAGGAGGCAACAAAGCTGGTGAAAGGGCTGGAAGGAATGTCCTGTGAGGAGCAGCTGAGAACTTTGGGTTTGTCTAGTTTGGAGAAGAGGAGGCTGAGGGGCGACCTCATGGCTCTGTACAGCTTCCTGAGGAGGGGATGTGGAGAGGGAGGTGCTGAGCTCTTCTCCCTGGGATCCAGCGATAAGACACGTGGGAATGGCTCAAAGCTGCTTCAGGGGAGGTTCAGACTGGACATTAGGAAGTATTTCTTTACCAAGAGGGTGGTCAAACCCTGGAACAGGCTTCCTAGAGAGGTGGTCAATGCCCCAAGCCTGTCAGAGGCATTTGGACAATGCCCTTAACAACATGATTTAATTTTTGGTCAGCCCTGAATTGGTCAGGCAGTTGGTCTAGATGATTGTTGTAGGTCCCTTCTAACTGAAATATTGTCTTCTCTCTTCTCTTCTCTTCTCTTTTTGTTTTAAGATGCTATACTCCTAATTTTCTTTTCTTTACTTTCCTCTCTAGGTATCCTTATCTTTGATGATTCCTGAGGACAATACATTGCTAGATATGTATCATTAGTCTCTATCATTCTTTGTTTCCTTTAAATGAAGTAACTTCTCAGAAAAAATAAAGGATCACATCACTAATCAGCATAAGTGGGTTGTTTTCCTGCCCCCCCCCCCAAACTCTTCTTTGACCTTCTTCAGCGTAGGATTCAGGGATCAGAAACATTCACAGACAGACAGGGTGGGATTCAACTGATACCTGCACCTAATCCTGTCATCCTAGACTGTGTTTATATGAAATGGGGAAAATATGGACTTCAGCAGAGAATTAATCTGATCTCCTTCCAGATCAGAAGAACCAATGTCTGAAATACCAATTATTTTCACTAGCTTCAAATGTAGTTTAGTATGACCAGCTCAGGTCTGGACCATAATTGTCTCCAATGTGTGCATCTCAAGATAAACAAGGTGGACCCTTTTAAAAGTAACATGATTCTGTAATCCAACAGTTAAGAAGGTTTTCAAAAT
This sequence comes from Haliaeetus albicilla, assembly GCF_947461875.1. Taxonomy (NCBI): domain Eukaryota; kingdom Metazoa; phylum Chordata; class Aves; order Accipitriformes; family Accipitridae; genus Haliaeetus; species Haliaeetus albicilla. Next base: position 6,973,626 of record NC_091507.1, read on the forward strand.
TGTGATAGCTGTTGTCTGCATTCAGATAAACATCTGACTAGATTCACTACATGCTTTTGGGCTTTTGATCTAACCTAGAAGAGATACCTATAGGTCTGTTATTTGTTACATGAATGGTTACTGAGAAGAATATCACACACACATCATTTTAGCATTTTCTATTGACAGTTGCAGCATTCCTGCTTCACATTGGGTTTTGCAGCAAACCATTTTCAAAAGAATGATTTTTCACCACTAACTATAGACAACATAGGTATCTTACCCAACATTATGTATTCCAGCCCAGAACAAGGAATCTAATTTTTAGTCAAGTGATGTGGGGCATCACAGTGACAAATTTATGTCTTTTTATTTGACTCAAATAAATATAATGTGTTAGAATTATGGCAGCTTTGTCACATGAGCAATAGTATGTGCTAAAATGGTGTTAGTGTAACAGAAACAAATGTCTCATTTTTTTGCTTAGAAAACTAAATACTTTTAGGAGCAAAAGAAAAAATTACCAAGGGAATTAGAAGAAAAAAAAAGTTAAGGCAAAGGCAGTCAATGAATGAATTGAAGAAAAAGAAAGTGTTCAGAGGAAGGCATTTACCATTAGAAGAAGGTATGCTGGTAAAGCTAAGATTCCCTGAAACTATTCATGCCAAACCGATTTGTCATTAGAAAGTGAACTGTTTTCACGCACAAGAAATCTAAGTATAGTGAGGCAAATGTTAAGAGGAACTGACTTTCCTTGCTATTATTGATCATGATAATGACTCTCAATATTGCTGTTCAGGCTGATGCAAAGAGGGTGAAAAGGGGACAGTAAGTCTTAATGCAGCCAGCAGATGAGACATCCCCTGTTCCTTGTGGTGCTTTAGTATGTACTTTCTGATTCTACAGTAAAATTCAACTTTCACAGGGACTAAAATGAACAAGTACATTTCTGATGTTTGTATCCACCTCTCTGTCATTGTCTCATAGATTAAATCAAACCTGCTGCTTACTGAACAAGGTCATTTTTTGCCAGTTTACTGCCACTTTACATTAAAGTCAACAAACATATTACAGCAATTTTATGCTGTAGTACTAGCTGTGTCAGAGTTTCACAGCTAAACTCCTACTTTTAAGGGCTAGTTCAAAGGCTATTGGTCAAATTTTGCTTCTAGTCTTAACTTGACACATGAAAGGCTCAATCCTGGAGCACTATTTCCCAGGCATGAAAATAATAATTTGTATGGTTATAGATATTGCCGTAATGAAGACTAAAATTTATTTCTTCCAGGTGCATTTTTCTTCTCAATCTATTTTTATTCACAGTAATTAGATTTTGATGTAAATATCAGGTTTTGGGTAAACATAGCTATTTGAACACAAGCTCTATTCTTCACATGGAGAAGAAAATTGGGGAAAAATGAATTTGACAGCTGTCATATAAGTATGCTATTTATATTATGTTAAAATTTTAATATTGTCTGGATTATTAATTTCATCTCATTCTACAACTAGCATTTGTTTCAAAAGACCTAGTGAACAAGAATAATAATGAAAAAAGCCTGACTGAACTGGAATTTCACAAGATTTTTTAAGCATACTTAAAGAATTTTCTTCATATTCAGAATGTTATTCATATTCATAATATTCTAGTGGCATGTTTCTAATATTTATTTCCAGTTCATGTAGATACATGTCCATCTAAAAATTACTGGAACTCCTGTTATTCCCTATTTCAATGAGAAATCACATTAAACTATTTCTGATCATGTGGTTTATGCCTCCTTTCAGAATAGTACAGGTTGAGGTAATTTTGGTAATGCACAAATACCTAATGGTCATGCAATTAAAAAAAAAAAAAGAAAATTTCAGCACTAATTCAGGTCCCTAAGCTCTAAAAAGTACTAGGAGTTTAAATATATTTCCATGCTTCAAGCTTGCCTATTGGCTAGCTCTAGGTTTTACCTGATATTTGAGTTGTCTAAAGTGGAGACATTTACCGATGAATAGAGGAACATGGTGAATACAGGAACAGAAATGCTTTCTTCTCTCTGTTTTGAGATAAGCAGCCATAATACTGTTCCAGCCAGTACATTAGCTTCATTGTATACTAAAATGCTATGGAACTAAGCTTCTCATTTCTGGTTGACCTGAAGCACATACTAAGTGAACATACACCAGCATGAGCTTGTTCATGCAGCTGGGTCACTGGGTTTGACTCTCTGTCTCTCTTAGTCCCTTCTACCCTGAATTCATCCGGTGTAAAACAAGGGTAATAGGACTGCCTGACCTATACTTGAGGATTATTTCAGAAATTAATAGATCCCTGTAGTGGTAATCTATGTGAACATCTAGACAGGCAGACTCCCTTTAGTCTTTCTTTAGTTGCAGTCTCTTTAGTCATGTATTATAAAATTGCTAAATGGAAAAAGTCTTAGCAGAAGCACAGAAGCAGGAACCTTTCTTTTACTTTCACAATTCAAAGGGACTTTTATATTGTAGGTGTTCTTCAGCCTTATTATGGAACCCACCTTTTTATGTAGAAAATATTAAGGCTTTAACAAGACTTTCAAAATAGTCTCCCAAAACATTCTTCGTGACAATCAGAGGAAGTATGAACTTCATAAATGGACAGTGAGATGGAATCAAAACTGACAGCCTAAAAGTGGCACAAATCAGTGGCATAAAGTCCAGCTGGAGGCCAGCAGTGTACTGCAGGGGCTGATATTGGGGCCACAACAGTTTAAAAATCTTCATTAGTGACCTGGACAATAAGACACAGTGCAACCTCAGCAAAATTGCATAGGACGCAAAACCGAGAGGAGTGGCTGATAGGCCAGAGGGTCATGCTGTCAGCCAGAGGGACCTCTCTAGGCTGGAGAAATGGGCTGACAGAAAACTCATGAAGTTCAGCAAGGGGAAATGCAAAGTCCCGCACCCGGGGAGACACAACCCAAAGCATCAGTGCATGCTTGGGGCTGACAGTCTGGAAAGCAGCTCCGTTGGAAAGTCCTTGAGAGTCCTGCTGGATAACGTGCTGACCATGAGCCAGCAACGCTCCCTCACGACAAAGGTGGCCAATGGCCTCCTGAGCTGCAGTAAGTAGAGCATTGCCAGCAGGTCAAGGCAGGGGATCCTTCCTCTCCGTTCAGCCTTGGTGAGAAATATCCGTAGTGCTGGGTCCAGCGTTGGGAGTCATGGACAAACTGGAGTCCAGAAAACAGCAACAAGGATGATTAAGGGACTGGAGCATCTGACATAGAAGGTGGACAGTGGAGCCCAGGACAAGAGCACACAAACTGGAACACAAGGAATTCCATAAGAAAAAGCTCTATTACTGTGAGGGTGGTCAAATACTGGAGTGGACTGCCCAGAGAGGTTGTGGACTCTGCATCCTTGGCAATATGCAAGATCTGGCTGGACATGGTCTTGAATAACCTGCACTAGCTGACCCTGCTCTGGGTGGGTAGGTTGGAATAGGGGAGCTCCAGAAGTGTCCTCTAACCTCAACCACAGTGTTCCTGTGAGAATATTTTCCCCTCAAATATGTTTACCATTCTATTTATTTACATGAATCTCGTAAATTCTCCTTGAATTCATTGTGGTCATATGCATGGTTCGTAAAGGAGTTTTTCTTCCTATTTCTTTCTTCAGTTCATAGCTCCCAGTGAAGTTTTATCTGGATATTTTTCTATGTAGTATGTGTATATGGTACTGCAAAGCAAAACAAAAACTTTTAAGTCATCTATTCTTGTGACATTTTGATCCTTCACAACTTTATGGCCATAAGTATTTAGTTCATTACCAAACATCTGAGCTTTTAGTAGCAATCTATAGTTTGCCATTACTCTGTGTTAAACAGTTATTCCATCAGGGTTACACATACTATGAAAAAAATCTGCTATATAAGAGCATAATGAAGCTTAGCAGTTTCAAAAAGCAGAATGAAATGAGAAAGGAAATTTTTTTTTCACATACAGAAATAAGCTATTTAATTGCAAAAATCCAGTGTTAGGGATAGTCCCATAGGTATCTAGAAGTCAATTTGCTATGAATTTTTCTTAAGTGATTCCTATACAGAGCAAAAGAAAAATGTTTTTTAATGACTTAAAGGGAAAAGGAAGAATTAAAAAGAGGAAATGTAATAAGGCACCAGATAGTAACACTAAAAAAATATTTTTGTGCTGTTGCACCTCTTTTACAGACAGTGTGCTTCTGTGTCCATCAGTCCACTTTGATTAGAAAAGCTGAAGCACTTGCTAATTGCATGTGAAATGAATCCAAGCCAACATCCAGAGATCATTCTTGGTGACAGGAGCAAAGCAGCATCACACATTAATGCTTTCAAGAGGAAATGGAAGTTATGAACTTTGATACAGGAGAGGATGCCTTAGAAGGTCTGATTATACTTGTTTCTGGATTATGAACCCCACAAGATATTCTACTGCTAGTAAATAATTCGCTATGTTTTTTTCTTCCTCTTCTACATATTTGAACATAGAGAGCTTGAACTCTGGTTACAGCTAGAAAAGTGTAAAAAGAAAATAGTGTTTACCTGATCTCACAGATCCATTCCTTAGCCATTTTTACTTTCATATTGTACTTCTGTGAAATTTAGTGAAGAAGTTCCCTGTTTAATCTATGTACGTGTGTGTATAAACACACGAACTTACACACATACATATACTTCTATGTATGTCAACTTATACAGTATGTTATATATATACTTATATATATACTATGTATGCATATATATTATTTACACCTGATTATGTATCTATAGAGATATTTTTAACTTTTAATTAATGTAATGACTGAATTAAAAAAGTTATTAATGGTATCCTTTATTCCAATACAAATAGGAAATGCAGTGCAAAAACATAATTTCCTGTAAGTAGGGTAGAATATATCTTAGAAGTAGAAATAATCAGAATAATGAACCTTGCATTTGGTTTTTGACTGTGCTATTGTTTAATTTTTTGATCTTTGTCAATCTTTATGTCTGAGTATGACATGATGGGTTATAAGAAAAACAAATTTTATTTTACTTAGTTTTATTGTGAGATAGGAGATTATTATTTATTTGCTCCTATATTTATTTTATTTGGAGAAGAAAAATGTGATGGTGTATATGCGTTTTGTTCATGATCAGTCAAAAAGGTATGACAGTCCCAACTGTAAATGAGTAAAGGAAAAAAAAAAAACCAAACTAAAAATGGAAATAAAATTTTTTTTTTCACTAGTACACTAGCATTTTCCAAATAATTATGAACCTCCAATAAACACATGGCTAAATAATTTGGTATATCAAACTGTAGTAATGTCACCCAAATGCTGACAAATTCCTTAGGAACACACGGTCCAAATAAAATGAGAACTGAATTCCAGAAGCTGAGTTTGGTCATAGTACTGTGGTTTGAAATGGATATCACACTGAACCAACTTCATCTTATTTAACCCCACATGAAACAAAGCCGTACTTCTATTAGCTATTTGAGATTCTGTTAGCTCCCTTGACTTCAGTCGGAGCTGACAGTATCCCAGTGAAGTAATTATCCTCACTCTGCTGAAAGAACAGAAGCAACTGACTGGGGAGGGATGCTGCTGCTGTGGCTCCGCATTGCTCGCGCAGCAGGAGTGAGGATGAAAGGCATCAGGCAACATCACAGAAGCCACTCAGCTACCAGGTCAAGATAAGAAAAGAAAAACTGTTGCCAGCAATTCCACCTTTCCCTGAGGAATAAAAGAGCAGCCCTAGATAGCTCTCAGGAAGGATGACAAAACCTGGGGGAAATGAAGACTGTAGAACACTGGCACTTGAACTACAAAAGAAAGGAAAAGCTGAGTATGTGTTCAAACCAAGTGAGAATCTCCTGCGTCAGCGTGCCAGGCTTGTAAACTGCACAATAAAACAGTTAGGTATGGATATAAGTTATTTTAAAGACAGTATGAAAGAAAGGTTAAAAATGAGGAAGCCATGCTGTATATTTTAAGGGATAACCATAATCCTAGGAAATATACCCTAAAATGTGTGTAAAACATAGAGTATAATCTATAAAATGTTCTACAGAGAAAAAAGGATGTGCTTTTTTTTAATACCTAAAGGATTTATTTATCCACATTCTGTGAAAGCGTTGCGGTATTGCTATATAGAGAACTTACAGTTAAATCAATGCGTATTGATAATTTCTGTTTAGGAAACATTGAACTGAAAACATATATTGAACAATCAGTATAGTAAATTTTATCACTTGCAGCTTTATGAATGACTAAAACCCCTGTAATCTAGTAAAGAGGAAAACAAAGTAAAGAAACTTAAGACTGACAGGTATAAAAATTATTCTAAACCATAACTAGTTACATGGACTTTTACCCAAAATGTAGTAATGATGCAATAATGATTGCAAAAGGAAATGCCATGTCCTGCCCCTTGGGAGGAATAACCTCTTACTCCAGCACAGGCTGGAGACTGACTGGCTGGAAAGGAGCTCTGCAGAGAAGGACCTGAGGGTTCTGGTGGACAACGAGTTGAACGTGAGCCAGCAATGTGCCTTCCTGGCAAAGGCGGCCAACAACCTCCTGGGCTACAATAGGAAAAGCATTACCAGCAGGTCGAGGGAAATGATCCTTTCCCTCTATTCAGTCCCAGGGAGACCCATCTGGGCTGCTGGATCCAGTGCTGGGCTTCCCAGTACAAGAAGGACATGGCCAAACTGAAGTGAGTCCAGCTAAGGGCTACAAGGATGATTAAGGGACTGGAGCATCTGACATAGGAGGAGAGGCTGAGAGAGCTGGGGCTGTTCAGCCTGGAGAAGACTTAGGGGGAACTTATCAATGTGTACAAATACCTGACAGGAGGGAATAAAAATATGTATGTCCCTGTTAGAGTTTAGGGCACCTTTGGGATGCAGCTGGAACAGAATCTCATGTTTAGTTTCCTCTAAAAAGAAATATACTTAGCTTGCACTAAAACCACTCTGCAAATTGAGCCTATGGAAATAACAGATGGATTTTTGCCAAAACCAAACTGCAGTTCCAGATTAAAATAATAATGTAGATGCAGCTTCATGTTGTTCAGTTTATCATATGATCCAGGGTGAATGTCAACATTTAATAGTCATTGAAAAACGTGGAACACAAAGCTCATTTGTCAGAGAAAATTTGTCACTGCCAGAAAATGACATCAGTATAGAACAATCCAAAATTGTCTGAACTTCTTGAGAGAAATCTTAGTTGCAAACAGCAAATGTGACACTTTCATGAAAGAAAATCAGAAAATTTCACTCCTCGTTTGGGAAGACAGAACTGGAGCATATGTGTACCCTGTGTGATGACGTGTGATACAACGACAACTAAGCTGTCAGCAAAGAAAGGCAAAACACCCAAAGCATAGCATCATGCTGAGAATGAGCTAACTTTGGGTCAAAACCCTCCCACCAATCACTGCAACATTACCAATGATTAATTAACTGGCTAATTAGCTGAGAGACCATGAGGCTTGCGGAATTAAAGCTAGTCCACAGCCAAACAACAGGAAAGCCTGTTCCTTCCTCCCATTTGGCCCTTCTCAGTCCATAGCTGTGCCTGAGAGCAGTAGCATATTCCCCGACTCCACAAAGGAGAAAAGATGGAAGGTCCACTTGCTTGCTCCCACATACCATCTACCTGCCTGTCTACCCCACTCTACTGGGGGACACAGTACTGGATCGTACACATTTACCCAGGAGGTGAGGGTGACGACAAGTGCGAAGCTGGGCTGGGGATATTGGTCTGATAAAACACAGAGAAGCATTTCTGCTGCCACAGGGAGTTCACCACCATCATCAATCTGCTACCAAAGGCAATGCAGTACAGACATGCCAGTGATGATGTTGAACTCCTGGAGTTGGGAGTGCAGAGTGTGCTGAGCGCTGCTGGTGGTTCATTACACCCAGACACCGTGCACAAAGCAGCTTACCTTAAAATGAGTTCATACACCCTCGCCCATTCCCTGCCTGTTGTGTCTTATAGTTGAGACTACAAATGTCTTTGAGGCAGCAACCATCTTTTATTATACTTCTATGTAATGCTAAGCACAGCAGAGTCCTGGGCACTTAGGAGCTCCAACAATGACTATTAGAAGTTAATACACAGTCCTTTATTCCACCCTTTCTTCCAACAGGACTGAATTTGATCCTAATATTAAAGAACAAAGTAGAATGAAAGCAACAGGGAGAAAGCAGCAGCTACTTTTTGTTCCACTGACAATTTCAGTAGCAGATCTGTTAGATGTTATTTTATTCCTCCCAACCCTATATCATGATCCTGAGCAGGAAGCTTCAAGAGCTGCAGAGGGCATAAAGAATCTACTAACAACAGAGACAAAAGTCATTATCACTCCTTCATGTCCATTATCTCCTCCAGAAGAAGTAACAACATCAGAAAAGAGTACCTTTATATTTTTCTTTTCCTGTGCTTTTATTTTCACGTTTCCCTCCTTTCTTTTTCATTCCTAAGACCGGTCTTTGAACAAGTTTTTCAACCTTTTAAAGGATTAAAGTAAGGTTGAACACACTAAGCCTCACACAAGTCCCTGTAGCAGCACAGGAAAATTATTATGCAAAATTGCTAAGGACTGCAGCAAGAAAAGAAAGTACCAGGGGAGACTGACAAGCCAAAGGATGACTAGAATACAGGACTTGAAAAAGAAGACAATGATTATCAACCTTCATTTAAAAGAGGATAAAAGTGCTTTCAATGTCCTTCTTTGACCATTCCAACATCCCTCCACCAGCAAATTAATCGTGTTATCTGAAACAATTTGACAGGAAAAAAAAATAGTTTGCAGAGATATGTATTTTGAAATTAGGAAAACAACTGGTCTAGTAATAAATCTCCATGAAATTCACAGTACTCAGCTGAATTGCTTAATGAAAGGTCTGTAAAAGCGGCAGTGTGGGGTTACTGACAGAAATACATGTGAAAAACACAAAAAATAAATATACAAAACATACCTTATTTGGAATGATTTTTTTTTTAAAATTCTCATAGAAAATGAGGGAAGCTGGCATCCTTATTAGTTTTCTGATCTTGTCAGAGGAAGGAAAAGGAAAAAAAAAAAAAAGGGAAATCAGGTTAACTGGTAAAAATAGGCTGAGTTCAAGGAGAGTCTAGAAGCAACAGAAACCATGCTTTTAATAAGTACATAGTAAGAAAATATTTTCTAAAATTATTCAGTGTAAAATATCTCATAGTCTTTTTTGAAAATACAGTAAGATTAAAATCTATAAAAAGAAAGATTTTCAAGTACTTAAAACAACCAAATGTGACCAAAGCTGAAGCAACACATTTGATACTGAAGACCTCGAAGGTGCTTCTTGGTCTACAGGCTTCTGGGATTCAGGTCCTGCATTTTGTCTTTTGAAGGCAGCTGCTCTGAACTACTTTCCTTCAGATAGATTAATAAACAACTTATTTGTCACTCTCAAAAGAAAACAGATATCTGCACGACGGGGAATGTGTCTGCTCAGACAGTTGCAGTGCTTGAGAAACCCAGCGGTGAAAGCTGCTTCTGCCGTGCCCAGGACTGAGAACAAGTTCCCTCCTCAGTACTGCTAGTATCTTTTAAAAGTACTTACCCACCATTTTTCTAAGCACAGAGTTAGCAACGTAAGCAACTTCAGTTTCTTTTCTTTTGTGCAAGCAAGTTTATTTTGTTCAGTACATGTTGCATTTCCAGTGTTTCTGTGGAATTCCGAGGAGAAGAAAAAAGAAAAGATGAAACATGAAAATAAGATAAAAACAAGCCCACCCTGAAAAGGTAGGAAAGCAAATGCATATCGTACTCATGTAAGAATAGGATCTCAGGAAAACACTCAACTGTTATTAAACTAGTGATAACATAGAGATACTACAGGCAGGATATGTAGGAATTCCATATTGATATCAATTACTTGAATTACTTCTGCTACAATCTTCAATCTATTGATCTTGAAAGCTGAAGAAAATTTCTGTATATACAGTTAATACAGCTATAAATGCAGCTGAAGTTGAGGGTAATATCCTTTAGTTATTTTCTAACTAAATTGGGGGAAGATTTCAGTGTAGCTATTTTATTTTTCACCAGTAAAAACAAGCCTTCTCTTGACAGGATGTAGATTTGAACAAATGGTTTCATTTTGATTTTCTTCTTTGATGTTTGATTATCTTTAATTAAAAATAAATAGTCTGAACATCCTGGTTTTGATTTTTTTTTTGGTTCATTTGTGGTTTGTTTTTTTTGTTTGTTTGTTTGGTTGGTTTTTTTAAGAGAAAGGATTAGAAGAAGACAGGAAACCATACAGCCTTGAATACAAATTCATGTACAATTTGACTTGTTTGAACAGGTAACTGAAGACTGACAGGGGGGAAAAGTTGCATTTCTCTTTTTTTTTTGCCCAGTTTTTCTCCTCTAGGGAGAATTCTGGTCAGAACTCTCAGCATCCTGGCGGGCAAGCAGTTGCAGATATGCTGCCAGTAATAAATAACAACAGTGATCTAATCTAGTCTGATCCCAGGAACCCACAAATTGCAAGCAGGAGAACAACTTCCAGAAGCCAGAAAAGTCAAGTGCCAAATTTTGCTTGTTCTCTTCTCTGCTGAGAACAAGGTGTCCAACATAGCCGAATTATCATCCCACAGCAGAGACATATCCAGTTTCTTCTGCTAGTCTAGGGAACTACAGTTCAAACACTGCTTTTGACACACAAGCAAAATTTGTTATCAAAGTACAGTTGTGTACAGCCCCCAGGAACTTAAAGAAATACCTCAATACTGCTGAAAAAATGTTAAAGGGAGTTGATGGGGAACAGTTATTCCTAAACTTTTTAGGATTTATCAGTCTTACCTTCAGGTAATCCCAAACTTTATCGCAATTTATTTAAACTAGACAAAATTAGCTGCATACATTTGTATATTGATTCTTTTCCTATAATTATTTCATATTCCTCATCATTCTGACACAATGAATATTTATTTCTTAAAGGCCATTTTCCTCACACGCAGTATTCAGTTTATAGAATGACAGCGCTCAAGGCATTACTGATTTGTGCCAGATGCTACAAAATCAAGATGATGCTGTGGATTTTTTCAGGATTCTGTATTCTAGGCAGCAGCTTTTCTCCATCTTAATAACCTTCCAGGATTTCTGCTAAGTCCCAAATCCCTTCTCAGTAAGGATGCTTATACAAAACCTCAGCAGTCACTTTGGTGTTTCAGCTTAGCGTGTACAAAACCTTACGTGCAAATCCATGTACAGTTCTTACTGCCATTCATTGACTTGCTTTCCTTGGCACCATTATCACTAAAAGAAAATGTCTGAACTGTTTTCTGATTCCACCTCCTAGACAGAAACAATCTTTTTCAAACACAAAGCTAACTGAATGCCACAGGAGTCATTTAGTAGGAGCAGAGTCGCCTGATTTGGATCTCTGCCTGCCTCAAGACACTTAATTTAATCTCACTGTTTGCATTTACCAGACAGTATTGTAGTGAATGGCCTTTCAAAAGGAATGTTATTGTGCTGAAATTAAAGAACTCAAAATACCTGTTAAAGTTGCTGATTTTTTTTTTAATACAGACATAAGGATTTGCAGAGAATGCACATTATAGGCAGTGTTTGTACCTATCTTATACCTAAAAAAGAAAATGAGATGTTATTGTGTTTTTCAGCTTATTTGTATACATAAGTAAACTGTTTATTTTCATATAATAATTTTGACATTGATTTTGTTCTCTGTCTTTATGCAGAGATTGTTACAGCTATACTTTTTAATTTATAGCAGCCTTTTACAGTTTAGCTCTCCTGAAATTATCATCAATAATAAAAAGTATCCTTAAAGAAGATTCTGTGCTGTTTTGGAAGATATCATACTGAGATAGTACTTGTATAATGACCTATGGTTAAAGTTAGAATTGAAAACTGTGGTTTAGGTTTGCTGATTCATGTCCCTCCACTCCATAAACCTGACAGCTGTACTTGGAGGTTGATGTGAGTTCCCAGCAATGCTTTGTGCAGCACCAAAGGTTTGACAACTTCCAAATTTTTCACTCTATGGGACTCAGGATTTGGTAGGGGATCTTCAGAAAAGCCAAACTGCAAGGTAAGTAGTCTCTCCTTTCCTAAGTGACTTCAGTATCTTTAAATCATCTTCTTGCTCAGCAGGACCATTGTGAAAGCCTATTATTCTTTCTGTGAAAGTGTGTTCCCTCTCACTGTGTGCACTCAACCTGAACTGCACTTATACCTTTTTGTTTTACATAGTGTTATCTCTTTTCCTTTCACCTGTGTGGTGCATAAAATTATCATCCACCCTGACATTACCTATATCCTTTCAGCATTTTATATTTCCATTAAATCATAACATCTTACATTTTGTCCCTTGGGCAGTATCAATAAAGGTTGTGTCGAGTTTCTAATCGGCAATTATCCTTGGCACCCGAAGAAACACAGAACAGGAAAATGTTTTGCCCCTACAGCTCAGTGTTGTAAGGGGGTGGTCTACTCATCAAATTATGTTCTGGATATGAGGGTAGTTGTTTGTTTTTCTCATTAATTGTCCTTTAGGATCAAATTTTTTTGTCATCCCCACTTACCTTGTTCTTCCACATGTATTTTCTCAGGGTTACTGCCAGCTTCAACAGTCAAAGCTACCACTGTACCCAATCAACTCTTGTTTATTGTTCCACTCATTCAGTTGTGCTGGTGTAATTTGTTGAGCTGTACTGTGGTCTAAATCAGGGAACAAGGAAAAAAAAAAAAAAAGAAAAAACACTCTGGGTTATTTTCACCTGGATTAATTCCTTGATTTGGTTCATACCATCCCCCTGCCAAAGTGTTCTACAAATACAATGAAGAGGACAACCAGCCAAACAGCAGATATGATAACAGGTAATAAGTAGAGGAAACAGAAGGAATACCATACAGCGATGCATATTTTTATTAACCTAAATACCATGAAATGTAGTGTTTGTTTAAGTTTACTCTGGCGCAGGTCACCTGATAGATCAACATTTTTCAGGGTCCCTTAAATTGTTTAGAATCTTTTGGCTAGCTACTAATTTAGTTAATTGAATTAATAATCAATGCCGCTGTATATTATTAAACCCTATGTCTTGGGATCGCATGGCAAGGTTTTGGTAGCAGGGGGCTACAGAGGTGGCTTCTGTGAGAAGCTGTTAGAAGCTTCCCCTCTGTCCAGAAGAGCCAAGCCCAGCCAGCTCCAAGACAGACTTCGCCGCTGCCCAAGGCTGAGTCCATCAGCAACGGTGGTAGCGCCTCTGTGAAAATGTATTTAATAAGGGGGAAAAAGTCACTGCGCAACAAAAACTGCAGCCAGAGAGAGGAGTGAGAATACATGAGAGGAACGACTCTGAAGACCCCAAGGTCAGTGCCCTGGTTTCAGCTGGCATAGAGTTAATTTTCTTCCTAGTAGCTGGTATAGTGTTATGGTTTTGGTTCGGTATGAGAAGAATGTTGATAACACACCGATGTTTTCAGCTGTTACTAAGTAGCGCTTAGACTCAAGTCAAGGATTTTTCAGCTTCTCCTGCCCAGCCAGCAAGAAGGCTGGAGGGGCACAAGGAGTTGGGAGGGGACACAGCCAGGACAGCTGACCTAAACTGGCCAAAGGGGTATTCCCTACCATGGGATGTCATGTCCAGTATATGAACTGGGGGGAGTTGGGTGGGGAGAGGTCGCTGCTTGGGAACTGACTGGGCATCGGTCAGCGAGCGGTGAGCAATTGCATTGTGCATCACTTGTTTTGTATATTCCAATACTTTTATCATTATTTTTGTCATTGTAGTATTGTTATTATTATCATTATTACTTTCTTCCTTTATGTCCTGTTAAACTGTTCTTATTTCAACCCATGAGTTTTACTTTTTTTTTCCCAATTCTCTCTCTCATCCCACTGGGTGGGGAGGAAGTGAGTGAGCGGCTGCGTGGTGCTTAGGTGCTGGCTGGGGTTAAATTACGACAGCGCAGAAAGAGGGGGAGGAGGTGGTCCAGGCACCGGAGCAGAGATTCCCCTGCAGCCCGTGGGGAAGACCATGGTGAGGCAGGCTGTCCCCCTGCAGCCCAGGGAGGTCCATGGTGGAGCAGATCTGCACCTGCAGCCTGTGGAGGACCCCACGCCGGAGCAGGTGGGTGCCCAAAGGAGGCTGTGACCCCGTAGGAACCCCGTGCTGGAGCAGGCTCCTGGTAGGACCTGTAGCCCCATGGAGAGAGGAGCCCATGCTGGAGCAGGTTTGCTGGCAGGACTTGTGACCCTGTGAGGGACCCACGCTGGAGCAGTCTGGGCCTGAAGGACTGCAGTCCGTGGGAAGGGACCCACGCTGGAGCAGTTTGTGATTGCAGGACTGAAGCCCATGGAAAGGACCCACGTTGGAGAAATTGGTGGAGGACTGTCTCCCATGGGAGACACCCCACGGCGGAACAGGGCCGAGTGAGGAGTCCTCCTCCCCCTGAGGAGGAAGGAGCGGCAGAGACAAGGTGTGGCGAGCTGACCCCAACCCCCATTGCTGGGGGGAGGAGGGAGAGAGAACCTGGAGGGAGGTTGAGCTGGGCAGGAGGGAGGGGTGGGGGGAAGGTGTTTGAAGGTTGGGTTTTACTTCTCATTACTGTACTCTGATTTGATTGGTAATAAATTAAATTAATTTTCCCCATGTTGCATCTGTTTTGCCCATGATGGTAATTGGCAAGTGATCTCACCCTGTCCTTATCTTGACCCACAAGCCTTTCCTCCCCTGTCCAGCTGATGAGGGACAGTGATGGAGCGGCTTTGGTGGACACCTGGTGTTCAGCCAGGTTTAAGCTACCACACCTTAATGTGCTAAGCTTTAATGGATCAAAACCAAAACCCCCAAATTTTCTAATTATAAAAGATAAAAAAAGTAAAACATTAAAACATGTAAAACAGAAGTCAGCTGACAGACTAAGGCACCAACATTTATGTGCTGAAATGTAGATGCTGTATGTCAGATAACTGTGTAATCTCTTACTATAGATGATGACTATGTAGTCTCTACAGTTAATAGAGTCTGGAAAATATTTCATGTCATCTAAATATAGCCCTATAGGGCTCAATTAATTTGTCAAAGGTGAATGTCTAGTGACACTTGAGATCAATTAGGATATATACCAACATGACCAAGTTTGAGGCAACCTGGGAAAAGAAGTATGTATATGGTAAATTTGAATGGGACTTACGACCCTGCCAGTCTTAGTTGTTTAGCATGGCATGATAAAGCAGGTGATCCTAAGGGTCTTTAAACATGCAACTTTGGGAACATAAACTTAGATATCTACCAAAATCTCAGGATATTAACAGGATTTTTGAGGATCTAGATGTTGAAAATAGCTAGGTGCTTTATTGTCACCTAAATTTTTTGATCCTCCATGGATCAAAACATTTTCTTCAATTCTTCTAAACGTAGAAATTCTGTGATCAGAAGAGCTGAACCTACCAAACTGATTGATGAAGGAGATGGCAGATAAGTAACAAAAGCTACTTTATAGATTGCACTGAAGTAATAAAAGAGTAGTTGAACAAGGTGAAAAATAGCATCACTACTGTAGAATATAATATGCACCAACTGAATGAAAATAGAAATTGTTTTTTTAATGAGTTCTTGTCTGAGGAAGGGAAAAAGAGTTATCTTCCTTGAAAAAGAAAGGCTTTTATTGGCCTGATGACTAACTGCCATTGTCAATATTTGCTTAAAATTTCAGAAATAAATTAGCCAGGTAACTCTTTTGATGTAATTTACTTCTTGTATGACTTATGGTTCATAAATCAGAAGCAGTAAATGCACTAGCATTCAATATAAATAAGAAAACTAAAACAATTGTAATTGCAATTCTGGTCAATATATTTTATGGTATTTTACCTTCCTCCTCTGCATATTGCTTAGTACCAGCATACAGAATCTGCTTATGATCACGTATTTAAGACAAAATGAGCCCCCATAAAATACTTTGAATAAAATAGAAACTAAAGTCTGTTGTATTTTTTAAAAGTATTGCTTCAAATGTCTGTTAACATTATATAGTACAGTAAATAATTCTAAGTACTGTTATATACTATTTATACTAAAAAAACCTAAATAATAGAGTGCCTAAGAACCAATCAAAGTTGTTGCTCACTGTGTAGGTGGAGTAAGATTTTGTTACTGCTGTGAGAAACTTATAAACCAAAGAGATGAGGCAAAAGAAGAGAGGGCAATCAGACAAAACCAGATGAGAGAGAATAATACGTTATTTTTCTGAGTCTTTTCTCTTCTAGGCTTAATTAGGAAGAAAGAAACTAAATAACTGCAAAAAAAAAAAGAAAAAAAAAAAAAAGTTGAGTTAGTGAAACCAAATGGGAAATTACAATAGGCAGGGAAGAAAACTGCTCTTGGAGAAGAGGGAACTAAAGAACAAAATTAGAAGTTTTAAAGAATATAGTAAAAGAACAGGCTGATATGATAATGAAACAAGAATGGCATTTTCTGCAGTTTCAGAAATTAATCATAGAATACTTCACCTTAACAGTGGTTGCATTCACTGATCTGGCTTATATTCATTGCTAACACTGCCAATTTTTGAATTGGTATTTATCTTCAGACTGAGATACATAAATCTAAGTTTACAACACAGGTGCCTGCATATCATGGTGTTATTCAGTTGTGTAATCATAGATGTCTGGTGCCATTTCACATGCCCAAGGTTATCTGAGACTTCAAAATGTGACAGATACATTGCAGACTATAGATTAAGGTTCTGATTATTTATAATTGTCCTATATCCTTTTTAGCGTGATCTTTATCAGATAAGTCATAGAATCTTAGAATCATAGAATGGTTTGGGTTGGATGGGACCTGCAAAGATCATCTAGTCCAATCCCACTGCTGTAGCCAGGGGCATCTTTCACTAGATGAAGTTGCTCAAAGTCCCATTCAACCTGATCTTCAACACTTCCAGGGATGGGGCATCCACAGTTCTCTGGGCAACATGTTCCAGTGTCTCACCACCCTCATCATAAAAATGTCCTCCTTAGGTCCAATCTAAACCTATGCTCTTTCAGTTTAAAACCACTTCCCCTTTTCCTGTCACTACAGGCCTTTGTAAAAAGTCTCTCTCCATCTTTCTTATAAGCTGCCTTTATGTATTGAAAGGCCACAATAAGGTGTCCCTGGACCCTTCTCTTCTCCAGGCTGAACAACCCCAGCTCTCTCAGTCTTTCTTCATAGGTGAGCTGTTCCAGCCCTCTGATCATTTTCGTGGCCCCCCTCTGCACCTCTGACAGGTCCATGTCTTTCTTGTGCTGGGGTGTCCGGAGCTGGATGAAGTACTCCAGGTGGGGTCTCACCAGAGTGGAGCAGAGGGGGAGAATCACAACTGAGGATTGCCCAGACCCAGGTGCAGGACCTTGCACTTGCTCTTGTCGAACTTCATGATGTTCACATGGTCCCACGTCTCAAGGCTGCCAAGGCCCCTCTAGATGGAGTCCCTTCCCTCAAGTGAACCAACTGCCCTCAACTTGGTGTCATCTGCAAACTTGCTGAGGGTGCACTCAATCCCACTGCCTATGTCATTCCACTGAATGGGCTGAATTCATTGAAAGCATCCAAGAATTTTGACTATGACTCTATTGCCTGGCAATACCTTAGTTTAGATGTCTTAATTTATCTATGATCTTGTGTAAATAATGAATTAGAGGGAAACTGTTGGGTTTTGGTTGTGTGTTTTTAAGTTGCTAAGGATGAAATGTTGTCAGTTATGTGAAGAAACAGTGAAACATCTTTAACCACAATTTAATCAAAACATATTGTAATCTGTCCAAACTTTTTTATTCCTCAAAGCTTAGCAAAATTTTAATGGTAAATTCTGAATTAATTATCTACCATCTTCCTATCAGTTAGGTAATCTTGGCTTTCCTGAAGCCTATTTTGGTTTATACTTTTTTTAAATGTTTTACATTATATTCTAGTAAATAACTGAACTGATCCACAGATAACAGGTCTTTTTGATTGTTTTTTTTTGTTTTAACGTCAACCTCCATTAATGTGCTGACTATCTGTTGTGAGTTTAATTTTGTGAGTAGCATGATAAAGCACTGAGATAAATCTGCCTAGCCATTCACATAAATTTCATGATCAAAGACTTACATATTTTAATTTATATTCTCAGTAAGGACTGCTTAGTTCAGAAAGGAACTTCTAAATGTAAAATTCAACATAAAAACCCTAACCCTAAACCACTTATTCTTCTTATTTATGAAAAAAAAGAAAAAAAAGCTGAAAACACAACACCTATCATTAACAATATATGTCAATTACTAACATGTAACTAGCCTGGTTGTATTGGATGTAATTAATATAATGATCTGCACTACTAAACTTCCCCCAAAATCTCCCTCTACATCCTCTAAAACCTGTTACCTCCAATGATTTCCTAAAAAGTTACATGGAATACTAGCAAGCACATGTTAATAGCTCAAACTACTTTTTCATCCCTTTCTTCTTTACTCAGTAGTATTCTAAATTAAGAAATTAAGACTATTCGATACCAGATAGAAATATAGAATGATTTAAAATGTTTAAACATATGTCTGGTGTCTGTTGTACACAGAAATAAAGTTGAGGACCAATATTCTGCTTTTTAAGTCTGCTAACATTGAGGTTAATGGGATTTCTTGGCTAAGACCAGAAAAGAAAGGTGTACAAAGATTGCAGAATAACACTGAATTGATATGTATTTCAAAAGCTTTTTATTGCAGTATATAAATGTGGTGATGTATCCAGAAGCATTACCCCACATATAGTTTAATACCAAACAAACCACATATAGTTTAATAGGGGACAAATCAATATCAGGCATTGAAGTCTTACATAAGTCTATACCGCTGAAATCTGAAAGAGTTTTGCATATATTCAGAAGCTTGGACATTCCAAATAAATTTATAAAAGGGATTCTTTTTTTGTTTTGATTTGATTTGTTTTCTCCTGTGGAGTCTACAATACTAACAGAATCCATGCAACTTTTAGAAACATAGAATCATTTAGGTTGGAAAAGACCTTTAAGATCATCGAGTCCAACTGTTAACCCAACACTGCCAACTCCACCACTAAACCATGTCCCTAAGCACCACGTCCACATGTCTTTTAAATACCTCCAGGGATGGTGACTCCACCACTTCCCTGAGTAGCCTGTTCCAAAGCCTGACAACCCTTTCAGTGAAGAATATTTTCCTAATATCCAATCTAAACCACCCCTGGCACAACTTGAGGCCATTTCCTCTCATCCTATCACTTGTTACCTGGGAAAGGAGGCCAACACCTACCTTGCTACACCCTCCTTTCAGATAGTTGTAGAGAGTGATAAGGTCTCCCCTCAGCCTCCTTTTCTCCAGACCAAACAGCCCCAGTTCCCTCAGCCGCTCCTCACAAGACTTGTGCTCCAGGCCCCTCACCAGCTCGGTTGCCCTTCTCTGGACACGCTCCAGCACCTCCATGTCTTTCCTGCAGTGAGAGGCCCAAAACTGAACACAGGACTCGAGGTGCGGCCTCACCAGAGCCCAGTACAGGGGGACAATCACCTCCCTGCTCCTGCTGGCCACACCATTTCTGATACAAGCCAGGATGCCGTTGGCCTTCTTGGCCACCTGGGCACACTGCTGGCTCATGTTCAGCCGGCTGTCGACCAGCACCCCCAGGTCTTTCTCTGCCGGGCAGCTTTCCAGCCCCTCTTCCCCAAGCCTGTAGCGCTGCGTGGGGTTGCTGTGACCCAAGTGCAGGACCCGGCACTTGGCCTTGTTGAACCTCATACAATTGGCCTTGGCCCATCGATCCAGCCTGTCCAGATCCCTCTGTAGAGCCTTCCTGCCCTCGAGCAGATCAACACTCCCTCACAGCTTGGTGTCATCCACAAACTTACTGAGGGTGCACTCAATCCCCTCATCAAGATCATTGGTAAAGATATTAAACAGAACCGGCCCCAGTACTGAGCCCTGGGGAACACCACGTGTGACCAGCTGCCAGCTGGATTTAACTCCATTCACCACAACTCTCTGGGCCCGGCCATCCAGCCAGTTTTTTACCCAGTGAAGAGTACATCCATCCAGGTCATGAGCAGCCAGTTTCTCCAGGAGAATGCTGTGGGAAGCGGTGTCAAAGGCTTTACTAAAGTTTAGGTAAACAACATTCACAGCCTTTCCCTCATCCACTAAGTGGGTTATCTTGTCATAGAAGGAGACCAGGTTAGCCAAGCAGGACCTGCCTTTCATAAACCCATGCTGACTGGGCCTGATCACCTGGTTGTCTTTTACGCACTGTGTGATGGCACTCAAGAAGATCTGCTCCATAAACTTTCCTGGCACCAAGGTCAGACTGACAGGCCTGTAGTTCCCTGGATCCTCCTTCCAGCCCTTCTTGTAGATGGGTGTCACATTTGCTAACCTGCAGTCAACTGGGACCTCCCTGGTTAGCCAGGAGTGCTGATAAATGATGGAAAATGGCTTTGTGAGCACTTCTTCCAGATCCCTCAGTACCCTTGGGTGGATCCTATCTGACCTCATAGACTTGTGCTTGTCTAAGTGGTGTAGCAGGTCACTAACCATTTCCCCTTGGATTATGGGGGCTTAATTCTGCTCCCCATCCCTGTCTTCCAGCTCACGGTGCTGGGTAACCTGAAGACAATTGGTCTTACTACTAAAGACTGAAAGAAAGAAGGCATTAAGTACATCAGCCTTTTCCTCATCCTTTGTCACAATGTTTCCCACCACATTCAATAAAGGATGGAGATTTCCCTTAGCTCTCCTTTTGTTGTTAACATATTTATAGAAACATTTTTTATTGTCTTTTACAATAGTAGCCAGATTAAGTTCTAGCTGGGCTTTGGCCCTTCTCATTTTCTCCCTGCATAACTTCACCTCGTAGTCCTCCTGAGTTGCCTGCCCCTTCTTCCAAACGTCATAAACTCTTTTTTTTTTCCTGAGTTCCAAACAAAGCTCTCTGTTCAGCCTGGCCGGTCTTACCTACCGGCTCATCTTTTGGCACATAGGGAAAGCCTGCTCCTGCATGTAGGATCATTTTTATCCTGGTTGGTCGATCTAGGAGTAATGTGTAGTTATATGGCAGGTTTTGAGGAGCCGTTGAGCATGTAATTTTACTTGGGGATAGGCATAGGGGAGAATGCAGAAGTTATACCATCTTCTGATGTACTTGGTGCTTCCTAACCTTTCCTCAGGTACCTGTTTTAAGACAGCAAGCAATCTGGTGCTAACTGCTGTGTTATTTTTTATGTAGTATTATTCTCAGACTTAAACTCTTTGGTTTATTGTAAATGTGATCTGTACATTTACTGAACAGAGGGAAAGCTAGATTTTTTGTTCATGAATAATATTCTAGACACACACCATATCTGTGGATTAGTAGTAAATGGAGGAAAAGTTTTTACCCTCAAGGTAGAAGGAAAGAGCAATGGAAATGCCTAAACATAGTTGACTAGTGCCATTTTAGATGATGCAAGGCATCTAAGACAAGCCTAGGGCTGGCAGGTGAGACACAGGACTGTGGGATGCTGACATCTTTCTGGAGCAGCAGCCCAGGGCCAGGTAGGATACCTCAGAGTATCTTAACTGTTGCTGTATATGTAGACCCCTGAATCCCTCTCCTAGACTGTTTGCCTGTGGTTTAGAGGCAGTAGGTTTCTTGTTTAATTTGAACAGTGAGAGTCAAAGGTGACTCGAAAAAATTATGGGTACATTATATTTCTACTTCCCTTCTCATGGGTGTTTGACAGTAGCTAGCTGTAAACAGGTATAAATGAGTTTTTAATGCTCCAGTTGGCAACACCTGACCCTTCAGATGGTTGTATAATATGCTTTCAAATAATCTCCGTAGGGCTATCATTTGAAAGGGAGGTTTGCCATGGCCTGATAGCAACTTGTGATTTATGAATTTCTCTGAACGGGATTTACAAGGAAATTGGATATCATTAAGAAGCAGCTGTTTTTAGCAGGTCTGACCTAGGTCAGAGTGGCTTCAGAGTGTTAATGATTATGTTTGCCTGTCTCAAGTAAATTGCTTGTGAATGACTTTGCAAGGCAAAATTGCTTTAAAATAGACACTGGTGATAGCATGCTGAAAGTTGTTAGCATGCTCGCTGACCACAAAACCATGGAAGGTGTTTAATATAATTCCTGAATGGAAACAAACAAACAAAAAAAGATAAAGCTATGCAAGACACAAATTTTTCTTTTTTATATGCATTTTATAGGGAAAAAATACACTATCAATAGGTATGAGACTACATTTGAGTATTAGACTACTTTATAGTCCAATGTTTAAATAGAGAAATTAGTATATGATAATCTCATCTGATGCAGTAGTCAAAAGCAATATAATGAAGATATTTTTCTGCATGTCAAAGCTTTGGTTTCAGACAAGAATTTTTTTTTTTCCAATTTATAACTTCTATCAGATATCAATTTTAAGTATAAAAATTCTAGATGTATCAGCAAATAGGATTATTTTAGTTTAACATGAATAATTCTTTAAACTCTGGAAGTCTTTTTTTTTAAATGTGATACATATGTGTGTGCGTGCATGTGTGTGTGTGTGAGATTTTGTATATGTAGTTAGATATATGTCAGAACTTCAGGTTTCGCATAGATGAGGTTTGATTTTAAAAGCAGCTAAATCATTTATTGGGTAGTAAATAGATGTACCATAATCTACTGTAAAAACCCCCATAAAACAGTACCAGGTAGTTTGGAACATGACTATTGAATGTGACATTTATTGTGAAGGAATATTTGCAAATATGTCTCAAAAGTCTTGCAAATACCTTTTCTACTGAAAGATATTAATTGATGTTATTCTTCATATAACAAAAATTAGATTACAACCCCTTTTTTTTCTTTTATCAGTATTAAAGGCCATTGAACAAAAATTCAACATCATGAGCACCCAGTTTATCTGCTTTAACCTAAGCTTTGCTTCTTTCTATTCTATTTCTTCCATAATGATGTCTAAAATCCTTCTCAATATTTCATTTGTATACTACCAGAGAGATATATACAGTTTGTAGAAATCTGTAGTAATCATAATGTTCTAACCTTTGAGTCACTGTTGCTCTTACAAGAGGGGTGGAACTTGAGATTTCCAGGGGATCTTGGTACAGACAATGGATTTCCATGGACACCCACTGCTCTGCAGCATTATCATTTCCTCATTTAATTCTGAATTCTTGCACTTACATGGAGTTATACACAGAATGCTTCCTTGAATTAAGACTTTGAAACCATAAAATGTCCACAGGATACTATGAAACTGCTGTATTAATATATTATGTGTTGTATACTCACACCGCAGTTTGGGCTAAGTCTGGAGTTTCACTTTCAACTGCAAATTTTCCAACATTTATTCTCTAAGCCAGAATATATATTAAACTAAAAACTGTTGCTTTAATTTAATCTGTTCTCTATTCTATTATCTAATCAGAATAAATGTAGCTTTATGTTGCATAGCCACTGACAAGCTCTTTGCCAGGAAAATTTATGGAATTCTTTGCTATCTATACTGGGCCAGTCTTTTGTGTGCCTGCTATGATTAACATGCTTTCCACCAATTCCTGCTGAAACCTTATGCTACAAACAAAATGAGATGTTACTCATCCCAAATAATAGGCTTAAAATTCAACTTAATTTCTTTTATTTTTATGTCTGCAAATCATAGTAGGTTGCAATAACTCCACAAATAGTTTTATTTTCTTCAATCTTTGCTTAATAAAAGTAGGTCTAAATTGTATTATGTTACATCTTGCTTGAGCTGACTGAGCTAGAATTGCTGTTGGTTCAACAGGTGGGCAGATTCACATAGAGACTCTGCGGGCCTAATCCAAAATTCTTCAAAAATCAAAAGAAGTCTTTTCATGAGGCCTCCAAAAGGTTTTGGTTGAGGCATTGCCTAATGGATTTAAAGCAAATTCATGTTCAACTAAACATTACTGTCTAAATCCCTTAGTACTATTTTTATCATGTATTCTTTCCTTTGCTTACCTTATCCTCAACCACAGTTATACATGATTATGCCTTCTCTCTCTCCTGGGGTATGTGGCCGTCTCTTTACCAGTATGTCATTTCTAACGAAACACTCAAAATAATACTTTCAAACAGCTTCTTTGATAATTATGCTCCTCCTCACAACGCATGTATCGTAAGAGTCAAAAGGAAAGACATGCAGCCAACAGAGTTGCATGCAAACTCTCGTGCTTATCTCCAACAGAGTGGTTCTCTTCATCTCCATTTCCAACAGCTAGTAGGAGGCAGTGCTTCATATTCACTGCTTACTCCCTTCTTTTGGGCAGGTTCTCCTTCGTTCTTCAGTTATGGAAATTTCAAGCCAAAGCTTTTTTGTGTTTTTAATAGCATTTATTCTGTCATGGGGGAATAAAAAGTGGTTTTATACTATTTTGATTTTTATTATTGTTTTCTTCTACTTGTTTGCAGCAACTGCAAAGAAGCAAGAGAGCTGGTTATTTAATGTGCTATGCTTCTTTTCTACCTTTGCTTCAGTAGGAGTTCAGTACACAGTTTAAAAACTAACTGAATGAAACAGTTTTCAAGATGGTAGGTAAATAAATGTGAGCAATAGGTTACGAAGGTGTGGTGCAAAAAGAATGTAAAAGAATATTCTTCCTTGTCTCTGTTTCTATGCTTTCCTAAAGAACATTCTGGTCCTATCAAGCCTCATTTATCTCTCAAGGAGATCATGCATTGTTTGCCTAACATCACAAATGCACTTTGATCATATTTTTCTTTTATTGTTCAAAATTGTAGTGTTTCCAGTGATTTAATCTGAAATAATATATCACTGAAGAGATTTTTTTTTTTTGAGCAATTGCATTTTTTAAAGACAGTGTGGTTTTACAGTTTCGATTTCCCATACTACTGAAAAAGACTGGTTCATATTCTGATTGTGTTTCAAACTATGGGGAATAAAAATATTATACTGTCACAGAAGGCCAATTTACACATATAAATTTTGTCACTATTGTTAATACGACTATTTTCAAAAGTAAAACAAGCCATTGTTGGCCTTTAGGGACAAAGCATTTTCACCATAAAAGGTAGAAACATCTGCTTGCAACAAACCTCCTTGCAGGACGGTGCAGAACCCTCCATCCAGTGCATCAGTTGTTACCAACCAAGGCAGAGTCACTGAACTATCCAACTGTCATTCACAGGCACAGCATCAGAAAGTCTTGTCCAGAGCTTAATAATCACACGCTTGTCCTGTGTCTGTGTCTTTTTCTATTGATAGTTGATTGTGAGTTGTTAGAAATCTTAGGAAATGTGGTATTGGTGAATGCACAGTCCAAATAATTTATGCAAACTCAGTCCCTCATTTTCCTTTTAATTTGTCTGTCTTCAAAGAGTGCTTTTAAAATACCTCCAGCCTAGAGTTAGTTAGTTAGTTAGTTAGTTTTGTTTGTTTGTTTGTTTTCAGGCAGACCTGGCAGAGTGTAAATTAATCTGTTTAAATAGTAGATTTTTTTGATTAGTTGCAGGTTCTTATGCTCTACCATTCCCATATCATCCATAGAAATGAGTGCAATACTCAGTAGCTATGGATAAAATAATTTCATCTATCTGGTTTTGGATACCAATGCAGAATGACATGAGCAATTTGATTACCTAACAGTGGATATCATTCTTTGTTACTGAAATTTTCTAGAGGCATTCAGCTATTAGATCATGCAGATAATAACAGTATATTTGTTACAAATGGGGTTATGCTTGTGACAACTCTCCAACAGGTAGTCTTTCTTCTATTTTATCCAAGTCAGTTTTTTGGGGGATTTGTTTTTTTTTTTTTTCTGTTCAGGGATTTTCATTGACAAAACTAATGCAAGGGATACAAAGATAATATTTCAAGGTAATTAAATAATTTCATAACAGTTGGATTCACAAGGAAAAAAGATGTTCTTAAGGATGAAAAACAGATAGTCTGCTCTTAAATTAAATTGGCATTTGAACAAACTATTTATTATTAAGAAACAGGTCAAGAACATACACATTCTTTTGTGTATGCTTTGCTTTAAACACAGATAATATACTAAATTCAACAGAATGAGTAGCACACCAATTATTACTGTATGAATGTATGCAAAATCATCACCTTAGACATACAGTGCAAATCTAAACATTTTATAGTTCAATTAAGCTAATTCATAATTAACCAAAAGTTGATTATGGTCAGAGAGAATCACCTTCCAAAGATCCAAACCTTAGGGGGTTTAGATGCAGAAGATATAATACATTTCACCTCGATATTTTCCTTCTGAAATGAATACAATGGTTTTGTAAGGTAAAAAAACCCAAAACCAAAAACAAAACCAAAAACCAACCTAAAATAAATCAGTTCTTAGATATTCAAAGTATGGAAGAGATAACAGGAAGTAACAAAATGTCAGTCTTTCTCAGCCTGTCTTACTAGTGTCTTATTATTTCTGAATCTTTTTATTTATGTATACATCATGACAATTCAATATCACACAATATCCTGAATCTCCATTGCTGAAGGCAGGTTATTTGATAGCTGACTGTTGCTGTCACATAACTGCGCACAATCAAGATGTAAATGTACAAAGCACTTATTTGTAGGGGTTTTATTAATTTGGTTTTGGCTTTTTAATTAACTCTGCAGAATTTAGTCTTTTGCTGGGTCATGAACAAGAGATACCTTCTAAGAACCTTCATTTTAGGGATGCAAGACTGTCAAGAGAAAGAGCACTCAATGTCTTTTTGATGAAAAGGCAGCTTTCTGAGTCCTGAGCCAACTTCTCCATCTGCTTGCACCTTGAATTAATTCAAAATCCTTTGTTTATGAAAGCACAAGCTGTTGCTATTGGAAGGGTGGCCTTGTCACATATTAATCATTACAACTTCACTGAAGATTCAAGCAGGAGGAAAAGGTGGGGTGGAACGGCAAAATTTCTTCATCATTATCATCATCATATTTTATAAATTGAAACAGATCTTGATAAGCTGCAAATGTAAGTAGGGTAAATGATACAGGACAATATAAAGGATGCATATATGATTTTGCTTCCCATGGGAACATAGTAGCTGAAAATTGGAAAGGCATTGGTGGTGAAGCAATAGATTCCTTCTTCTGTTACCATTTTATACATTAATATTCAAACTTTTACAGTGTTATTTTAAATACAATTTGGTGAATGCCATACAAACAGGAATCACTTCTTGTATGCATATCAAAAACAGGTTTGGATTTTCAGAGCAAGAAGGTTGGTCTAATGATATCATGGATAGAACATGCAGTCTTTAATTGTTTCTTGCTATCATGTGCCTGTCAGGGCACTTAAGTCTCAGTGTCTCTTCCTATAGATTTTAATACCTCATAGCCATTTACCTGTATCCAGACCTTTTCCTCAAAATGCCTTGAGTTTCACAGCTTTCATGAAGGTTGAAAAATTGATTACTTGACTAAGAAGGAAGGTTGACTGAATACACTGACAGTTTCAGAAGGGCTGAAGACATTTTCCTTCTTTTATTTCTTAGCTTTAGAAATCTTGAGGTGTCTTTTAAAGATTTTACTCTAACTTAGCATTAGACTGTGCAACATTGTTCATATAGACGCAGTTGTTTTAATCTAACTGTATATTTGTCATGATTTTAATTTACTGCATCCCAGTTCTATGGCAGTCCTTGCAGCTGCCTTTACCCTTTTGATTAATTCTCAACCAGTTTAGGCCTAGAGAGTTATGAAAAACAGGAGACAGAGATGCTTTATGAATAATACTAATCTTCATTTATTTGTGCTGCTGGCTACGTCACTTAATAAAAATTTGATTTTTGCGAGGACCTGCCGCATTTAGACCCAGAGAGCAATTAATGGTTTCAGTAGCTCCTACTGTCAGTACTCTGCAATACAAAACCAGAGCTATTACCCCCAAGGAATACCTTATGAAAAGTACTGGCAATGAATTACAGCAAAAAGAGTGTCCTGGCCAGACTCTAAAATAAGGAGCTTCAGTTCTGACATTATCCTCACAAAGACCAGAAAGGGAACAGGTTAGGAGACACAAGCAGCATCACTCAGTTTTGGGAGGGGACTCCAGATTAAACAGTTGCCTGCCCTTAAATGCAAGAAAAAAAACCCAGAGCTAGAATTCATCTGACTGAGTTCTAGTTGACTAAAAGTCTGGGGTGGAGGTCTAGCCCTCCTGGGCCATCAGAGAACATAGGTGGATTCCTCCAGACTGTGCCTCTTATCTACAAGTGAATATTGCATCCAATTTACCTTAGCTATCTGCCTTAAGGAGGAATCATTTGCCTATGGAAGATTCCTTCCCCTTGTTTACACATGGAGCTTATATCAGTAGTTCAGTCTAAATATTTAACAGCCAAAGTTTGGCAAAATCAATTACCTGTAAGATAAAAACCAGAAGCAGGATAAAACAGTTCCTTGTTTTCCAGTTTCCTTATTTTTTTGTCCCCCTTACATGACTTTTTTTTTTTTAATCAGAAGCAAATATTGGGAGGGCATTTAAGTATTAAAACCCAAGATAATCCAAATTAACTTGTTAATATGCCATTGAATTTATACATATTTCTCTCAAATACTTCTTGAAACATGCGATCGTCATTTTTATGTCTTAGCGTTAAAGACTCCATTATTTATAAGTTTTTAAATTTTATCTTCAGCTGAAATTTCATTATGTGGTAAATATATTTACACATTACATTATATTTGAAAACCACAAAAAGCTAAAACATGGCTGCAAAAGAGATGGGTTTAGGATCTCAAAGCTGATTAATTATACAAATCTACTGTATATGCAAACTTCATATTCTTCCAAAACCATGACTAATAACTTGTTGTTTGTTTGATTCTCAGTGTCCCCATGTAAATTCATAGTTTCAAATGTTCTCTTTCATTGGCAGATTCTAAAAATAGCCAATATCCTGCATCTGCACCACTTTGCATCTTTAGAATCTTTCTAAAATTAACTATGTTCCAGATTAAAGAATATGACATTCCACTGATTCTCAAGGACACTAAATCATATGCTACCAGTTCCTCTCCTTACATTTTTCTAGATGTTGAAGTGTCTGCACCTATGGAGATGCTTATAATTATCTTGGTGCCAACTGCTTAACTGAATGGTAAGAAAAACCATTTGTGTTTTCTTTCATTGTGTGAAAAAAACCTGCTGAAAAAAAAGTTTTAAAAGTAGGAAACTGGAAATATAATGCTTTTGAGGGTTTGTACATGGCCTGATATAGACCTAAAAGTAGAAATGAAGTAAAAGAGGTTTTTTGTTGCCTCAGCTAGTTCTTTTCTCCAAACATAGACTAAATCCTCCTCAAGGAGAAGATGAACAACACTTTATGTGCATGTGAGAGGAGAAAAAAAAGAAAAGAACCAGAGCAAGGAGGGACCATCAATGCTTCATAAGTAATCCTGGCAGTATTTGTCACACTGAAAATGCAAAGAACATCAGTCCTTATGATGTATAGAAAGGTCAGGCTTGGTAATCTAATTTTCTTCAGGCCTCCAGCTCTGTGAGTGTAGGAAAAAAATGCACTTGATTTATACAGCCAAATGTAGCTTTTCATGTTGGAGATATGTACACATGAGCCAGATACCTTATACTTCTACAGTTAATGCACAGAAATGGGGGTCTTCTTGTCCAAATGTAGACTTCTAACATAAGTCAGGTGATGTTCTCCCAACTCTGTGAACTACTGGCTTAATTTTAAATGATATAGATAAGAGTAAAATAATGCATAATTTGGCTGAAACTTCTAAGGTAATGAACATAGGTGTGGCAATTTACTGCCTGCTCTCAACAGAACAACGCATTCAAGGCTGTTATCTTCTCTTTTACTGTCCAAAGACCTTTAGACTACTTCCATAAAAACTTCCACAAAGGAAATCACTAGGTCATTTTTTTTCCTGTAAAAACTTGCTATGATTTTTTTTATGAAAGCTACTTTGTAGCTTTAAATGTTTAACAGACTTTTAAACTTGTGGAATGTCTTTATGTAAATCAGGTATTTGGTTAGGTGGGATTTCTGTATGCTTGCCGTAAACAAAGATTAACAGTAACTCAATGGGTACTACAGCTGTTACAAGTACAGCTCAAACTTAATCCATCTTGATAACGCAGAAGTTGTACTGGCACTTCTCAGAGAGTTCAATGTCTTCCTATTCATTTAATCTGATCATATATTCTTCATAAAAGGAACCCTAAGGAAAGAGAAAGGGCTGATTCACTGCTATGTCCATTAAAGAAAGACTTGTGAAACACTGTCATCACAGGATTTTCTACTCTGTAAATCACAAGTAATTGTTTGACAAACTTTGGAAAACTACGGGATGACAGTATAAGGTACAGCATCTGTTTCAGATACTAAATCTTGCAGGAATGGTGAAGAGGCTGAAGTTCCATGGAGAACTCAGCCAACCAGATGGCTTGGCGCTTCCCAAATAAGAAATTAAATTAGCTCACCTTGCTTTTCTTCCTACCTTTCCAGACTTTACTTCTTTCCACTTCTATTTTTTTGCCATGGAGATCTGTGTTCTCCATTATGCTATCTCATTGTATGAGGAAATGCAGCTCACTAACCCATGAAAACTGTCTTTCTGGTTTTTTGGGGTAGGTCAGTTTTCTGCAAGAATTGCAACTAAATCAGCTCACAGTGGTATCTCCTGAGAGCCAGGAATGACGCCAGGGACACAGTGAGATTATGGAGCCAAGATTAAGGAAGGGAAAGATGATGAAGGAGGGAGTGGGACATTCCTCTTCGGACAGTGACAAGCTCTGTAAAGCAGATTTATCTTGTATCTATCTCAAAAAGATAGATCTCAATGAACTCCGTCTTGTGAAACTATAGCTGAAAGACCACGGGTACTGTAGAAAAACCTAAACAATATTAGCAAATATTTCTTTTGTGTACTACATCTCTAGACTCACCAGCATAATGGGAGAACTGACATGTAGTTTTGAAATGTATAAGTATAAAGTCCTGTAAAGAAAATAGTACTATGATTTAAATTCTACAACAGTCTCATAATCCTGGTAAGAATACTTAAAACTTTGAAAAAGCTATACATTGACATAGATTTGAATGAGTAGTAGTCACTCTAAATTTCACTTTGGATTTACATTTCTGCCTTTTTTTCATGCATCCAGATTATTTTGCATATATTCTTTAAAAAGAAAACTATAAGTTTAAAAGCAAATTCTGCTTGAAGTGTGAAGATATGGTCCTTCTGAAAGGGGTCTTGCTGTCATTTTTCCGTCAAAACATGCATTTATGATTATTCATTAATTGTTCGCTTATTTTGTGCCGATGCAAATATCTTGAGCTTTTAGAGGTCATATTTTCTCCCCAACAAAATTTTGTAATTTAAAGTGACTGTAATAATAAATCCATAATTGTTTTAGCTGGATGCAAACATATATAAACCATTCTTTAGACCTTAAATTAAGCCTGTGAATAGGCTGGTAAATGATGCAGGCATTAGAAAAGCCTGTGAAATGAACCTTGAATTCCATTCCACAGTTGTCAGCTAACTTGAAGAAAGTTCAACTTGGAAGGGCAAACCTGAACTCCAAAGAATATTATTCCTTTTTCTTTCTTTTTTTTCTTTTTTTGTTTTTCTTTTTTTTTCTTTTTTTGGGGGGGGGGCAGGGGGGAAGTGTACAGGCTGCTATTGTAAAAAAAAGACCTGTTGAAAGACTCAGATTTGATATATCTTTCTGATTCTACCTACACACAAGAAAAGCAACTAATTTAAGACTCTTTAAGGACCTCAGCTTGGGTATATTTTAATGTCTATGCTTGCTTTTTATTCTATTTCCTATTCGTCATTTGAGAAATTAAAAACAAAAAAAGACCAAAAAAACAAACAAAAAAAAAACCAAAAAAACCCCTAAACTGTTTGCAGGGTCATATTTTACTTGGGCCAGCCCCCAGCAGGTTTAAAAATATAGTGCCAAAGATAGTTATATCAGAATCTCAAGATCTGGAAATAAGCAGCTATCATGGAATCTCTTTTATGGGGCTATGGTACTAGAGCTCCCAATATCAACTGACCATAAACTCAGCGGGAATTGGTGTTTTATCTCACTACAGAATTCTTCACTGAAGGGATCAAAAGGGATTTCTTCACACAAAGAACTAGAATCAGAAAAATCCCAAGCCATAATGACCGTACTGGTTTTTTATTTTGATTCTGTCGAACAATTGCTAACTGTGTGTTACACAGTAAAACTGATGGGAGACTTATATTTATTGGACGTTGCTGAAAAATTCTAATTTGCATAATCTACAAATTTCTAGAGAAAGTATCAGGTTTTTAGTATCAGACTGTGAAATACAATTGAAAAACATTTTAAAACTGTCAAAATATTTCATTTCTGCATATAAAGTACTTTTAAAGAACCTTTTGTTGAAAGGTAATTCAAAGATAATTATAATAGAAAAAATTGAGATTGAAATGTTTCAAACTTAATTAAGTTAAACCATTTTGATTAACCTCAACTGACTTTTTAAAATGTTTTTTTATCCTCATTTGGCAGGAACATTTTTGTGCTGGAAGTCTATAGTTTTTGCATTATGACAAAACCATCCTTGCTCTACTAGCAAGAGATTTGCTACTGTATATGCTGTATAAACACCTGTATGTACCTCATGTACATTCTTTTAACAAATAAAATTACATTCCTCTAAACGCTTGTGTTCATTTAGTATTTTACAGGTACTTTTCATCTATTATTACTCCTGTAAGACTGGACTTGAGCCTAGCTACTTAAGCGGTATAAGAAGCAATGCATAACTGTGTTTCCCCAGGACAGAAGGAATGTAAAACTTACTGATTATATGGTGTTTGTGTGGATTTGGTGGAGACAGGTGTTTTTCTCCATATTCCTTAAATAGGAAAGTTTTTGTTTTATTTTGAATTACCAGGCTTTATACTTCCTTTTTACCTGTGTTGGTAGGTGATGTTTCATCCTTTCCATGCTGCATTACACCCCTTCCCACTCAGTGGGACACTCTTCATCCAGCCATTACAGTGTAGATTGTATTGTGATTCTTTAGGACATAAATTATGGGGATTAAAAAATCAGAAATTCAAACATAAGCTTAAAAGCTTGTCCTTCCTGAAAGATTTAGAAAAGCACTACTTGTTCTGGTGGGTTTTTTTTTGGTTGGTTGGTTTGTTTGCTTGGTTGGTTTTTTTGGGGGTGGGTTTTGTTTGTTTTGGCTTTTTTTTTCCTGACTGTGATAAGAACCAACATTAAATCACTTAGATTTTATGTAATTACTGACTATGTAAGTGGACAGCTCAAAGAGCTTTCTATGCCAAATAATTTCAGATGCTGACTGTAAATATATAAACTATCTTAGATAAAGTATTTAATTACAATGTTTTGAAAACAAGAAAAATATGGGAATGATGGCATCCTTTGGTCTTGTGATGTTGTTGTATAATTTGCTTCCAAGTAACTGCTTATGATCTGCCTGTTAATTATAACTGCATCTTACCATATGCTATGCAAATGTATAATAAATATTTACAGGAAAGTGGTTTCAGAGTTATTGATGTAAACATGTATAGGTAATGACATAGCAATTTTAAATCCTAGTATATTCATTTGGTCCTATTTCCATCTGCTGACAATGCCAGTATCCCTGTTCAAGGTGTGGGATTCCTTACTGTACACAACATGTTTGTAGCTACGTTATTGTGTATATCAAGGCATACATACCAAAGATCATGTGTATTTGCAAGTGCCACTATATAGAATACCTGCGATTTTTCT
This sequence comes from Haliaeetus albicilla, assembly GCF_947461875.1. NCBI lineage: Eukaryota > Metazoa > Chordata > Aves > Accipitriformes > Accipitridae > Haliaeetus > Haliaeetus albicilla. The sequence goes on from NC_091507.1 coordinate 7,007,470, forward strand.
TCATATATAGTAAGACTAAATTTTAACCATGTTTTATATCAGAGTCTTGAGTTTAAATATATTTGTCATGAAATAAAAATCTTTGTATGTCAGTTCTTTGGTGCTTTCTCAGTTTTAACTGAACCAATCTGGAACTGAATGAATCTGAATCTCTAAAAAGAAGGATGGTTTGTGTTGCAATATATTTTTGAGTGTATTTCTTGATTAAAACCAGCTTGTGTATACTCTGTACATTATTAAACATTTCCTCATGAAGAAAAGGGAGAAAATGTAATTTAAAACATTTTTTAAAGTGTTTATTTTCCAGATTATTGAACCATGTGCTGATTTTTCTTTTGGATTACTACTACTGTAATTTTTAGTTGCATGAGATTTTATATCTCCACATAAATTACTGGTGCTCAAGTGGTGTAAACAGCAGATGGGGGAAACAATTAAGAGATAAAACAAAAGAATTGACTGGCTGGAGCAGAAAAACACACACACACACACACACATACAGATGTTTTAAAGAAACACATTTGCTTGCTTCCTATCATTATCACTCAAGGATTCAAGTGAGTTAGAGCCAGTATGGATTAGAAGTACAGATTCCTTAGACAGTCTAAATTCACAGATAATGAGTAAGTGTTCCTCTTGGTTCTCTAAGAATAAAGTATAGATCCAGCTGTCATGATTTGTACAGAAAGTAAATCTCTGTGCATAAAAGAGTTTTGAAAATAAATGAACACCATAAAATGCTGAAACAAGGTAGTGCAAAAAATAACTAGTAACCAGGAAAGTAACAATTTGAGAAATATGCTAAGAAATCAGATTTATAGAATTCTTTATTCATGATTTAGACAGCATATTACCCATTGGAATATCATTTATATTTATTCTCTCCTTTTGTGGAAAAGAACAAGATAAATATTTATGCTAAGAAAAAGAGACTATGACAAAAGGAATAGGACACAGAGAAAAATATTGTCATTTTTAATATGACTTAATAGTCATACTCTTAGCTTAGCCTTTGAGTTGAATTTTCTTTTTCATATTCTTCATATTCATAATTTGCTTGTATAGCTAATGCACCTGAAGATGAATAACCTAAGATTCCTACATTTAACACTGAGGTATCACTTCATTTTACTACATTCTTCAGTGGAATTTGGCTCAGCTATTTTCTGATTATATCTCTGCACAGAGGGTCACCTCTTCCTTCTTTGCTGACCTGTCAGGTAGTGTTACTGGATGTTGTCCTCCCCAGAAAATAAGGAAAAGACACTGGCAGTTGTACCTGGATATTATTATTCAAATTCCTAGCAAGATATTAATTTCCTTGTTTTCCAGACAATCAAACTGACTTTACCAGCTTTAATGGTGTGGAACAAAGGCAGATTCATATATGGAAGGAAACCCCAAGGCATTACCATCTTCTCAGTTGTCTCTGGGCTTTTGGAGTAATATTTCCAATTTTATCTCACTGGTCAGAGACAAATTTTGGGTGATGCAGCTGCAAGAACAGAGCCACCCCGCTCGCCCTGCCAGGTCCCAGCTGATTCCCAGCCCTGATGCCCAGCAGCTCCACTGTAGGCCCCACCTGCAGCACAGCCTTGGTCTTCTCTCCAAGGATGCTCCCCATGAGGGGCTGTTGTATTCACTATTTATTATCTACTGAGACGGTGATTGTAAGCCACTCAAGGCTTCGTTGGTCACATCACTCCAGGCTAACCTTTTTCACCTTTTTTTCCTGTTTCTATCGTTAATCAGCAGTTGTTACCTGCATTGCTATTTCCTTCTGGTCTCCAAATGTGTTACAAGTGTGAAAAACTGCTAAGAGTTTATCTGTACTTCTTTGTTTCTTCCTTGCACATGTCTAAAGCACTTTTGGGTAACCCCAATTAGCTATGCTTTGTTTGTTTTCCCAGCAGATGCCAGAATCATCTACAGGGTTAGAGCTGGGCAGACATGGTCATCGTGTCACTTGTCTAAGAGATGCTTTCAGGTGGTTTTACACCACAATATCACCATATAATTCCAAATTTAGAAAAAAGATCTCTTACTTTCTTTGATCATATTTAAATTCCTTTGTCTCTTGATTTTTTTGATACTCTACAAAGAAAACTAAGATGCAAACACTCTTTGAAGCCAAAAACTATGTTTATTGCTTCCTTTTCTGGCCTCTGAGTTATATACTATTTTACCTGTAAAAGAGGTTTTCAAGATTATTTAAAACTGTGCACATAATAAATGTATTTGCTCTCTTAAGTGCTGTTACACACTTTCACTTACTTCAATAACACAGTTGTACTAACAAGTGTCATTAGCAACAAGATTTTCTTAAATGGTGTAGAAGCCTTTGGAGGAAACCCTTATATGAAAACACAGGTACATATTTAGCTACACCTTGTTAGTGTAGATACTGGTATCTAGATTGGATAGTAGTACATCTTAATACTGTAACATCTGATCCCGATACTGTAAAATGTAACAGATTCTTTAAAGAACAGCATTTTTTTTAGAGACAGATGTATTAACAGGTATGTTTAGACAACTAATCAAAAAGAAATAAATAAAACAAAAATAGATATACCTGTATATTTACAAGACAAAATAAATTTAGAGTAATGGGCATATGCAAACAGCAACATGTGTAGTCACATGTCTATCTACAGTAAAAGACTGCAATATAATGAATTAACACCTGTGGTAGTTACAAATGGACCAACTTGGATCTCAGTTCCTTAGTTTAGTGAAGGCAGGATGGACTTCAGCACAGGCCACTTTGCTCTTTTTGTTGAAGAATTAGGTGCTGCTGAGGCTGGGTTCTGAATGGAACCAAAATTCAGTGAATAGCCCAGTGTTTATCCACCTGGGATACTAATGACTAAATGAAGAAATAAAAAATAGGTGACGAATTCAAAATACAAACTTCTTCCAATCCTTAATTCAACTACATTTCAGACATGTAGGTCTATATGGTATATGGTGGGTGGATGTGTACAAGTTTGGGTCATGCACAGAGCCAGATATATGAATTCCACTCCAGTTATGTTTGGGCCTAAGTGGTGAGTAATACAATCATGCTTTCAATAAGGCTTATTAGGCAGACCCTGACAAGGTGCCACTTACATATACTTACATGAATTTTGGCTGCCTTGAAACAAAAGTACATGCAGTTTGCGCTTGTCCACAACATGGCTTAAACATACAATTTTTTTCGTCATCTCTTAATTTTTTATTTCAAATATATATCTTGATGTATTGTTATAAAACATTCAGTAGCCCCATAGGCTATGTCTATAAAATTTGGGTTTGTGTGTCCTTAAGAGCTGCTAAGAAACAGATTCTATCATATCTTGCCATATATTTTCTTTATATGGCCCTTTTATTCTAGGGCCATCATGCTGGCCCAAGAAAGGTGGTCTACATATCTTCTAGCACTATTCTGCCTGTAGGGGCTAGTGGAGCATCCAGTTTCTCTCTCTTTGCCTGGAGGACATTTGCAACTTCCATCTAATCAGATGTTGTGTGCACACATTTTGAACTGTAGGCAAAATTGAGCTCATTGACCTCATTTCAAATACATTAACATATAGCAGTGATGACCAAGGAACTTGTTAGCTGCCCTGGTTTGTAAACTGCCTGTTATTCAGATATGTGAATATGGATTATAGAACAAGAAATATAGATGCCAATATGGACAGAAGGACTAAATTAGCTTTGTGAGAAAAAACTTTTTAACTGTGAAATTTCAGACTGAAATGCTATCTCTAAGATTCAGCTTTTAATAGAGCAGACAGCTATGACATGTCCAAATGTTCTGGTAATTGGAATGTTAACAGATACATTACAAAGGCAAGAAATGATAATTTAATGGGCTTTTTACTACTCTTTTGCTACATTTTAATGCAAAACTAGTATTTGTGAAAACAGAATAAAATTAAATTTGTTTCTAAAATACTTTCAAAAAATTAAGCTTGCATTTAAAACATGAATGTAGCAGGCAGTTAGGGAAAAAATCCAATTAAAACCATAAGAATCTAGAAATCAGTTACCTGTCTTTTATAGTGAAATGAAGAATTTTCTGCCAGTATCCAAAGTGTACCCTAAAATGCATATCCTGAGCAGAATGCCTCCAAGTGCAAATTCCCCATACGAAATAGAGACTGTGGGATTAATTTGATCAGATTAAGATATCTACTGTACAGATTCTTACATTTGGATTTGTCACCCAAATAACTTAAGCCAGGGTTTCCACAGATAATTCTGATTTGCATGAATGTTAATTCTGAATGTTAGCTTGACACATATGTAGCGCTGTTAGTCTGTGCACTCACTAAAGCAGTGATGCTGAAAATGAGTTAATGTAATTAAAGAGTATATTTTAGTCCACACATTCACATAGTGTTCTTTGGACATTGTCATATTCAAGTGCTGGATTATGCTACTTAAATGTCAAGGGGTTTTGTAGGAATTTTATTATTACATTGAATTTGTCTCAGCTATTATTTTTTCTGTATATAAGACAGCTTGCATTGCAGAAGGTCTTACTTCAGAAAAAAAAAAATCCTAAGATTGCCCATTTTACAGAATTCTCACTTTGAACTGATATAAATGATCAAAACTTAGGCAAATCAAATAGAAACATATTAGGACCGTCGCATGTGTAACAACAGAAAAATCTCATTAGATCATCTCTTTGCTCTTCCACACACTCAAGAGGAATAGTAAATCATTAAGAAGAACATCAATATATTGAGACGTCTTCGAAATTTTAGAAAAACGGTGAATTACAATAAAATGCAATTTTAAAATGCTGTTCCTGTGTGTCTTATTACATATTAAATACACCCCAGTTTTCTAAAAAAAAAAGAAATTAAATGTTTAATATATTCAAACATTATAATTATATATGTTGTACATTAATTATAATTCTATATATATCTTATAATTATATATATATCATATCTTATTTATATATTTTATAGGAGGGAGGGAGTTTGTCAGGGGCTGCACTTGTTTGTCTTGGTTTGGTTTTTCTTTGTGGTTTTTTTTGGTTTTGGGGTTTTTTTTGTGTGTGTGTGTGTGTTTGGGTTTTTTTTTCTTATTAAACTGTCTTTATTTCAACCCATGAATTTTACCCCTCTGATTGTCTCCCCAATCCCACTGGGTTGGAAATGAACAAGCAGCTGTGTGGTGCTTAGCTGCTGACAGCAGTTAAAGCACACCACCAACATATCCTTAAGGTACTTTAATTTAAAAACATTATCAGAAAGAAGTGACAAAGTAGATTTTGGAGAGTAAAAAAAGAAAACTTTTTTTCCTTAGGGAAATATTTACCCTGAAAAATGATTACATTAAAACAAGAACAATATAAAATTCGTTATCTTCATCTAAAAGGAACTATATGTTCCATACTAGCAAGAAAACAGCAACAAAAAAAGGCTTGCGACTGAATGAAGACTGGTCTGTTTAGCTCTAATCTAGATCTATAGGCTTATTTCTTGTGTTCCTTTCATTTCCAGTCTTCATGAAGTGTTTTACTTTCCTTTGTGACCATCTTGCTACATTTCTAAACTTTTATTTTTCTTCTCTAATCAAACCTGAATATTCTGGTTTTGACTTTCAGACCATGTCATGTTAGCAAGCTTTCAAGAGCACTTTTTTGTTTGGCTGTTTTCAGAAAAGGGCACATTTACTCCTAAAAGTATTTTGTGATAATATTTGTATACTAAGAAAATAACAAGTTTGTTTAATAGCTTGGAATCTGTCTGATCTGCATTTTACACGTGCTCGCAACTCAGAACAAACCACAAACTATTAGTTTCAGAGGCTGTGTCTAACTTTGACCTGGTATGTTATCATATAATTGAATTTGCAGTATTTAATATTGGGTGGTCTATATGCCTGGAAAGAAACACCTCTGTTCTACATCTATAAAAAACTTTGGAATCACAGATACGAATCTCATCATTTAGAAATATAAGTAATAACCCTAGCAATTTTAAAAGTTCTGAAAAGTGCATTCTAAATTTTCTAACTCCATACACTTGCAATCACCTTCTCTCTATCATCAGTTTCATAGAATCATCAATGATAGGACACCTTTAAATGTAGGAAAAAAAAAATAAAATAAAATAGAAGATCCTGTTGTAGACTTGCACTTTGACTATTTGCGAGGGCAGTAGTACGGACTAATACTCTCCTCCCAAGAGAGTGACATGAGACAAGAGGTGCCTAAAATCTCTTAGAATTTATTGTGTTTAAAAGCATAATCTAATCCACATTCAGTGCCTAAAGCTTATGTCCTATATTTTGCAATCAGGTTCTCCAAATAACCAAGGATGAATGATATCCCAAAAATTAGATTTTTAGAAGACACTAATGTACAACTTCAAGAATGACTTTCAGATTAGGATACCACACTTCTTCAAAGATCTTCAGTGTCTTTTTTCTTTTGAGTTTCCCAAATGCAAATATTTCCCTTGGATAATGCACCAAGAACAGATTTTGGGCAGAACTTTTTCTTCTGAAAAGGATATTTATGGTTAGCAATGAAAGCACTAAGCTGTGGCCTGAGCTTTAAGTTAAGAAGAATCTGAGACTCATTTCCATGAGAGCGTTTCTCAAATTCCATGAGAGTGTTACAAATGTAGTTATAACCCACAAGACAGCTTTGGTTATTTCTGTGTATGTGATAATATTTTGCATCATTGATCAGCACCTTCCTTCATCTTGTCCCTCTTCTCTGGTAGCAGCAGGTACTAAGTAAGGCTTTCCATGAGTAAGGCAAAGCATTGCAATGACTATTCTGAAACTTGAAATTGCTAGGTTGATGCCTCAGGGACTTCACATTGAGCTAGGTCTCATTAGCTGTAGGTCTGTGCCAGCACTCCAGCAGTTTTGTGAATGTTAGCTAACAACAGCAGTGAAGTCCGCCAGGTGATGTGACAAGTCAAGCTATATTTCTATAAGTAGCCCTGGTTCCTAACTGATGGACTTAGGAACTCTATAGATCCCTATCGATCTAAACAAAGAACTATGTAAATTTGTGACCTTGGTCCAAATTAATCTGAAGCATGGGGGATTTTTTTTCAGTTTATGTTCATCTTTGGTTTATTATAATGATTTCCTGGAAAACAAAAAATAACCCCCCCTATGCTGTTCCTATACTGTCTTACTTACACTGTTCTAGATGATCTCGATGATGCTTCTTTCCAGCTTCAGGGGAGAAAGAAGGGTACTGGGTATTCCTGTATTCTGAAGAAGAATTGGTGCTGTCTCTAATTATGTTTATAGTGAAATAAGACAATGGTTGAGAAATTTCATTTTAAAAGCATTGAGCTACAAAGTATGATGTCCTGACACAGTTAATCAATATCTTTGGTTGTTTTTAGACACCTGTTTGCAGGAAATATTACGTCTTTGCAGGAAACATTAAGTCTTTCTATATGTCTTTGTCTAATTAAAAGACATTGTAGTTAGTTTATTGATATGGAAGTGGACACACCCTCCAGTATTAATGAATCACTTTGTGTTGTTTTTCCCCTTGGCACAATGAGTGAAGATTTATGTAGACATGTGACTATCTTGTGCCACTTTTTTACTGTGACAAGGTAAAAAATGACTTTTGCTATATTGGGTTCAGTTTTCATGCTTGATGGATTGGGCTTCTCCAACAGAAGCTATATCCGGCTTTGACCTTCTCAAGGTAAAAGAGTCAGAATTCTTGTCCTTGAGAGTGATTTTCAGTATAACAAAAGCTTTTCAAACTAACTAGCAACAGAAGTAGTTGGCAGAAAGCACTCAAACTATATATTAGTTGATGCAAAGGCGAGGAAGAGAAATTAAAAAATACTAAAATGAGCAGACAGTAAATAAGGATTCAGGTGTCAGGGTTGAGTTTTCAGAATAGAATAATGATACTAAATGAAAATAATTTTCAAAATAATATTATATGAGAAATAAGAACAGAATAAAAATACATTCTGAAATCAACACCAAAGAAATATACCCCAAAAGGCCAAATGTAGAGGTAGTAGAAAAGAGGATTTCCTTTAAAAAAATGCTGAAAATATACATTTGAAAAATGCAGGTTGAAAAATAAATGCCAATTCCAAGTCAAGCATATTTACCTGCAAATAAATGAAAAGATGGCTCATTTGTTCACATTTCAAAGCAATTTACAAATAATCTTACAAAAGGAAGTAACTAGAGGGCCTAGGGAACTAAAGATTAGATAATTTTGCTGTTACACTAATTACTCTTTTCTATATAAATGGATGGATGACAAAGAGGAAGGACAGGACACCTTATTAAATATTTATCTTTTATACCCTCTCTGTTACAGAGGTTTTTGAATGCAGTCTCTGGTTCGTATCTAATCTGTAAAGAAGCAGACCATATGCCATTGGTTTCTTTTTCTTTTCTATCTTGACATTCAGTTGAGTCCCTGATGAAAAACTAAGGAAGAAAAATGAGTATCCAAAGAGAAAGAAGTTTACTAAACTACTTGACAAATAAAAACCAAAATACTATTAACAACAGCAATGATTGGAAAAGCCTCATGAGGAATGAACTATGTTCATCCTTGGAGATAAGTGATAGCACTATCAACGTGCCTTAGTAAAATAAATGATTTAGAAATAGTGTGAATCTATTCCATGTAAGATTGCTAATAACAACGAAAATGAGCAATACTGTTATCTGTGATAACAGTAATCAAAAAGATTAGGAAAATGCAAAAGTTATTTTGTTTGTTTTGATGGAAAATTTGATTCTAAGAAGACCATGATTGTTATTTGCTTTTTATCTTTTTAAAAGGGAGCAAAATATTGACTGAAACTGATAGTGTCAGAATGGATGACTGGAATGCGGTGATCCCATAGAGGTGCCTTGTTGGTGTCCTACTTGATGTCAGTCAGTTTTAGTGCTGTGTTACGAAGAGAAATGAGGTCTCTATATTGGAGTTCAGCATGATGTATAATCACCCTGTAGTGCTACTTTAATTTTCCCATAGTTAATTGTATAATTACTATCTGTTGAGAAAGCAGTGTGTCTCTCTAATTCTAGGCTTCTTTCTTCCAACACATTGCCTACTGCTTACTCTGACAATATAAATACTTATTTCTTAAGTTTAACAATAATTTGTTTCCCTCTGTATTAGAAAGATCATTTTCACATTTCTAATGCTTAAAATAACTAATTATTTTAAGTGTCTCCCTACTCAGTATGTAGATGTTGCTTATTTTCTGCCTGATGTACAGTTAAGTTCTATGCCATTTTGTTGGGGGTTTTAAATTCTTTTTGAGGATTGTTTCTTTTTTTTTTTTTTAGACACTTTTAATGCAAATACTTGCATCCACACAATAATTGTGGTAGAAGGTAAATTTGACTTACAATGATGCTTTTTTTTTTTTTTCCTGTTACGTAGTAGGCTATATCCTCTTCCTTTAAACTGATACACTCCTGGAATTGCAATGAAATCATGACCGTGGTGCAACTTATTTGTACAGAAAAAGCTACTTAATTTGTAATAATGTAAAGCTGAAAATGCTTGTATTAGGTAACAGGTAGCTGAACTTGGGGATTAGTACAAAAGAAAAGTAAAAGTAAACTATTTTTTTTAAAATACAACTTCTTTTCTATCTTTATTTCAAAACATACTTTTCTCTAGTTTTAGTTAGAACTGATCCCATATATCTTTATGATTTTTTTTATACTTTTAATCAAAAGTGTATAAAATACAGAAATTGAAATTCAGTCAAAAAACTTATCTGTGCAATGAGAAGTAAAATGCTGGAGAATAATTCAAAGCAGCTATTTTTTTCTCTCACTATTGAATTGTCTCTTTTTGGAGATGTTGGATATTCTATTTTGGCTTTCTCAAAGTATCATTCTTCTACATGTGAGAAACTCCTAGACACATGATATCTTCTACAATTTCTACAGTTATAGGACTCCAGAGATACCTAATAATATTCTGTGCAGAGAAAATACTATAATACTTCATCAGATAATCAGGTAACAGGGAGTTCTGATCTAAAGGGGAGAATAAATGCTACAATACGGTCAGAACTGTAATTCTGGTGAAGTAACATAGAGTGCAGACAAAAATTTTTATATTTCATATTAGTCCAAGCACGAATGAAAATATTATTTTATTAATGCCAGTGGATATTCTAATTTGTTTATTATTATTGTTGTTGTTATTATTGTTATTATTATTTTTATTAAAATTGATTAAGGGACAAAACCTGAGCATTCCAGAGATTTTCCAGTTGTTAAAACTCTCATTTTTTCTAAAAGGAAAAAAAAAAAAGTGCAAATACAAATGAAAATTTCTTACAACATCCATCTGCAATTGTAACTATTCTTCAGGATAGGACACATTTTAGATTTTCTTCAGTCATGAATTGTGTGTCAGAATCTAATTATATAATTACATTCCAGCTTTTCTTATATAAACATATAAATCAGGAACAGGTACTTGCTCTATTTGCTTAATGCTTCACAACGCAGTCATTAAAAAGACAAATAGTAGCAAGTACAGAAGTCATGTTACAAAACCAAAAAGCAGTCACAGAGGATGGAGAGAGAGAGAGACTGTAGTGCTTTAAATAGACACATACTGCATATATACAACAAATTTAGTAAGCTTTAAGCAGTGTCACACGTTACCTTAGTGACAGATAAATGCAAAAGTGAAATCAACTTAGTCAAAGCACAGCACTACTGGCAAGGTGAAGAGTATCATGGTGGTCAGTTCTCTCTCTTTCTCCCTTGCTCTCCCTCTCTTTCCCAGCAGAGATTTTTTATTCTGAGATTGTGGTATACATAGCTGATTGATTGCCAGTTCTCTTTAGCCACCTTAGATGCTTCACTTCATGCACTAATCAGTATGTGGATGTTTTTCTCAATGACAAAATACATTAATCAATGGCATAAACACTATTTCAGATAAGCATAGTGAGGAATTACAGTGTTTGTGGTAATGCTTCATCTGACAATTTTGACTAGTCACTCTGTGTTACGTAAGGGTCTGAAGCAATGGTAGCATCGAATTCCTTCTGCCACAACCTTATGCATATATACACGTAATGGACATAACAACTGCTGCTTTATTTATTGAGTTACTTAATTGTTTCATACACACATACATGATCAGCACAATTATTGTGACTGGTTGTTCTTGGAGAAGGGCTGTGGCACAGAAAGAAGAAAGCAGTAGGAGAAAGGTGTTGTAGTATCAGACCATGTGAGAGCATTGCCTCCTTTGTCCTTCACGAGGTAATCATTCACTGTCTTTGCTATATGGGATAACACGGTGAGTAGCTGATTCTTACCCCTGTAGTTTCTTTCACTCACTCTGTAACAAATAATGTTTCCTTAAGATAAGACTGCAATTCACGTCCTTTTCTTTTTTCCTTTTGGCATGCAGTGTGCGTCTTTTTGTTAGCATGTAGTTTGGATTAGGAGTACAATTCCTCAGTACGACTGTCTTCATCTTTGTTAGACTCTTTGACAGCATAAATACTCAATAATATAAAAATGTTTGTATGTAGAAACCAAGGATACCAAGATGTTCCTTCTCTGAAATGCAGAAATATAACTTTTTCCTAACTTCTGTAAGTATTATGTTTCTGTCAGGATTTGTTTTAATTTTTACTACAGGTAGGACTTTTGTCTGCAGAGAGCACATAGAAGCCAAAAGTTGTTTCTTCCATATAGAGCCTGAATAAAGAGATCATGGGTCTTAAGCTATGGTATTATTGATCCCCTTTTTGATGAATCAAGGATTGGAGATTTGATACGTCGTAACTCATATCAGTTCATGCCATCATCTGCTTTCATTTTAAAAACATGAGAGCGTTTCCAAACAGGCAGAGGTCTCTAGTGGGTTTTGTGCCATTATAGTTAACTCCAAGTCAATTTGAAATTTCAAATAGCCCTGGATACCTAAGTTTAAGCTGAATCAAGACCCACCAATGGTATTAACAAGATTTCTGTTGATCATTATGGGAACTCATGTGAAGAGCTGGGGATCTGTTTGGTTGCCTAAAAATAATCACCTGGTGCCATTCAAAATGCCCTGATGTAATCCAGCTGGACACATCTGGGTGTCATATCTCTCATCCTCTCTTAGTTATCACTGCATGTCTCAAATGGTGCAGCAGCCAGGCCCTCTGCTGCCTGCGACTGTTTTTACCCTTATTACTAAAATTTTTCACACCATGGGATTTCTGGATGTTAAGACACAGCTTCCACAATGCTGGTTTTCAGTTTTTCCTTCTCAGTGTCCTATCTGGAATACATAGGGGCTTTCATTAGGAACTGTGCCACATTGGGTATAAATCCCAGTCTGTCCGGAGCCCAGAGGAAGGGGATGGTGGCGTCATGCTGCAGTCATCTCCTCACAGTTACACCTTCCTGCAAAGGAGAAACTGACATCCAATAACTCATTTTACTGTGTCTCTGCTCCAAGATCATATATACAGTACATAATTTGAGTTCATATATTTCTCCATATTTTGTAATTAATAAAAGCTCTAGGCCTATATTTAATAACTTTATGCTTTTTTGAACATGCATGCCATCCTGCACATTAGCGCCTGCACGTGTATGTGTGGCTTTCATAGGCATTAGTTCAGACTGTTTTTATGAAAAATAAATACACAAATAGATAAATCTTTCTTTCTTGATCAACAAAAAAGTGCTGTGATATTACAATAAAGATATGCACTTCTAATTGGAAAAAAAATATCTGTCACTGAGATTTTGCTAGCACAGCACTACAGTCTTCAATTTCTTCCTGAATCCCACAAAATGCAAGGTGAAAAAATGTTTGTTTCAGAGCTGTAAAAATATCCCAGACAAAGTCATGAATTCTCTGGGGTGAAACATCCATCATTCTATGAATGCTTTTGTATAACCTTTTCAATTAAAGGCTAAGTACTCTTTAAATGTCCCAGTGTTCAAAGTTTTTCTTCTCTTTTACAAGTAACAAATGTACTGTGGATGATTAGTCACAATAACAATAGAAACTATCTAAGTACAGTTATTTTCCTTTTTTCTTTTTTTTGTTTATGTTTTCTGACGCTATAAATGTCATGTCAAGAATGAATTACTGCTGCCAAGAATTGCACATTGAATTACTGCTGCACCACATGCTACTCACACAGTAACAAAGCATCAGCACTCATCTTTGCTTTAGGAGGATTCTTAGAATACAGGGTAAGGTAAGTTCTTTGTGTAAAAATTAATGAATTTAACAAATTTTTATTTCAGGAGAGGAAAAAGATATACTGATATGCTTTTTCAATTTACTGACCTGCTGTTCTCTGTCTTTTCTTTAAATTCATACTAAGTAGTCAATCACGACCTCAATGGGACTTTATACATGAATAGATACAATGTCCTACATAAAGGAAATCAGAGACTGTGTGCATGTGTGTTTCTCTGCCCATTCTATTAACCTCAGGCTTAGACTGGGAGAACTTTCTCTCACTTCCCATTAAGAAAAACATCTCTTCCAAAATTTAAAATTGTTAGTAGTAATGTGAAAAGCAAATGTCTCCAGTTTCCTGGAGATTGGGGGTTGTGACAGATATAATCGGTATGATCTTGTTGAAATGAAAACCTTGATGTTTTTTTAATGTATTCTGATTGACTTCAAATTATCCACTGTTTCACCAAAGTGATTTGTAGTAAAATTATTTAAATTATTTAAATGATGCTAAGGTGCTTTCAGGTTCCAATCTACTTGGGATGTAAATAAAATTAATGTAAGAAGTGACAGAAGATTTTTAATGTCTTAAAAAGGACTGTATCAAAACCTCAATGGTAAGAAGAAAACATAGCATTTTTAGATTCCTTCCAGGTGAAGTCCTGAAGGCCTCCATTCCCACAGGCAACTTCCAAAGCACTGACCCTTTTCCTGAGATCAGCCTAGCCGCTAGTTCAGATAATGGGCCACAGAAGCTGTCCCTTGCTCTAGTTTGCTACTGGTGCCAGGAGAAGGCGTTTTTCTGACATCAGCACACAGAAAATTAAACGTTTTATACCCTTGAGCTCTCCACAGTCTCTACACACATTGTCTATCCAAGATCATTATTAGCCAAGATGGTGCCAGGTAAATGAGTCCAGGAAAGCATCGCTGAAATCACATTAAGTAGGAGTCTGGGTATTTGGGCTACTCCTCATCTCATTATAATTATTCCTTTATCCTTTGGAAATTCCACTGTTTGACAGGGAATTAAGGAAGATGCTGTGGAGAGAGAAAGATTCTTGGTGATATATAGAAGCTTATCACGGTGGCTGAAAGAAGTAAAGATTTATGCAGGAAAATGTATTTGAGAAATTCGGGAAGATTGAACAGCTATAGTGAATGGGTTAGCAGTCAGAGTAGACAGCAAAAGTCATAAAATATATGATTGGAATCACGTCATCCTGGAGTTTATCTCATTGTTTTCAGAACCACAGCTAAAGTCAATAGATAGGAAGAATTTATATGGAATATTTATGTGAAAACTGTGGTCTACCAGCTCAAGATACATAATATAACTTCTGTTTCTTACATAGCTATTGCATGAAACTACAGGCTAAACAGCTTTCCTTGTTCTGTTGCCATCACTCTTGCTAAAATCACTGAGTATGTGATTGGTCTTTGCCCCAAAGGCATACTCCTGCCTTACAAAGTTCAACTTGTGCACCAAGATCCTGAGGTTCTTTTCTGCAAAGCTGCTTTCTGGACAGTCAACCCCAACTTGTACCAGTACATGGGGTTATCCTGTCTCACCTGTTGTATCCACCTTCTTCTTTATTAAACTTCATAATATTTATGTTGTTAATTTCTCCAGTTTTTCAAGATCCCGCTGCCAATTGAAATATCAACTACTTCCCCTCAATCAGCATCACCAGCAGACTTGCTGTGAGTGAACTTTATCCGACTTCTTGGGTAGTTAATAAAAACATAGAGCCGTATTGGCTTCCATATCAAACCAAGGAATATCACTGGTAAGTAACTGTCCATCAACAGGACTTTGTCCTGCTGATCACAAATCTTGGAGCCCAGCAGTTCAGCCAATTTTCTACCCACCATGGAGTCTGCCTATCCAAATCATATCCTATCAGTATGGCTGTAAGGATCTATGAGAGATGATGTTGAAGGCCTTGCTATAAACAATGTAAACAATGTCCCCTGCACTTACCTTATCCATGGAGCCAGTCCTCTTATCATAGAGGTCCATTCCCTGGTTATAAACTCATACTGGTTGACACCAATCATCTTCTTACCTTTAATGACCCTGAACGTGTTCTACTCTTTATGGGAAGATATTTTCTTCAAATATAAAAACTTATCCTCCCACCTACCTTAAAATACATTTATATATATATATGCATGTATATATACATAAATTTAAAAAGTGGTTTAATTTTTCCTTTTGATTGCTATAAAGCATATACTCAAAAGAATTGCTGCAATAAAATCATCACCAGAATTTATATCTTTTATGTTTAAAACGTGATACATTTCAATTATAGTGGCTCCATGATGGCTTATTAGATGTTATGGTGTATTGGGTTTGCATGGCAAGGTTTTGGTCGTGGGTGGCCTACAGGGGTGGCTTCTGTGAGAAGATGCCAGAAGCTTCCCCTCTGTCCATCAGAGCCAATGCCAGCCAGCTCCAAGACAGACCTGCTGCTGGCCAAGGCCAAGCCCATCAGTGATGGCGGTAGTGCCTCTGGGAGAACAGATTTAAGAAGGGGGAAAAAAAACTCTGTTCAAAGGCAGTTGCAGATGGAGAGAGGAGTGAGAATATGTGAAAGAAACAACTCTGCAGACCCCCAGGTCAGTGAAGAAGGAGGAGGAGGAGAAGAGATTCCCCTGCAGCCCATGGGGAAGACCATGGTGGGGCAGGCTGTCCCCCTGCAGTCCAGGGAGGTCCATGGTGGAGCAGATCTCCACCTGCAGCCCGGGGAGGACCCCACGCCGGAGCAGGGGGATGCCCGAAGGAGGCTGTGACCCCATGGGAACCTCGCGCTGGAGTAGGCTCCTGGCAGGACCTGTGGATCTGTGGAGAGAGAAGCCCACGCTGGAGCAGGTTTGCTGGCAGGACTTGTGACCCCGCGGGGGACCCACGCTGGAGCAGTCTGTGCCTGAAGGACTGCAGCCCAGGGAAGGGACCTGCGCTGGAGCAGTTTATGAAGAACTGTAGCCCATGGGAAGGACTGACCTTGGAGAAGTTTGTGGAGGACTGTCTCCCGTGGGAGGGACCCCACAGTGGAGCAGGGGAAGAGTGTGAAGAGTCCTCCCCCTGAGGAGCAGCATAGACAATGTGTGATGAACTGACCCAACCCCCATTCCCCATCCCCTTGTCCCACTGTGGGGGGGGAAGTAGAGAAAATCAGGATTAAATTGAGCCCAGGAAGAAGAGAGGGGTGAGGGAAGATGTTTCAAGACTTAGTTTTTATTTCTTATTTTCCTGCTCTGATTTGATTGGTAATAAATTAAATTAATTTTCCACAAGTCGAGCCTGTTTTGCCCATGATGGTCATTGGTAAGTGATCTCTCCATGTCCTTATCTCAACCCATGAGCCTTTCATTATATTTTCTCTCCCCTGTCCAGCTGAGGAGGGCAGTGATAGAGCAGCTTTGGTGGGCACCTGGCATCCAGCCAGGGTCAACCCACCACATGTAATCAGTTAGTCTTTAACTTTTGATACATTTTGAAATGTTTTCCAAATGTTTAGGATTTACAGGACATTCCAATGTGTTGCTAACACCAGAATCAATATCAGAAACTGCCTGCTTCTGTTAGAAATGGTTGCACTTGTATCCATGATTATCTTCCTGCCCCCCAACTAAAATGTGCTGCATCTATGAGTACTGTTAATGTTAGCGTTCTTTCTTTCCTTGTAGGTATACAGGTTACTGCTACTGAACTTTCCTTTTGCTGGCATGTATCCTGTACCTATCTTAAATTCTTCTGCCATCTGTTGTTTTTCCTTCTGGTAATATGCTTGATTTATTTCCATTTATTTTTCTTTAACTTCTCTCATAATTTAATTCATGCTTGAGGTACTTGTTGCTTTATTTACATGCTTCCTAACCAGTTGCATCCATGGAAATTCCAGGGCTTTTTTTTTGCCAATGCATCATTATTTTCTTGATACTTTTTTTCTTGACACTTAAATTGTTTCTTCACTATCCAGCTTTGCATTTTATATTATTTCAGCACCACTAGTAATATGAAGCATTTGTGTACATGAACTACTTTCCATTATTATTGAATTATCTTGGCTTCTGTACAGCCGTTTGCCTAAATATTGCTGAATGAAGCATGCATTCCAAGTCAAAATGAATTTTAAAAAGGTAAACTATGAGTATTTGGCTTTTTGCTTCATATCTCAGAATTTAGGGCTATAAGTATAAATTTTTTATTTGAAGTCTATATTTTATTTGAAGTGTTCCAGGTCATGTTTGCTAAATTGACAGATTTAGATTTGCTTTAATAGAAGCATTCCGACACCTTAGGATTCATTTATTGAAAGGTGTAGGAAGGGTATTACTCCTTTAAGTCATTACATTTATTTATCTAGGAGATTATTTAGACTGCAAGATGGACAAGGGCTTAAATTTACAAGTCCAAAGATTTTTTTTCTTTTCAACCACATTGTTTCACCATGAGCCTAGCTCCAGCTCACCTTTACTAAGACCTGAACTATTCATATGTTCCAGTGGAGTGGGTCTAATCTACTGAGAAAGCATAACCACTCATTTACATGAGTAAATAAATGAGTGCTTGACATTAAACCTATTTTGCTGATCACAAAACCTGGAGAAATTTTGAAACAGGTTACTCATTTATTTGAGTTTCCTATCAAAAGTGTAAACAGTCTGCAAACTTGATCTTCAGAAAATGGGTTAAATGTGTAGGTTCAGAGTGTGGACATAGGAGAATGATTTTTGGAAATGCTAATAGACATCTAATTAAAAAAACATTTCTTTAAATATAATTAATTGTATTGTAATTGTATATTTTATGTCATCTTTGTCAGAATTGCTGCAACATTTTGAAGATGATATATTTTGCACATATTACCATCACCATATTATTGCTCTTTCAATCTGTTTTGCATATTTCTTGAAAGTAAACATAATATTTTCAATTTCTGAGGTTCTGTATAAATGAAATTGTTTAAATTAATAGCACTTTGAATAATGCCATATAAAAGACTAAGTTCTCAATCCCATTGCTTCTGGGTACAAGCAGATTTTAAAGGAAAATACTTATACAAACAAATTTCTACAAATATTTGTTTTCTAGAGTCTACTCTCCTATCAAGAATATACTTATGCGAAAATGTACATTATTGCTCATATTGCAGCAAGGCAAGGGACAAGACAAAAGCAGGACTTTATGCTTATGTGGTGTGGTGCTATAATTCTATAATACCTATAGTTTTGTTCATCTGTGACTCCTACAGCCCTATCCTTCTTTCATAATAAAAACAAATTTGTCTTTCAAATAATTAGTGCTTCTTTTTTTAATACAATGTTTTGTGTTGGTTTTTCTTCAAGCCCTCTACTGGCAGTAGAATATGTTTTACAGTGACATGACTTTATGCTCATCCCCAAAAAGGAAGGAAAAATTCAGATTATATATATTTCTAAATGCTTACCTTTTTTTCTTTGCCACTATTTAGACAAGAAAATCTGTCTAGAAGACCACATATGTGGATCTATTTCATGTAGTATGGCTGAAAGAGGAAAAAGTCTAAATATTTGGTTTAATATGCTCAAGGTACAAAGATTGAGGTGAACTTTAAGTAAAAGTGGCCTTATTTAATCAATCAGTTTGCATATTAGAATCTGACAACACAATGTGATCTTGTTCTTGAAGGGAATTTAGATACTTACATAATCTGTCACTGCAGATGCATTATGCTGATTTGCAAACAAGTGGGTTTGCAGCTCTACTGTGACCACTATGCTCTAAGTAGGTGCTTGCGCTGCAAAGGCACTCAAGCCCAGCAGTGGCATTTTGATTAGTCTATATGCATCACTTTAAATTAATTGCAGTAGTTTTTTATAGTCTTATCATTTGCATCATTATTCCATTTTCTAATTCAGTGTGTGTTCAAATGTGATATTGCAAATCTTGTCTGTTGGGTTTTGAAAAGGCTTTTTGAAAAGATTGGAGTTTCAGTACATCCCCTACCAGCTTCAGCCAACAGATTCTCACAGCAGATTTTAATGCATAGAAGTTATATACAGCAGGCTAAATTCTATGATTAACATTTTTTCTGAAATATTTTGGTTATTTGTTTGGGTTTTTTTCATTGTCATTACATATCCAGATGCAAGTAGCAATCTTAAAAATGTGGCTAACAGAGCAAGACTTAACCACAGTATGGGTAAGGATGGCTGCTTAAGAAAGCATTCTTCTTCTGAGATATTCCTCAGCCCTAAAAACCAGTTGATCCTGTTGTACCCAGGACTAAGAAATCATGTTTAAAAGCAGTGAAATAATTAGGTGTTCAGGATTGCAATATCTAAAGAATTGTCCTAAATGGAGGTTTGGTAAATGAATGGGATAACATTGACTGAGGTACAAGAGACAAAGCTCCCAGAAGCAGCAAGTAAAAGGATCCTCCTGCTCCTAGTATGACAGCGTATAGAGGTTCTTCCTAAGAAAATGCCAATTGTTACCCAAGGATCAGGCGGTATTTTGGGTAAAACTACTAAGTACCTGATTTGTAACCACTTCCTTTTGCCTGATTCTTTTCTGTCCCCCCCTTCTGTGCAACAGTCTCCAGATACAACAGAAGGTGTGCAAAAGGCATTGCTCAAAACACAATCAGTTTAGGATTTGGGTTCTTCTTGAGAAAGAAGAGGACTCAGGCTCCCTAGCACCTGCGAGTGACCTAAAATACTCTGACTCCCACCCTGCGAGATGGTGTTCCAGCTCTGGGCTCTGCACCCAGAAATTTCCCTGTGCGCCAAGGGTGCCCGCCCACCAAGGGGCTCACAGTGAGAGAGGTGCTGCCTGGTGTCAGGCGCGTGTTCAGATGTTCTCCTGCCTTGTCTCCTTCCTCTTAACCTGTCCCTCATGAAACTACATCACAGGGTCACTAACCTTCCTCTGTAATTAAAGGAGAGAGGTGGTTAAAACATAATGATTCTGTATTACACACTGGAAGTACTCCAGAAGCCAGCATCTTTTAATTGGCTTTACAGGGAATATAACCATGTACCTTGGGTATTTTGAGACAAGATCCTAATTTTTAGGGGTTATAATGCCAAAGTTAAATTCTTAACTGCTTTAGCCTAACTACAACCCCACCAACTTAGAGTTGACGGTCAAAAGTTTCCCTCTGTTTTACAAGGGAAAGATTAGAGGACATTGGTACATACCAGCCCAAATTCAGCTGTGGGGGAGACATCCCCAGATGTTGTTTACATTCAGAGTGTATCACCAAAGCCTGTGCCATGGTTTAACCCCAGCCAGCAACTAATCCCCACCCAGCCCCTCACTCACTCCCCTGCAGTGGGATGGAGGAGAAAATTGGAAGGGTAAAAGTGAGAAAACTTGTGGGCTGAGGTAAAGACAGTTTAATAGGGAAAGCAAAAGCTGCCCACACAAGCAAAGCAAACCAAGGAATTCATTCCCCACTTCCCATGGGCAGGCAGGTGTTCAGCCATCTCCAGGACAGCAGGGCTCCCGCACGCGGAACGGTGACTTGGGAAGACAAACGCCATCACTCCGAATGTCCCCTCCCTTCCTTCTTCTTCCCCCTTCAGCTTTATATACTGATCATGACATCCTATGGTCTGGACTATCCCTTGGGTCAGTTGGGGTCATCTGCCCTGGTTGTGTCCCCTCCAACTCCTCGTGCCCCTCCAGCCTTCTTGCTGGCTGGGCAGGAGAAGCTGAAAAATCCTTGACTTAGCATAAACACTGCTTAGCAACAACTGAAAACCTCAGTGTGTTATCAACATTCTTCTCATACTGAATCCAAAACGTAACACCTTACCAGCTACTAGTGAAAGAAAATTAACTCCATCCCAGCCGAAACCAGGACACATTTAAAATTAAAAAGCTTTTAATTCAAGATTGCTATCTGGTCTTTTTTAAAATGAATTTTTATAACCAAATCCTCTTGCCAATGCACATTTGATTTATGCAGGTAGAATAACTTCAGCTAAGTATTAACTGAGTTTTCTCAGGATGCTAAAAATATCATGGGTCCTCTTGAAGTCAATTTTCCAAGTACTTTATATCTTACGAAAGTAAGATTACTCCTTTACTTTTTGCATGATAAAATTAAATTCACTTTATTTGAGTAGGAGATTCTCTTTGTTATTATGGAAAATATTATAGAAACATTTTATACTCGTAAATAGATTCTACCCTCTTCAATTTCCCATTTCATTGGATAAGCTTAACAGTAGGAATATTACTGTAGCGGCATTTGCCACTTGTCCTGCAAACAATAACAGATGTTTAATTATGCATTTCAAACAGCCCTTTGAAACTTTGCCAGCATAGGTGAGTGGGTCACACATAGAGAATTCATTAAAAGATTCTGTTAGGGAAACCTGCATATATTGTTTTTCTTTCCTGACTTCCTGCATTATACTTACTGTAGAAAGAAAAGAAAGAAAAGGAAAGCATGAAGTAGACCATTTAAAAACTAAAAGCATATAATTGAAAATATTTTCTTTCTGCAAAATGTTCAACAGGCAAATTTGTTATTCATTGAATTCTGAATTTTTCATTAGAAGTCATCTGATTTAAATAGAACTATATAAATGTAAATTACATGAAATTGACCTTCCCTTTAACAAAGTGCAATGGGCTAACTATATAGAAACTTTTGGGATGGCACAGGAGCAGTTGGTTTGGCTCAGAAGCAGTACAGAGTAGATATTAAGGAATTATTAAGGTAGATTCCATGAACTATCATAGTAACCTCAGAAAATACAGAGAGTAACATCACCTTGAAAAGTCATCAATATTAATGAAAAGGAAGGCTATGAGTTTTCAAAAGTAACTATGTAATTTTGCATATAACGTGTAAACACGCTGTCTTTTCAAATGGGATAGAAATGCCTTTAAGCCTTTGAGTATTCTCTGGAATCACTGCCTGCTTGTATTGAAGTTCAACCTTGCATCACACCAGAAGTGGCGTACTCCCCAGCTAACTGGGTAAATAGTCATCTGACTATGCAATATACTTTTCCTCTTCAGAGACTTCAGTTGAAAGATTGGAATCTTGATGTTTGATGCTTGAAATTGCATTTATAATATTGTCATATATGCAGTAAATACACATTCATCAAATTTATGTTAGTATACTGATCATCCTTTCTTTGACACATATCAGGTAAAGAAAAAAGTTATGTTTCTTATTCAAAGAAACCTTTACTGTACCTTGGTTTTTCTCCTAAAAGTTAGAACTTGAGAATTTAAAAACACATCCATGGTGTCAACTGCTATTTTCAGAGTGGAGAAATCATTCATACTATCTCAAGTTCTCCTTGTGAAACAATAGCCTACAAGAAGATTTCATAAGTGTTTGAGTGTTACTGGGTTTCCAGTTATTGCAGGGGTGGGTCTCAAGCTCTACTTTCAGGAAGCAGGCAAGACCTATAGGAAATTCAGAGCAGCAGGAAGCAAGTAAAGGGATTTAATTTTAATTTTTTATTCATTTATTTTTTTTACACAGGATAGCAGCAGGTAGCAAGCATCAGACTCAAAGGAGAAAAAAACACTCAAAACATGACAGCAAAAGCCATTTTTCATAGCTAAGAACTATGATAATAAAGTAGAGGTTATTTTTGCCTTTGATTTCATTCCATTTTTCTTTCTATTGCACTTTTAGTACCCAGACACTTAAAAGTTCAGGAAGAATTTATATGAAATTATACTAAAGCATATATAAATACTAATTTAGTGCATGCATATACTTGCAGGTATGGTACCTGAAAGGAAATATTGAGAAAAAATATGTAACAAAGTAGAAAAAGAATAAAAATACAAAGTAACTTATGGGAAACTTGTGAAATCTTTATTGCTTTTACTGTTTCTATTGATAAGAACATAAGAGTCATCCAACCAAAATCTGTTACACAATCTTAACTGAAAATTGACTCTAGTTAATTTGAGGTTCACCAAGTTTACCACACTTTTTACAAAAATCAGTTGGAGGATGACTTCCCAGCAGACAGTACCATCTCCACTGC
Source organism: Haliaeetus albicilla (assembly GCF_947461875.1). Taxonomy (NCBI): domain Eukaryota; kingdom Metazoa; phylum Chordata; class Aves; order Accipitriformes; family Accipitridae; genus Haliaeetus; species Haliaeetus albicilla. The sequence continues at coordinate 7,030,706 of NC_091507.1, forward strand.
TCTTTTTTAAAATATTTTTTCAGAAAAAAAAAAAATATTTCTGAGTAACAGTGTGTGCAGTATTTGGCATACATCTATTTGAAACTAGTTTCCTTACAGAATTCAAATAATTAATTGCACTTTCATGTTTCACACAGGAAATATTAGTCAACATGCGCTATTAAAAAGTGATGCAATAGTGCCAAGTATGGTTGCTCTGAGAGCTGTGCTTACAGCACTTTATGATAGATTTTTTTCAAGTTTTTTTCCTCTTTTATTTGTAATTTATTCTCAAACTTGAATATGCAGTTTCTCTCAGTGTTGTATTTTTTAACTTTTTGAGCAACAATTTACTTCAATTTTTTTTCCCTCCCATGTGTTACAACTTAAAATACTTACGTTCTAGATATATTTTTGTGTATTTGCAGATTTGTCATCAGAATGAGTGCATTTCTGCTAAAGAAGACCATGGGATATTTTTAGTTGCCTTTTCAGGTTATCAAAAAAGCATTCTGATGCAAAGTGATGAAACTGCAGCTCCATGGGTTCAGTTGTGGAAAATCATCTCGAATTTATTATGGATATAAACACCAGACATTGGGATCAGCAATTCTGCACCAAAATTAAGCTATTAAAAATATTTGGAAGAATTTTCAAAACTGACAAGTCCTGAAAATACTCTCCCCACTGAAATGAGGAGAACTGATGTTGACAGTCTCACTCCTTTTAGAGGGGAGGCATCAAAAATTGATTGTTTACAATATTGAAGACTTACTGGAGATCTTTTTCAGTTCTAGCCCCAACTTCATATTTATATTTATTGAGGCTGCAATTAGTTTCTTATGAAAAGCACTCATTTATGCACACAGAGAAGTTTGAATGTAAGCCTAGTAATCCTCTTGTGAAATCAACTACTCTGAAACAAATGAAAAGGTTAAGTGGGAGAGACAGTGGTAATATCCTTGGTCCCCAAAAGACACTTATTTATATTGCTAGTTTACATAATAACAACAACATATGCCACTTCCTACAAAAAAGGAGGTTATTTTCTAGCAGCTGAATTTTTCCAAGGCACTTTGTTTATGGGCGTATGAACACTTATCTGGAGGTCAGCACATGATGCTAAGAATTAGAACTACATATTTTGCTTTGACTTATTGGTTGTAAATGTATCTCACTTCCTATCATGTGTCAAGTTATGAAAAACAATGTTGTTGTGTTGTCAAAATGTCATTATTGGCAAAAGGAGCTACACTGTATAGGTAGACCCAAGAATTCACTGTAAGCCTAATTAAAATTTTTGCATTCTAATGCAATGCACATTTTTTATTATTGCAGCTTCAGCAATATTCATTGTCCAAATTTAGTAAATACTGGGGTGTTTAGATGAATAAAGACATTACCGAACAACTTCAGTGCTATAATACTTCACAAAGTATGTGGTCAGAGCTCTAAGTGGATCAGAATTTCTTCTCAAGATCCAGGCTGTCATGAAATAAGGGCTGACTACCAGTTAGTCACAGTTAGCCATATGAGGACCTTCCCTGACTAAGGAATAGCTTTAATAATCCTTTCTTACAGTGAAAAGGAAGTTATCCCTGGTATTGCAGAGAGTGATACACTAAGGGAGAGACACTGATGCACCCATTTTATCTGAAAAGTGGCAAACCATACAGCTATAAAGCTGTGCACAGTAACAATATAAAGATACTTAAATCTAAAACTGACTGTACTGGTTTGGGCTGAGACAGAGTTAATATTCTTCACAGTAGCTTTTATGATGCTGTTTTGGATTTGTGACCAAACCAGTGTTGATAACCCAGGGATGTTTTCGTTCCTGCTGAGCAGTGCTCACACAGAACCAAGGGCTTTTCTGCTTCTCCCCCCACCCCACCAGCGAGCAGGCTGGGGGGGCACAAGGAGTTGGGGGGGGACACAGCCGGGACAGCTGACCCCAGCTGACCCAAGGGATAGTCCAAACCATAGGACGTCATGATCAGCAGATAAAGCTGAAGGGGGAAGAAGAAGGAAGGGGCGATGTTCGGAGCGATGCCGTTTGTCTTCCCAAGTCACCGTTCCGCGTGCTGGAGCCCTGCTGTCCTGGAGATGGCTGAACACCTGCCTGCCCATGGGGAGTGGGGAATGAATTCCTTGCTTTGCTTTGCTTGTGTGTGTGGCTTTTGCTTTCCCTATTAAACTGTCTTTATCTCAGCCCATGAGTTTTCTCACTTTTACCCTTCCAATTCTCTCTTCCATCCCACTGCAGGGGCGTAAGGAAGTGGCTGTGTGGGGCTGAGCTGTTGGCCAGGGTTAAACCATGACACTGACTGTGAAGGTTTGGAGGAAGGTCCTGTGACACTGAGTCATGGGGAAATACTAATAATATACCACCTGAAAGTTCATTTGGAACAACCAATGAGATTATGAGGCATCAGATTTAAAACACATGAAAAGAAACCAAATCGTTTTCACCAAGGTAGCTTCCTCAGGCTTTTTGAGAACTAGTGTTTTGAAGAGGAGAGATGTAGTGATAGCTGTTGAATGGAGTGGTGCACTCTCACGGGTTCAGAAAACCTTGACTAGGACAAAACCATTGTACATGAGCTTGGTCTCACTTTAATTTTTGACAATCAGGTCCCTGCAAGCAGCCTTCATAAAAAGCCATGACTGAATCTTTGTATCTTCTGGTCAGCGACACAAACACCTACAGGCATCCTCTAAACACCTTTGCTCTGAGAAAATGAAAGGATTTGATTTCTTTCATATCTACATGCAGTCTGTGATGGAAAGCCTTGATTCTGGAAGTACAAGTTGCAGATTGAAAGCTTGACTTGTCTGAAAACTAACTGTGACATTGGACAAAGTTTGCAAACCAGAGAGACCTCATCTTGAAGGAAGACACCATGCAGATGGAAAAGAGTCACCAGCAAACAGGTGGGATCTGTCCCTAACCCCCAGCACAGCATGAGGGTGGGAGTGGGGAGCAGTTTATGCCCTTTCATAGTTTATAGGTTTGCATGTTCTACCTGGCATATGTCCAAACTTGTTCACTTTTTTTCTATGATCATCCATACTGGTATCTGAATGTAAAAATTACACATGGGAACTTACCTGCTGTTCATAGCAAGAATTTTTCTTGCTGTTGTAAAACCCAGTAATTATTCTTAAATGCCACACAGTGCAGAGAAGCATATTCTTAAATACCAGGTACTACTAGGCAAAATATCCCTTAGATATTAGTAATTAAATGTTGTCTTTTCTTTATGGAGTATTCCCACAGCAGTGACAAAGCAACACAAGTCCCAGGCTTTCTCCTTTTTTGACTAGAGCAAAAACATATTGAGGGCAGAGTAGCAGACATCCATATACAAGTTAATGATAACAACCAGAACAGTAGCAACAATAATAATTTCCTCTTAAAGCAAAACCATGCCCTATGTAAAGAATTTCCTTATGGACCAGCTAGTGTTGATACTGAAGGCAGATAATTTCTCTTTCTGATGCAATAGGTCTGCACAAATTTTGTTGGAATTATCTGTGCAGGATCAACAGTACAACCTAAATAGTAAAATGGAAAACATATTTATCTTTTTGTTTAACCATCCAACTCTGCAGACAGTTAATATTTGTGAACATTTCATTTTGTTTAAAAAGTATAATATCATTCCCTATCTGAGCATTCACACGTCTCTCAATTCCTCGCTTACTAATGACATGAGGATATCAAGACTGCTGTGATGCTGGAGGTTTTCTTTTAGACAGAATGTCAAAACTGGCAGTTCATCTGACTCCTCTGAAAAGTGGTGGCTGACTGTCTTCAAATTACCCTTCAATCTTTTTCTTCTCTGTGGTTCAGCAGTATCATAGAGAGTGACACCTTTTCTGAGCATTCATTTCTAATGTGTAAAGTCCCTGAATCCTCTGAGAAGCCAAATTTCAAGGCATTTTCTTTGTTTAGTTTATTGGTCACACTTGGGCCCTAACATACTGTAACATATTTCTTTGTTTCTTCTTTTTCTTTGCTTTAATTTATGTTGATAGAAGGGTAAGCCAGCTGGAAAAATAATAAAAAAGAAATAAAAATAAGTCAGTAAGTCCAAAACCATGTTCCTACTTTTACACAAAATCTGTGCTATTACATCAGCCTGATTAAAGCCTTGCTAGGTCACTCATAACTCATTTGCATCACACTGTACTGGATGCTTGCTCGCTTATATTAATGGCCTATAGCTCCACCATCTCCCTTTATGAGCTTCTCACCCTCTAAAAATACTCCTTTCACAGCCAGCCTGCATTACTCTCAGAGCAATCTACAAAAAAAATACTTTTCCAATTGCATCATTTATCTGCTGCTGTAAATTTACACAGTGCTTTCAAGGGAGACATAATCTTCCATCTTAGTTTCTTATAGGCAAGGGCTTGGTCTGCACTTACAAGATTCTACTCCTATAACTATGTCAGCTAGTGCAATTTTTTTAACTATTACAACTGCAGTAATAAAAATCCTTGTATGGTAACATTTATCCTAGTAAAACCATACTTGAAACAGTATTTGTCTAAACACACAAACTTGAGCTCTTGGATGCCTAACTGTTATCAAAATTGATGAACTAGGTGTCTAAATACTTTAGGAGGCAGGACTTATATAGCAATACATTTGTACTGAACAGTGGTCTTAAATATCAGGGGATTTTCTGCTAAAGCTATATCTCTGGAAACATATGAGGAAAAGTCTCTCACAATAGAAATCTAAGATAATAAAGGCCAAGTAGGAGAAGAAAATGTACACTGACAAACAAAAAAAGTTATGGAAAACTTCTGTTTGGCTTTCAGTCTTGTACGGTGTATTTCTATTCCCTTTTCCAACATACTATTTCCACTGCACTGAAAGTCAGTATCCCATGTCTATTTGTCCCCCACTTCCATTTGCCCGCTATACTTCAGATGCTTTATCAGTCCTCCTGTTTGCTGAACTGTGGTTGCCTCATTCAGAAAACTTCTGAATGCTCAGTCACCATCACCTCCCCTTCATAACCCTGGCCCTAGCAGACATGCGAAAATGTAGCAAAACTGTGCTGAAACTCTGCATTGTAAAAGCAGCATTTGAATTGTTTGTCAGTTTGCATTTACAGCTGCAATGACTAGCCATTGCCCTGCATCTCTACTGATTGACACTTGTGCATATTACTATCATTTCCACTGTTATTTAAGCACAGACCACTACCGTCGTGGGAAATGGTGAAAACAAGTGGCGGTGAGGTGTGTCAGGGGAGCAGTAGCTGCCCTTTACTCTTTTCTTTATGTGTTGCACCACTGATTCCTCAGCATGGACATGGCAGGCTCTGCAACTGGCTATATCCCACCTCCCAGGACTATATAGGATTTGATCAGGAACATGATGACTTTGCCAGCTCTGTGATTGCAGTGATAAAAGTACATTACAACAGATGGATATTTGTAGCAATTCAAGTCCTTCTCTACAGCAGAAGAAAGTTGGAGGGGACATTATGGCTTAGGAAAATATACTCTTCCCTCAACATCCCTCCAAGCATAAATAGGAAAGGGTCAAATTTTACTATACCATGTGCTAAATGACAGATTGTTGTCTTAAACTCTTAAGTATCCAAGGGAAGCACCACATCTCCTTTCATATTTTGTGTGAAGCAGCTAGAGGAGTACAATGAAATAATAACAAGAATAAGAATAATAAATTACTTTCAGCAGTCAGATAAGAATAAATTGTTATTTGCTCTTCTGCATTATATGGTATTTAGTCATATGCCAAAATGCAGCATTATTCATCATATGTGTATTTGATATTTAGAAGATTTTTTTCCCTTCTCTGAGAAAAGTGCAGTTGCCACATTTGAAATTTAGAAGCTTTATCTTAGCAAAGATGCTACTTTGCATGTAGACATGCTCCAGGAGGCATATTATGTTCTTCTTAAAACATTTTTGAACAGCAGCTGAGACTCACTTGTAGAAGGAACCGGGCAAACTGTTCACACTGTATAATACACTTGGCATATATAATCCTTTTCTTTTATTTGTAAATTAGCTCTGAGCAGCATTTGATTTTTTTTTTCCATATTCAGAATTGCTCAACTAGATCTTGACTCACTGCCTGCTTCTGAATTACTTTCATAAAATCTTTGAGTGTCATTTTCCTTGGTGTATGACGTAATACCTACCCAGATCAGATGGCATTGTTTCTTTTCCCTCAGCAGATAGCCATAGCCAACTTGAAAAAATGTTTCATCTAAATAAGGAAGAAGAGATCTAGATTCACCAGAATCACCGAATCAGAGAGTCACAGGATGGCTGAGGTTGGAAGGGACCTCTGGAGGTCATCTGGTCCCACCCCCTTGCTCACGCAAGACCACCATTTGCAAGGTTGTAAAATGCTTATGAAAGTGGCACTTTTTTAGCTGATAGCCTAGGTTCAAATAATTTTTCTTTCCTTTTAGCTACATCATTACAAGGTCCAGACTTGTATCTCTTTCTTAATCATGGGAGCTTTTAATTTTTTATCTTCTGTGAGTTGTTCCCACTTCCCTTTTCCCCATGGTTAATAAAGAGGCATAGTTGACCTGAGATCATTCTTCAGATCTCCAAAATAGGATAATCTGTAGGGAGAAAAGCATTTACTAAAATCACACAGTTCTGTATTGAGCAGGTGGTATTTTAAAAATGCTAAAAAAAAAAAAAAAGACAGAAGCATGTTTATTTTTTTAAATGCTATTCTTTTCCAGGCCCTGAAAATGTTCCTTCTCTTAAATATTCAAGTGGTGAAAGAAAGTTAGCTCTCAGTCAAATAATTTTATGGCATTTTGGACCCATCAGGGTACTGTTCCTTGGAAGTCATAGGTTAGAGAGTCAGTTTGATTGATCTGGTGTGCTTTCTGGATGTATTTTTAAATTAATAAAAATTAAATGTCTCTGACTTACTGTATATTTGCAATGAGGTTTTCCTGTAGCAGTAGCTGCTTTGCTGTGTGCCACTTACTCTGCTTTAATGGGCCTTTTTTATGTAGCTGACAGGTTGAGAAATGGGGGGTTTATTTCTGCTGTTTTCTGTTTCTTCTTTCATTTGTGGTTTATGTAATTCTGGAAGAAACAGCATAGTGTTTGTATTGCCTCTATAATGATAAGAAGCTATTCATTCTTACTTTCTAAGTTTTGGAAGGGGACCCATTAAAGAAAAATCAAAGATGGTGGAAAAGGTCAGTCTTTCAAAATGTAAACGTAGGTGCAAACCTCATACTGTTAGCCATCAGTCATATTGATTTCAAAAAGTGTTCACTTACAGTGTTGTGCTTTAATAAATTCGACTTTGATGGACGGTTGTGATTGATTTAATGTAGTTATTCACCACATACAAGGCGGAAAACAAGCATGTTTACTTGCTCTTGATATAACAGTTTTTTGATATGAGCTGGTGCAATCATGCAGCCACCTTCAAGTCTTCTGCTTGTTGCCTTGGCAGTCAAAAATAGATGGATAAAAACACCTAGGGCTTCATCTTAGAATCATCAAACATTAGCAGCACAATGTGTAAGTCTGTAAGCTGGAAAAACTAATTAATTTCATACAGTATTCTTAATAAATAAAGCTTGCTAAGGGAGTGCAAGCACGTGTAAAGAGAAATTGGGTATAAAGAGGAAACTCTCTATTAAAAGGCAATATGACAGAACCACCTGTCATCTATTAGATTGCAATAAAATAGAGTAAAATATATAATTAACATCTCACCTTTTCACCCACGTCCATGATATTTCTTAATTTTGTCCTTGGACCAAATCATCATTCAGAGGTTATTTAAAATATACAAAAATCTCTTTAGCATAGCCCTGTTTTATCTGCCCCAACTTCATCCAAATCTTTGTTTGCTAGTAGAAACACCACATGACCATCAATTGTTAATTTTCCTAACATTCCGCAACACTTCGCTGAAATCCAAAATAATGAATTGGCCTTCAAAAATGCACTCCCATCATCATTAGAAATATTTAAGAATTAGGTGGTGAGAATTTAATTTTTTTCTGAAGTGTACATATTTTCTGCATTCTTTTATCAGTGTGAAGGAGTTCTATAAAATTAACATAGCAGAATTTTCCCACTGTGTGAGATGCAGGTCTTTAAAAAACTTAACTTTAGTCTTTGAAGTTTTGGTTCAACTAATTTTAGGGTTTTCTGATGTAGACACTTGGATTTTGGTCAATCGCTCAGAGGGTCCCTTTATGGTTAAAGGACAGACACACGCACTCCGACAGCAGAATTAATCTGATTTATGTTAGACATTTATCTTAAGATAAGGTGGCTCTCAGACACTTCCAAAACATGCGGCAGCCGACTTTCACACAGAGTTATTTTCCAGGGTGGCTTAATCCCCCTGTGCTGACAAGACTCCCCAAGGAGTTATCTCAGATAAGTATACGTTAGGTGATGTCCCCTTCCTTTTCCACATCTGCTGTATCTGCGTGTTCTGAGGATGAAAACCTTTGATCCTGCATCAAACTCCAATCCTTTCAAAGAGTAAACTCAATTTCATTACTCAGAGAGCTGTCTCTCAAATACATAAATGCCAAAACATTTATGATAATTCAGTCTTGAGATACATGAAACAAATTACAGTGCCCTATATAAACATGGAATTTGGCACTTTCACTGCAGAAAATATCCTAAATCTCTTTAGACATTATTTTTGGAGTAATATCTATTAAGTCATGATATTTGGGGGACAATATTGTATCACTAAAAATTTCTGTTTTCAAAGCTACACTTTTTTCTTATGTCTTTATCATTTCCTTAATGAAGGTCAAGAAAAATCATACTTTAATATGTCTAACTCTTTAGCAGAAGACCTCCCAGTCATTAATATGAGATCAACAACCTTAATCTGTCAATGAGAAATAACTCTGCCTGATAACAATACAAGTACTGTGATAGAAGGCCAACAGATTTTGACTTAAAGGCACAAGTATGAATCTTGCATTACTCAAGCCTTTCTGTGACATATTTTTTAGCTCTAGAAGAGACTCTCATTACCATGAATATCAATATTAGAAGCTAATATCCAGGAAATATTTTGCGCTGTTTATAAATGAACATCAAAAGCACCAAGATGTATGACTTTTTCCCAGATGGTTTAAAATGTGTTCAGAGAAACATAACCTAATTCTTCTTTAGACAATCCTACAATTCTTTAAATATGTTTTTGTGTCAGAAACTCTTAAATGAGTTTAGTGATTGGACCTGAACCCTAGAAAGCTCTACAGAGGGATAAATGTTCTGTGCACTATGATACATGTTCGTAATATTCAATCCCAATACTTTTTGCTGGGAAACTCTAGAGCCATACTGTTCAGCTCTCTCAGTAGACAATGGGGAAAGACAATGATGTTGAATAATTTAAATGCAGATAATATCTAGATTATGATCTAATGGTTCTCTCTCACACTCTGCATTGTTTGCTAAAAACCCTTAAAACCAACTTCATAACTCAGGTATATCAATCATAACCTTAACTGGTGCAAATCAAAGTGTATGTTACTTTTGGTTCATAAAGTTTTCTCAGCTCTTAAGCATAAACATACAACTGTTAATGGAATTCTACTATTTTTAATACTATCCTATTTAGCTGAGGCATAAATGGAAAATAGAATTATTTTATTTTGGTATAGAATTCTAGAAGGTTCAATAAAGACAAAAATACATTCAATATCCCATGATGAGGATGGAGGGTGGAAAAATTGTATTTCTTTGATTTAGACACATTAGGCTTCCAACACTTTTTTCCTCTGTTTCTTCTAAGTAGTCCATGATGCTAACCAGTGTTACCTGCAGGATTCTTATCAGGAGTAGTCTCCTATCTTCTGCCAATGAGGAGAAACAATCTGTTCAGTGTCTGCAGTAGAAAGAGATCCCTGCTGAAAAATAAATAAGATTGCAAGAGAAATATACAACAGGAGGAAGCACCTAGAGATTTCACACAGCAAGAAAGTGCTGGTGAGAAATAACATCTTGTACTGCATTATCCATCCTAATTTTGCGATGCTTTCTGGTGACAAAATTTGCTTTCAAATATAGTCTTCAGTTCCAAAGTTGAATAAAGATGACAAATTCAAACTAATTTAAATTCATATTACATATTTTATTAGTTGTCATGGTTTAACCCTGGTGGGCAACTCAGCCTCACCTAGCTGCTCACTCACTCCCCCCCCAGTGGGATGGGAAAGAGAATCAGAAGGGTAAAAGTGTAAAAACTCATGGGTTGAGATAAAGACAGTTTAATAAGTAAACCAAAAGCTCCATTCCCAAACAAAGTAAAATAAATAATTAATTCACTGCTTCCCATCAGCAGGCTGATGTTGAGCCATCCACAGGGAAGAGAGGATCCAACAAGTGCAACAGTTAATTGGGAAGACAACCACCGTCATTCCAGGCATTGTCCTCGTCCTCTTTCTTCCCCAGCTTCTCTCAATGAGTAGGATGTTATATGGTATGGGATATCCATTTGGTCACTTGAGGTCAGCTGTGTCCCTCCTTGCTGGCAGGGCAGTGTGAGAAGCAAGAAAGGCCTTGATGCTGTGCAAGAACTGTCCAGCAATAACGAAATCTTCCTTATGTTATCAACAACATTTTCACCACATATCCAAAACATAGAGCCATACAAAACACTATGAAGAAATTTAACTCTATCCCAGCCAAAAAAAGTAGATTAGTTGCTGGTTTTTTTTTTAAATAAATTCGGTCTTCTGGTAAAATGGCACATGTAAGATATTTTAAACCATCCAACACTGTGTTAAGTGTTAGGAAATATATTTCTAGTAGTTAGACTGTTCCCTTTAAAAAGAAGAAAAAAAACCCAACCAAACAACAAACACCAAAAAACACACCCCCCCCCAAGTAATTCACAATTTCTGATCTTTGTTTTAGAGTGACTAATACAAAATCTGACAGATAAATTTGAAGGGAGAAGACTTAGATGTATTTTGGATTAATTAAGATAAAACCCACTATTTCATGGCAGTGTTACTTCAGCATAAATTAAGCAATACAAAGCATTAAGCAGATAAATATCTGTAGCTAACCAAGCCAATTAATTGCATTAATCATGATGAGGAACTAAATTTAATGCATCTGGCTTTCATTAAAGGTTTTCATGTTGCTACCTCATCAGTCAAATAACTATGTTTAAGAAATTAGGAATTAGGTGAAAATCGGTATACAATAGTAGGTGAAGAAGTAAAAGGAGGAAAATTACAGGTTTAGATGAGAGCTATCAGTTTGGTTTTGAAGCATGATTTCTGTGGAGCACATTATTTAATATTTTTAGTGATGAACAGAAACAGCAAAAGGGAAAATTTTAATGAAATGCATTGATGATGTGATACTAGAAGTCATCATTGTGAGGGAGGAGCAGAATATTCTCAGAGAAGCAACTGAATGACCATAAGGTATGAAGAATTGGAAATGGGAAGAGAAAATAAGGACCAGCCAGTCAGAGATTTTTCTATAAAACATGAGATCCATACTGTGGGATGACAAAAAAGAAGAGAACTAGGCAGTGATGAAAGAGAGAGAGGAAAGAATGAGATAACTCTCAGTGTATTGCTGCCATGAAGAGGCAAATTTAATCCTAGGGTGAATGTACTATAATATATAGAGACAAACTGCTGTAATATTAATTATATATACAAGACAGTGGTGAAACTGCATCTGTAAACCTATGCCTTTTTTATTCCCCCATATTCCAGGAAGTCTGAAACTGCTGTAGAGAAATCCAATAAAAGTAGTCAGCAAAGAAAGAGAAAAAGAAATCATAAATAATAGAATGGTTTGGGTTGGAAGGGATGTTAAAGATCATCTAGTTCCAACCCCCCTGCCATGAGCAGGGACACCTTCCACTAGACCAGGTTGCTCAAAGCCCCATTCAACCTGGCCTTGAACACTGCCAGGGATGGGGCAGCCACAACCTCTCTGGGCAACCTGTTCCAGTGTCTCACCACCCTCACAGTGAAAAACTTCTTCCTTACATCTAACCTAAATCTACCCTCTTTCAGTTTAAAGCCATTACCCTTTGTCCTATCACTACATGCCCTTGTAAAAAGTCTCTCTCCACCTTTCTTTTAGGCCCCCTTTAGGTACTGGAAGGCTGCTATAAGGTCTCCCCAGAGCCTTCTCTTGTCTAGGCTGAACAACCCCAACTCTCTCATCCTATCTTCGTAGGAGAGCTGCTCCAGCCCTCTGAGCATCTTTGTGGCCCTCCTCTGGACTCGCTCCAACAGGTCCATGTTCTTCTTATCTTGGAGGCCCCAGAGCTGGATGCAGTACTCCAGGTGGGGTCTCACGAGAGTGGAGTAGAGGGGGAGAATCACCTCCCTCGACCTGCTGGTCATGCTTCTTTTGATTCAGCCCAGGATATGGTTGGCTTTCTGGGCTGCAAGCACACATTGCCAGGTCATGTTGAGCTTCTCATCAACCAACACCCTCAAGTCCTTCTCCTCAGGGCTGCTCTCAATCCACTCATTGCCCAGCCTGTATTTGCACTTGGTATTGCCCCAACCCATGTGCAACCTTGCACTTGGCCCTATTGAACTTCATGAGGTTCACACGGGCCTACCTTTCAAGCCTGTCAAGGTCCCTCTGGATAGCATCCTTTCCCTCCAGACTGTCAACCACACCACACAACTTGGTGTCGTTGGCAAACTTGCTGAGGGTGCACTCAATCCCATTGTCTATGTCACCAAAAAAGACGTTAAACAGCGCCGGTCCCAATACCAACCCCTGAGGAACACCACTCATCACTGCTCTCCAATTGGACATCAAGCTGTTGACTGCAACTCTTTGAGTCCAACCATCCAGCCAATTCCTTATCCACCGAGTGGTCCATCCATCAAATCCATGTCTCTCCAATTTAGAGACAAGCAGGTTGTGCAGGACAGTGTCAAATGCTTTGCACAAGTCCAGGTAGATGACATCGATTGCTCTTCCCTTATCCACCAATATTGGAACCCCGTCGTAGAAGGCCAGCAAATTTGTCAGGCACAATCTGTCCTTAGTGAAGTCATGTTGGCTGTCAACAATCACCTCCTTATTTTCCATGTGCCTTAGCATAGTTTCCAGGTGGATTCACTCCATGATCTTGCCAGGCACAGAGGTGAGACTGACCGGCCTGTAGTTCCCCGGGTCTTCCTTTTTTTCCCTTTTTAAAAATGCGGATTATCTTTCCCCTTTTCCAGTCAGTGGGAACTTCCCCAGACTGCCACAGCTTCTCAAATATGATGGATAGTGGCTTAGCCACTTCATCCATCAGTTCCTTCAGGACCTGCAGATGCATCTTATCAGATCCCATGGACTTGTGCACTTTCAGGTTCTTTAGATGGTCTCAACCCTCATCTTCTCCTACCGTGAGCAGTTTTGCATTCTCCCAGTCTCTGCATTTGCCTTCTGTGTCTTGGGCAGTGTGGCTGGAGCACTTGCCAGTGAAGACTGAGGCAAAAAAGTTGCTGAGTACCTCAGCCTTCTCCATGTCCCAGGTGACCACATCTTCCATTTCCTTCCGGAGATGGCCCACATTTTCCCTAGTCTTCCTTTTATCACCAACATACCTATAGAAGCTTTTCTTGTTGCCATTGACGTCCCTGGCCAGATTTAATTCTATCAGGGCTTTGGCTTTACTAGTCTGATCCCTGGTTGCTTGGACAATTTCTCTGTATTCCCCCAGACTACCTGTCCTTGGTTCCATCCTCTGTAGGCTTCCTTTTTGTGTTTGAGTTTGTCCAGAAGCTCCTTGTACATTCCTGCAGGCCTCCTGGTATTTTTCCTGATTTCCTCTTTGTTGGAATGCATTGCTCCTGAGCTTGGAGGAGGTGATCCTTGAATATTAACCAGCTTTCTTGGGCCCCTCTTCCCTCCAGGGCTGTATCGCATGGTATTTTACCAAGCAGATCCCTGAAGAGGTCAGAGTCTTCTCTCCTGAAGTGCAGGGTAGTGAGCTTGCTATGTGTCCTCCTCACAGCCCTAAGGATCTTGAACTCCACCATTTCATGCTCACTGCAACCAAGGCTGCCCTTGAGCTTCACATTCCCCACCAGCGCCTCCTTGTTGGTAAGAACAAGGTCCTGCATAGTACCTCTTCTCATTGGGTCCTCCATCACATGGAGAAGGAAGTTGTCATCAACTCATTCCAGGAACCTCCTAGATTGCTGATGCCCTGCCATGTTGTCCCTCCAACAGATATCAGGGTGGTTGAAGTCCCCCGTGAGGACCAGGGCTTGTGAACATGAGACTGCTCTTATCTGTCTATAGAGGGCCTCATTCCCTTGGTCTTCTTGGTTGGGTGGCCTGTAGCAGACCCCCACTATAATGTCTCCTGTCCCTTCCCTCCCTTTAATCCTGACCCATAAGCTCTTGATCAGCTTCTCATCCATCCCCAGGCAGACCTCCATGCACTCCAGCTGGTCACTGACATAGAGGGAGACACCCCCTCCTTGACTTCCCTGTCTGTCTGTCCTGAAGAGACTGTACCCTTCCTTTCCAACACTCCAGTCCTAGGAGTCATCCCACCACGTCTCCGAGATGCCAATAAGTTCACAGCGCTGTAGGCATCCACATGTCTCTAACTCCTCTTGTTTATTCCTCATGCTAGGTGCATTTGCATAGAGGCGTTTACGTTGGGCTCCCAGTGAAGTTGACTTACTGGCTGGAGTGGCTGGTATTTCTTTGTGCTACTCTTCAGGTGCTCTCCTGCTGATATGTGATCCTTCTCCAGGCTCTGGACATCTATTGCTGGCACTGGCATCAAAGTGGTAGGAGTGGGATGGATTGAGGTTCTCCTCCCTCAGCAACTTGAGTTTAAAGCCCTCTTTACCAGCTTGACAAGACTGTGACCAAAGATGCTCTTCCCCTTCTCTGACAGATGGACCCCATCAGCCACCAGTAGACCAGGTTTCTCAAAGCGAGTCCTATGGTCTAAGTAGCCAAATCCCTGGTTGTGGCACCAGTCCCATAACCATTTGTTGATTCACCAGATTCAACTGGCCCTTTCAGACCCCTTCCCCTTGACTGGGAGGATTGAGGAAAAAACTACCTGCACTCCAGAGTCTCTTACTGCTGCTCCCAGGGCTCTATAATCCTTCTTGATCCTCCTCAGACTGCTGCCGGCTGTATCACTGGTGCTCACATGAAACAACAGCAGCGGATAATAGTCGGTGGACTGTACAAGGCTTGGTAGTATCTCGATGACATCCTTGATACGAGGCCCCAGTAAGCAGCACACCTCTTGAGAGTCCATAAGGTTGACAGATGGGTGCCTCTGTACCTCTCAGAAGAGAGTTGCCTACTCCTATCACCAGTTGCCTTTTCTTAATTGCACTAGTTGGTATATGGGGAGCATCTCAGGCTGCCTTACTCAGCTCCAGCGTCTCTCCTGACATGACAGGTCTTTCCTCTTTAGTCTGCAGAGCAGTGAAATGGTGAATCTGAAAGAACTTCCATTTTCATCTTACAAAAATGGTACTGAAGGGGTAATATGATTACTCTCATCTGAAATACCATAAATGAGTAAAAATATATTAAGTGAAATTAAAATTGGAATACCTGTGAAAGATAGATTCAGGATTTAGCAGGTGACAAATTTAAGTTTGAAATTAGACTTCTGATCTTTAGATCAGTGAGTTTCTTTAACAATGCTCCATAGAGGCAAAGTGAAGCCAGAAAGCTAGAGTTCAAATAAATTTATGACAAGAATTTCATCAAACAAGTTCCCTGCAATAAAAAACCTGATGATTTAATGGGTCCTTCCCAATCCCATATTTCAAGTTTTGTTAAAACCATTTTGCCTTATCTGTGCAGGTTTTTTGATTTTTGTCTGGGGTTTTTTACATTCTTTTTTTAATGTAGGCCAGTGATGAATCAAAAATCATGGTATCATGCCAGAAACTTGTATCAGTGTTCTGAGTTACTGTCCTTCCTCTCAGGTTCTTGGTTACTTATTCACAGAGCAATCAGAAATAAAAACATTTTTGCAGAGAATTCTTTTAACTCCTTTCAAAAACCTGGAAGGATATTGTATGCAAACTAAGGAAGACAAGAGCTTCTGGAAAACATATTATAAAAAGCAGCATCAAGCATTTAAAGACAAACGTATTTGACAAAAGAATTGCATATAACTTAAAAAGTCATCAGTAAAAATCAAAATTGCCGAAGCCTGATGTGGCATTTCGATGAATTTGTAAGATTTGCTTTTCACTTAGCAAAAAGCATGGCTCCTTAGCATTTCTAGTTATAGTTAGCCTGATAAGTTTTTTCTATCACAAGATTTTTGGTGATTTTTATTTTCTCTCTTAATATACAGAATACTGTACATAGAATCAGAATGATTTATTGATTAGGTAAAAAATGAAAGCTCCATAAAGTCTCTGAGATTTCCTTATGAAAACTCAGTTTTTTCTGTTGGCTTGCCCTGGCAGTCGTGCCATACTTTTTCTTTCAATTAGCTCCAAGGATAAAAATTGTGGTTACTCACTGGGCCACCAGAAGTGATGCAGGGGGGATGACCACATATATCTTGACTTGGTCATAAAACATAGGGGAGCTGTAAGGCAATGCTTTGAACAGATGGATAATAATTTTACAAAACTAATTTGAAAATGTATACTTACCTAGTATTCCTGAGGCTCAAAGCAGCTCCTAGACAGAGAGGCCACAATTACCTTTAAGCTTAATATGGGTTCCACCAACTTTAATTTGATTTTGGTTTATTAGGTTCTCAAGTCCTTCAGTTATCCAGTTCATTTTACGTCTGCTTTCGTCTGATAGCAACTTAGCTTTCAAAGTCTAAAACTTGTCCAATTACACTCATATATACACAAGTTCACATTCATCATTATCACATTAAGAGCTTGCTCACATTCTATAAACCTGAAAGCTTTTTCAGAATTTTCTAGTAGCTGCCAGCTAAGAGTATAAGCAGGTAATATTTTTTCCACTTAGTGCCATAAAAACATGCTAGAGGTATTAAGTTCCTCAGTTTCCCTTTATACTGCATGTAAAAAATTGTGAGTCATTGATTCTAATATTTTAGACAGAATACTTGATTATTTTGAGACATTCCACTGAGATAATGAGAACTGATTACAAAACAAGAGACTATTCAGTGTACCTAATGGTGGCAAAATCCTGAAGCCTATGGGAACTGAATGTTATAAAATAAGTGGCATATCACTGGGTTTTCATTTGTTGGGAAGTATTTTGGGGTGCAGCAGGAGAAACATGCAAAGGCCTTTCTTCAGTCATTATTGTAGTGATTTCAAATGAACTGCTATAAAGAACTGAACTAAAATATAAAATAATGAAGGTGCACATTTTAAGTAATATATACATATAAAGTTTTTACTATTGGTGCAGTCTTATTTCAGTCAATAAAACAGAAGTAAGTCATCAATAGCCCATAAATGAAAAGTGCTTATTGTCTTAGATCATGCCCATATTGCTCAGTGCAGCTCTGGGGAAAGCTGTGTCAGTGGTAAGGGAAGAGTAGTAGGTATGTAGACAGTTTACATGCAAAGTGAGTAGCTAAAGGTAAGCCAGGCAGCTAATCAAACATCTTTAAAGCCTGCATTTTATCTGATTGAGTCAACATTCATAGAAAAGAGTTTGGCAGGTGAAAATTAGGGAGAATAGCTAGCTGTCCAAGGAAAATTGCTTTTTCAATTCTCTGTAAATTGTTGTGCTCCAGAACAGTATTAGAAGCAGACATTCAAGCTGAATATAAAAGAGGTTTGGGTTTTTAAAAAAGGGCAAGAAAGTGAGTAGAAAAAGAAAGAGAGTCTTCATACATTATTATTGTATACTACTGAATCTTAGATATCTCATGAAAACCACTACAGAAATAAGATATATATCAATTATACAAGTATAAGTAGTGTAATGTGTAGGTCTTTTCTTTCTTGTTGCATATTACTATATGCCTACTTGTATGCTTATTTACACAATCCAGACAGTTAAGTATTCATTGTCAACCTTAACTGTACAAAAGCATTTCTATAAAGTTTGTAAGATAATACATGCCTGTCAACATTATTATACCTTGTCTTCAGCTGCATAAATCAGCAAGATTCAGTAAGTAAATGGAGCTGTATGATTTTATATCAACTGACTATCTAACCTCATCACATACCCAGACTGAGAATACTCTTATGGCAAGGGCTTGAGACACTTCTTTCTTTTCTTTTCTTTTCTTAGTTCCAGAATGCCAGGTAAAGGTCAAAGACAAAATAAGAAATTGAGCTAACACAGGCACTGCTATGCCATAACTATAATCAGTCAGCAGTTCAGAAATCAGTGATGTAGCTAACTGTATATTTGGCGGCCTTTTTGAATCTTTAGCTGAAATGACCATGTACCTATTTACAGCTTGGTAGTTCTGGGGAGGATTTCTGGCAGAAGAGAAAGCCGTTCCAATTACCCTTTCATCCACCAAAATAATCATGCCTTTGGACACAGTTAAAGAGGTCTGGATATGCATTTGGCTGCATCAGAGTTGAAATGGCAGACAAGAAAGAGAAGAAAATTTGAAGTGATTGGCTCCCATCTATAAGATACACATCAAGTCCCTGCACTAACATAAATAAGTAAATTTGGACCGATACTTGTTGAAGATGGTTACCAGACTAACAAGGCTGAAGAAAAAGCAGAGGCACTCAATGCATTTTTTGCCTCAGTCTTTAATAATACCAATAGACTTTGGGCTGCCTGGTACCCTGAGTCAGAGGACCATGAGGGTGGGAACAGTAACTTCCCACTTGTGGACACTGAAATTGTAAGGGACCAGCTGTAACAGATGAACTTTCACAAGTCCCTGGGGCCTGATGGGGTTCATCCCAGAGTTCAGAAGGAGCTAGCGGATGTTATGGCAGGACCCTTCTGATGCAGCCAAATACATATCCAGACCTTAAAAAGCTTTAACTTTTGGTCAGCCCTGAATTGGTCAGGCAGTTGGACTAGATGATCGTTGTAGGTCCCTGCCAACTGAAATATTCTATTCTATTCTAAATAAATAGATAAATAAATAAATAAAATTAATCTATTGAGAAATATATTCTGTGCAATAAATGCAGAAATAGTGGTTATTTGGATTGTTACAGGTATATCTGTTAGCATACAAGCTTTGTCAGATGTAAACTGCTTTGAATTGCCTAAACAAAATTTCTGCAATGGCATATCAGAAGGAAATGGACTGGGAAGGTGTTTACTTAGGGTTTTTCTCACTCAATAAAGAACCAAATAAGTCTGGATTTCACAACAAGCTAGTTATTGTTCAAACTTAACATACTAACGACTACCTGATTTTTCATAAGTTGCAAATAAAGTATTGCCCCCCATCCATGCCACTTATAACAAGGCATACCTTCCTGGATAAATATTTTCAATAATTCAATTTTCTTTTGATTTTTACACCAGTATTTCTTTTCTCTTTACTTTTTTCCCAGATCTTAAACATCAATGGCTTCTGACTTCATTTAGTCCTTCTCCATTATTATTTGTTGGGTAACTTTTCCAGGACTTTTCTCTGTTTCTTTGATGATGTCATTAAAATTCCTTTGGATTTGAGTTCTCTTTGGATAAATGGTGCATCGAAAATGCTTCTCTGGCGTGAAGGCATCTAGAGAAGACTTCCTTGGTTCTCATCTGTCTGTTGTCTTATTGAGGAGAATTACAGATGATCTTCTGTATTTTTTTCTTTTTTTTAAGGACTTTGCCTATTTCCTCTTTCTGAAAACAGAAGCTCATTAATTAAACTCTTGTTATTAAAGTAGCTACAACTGGCATATTTCCCCCCGGAGAAAACTTCCTTCCAGAGGGAATGGAAACCAAGAGGGATGTTTTTCACCTTCAGTATGAGCACAGACATGCAAAATCAACTAGCAAAATGCCTTATGGCTGTTGAGTTTTAGACCCTAGAAAAATATAATTTTTTAATTGTTTGAGAGACTATAATCAGAATCAGTGTGCTACTCTCAATCTAAATTTAGATTTAGGATTGGGAAGAGGTTAAGATCTAGACTACTAGTAGATCCTAACTATGCAACTGTTTAAATGACCTTTCTTTAGTAATGAGCTTTCTTCAGCAACCTAATACCTTAAGGTCAGCTAAGGATTGGTGGGGTATTCATTGGCTAAGTTTATTGTTGGGGATATTATACCAGAAATGATAGGTTAATTAGCTAAGTTAATTCATAGATTATATTAAGTGCTAGAGAAAGAAAATTAGCTCTGATGATACAAAGGTAGAATGATTGAGATAGTCTTAACACAGGTTCTCATTATGGTTTATGTTAATGAAAGAAAGATCTGAGGGGGTTTTTTGGGCTGAAGCCTGCAAGTTACAGACAACTAAACTAAAAATTGTTATTGACTGGGATGAATGGCTTAGTTTTAGTAATTTCTAAATTTACTTGCCTGTCCTTAGGAGTAGAGACAATGTTGAAATAGGTTCAAGATTTAGGAAAGTAGTGGATGAAAAGTTAAGATTTATGGTTGATTCTAGAAATGCTGTAAGCTAAAATGAGGGGACATATAGCCTCTGACTCATGTCAGCTTGGTGATGAATAAGACTAGCAGGAGCTACTATATTTTGAAAGGTAGTAAGAGGGTTCTTCCCTCTAGTCCAAGCAACAATTGTAGCCATGGGATATACACTTGCTGAAGAATCAGACTGGTCTGCTGGTGGCAGTTTGAGAGAAAGTATTTCTTCTGCTGAATGTTTGAACTCCTGCCAAGACAGATAAAATTAGTATTAGAGTAAGGCTGTGCTGGATTTCAGGATAGGCTTATTCTTTGGAACAGTTGTAACTGAGCAGCAAGGTCTGTTCAAAGATCTGGAAAACCCAGAAGAGCTTGGCAAAGTCTCAAAAATATCCTAAAATTATGTGTAATATTAAGACACAGAGACTGAAGAAGTAGATTTTTTTCTTTTTCCCCTTTGTACAGTGCAAATTCAGCAGGCTAGGATAATGGTTGCCGTCAGAAAAGATTGTTGGAAGTTTTTGAGAAATACAGAGACAGGTTAATTTCCAGGATAAATTTCCAGCTAGTTCTTTTTAAAGGGAGTTTGGAGAAGTAGGAACTGAAAATGAGATGAATGTTGATTCCTTAAAGATCTACTGTGGATGTTAAGAAAAAGGTGCGCATCATGAGGAATGGTGTAATTAAGGGCAATGATTTAAGACAGAAGTAGATAGGGTTCCCTGAATTATGCTAAGTATAATTTAGAAGGCAGAAAATAGGAAATCAGAATTAAAAAAAAAAAGATCATGAACTAAATGTGATCTGCTTTCCTGCACTGTTCAATCTTGGACACTCTTGTCAAGGTGGAAACCATATATTTAGTAAATATATTAATGACACTTAAAGTTTTTAATTAGATGATTGACATATCAAAATGTAGCTGTTATCTGTATGTAGCTAATCCAACTGTTAGGACACCTCTCTTCCACCACCCCATCCAGGTGCATTCCTATAAACATGCTTGAAAACAGCAACCACAACTATCAGTACTGTTGTTTATTAAGTTTACACAGCAGTTATCTGCTAAAGCACTCACAGAAATATTTCCCCCATTGCATCCCTGTTCAAATGTACTAGAATGAGAGTGAGTGCCATTCATTTCTTCACACTGGGTAGGCTCTGAACACAGAGTCATAAAAACGTGGTATGACATGACATGAGGGATGGAGTGCTCCTCTACCAAAACCACTGAGGGATTTCGGGGATTTCTAGCTCTTAATGAAACACCCAGCTTGCAACCTCCCAGATGTGTGACCTCTAGAAGAAGAGACAAGAAAATTCTTTCTTCTTCTTTTATTTTCTCCCCTCCCCCCCCCAGCAGTCACTGTGCAAACCTGAAGCAGGAAACCAGAGTGATCAGAACAGTCCAATTACACATCACACCATTTAACTACTACATTTGTCTGAGCAGCTGCTCTACAGAAGGGAAATTGCTGAGTTTCCAGACAACAAGCTTTCTTCTTCTTTTTCTTCTACTTTTTGGTTTTCTCTGTCTTTTTCTTGGAGAAAAGTGGTTATGCTCATACTGAATAGCAAGTAAATGTCAGTAGAGCAACATGGATTTCTGGTTTTCAACACATCTGGCTGCAACACAGCCCAGGACAAAGAATAGTCCTCTGATTTACATTTCAGCTCTCCTACTCCCTATATTACACAGGATTGTGTCTATGGATCCCTGTCAAAGGGTCACTTCTGGGACACGATGTTCCTTTGCACCTATGCCAGAGGAGACAGCTCTTAATGAGTGGATTTTCAAGCAGTTCTGCCTGTCTTGATCTGAATCCAAATTTTAAAAATAATTTTATCTCTAGCTATTTTCTCCTATGCTCATTTTAGGACTTCTCTGAGGTTAGGTTTAATGGGTTTTGTTTTTTCTCTGTTTGTTTTGATACTTTGATATTGATTTAGTTTGCTTTACATCCTCTATATTAACACACATAAGCCTTCTGCAGTCTTTTTTGTCTGCATTATAATTCTGTCCTTTTGTGGTTTTATTCTGTCTGTTTTCAGCAATAAGGAAACTTAAATGCCATTTTTTCCTTGTTTTTCTCTACCTGTCTTTTTCCTATTTCAGTATCTTACAGTTTTTGTCAATATAAAAAAAGGCACGTGTGCACATACACAAAACAGATCAAATATCTTACTGCAACACTTGGTTGAATATCAGCTAATTGGAAAAGTTGTTCAGCTGGAGTACAGTGTTAGACAGAAAAATAAATAATAGATGTATGCACTTTATTACTTCAGGAAAATTCAGTGCAGCTCAGTACATGTACTAGAGTCCCTGCACCTTTTATACCTCAGAGCCGAAGTCTGCCAAAGGATTTTACTTCACATTTAATCCCAGAAATATTTAGTGAGTCATTCTGTGAACTCCTTACACTGAAGGGTAGTGAATGAAGTCTAAGATCTCTTCTTAGAAGTGCCTGTCAAAAGACACACAATTTATCCTCTGTCTGCTGTAAGTAGCATTCTCCTCAAGATAAAAGGTATAGAAGTGCAATTAATGAGGTGAATGACACCTTGCACCAGCCGTATGGAAGGGTGAATTCAACCTAACTGAAAACAGCAAATAGGAAGAAAAAATGATAATGAAAGGCAGTGCTGAAACTATTCAACCTCACAAAGAGTTGAGAGGTTTTTTTCTCTTATTAACTTGTTAAAACCCTACTGTTACCACACTTTATCAGAAGACCAAGGCTATTAGATCAGCACTTACTACTCACTATTAAATACAGAATTTCAGATTTTTTAATTTTTCTATGATTTTATAAGAATTTAAGGAATGCTTACTCAAATTTAGTAAGAGGTATAGATGACTGGACTATCACATCAAAGCAGTGAATTGGTTTTCTGAACTCAGGAAAGTTTTGATAAATTATTCTGATACCATGAGGGTTCCTAAAGCTGAGAAGGTGCAATGTATATATTTAAGTACATGTATAACACATACATTGTGTTCAAACTCCCAAACACTTCCCATTTGTAAATAATCTAAGGCTATTGTTGAGATTAAAATTAACATTAAGGTTCAGGCATGATGCACAGAGCACTCTTAACTGCTATATCATTTTGTGCAGACAACACCAAATTGTTTTATGCTAATTTTTAAGATCAACTGCTGGGATATTTGTAAGCTAGGCTTACTATTAAAATTATCTGATCGTACCTCAAACCAGTTCACTGTCTGACATAATATTTCAAAGTTTCCGTGCCCTCCAGAATGACCATTAGTAAGCCCAGATGTTTTGCATCAGTTAGGACGCAGAAGTTGAACCATGTTGTATCACTATTACCTTCATAATTCCCACATAAGAGCCTACTGATGTACCTAAAGGTCCACAGAGATGTCTGAGGCTTTCTCAAGCCTCATTTTAGCTTGAGCTTTCCCATCTCTCACTTGCTCCATTGAAAGCATTGTCCTCACCACAGGGCAACAGTCCTTGTTCCTCCAGCCTTATCGCGTGGGGAAAAAAAAAAAAAACAAACCCACAGCAAACAACTGTTTGTCTTTCACTGAACTGTTAGTGCTGCATTTGTAGATGCTTAAATTCAAGCCAATAAGGTCCATTTCATTTAACCATCAGGACACTTAAACCTTCTTCCCTTGCCTTGGCTATATATACATTTTATACATGTATTTTCTAACACACTTGCAGACTGATTGAACCTCCCATCTGATTAAATAGCAAAAACTAACTTTAAAGATAATTTTAAAAATCCATCTAATCTTCTCAAAAGAATGAGATGTCAATTCATGAATTAATTATATCAATATTATAACCTATTTCCTTCTTGCATATAGTAGTGACTTCCTATCTTTTCAAAGAAAACAGTTTTTTCTCCTACATTCAACATTTTACTCTTAAAGAAATTAAAAACAGGAAAAAAAAATCCTCTTAGATTTACTCAAAGTTTTCAAATCTGCCAGCTGAAATCATGTCTTCTTAACCAAATCCCATTGCCTGTACCTACATTGCCTACAAAGACTAGATGGCCTTTGAGATCCTTTGAGTGCCCAGTTTTGTACTATATTTGTATTCTAGGACACTGAAAGAGCCAGAGGGTTAAGAGTAGTTATTCTTGTGTTTATTGAAATTGGGTTGTGACAAGTTTTTTGTACTGATCTAACTATCCACACTAAATTCTGCATTCTGACTTTTTCTAATACAGAGTGAATTAAGTAAAATAGGCTGTCATAACTGTCTGTGTTTTGAGACTCTTACCCTGATTCTTTGTATCTTCAGACAAGACTACCCAGGAAAAAAAAAGAAAAAAAAAAGAAAAAAAAAAAAAGAAAAAAAAAAGAAAGGAAAAAAATGGAAAAAGAAGTGGAAAAGCAGTTTAAATCAGTTGTTCTTAGTTGCTTGAGAAAAGGCAGTTGATGGAAATAAACAGAATGATCCTGCATCAATCCAGTTTGGGGACAACATTAAAATTTCATTAAAATTTTTCTGATAAAACAAAATGTTTCATTTGTGGTACACACCACCACCCCCCCCACTACCCCGCCCCCCAAAAAAGAGAAGAAACATGTCCTTTTGGGTTTTTGTAGTCCAAACTTTGCCACACAAAATATCTTGGGATCCAAGGTAGAGTTCTCAGGGAACACTGGGATTAGTCCTGAGGTAGTAAGAGGTTACGCTGAGGCTATGCTTTTTTCTGTTCATGAGAGGAAATGAGAAAAACATAAGGAGGAAGGCTTGATGAAGACCTGTATTCCAAATAGGAGAGAGAAACTCATAATAGTTATAATTCCTCATCACAAAGAACTAGAATGATTATCTAGTAGTGGAACAAAATTTGAGAGTATCATTACACCTCACAGATAACTGTGTCCACTGAATAGATCTGATTTTCTCAAACAATATAATGCACAATGCATAAAAAAGGTGTAGCAGGGAAGACTGATTTGTTTATTTGTACAGAATTCCCTTTGGCTTTTTCCCCCCATAGGTGTAATTATTCCAGAATCTACAGCTAAAACAGTGTACTCTAAAATAAAATCCTCAGGGACCCTGAAATTAATTATTCCAGTTCATAAAAAGAGCTCCACTTCCCAACTAATTGTATGCTTCAGACCCATTAAACAATAACCACTTGGCCTAGAGAAGAACTTTAAGAATGTTAAAATTCATGTGGTTAGTTATTAATTTTGAAACAAACTCGTTCCTGACTAAGAAAAATAAATAAATCTGGGTCTAAAATCCATTACTGGGAATTTGTTATACAAAAATAGATAAATCTAATGTGCATGGATCATTAGATAGTTTCTATTAATGGAAGCCAGAGTTAGTCAAGCTTAAGGGCCCTAGTGGCAGAAAGCACATGAAGAACGTTGTGGTTATAGCTGTTCAAGCAATTTTGCTATCCCAATTTCCCCAGAAGGATTACATCCTGATTTTGCTGCCCAGAAAGATGGCAGAGCTGTTCAGGACAGCATGTAGCCAACATATAGGAGACGAGCTCATTCACTGCATCTCTGGGGCACCTTGAGTTGGCAAAGCTCCGGCAAAGGCTTGCATTTTCCCAAATCCAGATGGGATTCAGGGAAAGGAGAACATTGGTATTGCTACTTGCCCTTGCCAGCAGATCAGTATCCCTGAGGCACAACTGAAGCTCAGTCTACATAGCAGCTAAAGACAGAGTTCTTATTTTTTTTTATTTTTTGTATCATAAAAAAGTACATAAACCAGGATGTCTCTGTTGATAAATTCAACTACAAAATTGCAGAGTGTATTTCATATGAATTTCTATTAGCTTGATCCCAGTTCTTCCATGCTGGGCTTTGTGGACATCTTATGGAAAGTTAAATGTTCTTGGCAGAGTACTCTGGTATGTCAAGTTCAATTTACCCCATGTAAGCAGTATAAAGGGAACCTAAACTGGCAGGAGTCTGACCCCTGGGAATTCTTACACTATAAAGTCACAGAAAGCTATGGAAAGCAGTTTTTCATGTCAGTCAGTCTTTCCTGTGTATTTAGAGGGAGTGAATTAAGCCAAGGCTGAAGAGCAAAGTGAAAGGTTTGATGTCACTGATCTCCACTATGTCTGATTCTCTGTGGGCACAAATTTGAGATCACAGAAACAAGGAAAACTAAAATAGGCCTGATTTCTACCAAGCTACATGGTGAGAAAACAGGGAAAGAAAACTTTCCCAAAAGTGTTTTGTGAACAGCACCAGTCATCGCTTCCAAGTACAATTTAAATATTAGAAGTCAGGTCTTCCAGGTCTTTTGGAACAGAGATCGAGCAGCCACAGACCTGTATGTATGGTTAAACATCCATGTCTGCTAGAGACAATGGAGTTACAGGAGGGCTGCAGGGAGAGCAGCCAGTGTCTGTATTTGTAGCTAAGACTAAATTTTATGTCAATGCAAGGTAGGGATAAACTTTCAGTTACTTGCCTTTCAGTTCAATTAATTTTCATTCACCATCTTCAGGCTCTTCTAGACTGAATCTTTTGGTATTTTGTTAGTATGAAAAAATGATATTTTCAAAAGAAATGCCATTGTGACATATCTTTTATGTACTTACTAATGACAAATGAAAGTCTGTTGTTTTTTTTTTTAATTATGACTGTCCTGGTTTCAGCTGGGATAGAGTTAACTGTCTTCCTGGTGCAGTGCTATGTTTTGAGTTCAGTATGCGAAGAATGTTGATAACACTGATGTTTTCAGTTGTTGCTCAGTAGTCTTTAGACTAAAGTCAAGGATTTTTCAGCTTCTCATGCCCAGACAGAGAGAAAGCTGGAGGGGCACAAGAAGTTGGCACAGAACACAGCCAGGGCACCTGACCCAAACTGGCCAATGGGGTATTCCATACCATGGGATGTCCCATCCAGTATAGGAACTGGGAAGTGGGGGCGGGGAATCGCCGCTCGGGGACTGGCTGGGTGTCGGTCGGCGGGTGGTGAGCAATTGCCCTGCGCATCATTTGTACATTCCAATCCTTTTATTACTACTGTTGGCATTTTATTAGTGTTATCATTATCATTACTAGTTTCTTCTTTTCTGTTCTATTAAACCGTTCTTATCTCAACCCACGAGTTTTACTTCTTTTCCTGATTTTCTCCCCCATCCCACTGGATGGGGGGGAAGTGAGTGAGCGGCTGCGTGGTGCTTAGTTGCTGGCTGGGGTTAAACCACGACAATGGCTTTATTTGCAATTTTCCATTAACATTTCATTTATTTCCAGTGTTGATCATCCTAAAATTGAGATTGTTTTGGAATTTATTCCCCCTAACTTTAGAAACTGGTAATATAGCTGCTAAATCCTGAGCTAGAATTCTAGTTCCAGGAGAAAAACAGACAAGTTTAAGCAAAGATTTATCACTTTCTAAGGCTAATGGTTGAAATGGGTCATATGAATGTGCTTTTGGAGCTTATACTTCTCTGCATCGACTATAAAGGGAGCACAGGGTTACTGTGTCAGATAAAAACATCTGTAGGCCCAAACAATTTTAGGATCTAAAAGGACCTTTTTACCAGTTGGTAGAAGATTGGGTGAAGCTCTCTAAAAGATCATTAATCACTTTCCCTGGGATTTCAGAAGGTAGGTGTCCATTGCATCTGCTTTGAAAGTATATAGGCAGGGGTTTCTGAATTGCCTCTCCATTGCCCATTTTTTTTTAAGAGTGAGAAAATAGATATCTGATCAGAATTAGGGAAAGACTATACATCGCCATTAGGAATCTAAGACCTGAGTCCACATTTAATCTTGCGAAATGAAACTTTTAGAACAACTTGATACCTAGTAAAATACTGACAAATTAATTTAGAGAGAGAGCATTATTGATCATGGAGCCTGGACAAATTTCTTGTATAGCTTGTGTATAAATTATCCTATCCCTTTAAGAACAAAATCAGATCTATTTTATTTGTCTAATTTTATTCATATACTTATGTGTGTGTTGTATGCATATATGTGTGCTATATAATTAAGAGCTGCAAAAAGTTTACGCTGTGGCTAAGAACAAGAAAGTTTGGTTTATAGTATCTTCAAAAAAGAGTGACTTTTGTGAGAATGGAAAGTATATTAATAATGAAACTTTTCAAATTGGAAAAATAATTTAAGATCATATAATACATGAAAACTAGCTCATATTTCTTCAGTTTTTCCTATAATGTAACTTTCATATAAAAGCAATGTACATTTCATATAACTTCAAATACACATTTCAGGGGATTTGTTTTTTCAGATCTTTTTTTTTACAACATAGATTATATATGTATGAATTTTTTCTCTGCAATAGTCTTTCATGGCCCTTCCTTTTGTTTTCATAAAATATTTTAAATAATATAGAAATACTTTACTTAGAACAAGCTGCAGTTATTATAGTCTGAGTCCTACCTAGAATCTGCATCAGAAATATAACTTGTGTTTGTTTGGTTGTTGTTTTGTTGTTTGTTTGGTTGGTTGGGTTTTTTTCACTTTTTTGAATAACTGTGCGTTGAATTCATGTTACTGGCAAGTTCTTTCCAACGTATGACTACAGAATCATCCCAATTGCATTGACCCAGTAGATTAATTCAATCCTAAGCAAACAAGGGGTGAATATGTCTTACATGAGATAACACAGTGTGGGACGAGGATATTTTATTTACACTTCTTTTTGATGAAATTAACCTATTGTAAAAGAAGACTCTTCAGTTCTTTGAAAAAGTTAAATCCACACAGCTCATAACAGGAAGACAAACTGTGGGATTTTCATACAGCTAGGAATGACAGGAACACGGTACTGAGCAGGGAAAAAGAATTTATGCCCACAATTATGCATAGTTTGAGAAGTCTTAGAAGCAATATTCTGGCATTAAGCATTCATTTTATTTTTTAAATCTATTCCAATGTTCATTGCATCTAAACTCACAATAACAGAAGTAGACTTTATTTTTTAGCATAATTCAATACCAGATGGGAAATCACACAAATAAAACAAGGGAACATTAAAAGAAAGAAGTCTAGTATTTGCCATTTCTGCTGAAACTGGAACTTCCTTCTTAAGAGTTCCAGATGGTGTCCAGCAAAAAACTCTATCTTTTCTTCTTTTCTTTTATTTTAGAGTTTTTTGCTGTTGTTCAGAAAGAGATGAATTGACTTCATGGTTTAATTAAAAATAGTTTTTCTTCTTTTTTGTTTGTTTGCTCTCAAAGGGAACAGTTTGCAGGGAAGAAGAGCATTAGTTAATTCACTTTAAGAAATTTCTTTTCCGTAACTGTGGGGTTTTTCCATCTAGGTATCTGGGAGATTTTTATTAGTTTTCTGGAACACTGCTAGGGGATGGCTACCCAAATTCTTTCCCTTTCCCTACCCAGTTGCCACAAAGACAGTTCGGCTGTAGGATCAATAGAGAGCCCTGGTTTGTTGTGATACCTGATGGGACAGGAGTAAAACTGGCAACAGCCTCCATGACAGGGAACTGTTGTATCAATTTTTGAACTAAAAAGTCAGAAATTCTGAGCAGACATTCCAAAGAAATGGATATTTCCCAAAATTTATAGAAGAAAATACTCATTATAACTCTAAATTATTCTCGTTGTTGAAATAAACTATTCAATTTTTTTTTTTTAAAGTGTATTTATATATCATTGTATTAGGGATGAAATGTCATTGAAGACTATTAAATTGTAAAAATATTAGAACAGAACTTATAGTATCATTCATTTTCAATAAAATTAAATAAAATAAAGCAGTATTGTAATAAAAAAGACTTTCCAGGATCGACATACTAAAGCTTTATGTGCGTGGTGGGTCATACCTAGAAAGTACTGTTTCAGGCTATTTCTATACTGATGTCACTGCTGGCCCTGTATTTTATGGAGACATCTATGAGCTGATTTTAAAATACCTGGCTTGGGCTTGGAAAACAATGTAACACAAGCTAAAAAGCTCTCCTGAGAAACTGGAAATATGTCAGTGGTTTGCCTGCACCGAGTTCTGCTCTCTTGTTACTCTGTTGCTTGCATCACCCTGGTGGCTTGTGCTTGTGCTCTAACTTGCACTGAAGTATACCAGTAGTAGTGTCGTAGGGATCGTTTTCTCTTCAGCAACTTCTTTTTATGTCAATATGGCAGTGTTCCAAATATAAACTTTGACGACTTTGTGAAATTTGTATGTAGTTGTACACAGAGTAGGTAGATTTCAATAGACTGATTTCAGAGAAACCAGTTGTGATCTTTACAAGTTTAAGTGCAACTTTCAGAAAACAGACCTCAAGGAAAACTACTAAAAACATTACCAGGGTAAAGAATCTTTATAAAACAAGCATGCAAATGACTAACAGAAGTAATTTTCAGGACATTATTGAATCTACCCTTGGGATTTCCTTAGAAAGAAATGCTTCAGGTTCTCATCTATGCTGAACTGCTGGAATGTGCTGTGGGTAATTAGATATTGATTCTAGCTGCCAATGGATATACCACCTCTCATCCATTTCCATGCAAGGTGAAATGCATAAAGTCTGAATTAATCTTGGAACTACCTTTAAGTAGTTACATTTTAATTACATGTTGCTTGCCACTAAGAAAATTAATCCCATTAGAAATTGAAAAGTATAAGAAATTTTTAATGGTTAAGTGACTCTAACATTAAGAGCAGTAACTGAATTTTGCTTACTGCTGTTTTTCAGACGTACATGTATTTGTAACGCTTCCTGATTTGAAAGTGTTTGATCTCATTTGTTAACAACCATCTGTAGAAAAAATGTCAATAGTAATCGCTAAGATCAATTTGAGCTTGTTTTTCTTGAAAAGTTATTACAAGATCAATGTCTACTTCCATCTACAGTAACTATTGTTTTTAGAGTTGTTAATGTAACCTTATAAATCTTTCATTATGTTCCAAATATTGAAGTGAAAGTGTGCTCAACTTGATGACATTATCCATTTTTGCCTTCCTTAAATACGATTTTTCTCTAATTTGCTCCAAGCGAATAAAGTAAAAGACCAAAGCCAAACAGAGTTGTTAGGAGAAACATAAAGTTTTGTGGAACTAGCTAAATATGCTGTTAAGTTATGCTCATGTATTGAATATTTTGCTGGTATTAACATAGGCTGATTTTTTTGATCTCAACTGAGTTTCTGTCTGCATGTCTTTCTGTAGATGAAGAATTGAGTACACAGAGTAGAAGGCTACCACTTA
The DNA here is from genome assembly GCF_947461875.1 of Haliaeetus albicilla. NCBI lineage: Eukaryota > Metazoa > Chordata > Aves > Accipitriformes > Accipitridae > Haliaeetus > Haliaeetus albicilla. The sequence continues at coordinate 7,062,398 of NC_091507.1, forward strand.
AATGTATTATTTTTGCAAAGGTATATATCATATTCAATATCAAGCTGGAGATAATCAGCTTTCCTTTGAAGAAACAGGTTTTCTTTATTTATATGGTGCTAAAAGGACTGATAAATTCTAAAATTGTTTCCTTGTTTATTGTCACAATGTTTCACTGCCTGAATGGATTAAGGGCTTTATTTTTCCTTTGTTAACAAGTTAGAACTCGTTAACATATTTAAAGGTCCACAGGAGCAATGGCATTATATGGATGAATTCCTTTGTCTGTGGATCTAGTACCTAATGTACATTACAAAAAGGAAAAGAAAGGAAAAGAAAAGAAAGGAAAAGAAAAGAAAGGAAAAGAGAAAAGAAAAGTCATGTATTATAAAACTTTTCTCCTTTTCTTAATTAATTTTTGTTGCATTTCTGAGTTAAGGACCCTGCTGATGTGAATTTGGAGTATTAACATAACTGTGCTATTCCCTGCAAAACTTGTGCGTCAAATTTTGCTTAACGTAGTTAATTGGGAACTAGTAATTGAGTAAATCACCCTAATTACATTGATGCATCACCTAAATAACAGTCAATCAAATTATTTGAGCCATGACAGGCACTTTCTCTGTTATTCCGATAGAACGCGTACAGTATCTTAGTTTTCTCACTGTCTTTCTGGAAGTAACAGTAGCACAAAAAGAGATCTTCCAGACAAGAAAAGTGTGCAGTGGCTGTGCCAAAAACATGCTTTCCAATCAACGGATCTCAATTAAAAAAACACAAAACCAACCAACCAAACAAAATCCCAACCCAAACAAATTATGGCAAAATTCAAATGTTAGTGTTTTGAACAGTCCTGCATGAAGCAATTGCTCTCTTGTCTCCATCTAAAGAAAACCAATTCATGTTGCAGTCTGCTCAAGGACAACTAACAGTTTTCTCCCCACGACAGCTGATGGAGTCAGTTAAAAAGGGGCTGTCAAAGTTAAATTACCTGGGAACTTTCTTTAGACGTTAGCAGCAGCTGATGATTAGATATCTTCTCTTTTCCAAAATTTCTCTTTTCGTGATGGTCATATTAATAGAAGAATTCATGCTTTAATAAGAATTACTGTAAAACATGCTATCAAAATTTCTGCCTTTTTTTATGGGTTGAAAGATCAGAATCTCAACAGTTACTACAATCACTAGCTTAAATAAATCCATTAGCCCTGTCTTTGGAGGAATTAAACAAGATTAGACTGATGATGTATCAAAGAATGAGATCCTATTTTGTAGTAATCTTCCTACCAGTGAAGCCCTGCAGGAAAGACCTAATATAATGTCTTATGGTATATGATAAAGATCAAAGATTGCTAGATGTCAAGCAAGTATTTTATTACTGGCTTGCTAGTAGTATAAGAAGTCCCGGGTGACAAATGCATAATTTTATGGTTAAGGCTTGTCAGACTGGTGTCAATAACTGAGATAAAAAGGGTTGGGTTGAGCTGTTCAGAGGAAAATGTAGTAAGATGTTGCCACAGTTTTTGAGACCTTGAATCTTTGAGTAAACATCCCAGCTGGAGGTCAGATTGGGGGGAGACGGACCAAAGAGAATTAATTATCAGCTGCTTGTCATCAGAAATTCACACGCTGATCTTCCATTGCTTTCTAACAGCTTGGTCTGTTGTCACAGAAGTACACACACAGACAGTGAAAGTGTGTTGTAACATTGCACAGAAGAAACGGTCAACAGTGACTATAATGGAACACTGCAACTCCTCAATAATTTTTCAGCCAGTGAGAAGAAAGATATGAAAGTGGCATATGTATTTTAGGCATAAGAAGTCAACAGAGGAGTAAGCCAAAAGAAAAATTTATGTGTTAAATACAAAAAGGCCATTGAAACCTATCAAGTCAAATTCATAAACACTGTTTACTAACCTGATCTCCTTCTGTGACAAGATGACCCACTTAGTGGATGAGGGAAAGGCTGTGCATGTTGTTTGCCTGGACTTTAGTAAAGCCTTTGACACCGCTTCCCACAGCATTCTCCTGGAGAAACTGGCTGCTCATGACCTGGATGGATGTACTCTTCACTGGGTGAAAAACTGGCTGGATGGACGAGCCCAGACAGTTGTGGTGAATGGAGTTAAATCCAGCTGGCAGCTGGTCACACGTGGTGTTCCCCAGGGCTCAGAACTGGGGCCAGTTCAATATCTTTATCAATGATCTGGATGAGGGGATTGAGTGCACCCTCAGTAAGTTTGCAAACGACACCAAGTTGGGCGGGAGTGTTGATCTGCTGGAGGGCAGGAAGGTTCTACAGAGGGATCTGGACAGGCTGGATCGATGGGCCAAGGCCAATTGTATGAGGTTCAACAAGGCCGAGTGCCGGGTCCTGCACTTGGGTCACAACAACCCCACGCAGCGCTACAGGCTTGGGGAAGAGGGGCTGGAAAGCTGCCTGGCAGAGAAAGACCTGGGGGTGCTGGCTGACAGCCGGCTGAACATGAGCCAGCAGTGTGCCCAGGTGGCCAAGAAGGCCAACGGCATCCTGGCCTGTATCAGAAATGGTGTGGCCAGCAGGAGCAGGGAGGGGATCGTCCCCCTGTACTGGGCACTGGTGAGGCCGCACCTCGAGTCCTGTGTTCAGTTTTGGGCCCCTCACTACAGGAAAGACATGGAGGTGCTGGAGCGTGTCCAGAGAAGGGCAACCGAGCTGGTGAGGGGCCTGGAGCACAAGTCTGATGAGGAGCGGCTGAGGGAACTGGGGCTGTTTGGTCTGGAGAAAAGGAGGCTGAAGGGAGACCTGATTGCACTCTACAACTGCCTGAAAGGGGGTTGTAGCGAGGTGGGTGCTGGTCTCATCTCCCAAGTAGCAAGTGATAGGATGAGAGGAAATGGCCTCAGGTTGCACCAGGGGAGGTTTAGATTGGATATTAGAACTAATTTCTTCACCAAAAAGGTTATCAAGCGTCGGAACAGGCTGCCCAGGGAAGTGGTGGAGTCACCATCCCTGGAGGTAGTTAAAAGACATGTAGATGTGGTGCTTAGGGATAATGGTTTAGTGGTGGAGTTGGCAGTGTTAGGTTAACGGTTGGACTCAATGATCTTAAAGATCTCTTCCAACGTAAATGATTCTATGATTCTATTCATTTTTGCAAGCAGACCCATGTTACACAGGGAGGTCCCTCACTCACTGCTGTCATATACCTCTGTCCTCTCACTCCCAGCTATTCTAATCCATTTGTTCATATTCTGTTTAACTGGATATTCCAGGAGCCTTGTATTCAACACTGACATCAATCCCATCCATCACACAATGTCAAATTCACTGGATATGTATTCTGTTCTTTAATTTCAAGCATTCTTGGAGGCTTAACAGTTTGTATTGACAGTTTTGATAAGAAGCAGTTCCTGTACTTTATTTTAAATTGTTCTTATTACTTCTGTTTATGGACAGAATTCATGTATAATCACTTTGTAACAACTTAGTCATACTTTTGTGTCTATCAAATAGAAATATGAGAATCATCATTAAAAATTATTATCAAATATAATATCTCAAATGTTTTATCCTCCTAGCTGTTGCCTAAAAGGAGATGAATTTCAAAACTGTGAAGGGTGTTTTCTGACTGTATAAAAATAAATAAATTGAAGAGAGAGATCATAATTTTTGCTAATGTATTTAGCTTACTTATACATTGCTGTATATTCCTAATTTTTGAGTAACATCAGGAACAAATTGTGAACTGGGAATATTACCCTTTCTTTACTTCTTATCCAGCCTTTTCAATCATCTACATCAGTCAAAGATGTAAAGAATAAAATAATAATATAACAGTAACAACAACAACTGATAAAATCCCCAACGTTCCCTTACTGGGGAACACATTGTTTCCACAGCTGAGTGTGGAAACTCAGTCTCAGATTTCCAAAAGTTGTATTTCATACAACTTTTTTTTTATATATTTTTCCTTTGATGGAACATCAAGTGGGAAAGTGTCTTCCGTTTTTACAAATGGAGCTTTGTAGACTCTTTGTTGTCTTCCAAAAAAAGAATACAATTTGGAAAAAAACTTCACTGAAAAGAAAACCCAAACCACCAGCTGCTTTTTCTTTTTCTTTTCTTTTTTTTAAAGTATACATTACTCCTATGCAGTAATCTGTTGCATTTTAATGATGATATGTCCTGAATAGCATTATGTTAAGATAAGCCTTAAGCAATGGAAAAAGCACTAATTTACTTTGTGAACTCACGTATTTGATTAGAAAATATTAATTAAAGATGCAAAAAACTTTTTTTTTTTTTTTTTTTTTTTTACTTTGGGCTAGTAACTAAAAATTAAGATAAGCAGTTTTTCTTAGTGTCCTAAACTATTACAAATTATTGCCCTTCTCAAAGGAATGAAAGATCCCAAGTAAACAATATCTAAACAAATGTGAAATTTGTGATATCTGTTATGGCGCAGTAAGCTATAGGGAAAAAAATACTCCATTCAGTTCTAATAATTTTTGAAGCGTTCTCTTTTCATGGCATTGGAAATGTGTGGTGTTATTTGACACAACTAACACACATATAGCAGTAGTCAATTCACTGATTATTCTTATATTATATTTTCCAGATGGTTGAGTATAGATACAAATATTTTGAGAAGCCTGAGTATATTTTTTAAAAAATACTCTTTAGTCATTACAGAAATCTCTTAACCTTCTCATCCATCAAACAGGCTTTCCTCCTTCCATCACTTCTGTGCAACTAGGTACATCTATGACCATATGTTTCTATTAATAGTATTGTTTTTTCATAATTAGGAAATAAACCCACGAATATTTTATTATTAAAATGAAGTGGAAAATACTTATTTGCATATTTGTTATTTGGTGCCATGTGGTGGACTACATAATATTATTCAAAATAATAATTTAGCAACTGGCTTCTAAAAAAACAGCTAAACAAATACCATTTTCTCATCCTATGATTTTAGAGACATAAAACTATTTTATATTTCTTTATAATTTCATAATGTTATTTATTTATTGAACTACATACAATCTTCTGTGAAAGGTTTATATAACCTGTTGATACTGTTTCTGTGATTAGACTAAGAAATGCATTCTTGAACAAGAATATCTTAATGTCTCAAAATAATTCTGGTTCAGTTATGCGTAAAGAAGTAAATATTTTTTCAAAAGAGGGGACTGAATCTGGGCATCTCACACCTATTGCCATAATGAGCAAGCTCCTGCATGATTATCTTGCAGCTGTGCTTTGTCCAGCTCTATGAATAGTACTTTATAGTTCATATTCCTTTACAGCCATGGTAGGATTAGTTTTGTTAAGACTTAGGTAGTTTTGAATGTGCCTCCTCAGAGAAAATTAGCAAGCTACTAAAAAGTATCAGAGTAGTAAAAGGTGTCATGGATCTGATTTTCTTGGAGATTTTAGGGATATTAATAGTGACTACATAATGCATTTGGTCCAACTGTGTAATATATCATGGACTTAAAAACACTGTGGATGCAAATTCTTTGGTTTTTAACCCATTTCTATTTCTAGAAGTTTGGCCCTTTGAAACAGAATTTCTTGGCTCAGGGGGCTAAATAAATAAATAGATAAAATAGTTAAAAAATAAAACAGAGAGATCTTGAAAACTTAATAAATTGCTAACCATGGTTGACTATTTCATTTTCTTTCTTATTTACATCACAGATCCTGTGATCTGAATGTTGATTTACCTTCAGCATATTACTTTGCAGGAAATGGTATGTAATTGGTATTCAAATCATTCTCTGTATACTGCTAGTAGTGGGTTTCTTCTAGAAGGGACAAATGTCTTAAGATTCATTAAAAATTCCAACATGTTTTCTTATATGTCATGATTTTTTCTGAAAGAATTTAAATTTAAAAGAGTAAAATAAATTCCACATTTAATCAGTAACAAGATGGTGTTTAGAAAATAAAGGATACTGTGTTAAAGTAAAAAAAATGCACTCCATCACAATAATTTACATATATTATCGATCATTTGAGTACACTTCATTTGGGATTCTATGAGATGGCTTTGAATAGAACAGAGCAGAACAGAATAGAATGTCCTCCGCATTGTCATAATTGCTTTTTTTTTTTTTTTAAACTAATAGCATGGAAATCAGAACCATTTTTCCTTTTGTCACTGTGAGATGATTAAATACATAAAATTTTAAAATGCTGTGTAATACTATCTGCAACTGCAGTACATGAATGATGGGATTTGGAAATGTGTGTTGCATGCATTTTTGGAGAGGGGTAATGTTAGAACTGCAAAAAAATGACTACTCTGTTGACTAGGCTTTGGCCTGAAGTTAAGATAACTGAAGAGACTGTTGAAAAAGACTGCTGAGGACAGGAAAAACTGCTGATCATATCTATGTTGAATAACAACTGAATAACAAACTGACAAAAGTTGCAGATAGCACCATGAGGGAGGGCTGGATCTCACAGGTCCGAAGGGGAGTTATGTGAGAAACAGCTAAACTCCAGAGATAAATGGAGGGAGCACAGGAAGACCTTTGCAGAGTATGATCTTGCAGGGACAGCAATCAATGCCTAGGCAACTATTTCAGTAACATCGCGAAAGGCTGAGATTGCCTACATAACGGTATGAGGATTGGTTGTGCCACCATTCAGAGATGCCTTGCCAGCCTGGGGAAATGGGCAAGCAGAGATCTCAGAAAGTTCATCAAAGGGATGTGCCAAGTCCTGCAGCTGAGAAGGAAAAACTCCATGTGCCCATACATGCTGGGGGCTTGCTAGCTGTAAAACAGCTTTACAGAAGAGGACAGGGGAGTCCTGCTGCACACCAAGTTGAACATGAGCCAGTAGTGCATCCTTACAGCAAAAAAACCCAACAGCAACCTGGGTGGCATAAGGAAGAGAGTTGCCACGAGGTTGAAGGACGTGATCCTTCCCCTCTACTCAATCCTAGTGAGACACAACTGGAGTGCTGGGTCCAGTGCTGGGGTCTCCAGTACAAGAAAGCATGAACATACAGAATTGACTCCAGCAAAAGGCAGGAAAGATGGTCAGGGGACTGGAGCATCTCTCATAGAAGGAGACTTGAGAAAGCTAGGACTGTTCAGCTTGGAGAGAAGGCTAAGAGAAGATGTTACCAATTTGTTTAAATGCCTAACGTGAGGGTCTAAAGAAGATGAAGCCAGACTCTGCTCAGTGGTGCTCAGTAGCAAGACGAGTCAGTAGACACAAACTGAAATGCAGGAAATTCCAATTAAACATAAGAAAACACTTCTACGCTGAGGGTGGTCAAATACTGGAACAGGTTGCACAGAGAGGTTGTGGGGTCTCCGTCCTGGGAGGTATTCCTAACATGTTTGGATCAACCCTGAGCAACCTACTCTAGCTGACTATGTGGGACTAGAGGACCTCCAGAAGGACCTTCCAAACTTAACTGTTCTATGGTCCTGTGACTTTATGAAATACCAAATTTACATAAATGTGTAGCAAAAACTGTGACAAATAAGGGGAAACTCAATATGGGCTGGCTGTTTTTCTGGAAGGACAGTAAGATGGAGAAAAGGAGGTAAGCAAGCAGGAGGGCTGTCAGAGGGGCAAGGGCTGCAGGTTTGTGTTTCCAGGCTGCTCGGAGTCACCGTCATAGCCCTGGCCACGTCACTGTGGCTGGGGCCAGGCAATAAACCAAACCCATCACTGTTGGTGCCTCTCAGGAGAGGGGCCAGTGTGAGAACAAGTGGAAGAATTTCTTGAAACAGAATTCTGGTAAGAGATGAGGAGAGAAGTGCTTATTTTCTAACATGAAGGAACTGAGACCCTCTTTGTATTTCAGAGCTATACAGGAATGTATTGTAAGAAAACTTTCATTTATTTTAGGATTTTGGTTTAGGATTATCTGCAAACACTTATCCAAACAAGAAAAGTAGATCAGAGCAGTAGAAGAATCAGTGGGCTGTGTGGCATGTCCCACTATGCTTCTCATGAGAGAGAGGAACCACCTGTAGCAGAAGCATGGTACAGGAGAGTGGGAGCAGCAGCTGGATATGAATAAAATTTCCTAGATGAAAGCATCTGGGTTTTTTAAATCCACCTTTTTTTTTTTTTTTTTTTGATTCTCTATCTAGGAAGCATCAAAGCCAAGATAAGTAGTGAATCCATCCTGAAGATGTGTTAATTAGGTCTTCAGGCTTTTTCCTTCTCTTTTAGCAGAGCTCCAGTCAACACTAAGAATGCAACACAGAACCAGCTGTAGAGTAGTTAGAAGAGAAAATTGATGCATACAAGAAGTCTGGACAGTCAGGAGGCCTTACAAGGTCAGATTACCTAATTATGAGTTGAACAGCTTTTTGATCTCACTACTCTTGTATGAAAGGGTAAAGTCAAATAAAAAAACATAGATATTTTCCCAGTGTTTGTAAAATTGTGGATCCTTTAAAACTCCATTGCTTCAAGGACAACTGGGCTTTGGTGAGTTGACAGTTTAAGATTTAGGAAGCTTCTGGTCTATTGGGCTTATCCCTGAACTGTAATTATTGAGTCATGGGGTACATTAGGATGAGCTCTGGGGCTCTCTGGGTTGGCTGCACATGCCATTTTGGCTTTTGTGGCTCTCTGTTTTCATGGAGTCAGGAGAAATTATTCAGCTAAGCAGAAGATTATTACTAAGAGACTGAATGAAGTCCTCAATTATTCAGATTCAGTTTAGGTGACTGGAAGCTTTATTTAGTATATTCATTCGTGGAGGTGAGATGGCTGTATTTGAAGCAGCCTTTTGTGTGCCTGTGTGTCTACCTACATCATTTACTGAAGATAAATGAAAGGAATTAAAAGAGTGGCTCAAAATGCCTGTTGATGTTGACAGATGTGAATTTTAAGCAAGGAGCAATGCTCTTGAAAATTAAGATATTAAAATAGATCAAACTGGGAAAAAGGCCACAGGAAAGCTAAGTAAATTTTCTTGCAAATGGATAGGCCCAATTAAAACCATCAGACTTCATTAAAATTGTGCAGGCAAGGGTTACAACTTCTCTGTCTATACAGGGATACTACATATGTGAGTCAATTTTTTGCTATGTAGATAGAAACAACAATTCTATACAGGAAAGCGACTGACTCTGGAAAACATTAGCATTCAAGGCTCCTTTGGCATCAGAGGGCTTTGGTTACCAAAACTGAATATAATATATGTAAATAATATACATATACACATACACATACAAATATATGTAATATTATAGGCATAAATAATAATAGAAATATTAATATAACTGTCAGTGTATGTATAACTATTAAGACAGTTTGAATCTGAACTTTTTAGAATAGAAAAGGTTTTTTTAGCTGAAGAGTAGAGTAGGAAAAGAATTACAGCTTGCCTGGACTGTGATTTGCACAGAAAATTGTGGCTTTTATAGAAAGATACTTGTATTTTCAGACTTTCCAAATTAGTCACCTGGTCTCAGTAGAAGACTACCAAATCAGAAAGAGGATCAACTTTGAATCTCCATCCTGAGACTACCAACTTTCAATTTTATGAGAGAAAAGACAAAGTCTTGCAAGGTCTGTCTACGTCAATGCCTTTGCTCTTTGCTCAGCTAAGGCAAACTGACATCAGGGCCTCCAACGAGTCGTGTAGCTTCGGCATTCGGCCAAAACCTGAGACTGGGACACATGTTTTCAAGGGATGCCATGGGAGCTGACATTTACTTAAGGAAGTTGTTTAGTTTAGGTCTTGCATATGGCTGATATGACTAGATCCCAGAGATTAATGAAGACCTGAATAACTTCTACTTTATGTTCATTCTCCTGGAAGAGATCAAACAATTGGTCTCTTTGAGGCTACATACACTGAGACCTTGTGAAAAATCCCAGTATACCTCAGCCATGTATATTATAAGAAGTAATTAATAGACAACAATCATAGCAAAACTCAGTTATGCATAATCAGGCATATCAAGCTATTTTTGCACTCTTTTAGTATTTGGCAGAATTTTTCTTTCAACAGTGCTTCATGTTCCCTAAATCCAGCCACTAATTCTTATGACTGTCAGAAACCTCAGTAAGGCTTTATGGAGCAACATGGTAAGCTTTGCACTTTATTAGCTTCGAAGAAATAGTGGCTGTGTACAGCACTAGTGGGTGTTTTTCCACATAGTTGTGGTATGAAGGATTTGGCTGTACCTATTTGTTTCAACGGATATATCTCTTCCTTTTTGGCCTATAAATTTCAAAGTCACTCTAATGTTGAATTCAGATGCAAGCTGTGTTTTAAAGTGATTGTGGTGGATTGACCCTGGCTGGACACCAGGAGCCCACCAAAGCTACTCTATCACCGCCCTCCTCGGCTGGACAGGGGAGAGAAAAATAACAAAAGGCTCGTGGGTCGAGATAAGGACAGGGAGAGATCACTCAGCAATTACTGTCACTGGCAAAACAGACTCGACTTGGGGAAATTAGTTTCATTTATTAACAATCAAATCAGAGTAGTATAATGAGAAATAAAATCAAATCTTAAAACATCTTCCCCCCACCCCTCCCTTCTTCCCGGATTTAACTTCGCTCCCAGTTCTCTCTACCTCCTCCCCTCCAGCGGTGCACGGGGATGGGGAATTGGGATTGTGGTCAGTTCGTCACACCTTGTGTCTGCCGCTCCTTCCTCCTCACACTCTTCCCCTGCTCCACCATGGGGACTGTCCTACAGGACACAGTCCTCCATGAACTTCCAGTGTGGGGCCCTATCCTGGGCTGCAGTCCTTCAGGCACAGCCTGCTCCAGCATGGGTCCCCCGTGGTGTCACAAGTCCTGCAGCAAACCTGCTCCAGTGTGGGCTTCCCACGAGGTCACAGCCTCCTTCAGGCACCCATCTGCTCCCGTGTGGGGTCCTTCCCGGGCTGCAGGTGGAGATCTGCTCCCCCGTGGACCTCCCTGGCTGCAGGGGGACAGCCTGCCTCACCATGGTCTTCACCATGGGTTGCAGGGGAATCTCCGCTCCAGCTCCTGGAGCATCTCCTCCCCCTCCTTCACTGACCTGGGGGTCTGCAGGGTTGGTTCTCTCACATATTCTCACTCGTCTCTCCAGCTGCATGTTGCTGCGAAGGTTTTTTCCCCCTTCTTAAATCTCTTATCCCAGAGGCACTACCACCGTCACTGATGGGCTCAGCCTTGGCCAGCAGTGGGTCTGTCTTGGAGCCGGCCAGCATTGTCTCTGTCGGACATGGGGGAAGCTTCTGGCATCTTCTCACAGAAGCCACCCCTGTAGCCCCCCTGCTGCCAAAAATCTTGCCACGCAAACCCAATACAGTGTTTGAGTGTGACAAGTTTATGCAATTTAACAGCAAATTTCATTCTTTATGACTGGTTTTGTGAAAAAAATAGCTGTCATGGTGACATATCATACATGGTTTAGCTCTTTTGTTTTTAACCCTGCTAAATCCTTAAAATTACAGTTTTAAAGATGTCTGTATTTCCTCTTTTAGCGTATTGAAAATATTTCATCCAAGAGTTCATCTTCCCATTATTTAGTAAAAAGTTCTGAAGAGATCTGCTAGGGGACGTTATCCAATGACAAGGAATAAATTTTATTTTTCCTATAAATGTTAAGCAAAAGTTTAAGATTTTATATCACCTTCACCCAACTGCTTTTGTCCCACATGTTCAGATTCTGCTAATAAGACAACGCATTTCTATTCTTGACACCCTTCTTCAGTTAGAGCTGGAATTTACAGCAGTCAGTGAGAAGCAACATTTCACTTTAGGAGGAATATCTCTCCCCATTTCCACAGCCCAATTAGGGACTCATCTTCCATCAGATCAGCTTGTAGACTCATAGCCCAGGCTTAGATCTGGGAGTCTGAAAAAAGCTATTGCCTGTCTCCTTTCATAGTTTCACTCCTTGTACATATCATCAGGATTACCAGTGAACATACAAAAAAAACCCCGTACTCTTTCAATTTGATTTTAGATAGATGAGAATTCAGTTGACTGATTTTTAAATGTTTTTCAGGTTCTGTAATTCTAGAAGGGATTAATATAGCTATAGGAATAAAGGGAATTCAGGTTTTTGTAAAAAAGAATTAAAGAGAAACATCACGGTCTATACAGCACTGCTCAGTGAAAAGTCTGAAGAGCTGGAAAATTGTGTAAGTTACGGGGTTTTGATGCTTCAGAAATACCAAGATGATTACAAGCAAATATTCCAGTGCTGTGTTCAGCAGTGGATTGGCAACCACCAAAGGAGTTGGTCCATCTGTAGATTCGTAGGAGTGGGATTATCAGGAAGAAAAAAAGGGATATCTTTATGTAGACAGTGGAATTCTGACTTGGAATATTGGATGATATCTTTGCATCTGATATGAAGTTCTTATTTGATAATAGGTAATTCACTTAAACTGGGCATTTTGCAGATAGCCACTAATTGCATTTTTTCTTACTTTTTGGGTGCCTGTGTTGAGGCTCAAAAGCCTGATTTCTAGACATGCTGAACTCTCGTATTTACAGCCCAGAGAAAGCAAGCTGTGCTGGAGTACATGAGGGGATATGCACTCTTAAATCCTATGGGAAATTAGCTACTAGTGGTCTTATTCTGAATACCTAGAATGGATGGAAGTATTTGGCTGCAATCCCTCTATGCATCAGTTTTCCACTTACAAAATGAGGATGGTAATTTCTCTTTATTTCACAGGATTCAAATGTTCATTTCAGTACAGCTGGGATTAAGGAAACACTTTAAGAATACACTGAGAGTGTACAAAATACTGATTTTACATTTCAAACAATAAACCCCCCCAAAAGTTTTACATTTCATTGTAAGTTAAACTAGAAATATCTGAAATTAAATGCCTTTTAGAAAGGGACTACCATATTCTGAAAAACTTGAAACAGAATTTTTGTATATTTTACTTTTTTTCCATTTGTTTTCAGAGAAAACTATTCAGTTAATTTGGTGCATATTATTAAAAAAATTGGTTGAATAAAATTTTAAATGATAACTTTTCACTGATCTCTATATTAATATTTTAAAATAGAAAAGCCTTAGATGGAATTAGCATTTTTTATTTAAATCAAGGTTTAAGTAGACAATGGGGAATACCACTTTCAGCAACATTCTGAAACTGATAATAAAATAATAACATAAAATAATGAAATATTAATAGCCTGTCTATTTCTTGGACTTTGTCAGATTTGTTCACTGTATAAGTAAGGAAACCTAAAAAACAGCTTTAGCCTTCCTTACATAAGCTCATTTATGTGTTCATTATATTTTTAATATAGGATATAATGTGTTTGTGTCTATTCGTGTGATTACAGTAATTCATAAGAAAGGATTAAGTGACTAAAAAAAAAGTTTTAAAAGTGGCCATCTGAGTCACTCATTGATGAAATGATACTAAAACTGTGTTTTATCCCTTCTGTATGCTTTATAATCTTTCTAGCCCCTATTTTAGGTTTAGTGTACTTTATGTTTGTTACAGCATTTTTCCTACTCTGAATTTACATAAAATGCACTTGCATTTAAAGAAAACCTTTTCAGGTCATTTTGCTTTGTTTATAAATCAATTTTCATTGACCAGTTTCTGGCATTTCAGTTATTTCTCTGCATGAATGCAAATCAGACGTCAGTGTCTTTTGAATGCTCCTTGTGAGTGGAACAGATATGGTAAATTTATAAGAAATTAAACTAAGTGTTTTTGCAGATAAGGACTAGAGCTGCTTACAAAGTACAAACTATTTATGGTATTCTATAGCTTATAATAGTTATTTTATATAGGTTTATAATGGAGTTGTAGAATTCTATACCCTGATATTTAAAGTGTAAGAAAAGTCCCTAGGGGTAATAGGACACTAAGAAAGTTTTACACAAAAAGGGAATTTTTTTAAGTGTTTGGTTTTTGGTGGTTTGTTTTTTTGTTTTTTTTGTTTTTTTTTTAAAGCAACCAAATCATTCATTCAATATGCTAATTTTAGGAAAAAGTATTTTCCTGGTATAGCTAAGATTGCAAGGTAAGGGAAGTAATTTTTTTTCTTCCCTGTGCCTTGCAAGGATAAATAAACACTGGAACAATTCATATTTTACACTGTCATATAAAACTAGGTTAACTTGATATGGAGCTCATTATGGTGAGATGAAGGGATTCTATTTAGTTACTTTCCTAGTAAATTCAATGAGCTTCTTGCAGGTGTTTATTTTTAAGCTAACTGGGTCCAAGGATTTCTGTAAACTAAAAATAGCTCTCTGCAGTGTAGCCTTCAGATATCCAACTTCTAAATCCAGTTCTACTGTCTTTGTTTGTGCTGAAAGACACAATTAGAATTCCTGTGCAGTAAAATACTTCTCAGTATGCCTGATAGAGAAAGTATCAGCCCCCATCTATTTCAGTCACAAAACCATAAATAAATAACTAGGCCCTGTATTTGCATATGTTTGTAGATACTCAATTTGACTTTTAGATACCTTGGTCGAGATGTTCAATATTAATAGATACTCGATTCAAAGATTAAGCTTTGAGCTGCAGAAAATACCATCTTATGGAAAGTAATTTCTTGAAGCGTTTTATAAACAAGGTGTCAAATAAACTTACAGACCATCTAATATCCTGAATTTACTTACTTTCCAATCCTGAAAGAACACATTTATTCCTATGCAAAAGGAATAGCCTGTAGTTCATCATACGAGGAATGGTGCTTGCAAATGCAATGAAATGAACAGGGTCACAGTTTCAACTCCCCTTAAACCTCTTTTTTTTTTTCCCAGGCTGCTCATGCAAAAGGAAGGTATACTTCCCTTGCCATTCCCTGATTTCCACAAGGAATTGATGGCTAGATAGCGCAAAACCCTCAGCTCCTTTTCTCTGTTCTGGAAAGAAATTTCCTTCTGGGGCCTAAAGATACTGCGAACGGCAGCATGGGAGACTGCTATTATCCACTGTAGACCCTTTAGGGAAAATTAAAGCCAGGCAATAAAATAGCAAGGCTCCTTCTTTCACAACCCTCAAAGAGATATTTTGGAATACCTTCTTTTTTTTCTGGTAAAGCAATGTGGCTGTACTGAAGAGAAGTAATATATTCTTTTGTTATTGAAGCCACATGCCTTTTAGTTACCCACTTGATGTATGAACAATCAACAGAATTATTTCCCAAACAATTCAGAAGGTGAGTTAATAGCTTCTTTTATCTTCAAGGTATGTGTTGTGCTGCAGAGCTACAGGGATATATTATAATGATTTCTGTAAGCCTGTCTTTCCTTAAAGGCAGTGTTAAATAACTTCGTATTCCACTTTAAAAAGTTATTAAGGTTGTAATGAGAAGTAGTGTCACACTAGCCTGAGTGGATCCTGATACTAAAAAAAAAAAAAATTAAAAAAATCATTCTATATTTCTACATCATTTTGTTTATTAACTCTTTTTCTTTCCCTTCCTCCTCCCAAAAACATACATAAGAATGTTCAGCAAAAAGAGTACATACTTTTATATAGGAAACTTAATGGAGTTTGTGTCTTCTCAGCCCAATTTCATGCCCTTGAA
This sequence comes from Haliaeetus albicilla, assembly GCF_947461875.1. Taxonomy (NCBI): domain Eukaryota; kingdom Metazoa; phylum Chordata; class Aves; order Accipitriformes; family Accipitridae; genus Haliaeetus; species Haliaeetus albicilla. The sequence goes on from NC_091507.1 coordinate 7,077,885, forward strand.
TACCTTGGAGAATGAATTGATGAATATACTTAAATGGCTAACTCTTCATTAGGTCTGTCAGTTCCTGAAAGAAGCATCTACTCTGTATAAACTGGTGTGACTAGAGAGATTTCCAATTCACCTTGGATATGTCCTCTTATGTTGATAGTTACATGAATAGCCAACAACACTTTTATGTGGATGATATATGACTTACATATAAAACTGTGCCAGCTATGTATCTTATACCTACTATAAATGAAATATTAGGCAAGTCTTCAAGATGTTGCCCTTTTTTTTCACTTGAACTTTCATAAAACTATTTTACTGACAACTGAAAGTGCAGTCACACTCTAAATGCAAACTTGCATTTATCATAGAAACAGGTTTTATCGGCTCAAGGTCATATTAAGGGTTACTCATTTTTCTTTTATCACATTCCAGAGTGTATGAGTGCTTATATGATGAAATGTGAATGAAGAATTATCTTTGGAACTAAACCAGTAGCAGTTATTATAGAACACAATTTTTACCCAAAATTGGACCCATTTTCAGGTATATTATGATATGAGGATGTGATCATGAAATTTCTCCCTACTGTCAACATTTGATTTTTTTGTCAGAATAGTGCTTCTCCTCAAAATCTTCTTAGTGTGAATAAAATACAATTCAATACTTTCCTATTTAATCTTTCAAAAAAAAAATTGTCTAAAATTTCACAGAACTGTAACACCTCAGGCGTGTAAAGTTGTTAAACTAAATGTTAACATTTCCTGAAACTTCTTCACAACTCTAGTTATCATTTGTCTCCATGAGGATAGGCAGTCATCTCAAAAATCCATTTTAAACCAATTTCTAAAACCATGGAAGTATTGCAATGTTATCATGTAAGATATTCTTTTAAGACAAAGCCCTCAAACCTTTTTTACAGTGTTAAGCTTGGCTCAGTAGAAGTTCCATGTGGTGGACTAGAATTACTTAAATGAGAAAAAAAATGCATTAGGAAAGCAATTAGAGGAAGTCACCTCTCCTCAGAAGCAGCAGCATGCACCATGAAGTATGGCATCTATGTGAAGCCTTTTGAAATATGAACAATGAGTGGGACACCATATGCTTCAGAACCTGTCCACTTTGTAGTCAATTGAAGAATAATTTCTCTACATCAGCAAAAATCAGTGAATGAAAAGATAAATGCATTGCAAAAAGAATCCTCTATGGAGGATTTTCCTGAAGAAGGAAAAATTCTAGGTATTTCACAAAATACTGCACTACTAAGACTGATTTTAACTGTAAGTTGTTTAGCATGTCAGGACTGGGTGGCAGAGGGAAAGCTTGAGATAGGCAAACAAATAAGTAATCAGACTTTTGCTACTATTCACCAGGTTAAGATCATCATCCTAAATTAAGAATAATACAATTTATAGTCTTAGAAATAAGGCATATGTACAGACTGTCCCTAAATCTTGTTGTTGAAATGTTACTTCTATTTTTCCCTAGTGGAGTGGACCTGCAAAGTATAACATACTTTTTTGGATAAAAATAAATGAACAAAGCATAGGTAATATTCACCTCACTAATCTGATAATGCATTTTCCAAATGCTCATGGAATTGCTTAGCCTCAGGCCATAATAGTTTCCTAACAAAACCAGAAAGGACAATTTGCTGTTTGAAAATATGTCAGCAGTTCAGCAAACGATCCTACTCTTTTCAAGTCAGACTCTTAGGCTGAGTTGCATGTGGTTAAATAGGTTTCCTTTTCACTCATAGCTGGTAAAGTGAGTTGTTTTCCTTTTCTTTTCTTCTTCTGCTTTTTTTTATTTCAGGGACATAATAAAATAAACTAAAAAAGACGGCTTTTCATTCAAAATGCCTACCTTGAAAAAAAGGCTATCTAATTTTTTTACATCAAATTCACAGTGATTTTCTTATGTTTTACAAGAGGACTTCATGTTGCTTGAACTTATTTCTATTTTATGTCTTTTCTTCATATATTAAAATAGACCAGAAAGAAAATAGCAAGCCAGAAAATATGTTCCTGTCACAAGCAGAAAAACTCATTGTGATTTAAAGGCTACCTGAACCTTCAATTGGTAATTACAGAAAAAGACTAACATATCTGACCATTATTAAAAAAAATCAAAACAAACCAAAACTGGCTTAAATTTTGCATGATCATGTTCTGGATGTTGAATGACCTTTAAACATAGCTGAGTTTTGGAAGGAAGTAATTGCCACCAGAAAAACATCCAAGAAACCCCCTAGAAAAGGGTCGGTGCTGGAGGTGTATGAGAAGGTCAGTGATGCAGTTTTTTTGCAACCTGCAAGGACAGTCACACACACTGGGACAAACTCTCCAGCTTGATTTACATGGACTTCATCAGAATCAGTAAGATACAAACACAGGTTTGAGCCGTCAATGGTGGTAACTGACAAAATCTCAGACAATTAAAATGCAAAGCTTTAGCAAAACCCCTGGTGATTTTTATTTTTAGAAATTATTGACAATATTCAAATGGTTTCTTGAAATGAAACTTCTACTTGCTTCATTGATACAAGTTAGAGAACTTCACTTTTAGTTAGATGCAAACTTCACATTTTTCTTTCTTTTTTAGAAACTGAATCAGCATATATTTATCTTTGAATGTCTTTATTCCTTTCTCTTATTCTTTTTTTTCCAGTTAGCTGTATTTCTTTTGCTAAAAGTGCTTAAGAATGATTGTTTTATTGTCCAGAGTCTGACATCTTTTGACATGCTTAAGATTTTGCAATGAAAATCAATTATATCTTCCTGAGAAACACACATATTTCTTCTGATAATATTGCATCTCTGTAATGGAGAGTTTGAGAGATGACTTTTTTTGTAATATCTCCTCTGCTTTATCTTTCCCAAAATTAGAGTAAGGACAGCACCAATTTAATCTTTCAAGTTCTTTAGCATGAGATGTTTATCTTGAAACAGCCTTTGACTATGCTCAAGCTCAGTCACATCCAGTCATCAGCTTTTATGAAACATCCTGGCTTCAACACATCTGACATGGACCTTGATTTCCCAGGTGATGCCCAAGACACTACAAGATTTCAAATCAACAGCAAACACACTGCAACAGCATGTGAAAGAGAAAGCTAGCTCCCTTGCCAAAGACCCATGAATACTTCAGAGAACAGAATGTGCAGGTTGTTATTATTTTTTCCTAGAGAATCTCAAGCATAATTCTTTTAATAAAATGTCAGTTTGGAAAAGAAATTTTTCTCATTCCACTATAGCATAAGAAAATATAAAAAATTTCCACAAGGGTGGATAAGCCCATTGCAATGCACTGGGCTATAATGAAGCAGCCTCATTTTTAATTCATCAGATACCTTCATCCAAGCAAATCTTCTTTTAGCAAATTCAGTAAATATGCTGATTCATATTCAGTGCAGGAGTAATTCATATTTTAATATTAATTCATACAGTTTGTACTCATCAACAATGTTGGAATACATTTACCAGAGATGCCCCCGAAAATAAAGATAAGCTTGTTGTACAACTTTGCAGGCACACAGGTTACCTTTCTGGAGACTGCACTCTCTCAGTCAGTTGTGTATTTTCTGAGGGGAGAAAGATGAAAAGGGGATATGTTCTCCGTGTTTTCCTTTATGTAAAGAATGTCTTCAATGTTGTTCAATAAGCATCATCAGAATTTTCCTTTGCAAGATTTATTTGGCTTTATAATCTAGCCTGTGTAAGTGAGGGATGGCTTTCCCATAAGAATTGGCTATGTCTGCACTTGCAAACACATACAAGTAGGCAGCTTGCAAAGCAAGGTACAGCAGGCTTTTGTATTTTTAAAGTCTTGGCGCACAAATCCATGCTGGAGTGGTTTACTTTGAATGAAAAATGAGTGACGGAAATCTATCCTCAGCTTGAAACAGCAATGAAGAATTTTAATCCTTCATGATCTTAGGTAATCTAATATTATACTAGATTATTCTAGTCTCTCTTACTCCCACTTCCCTCCTCAGTTACTGAAAAGTTTTTTGCAAAATATAAGAAAAATACATTAAACTAAAAATTCAACCCCATGTAAATGTTTCAGGTAAAAAAAAAAATTAATAAAGGAACCACTAAGAAAATTAAATTGTTATCAAAACTCTCCAAAATGCTTAAATCTGATTTTAAACTCCAAAACACAATGTCCTGAATTAGATTCACAGACTAAAGCTGAGCCAAAGCATATCCCCATAGTCTGAAAGTTTGTGCTCCACTTTATTCTTAGTTTTCACCTGCAAAACTCTAAGTCTGCCGAAGAGTCTGCTGCAGAGAATATATACTGCTTTTTTCATCTATGAAAGTATTGCTAAGTAGCTATTCCTAATTTTATCTGTAGTGACTGTTTGATGAAAACATTATTAATTTAAGTATGGATCCAAGCTGACTATCAAGAAATGAAAATAGTCCTAGAAGTGCTGAAGAGCTGGGCAATAAAATATAGATGAAATTCAACACAAAAAATGTAAAAGTAATGCTCACAAGATAAAATAATCTTAATTGTATGCACATGTAATGGTTCCTAACCTGACAATTACTATTCATGAATGATATCATGAAGTTATTAAAGGAAATTATGTGAAAAAACATCAGCTTGTCATTTAAATCTTCAAAAAGAAGGCAGAGGGAAGAAATGAATGACAGAAACTGTTAAAGGAACTAGCAGAAATATTGAAACAACATTCAGAAACTATGTGTTGTGGTCTCAATGTGAATACTTTGGTTCTCATCCCCTGTGTCACAATGTGTATAACACAACTGGGCCAGGTATCTAGAGGAAGAGCTAGAACAATCAAAGGTAGAGTTATTGTAAGGGAATAACTAAATGAAAAAACATTCTTCAGCAGTCAGAGAGAGAGAAGATATGATAAACGTAAGATCATGTGTGTCATGAAGAAACTGAGCACTCACGATCGTTCACTGTCTCCTCAAATACAGGATTCTTCAAAGACATTGGCAGGCTGCAGATTCAAAAGAGGAACCCCTTCACACAACACAGAGTTAAACTGTGAATTGCCTGCCGAAGTCATTACAGACTTCTTGGAATCCGTATTTTTGGTGTTGAAAAAGCTGCTAACTGCACAATATAGAATATCAATCCACCCAGGGATATTAGATGGAAGCATCAATACAAATACAAATATTGTTGGCTCAAGAGTCCCAGAGCAGAACCTCGCTGTAGGCTTGGTAATAGCCTGAAAAATAAATGTTGGTTTTGGTTCCACACCCCCCTATATTCTTTCTTAGGTCTTAACTACTGGACAATGTTTTTGTAATGACATTGCTGGGCTACATTAACCTTCTGTCTAAACCAGTACAGCCATTCTTACATCTTACAAAAATTAAAATCAAGCTTACTTAATTTTTTTGTTTTGCATTTGACAGAAAAAAATGAACTGCATGCCTGCAATCTGCCTAATTTTATAAGTGGGTTTTCTTCAGAGGTTGCTTAAGGGGAAAATGTGAATAAAAGATAAATAATATAGTCTTCCTAACAGGCCTTCCATTCAAATCTTCTGCTATAAACTGTAGAAAGCAGTTTATGAAACGTGCTAGATTTCTATGTTAAGCTTTGGTTTTGCTTGTCTGTATAGAGCACCTGGAAAAGTACAGAAGTGAAAAAGGTAATTTGATCCTCAGAGTTTAGGGGGTTTTGTCAATCATAGATGTATTGAGCTGTAGTAGGAGCAAAGAACTTGGTAGATTGTTTGTTCTGGTCTGCAAATATCCTCTCTGTTCTATTGGAAAACCAGGGCATTTCCCCAGGCTTTTAAAAGTAGTTTATTTTTCACACGGAAAGATAGAAAAATGGAAGTACAGGTATGTACTATAATCCATCTACGATGTCTGCAGAGATTCCTGAAATTAGCGTTAGACCTAGAGCTTTCTCAATTTTTCACTTTTTTCTAGTATTCTCATTTAATCAATTTTAAATTATATTAATTACATTTTAATATTTTAGTTATACATGTAATTAAGAAATTTAGTATTTTAAATCATGGTAGCATAAACAACAGCATAAGTGGTATGTCTAAGCAATTCTAATTTCTCCACATCTTGAAATACTGAATTTTAGTATTTCATTATCTCTTTGCTGAACAGTAATGTATGACCCAAGACCAGCAGGTAAGTTTCTGGAAGATGTAATTTGGGTAAAAGTCTAGAAGTAATTTGCTTTATTTTCATGTATTTAGTGCAAGTAACGGATAGAAAAAAAAAATCCTTCTTTCAAGAATTCTAAAATATGTCCATCAATACCCTATTCCACTTGACAATGCAGGCAAGGTCATGAATGATGTATTTAATTCAGTCTTACTAAATGGTTGATGCTCTTGTAGGTCCAAAATGGCCCAAACAACAACAGGGCTCTGAGGGCACCACCAGACCTTACTGTCCTTGTCCAGTCCCTTCAGGGCTTTTCCCCAGCCCTGCTCATGGCCCAGGACCCCATTTCAGCCCAGTCTGGGGCCACCAATCCCTGCCCCAGCAATGTTGCAGGAGTGCCGGTCTCCAGCCCTGTCTCCTTTTGCCCCTGGCTGGTGCCAAGCCCTGGCTCATCACTTGTTGTGCCTGGGGCCATCAATGATCCTGTTACCAGCACCCAGCCCTGCTTGGTTGTTGGTTTTATTTTTTAAGGCATAGTATTTATTTTATTTTTTAAAGGCATATTAGCCAAGGATGTTATCAGTTTACCATTTGCAAGGAGCATACACCACTCACTTTTGTTTCAAACTGAGTTGCTTGATACATCCTCCATGAAAGAAATTAAAAAAAAGGTATAAGTAGCAGCATTTGCTTAGGAAAATAGGACTTTATTTCAGGAAAGGAAAATTGAAGGGAAGAATGTTATGCGAACAAGCCTGAATAATTGAAATCACAATCATAGAGTTTTACAAACTTAGAAGGGTGTCTTAGTTTCAGGGTGAACAGGTCAAACAAAAATAAGTGACGATTCACAATTCAAGCCATACTTACTGACAGACTGCAGAGGGCATTAGATATAGCTCTTAATCTGTAGTATTATAAGCAGTTGTGCCCAAGCTCATGATAACATCGTAAAGCTGTAGCTAAGGCACACATATTATCCAAAAATACAGAAGCATGAGAGTGTGAAATAAGCAGAAGATTAATACGATGAAAGGAACAGATACAATGAGACTCCAATTGTAAACCTGTGTCTAGGTCTATGGAAACAATTCAGAAAGCACACTGAAACCTGGAAAGAGCTCTGAAAAGAGCTACAAGAATGACTTTCACCTTTAGAGAACTCAATCTTCAGAAACTCAGTGTGTGAAATTTATGCAAGAAAAGACTGTAACATACCTACATCATGTCTTCTAGGTATATGGAGGAGGAAAAAAGACATCAGAGAGCTCTAATCTCAATGTCTACCAGTGGTGAAAAGCCAAACTGAACAAAAACAACCTGACCATTGATACTGCACACCTTTATTTTCTTTTGACAGTGACAGCACTGTAGAACTTACCTGAAGATGTGACAGGATTCAAGTCAAGAGTAGATATTTCTCATATTACCTTCGACAGCTTGTTGCAGAAGTTACAAGCTGAGGTTCTGTGGGTCAGTTACAGAGATGAAGGTCAGGTAGCTGAGGACAGCAGTTGCTTTCATACTGCAAAGGCTAAGAGTCTATAAACCCTCTGTGGCTGACACTACAAGCAATTTAGGAAGCAGAAGTTTACTTTTGTTGAGAATTTAAGTTAAGAGAAAAAAAGGTAGCTGTATGAAAGCAGTTTAATTCAACAAAGTTATTTAATCACTTTTGTAAATGCAACTTTATAGATATTATTTAAGGGCATTGATATTCACTTAAGTTTGAAGTGCCTCTTCCTTCAATTCCCTGTGTAAAATATGATAAAATTTCATAACATAATTCAATAGTTGATTAATTAAGTAGCTGCAAACCTAGACAGAATATACCACATTGTTCCTGATGTAAATACAAAACTTAAAAAAAAAAAAAATTAAGAAAAGTATCTCAGAACCATTTGCTCTATTTGTCTGCATTTAGTGCAAAGCAAAACAATACAGTGTATTACAAAGAAAACTATATGGTGACACAAAAATGTATATAGTTCTACTGTGATATAATGTACAGGACAAACCTGTTCAGTTCCGTTCCAATGGATGTCGCAGAAAGGCAAATTTTTCTATTAGTTTTGAAATCTATATTTAGAAGTGTTCTTTCAAAAACAGCTGATTAAAAAAAAACAACTCAGCAACTTTGGTGTAGACCTCGTATTTCCCCCTGTCTATGTGATATATTTTTTGGTTCAGACTGAAACTTGTTAGACACATTAGAAATACTAACCTCATAAATATATCTTCAGTAAAACCTGGTCTGTCAAGCTAGATAAAAGAAATGAAGGCATGATTTACAAAGAAAGACTGAATTTCATAATTGGGGCTGGGGTGTTGTTTTGGGTTCTTGGTTTGGAAAATAGAAGCTTTTCCTGAGAGACATAATCTCCAGATACAAAGAAGACAGTGTTCAAAATGTAATCAAAAGGCATATTTCAAAATCTCTGATAAATGTGGGTTTAGTTTAGATATTTTCTGCAAAATAATTTAATCGTGAAAATGTCATTCATCATATGGAAATTCCAGATTAAGTTCTTTCTTTTCTGTCAATAGACTATAGTCTGTATCAGGTACCTTTCAGGTGAATACTGTAATAACTGGGCCATGGTATGTTTAAAGAAGGTTTACTCCTAAGCAGTACAGTAAAATCTGTTTCATTTTGCTATAAAAGTAGAAAGACATTGTTTTAGAATGAGTCTGAGCACAATTCTGCAATTTAAGCATTAGAGTATTCACTGAGGGGTGTCATAACTTCACAATCATGTTACAATGATTACTTAATATTACATAGTGAATTAAATCAGATGAGGGAGTCACTCTTTCTTTCTGGACCAATGAATATTTAATTAAGCTGTGCAAAGAGGAAAGAATTTTAAACAGGGAGACTGGGAGGTGCACAATTCCTGAGAAATTATGTCTACTATTTCCTTGAAATGTATCTTCACTCTCAGAAGAGAATTGAATACAAATCTTCCGTAACTTGAGTTAATGCTTTAACCACATGGAGCTGTGTTAAGGGGAAACTGGTAGCAAGAGTATCAGATGCACTGTGCCTTCCAGTAGATATGCTCTGGGAATGCTCAGCAGCTCCCATATCTACAGATGGGAGAGGGAATATATCTACCCAACAGATAAAGGTAGACCTTTTGTATGCGGGAAAGAGTCAAGCTATTCAGCACTGTGCATGGTCATGACTCGGGCAACATGCAACCTTACTAGTACTAGCATCCAGATACTAGGCACTTCAAATACTCTAAAGGTTTGTTTGCAGCTAAAATTGCATTTTAAGGATCTACATGTTGGGCTTATGAATTTACAGGTTCAACTAGCTAGGATATAAGTCCAGAAATCTTCTAGATTCTATTTTCTAATATACATACTTGTTTCCCAAAATATAAAATAACTCCCAAAGCCTGAAACAGAAGGAAATTTCCAGGCAACATTTTTTTTTTCCTTTGTAATATCTGAAGTTATCTTGAGTTCATCTCTTGCAGCTGCAATCCTGACAGACTCCGAAGAATGCATGAATGGGCAAAGTTGCAGAAACTAAGACCTGTATACTCACCAGGGGTTTTACTGTACATGGATATGTTGTTCAGGAAGCAATGTTCTCAAAGTTTTCTTAGCCCCTTGAGAGTCTGTAAAAATGCTATTACCAGATGTCTGACCTAATTTGTCTTATGGGGCTACATATTTAAAACCAAACAAACTTTGATTTTACTGAGTGTGGAACTATTCGACAGCACACAGGATTTTATTTTATTGTTTTAGCTAGGAAACATATTGACATAAAGGTAATAAAATCAATATTTTTCCATGCCAGTAAGAATGTTAGATTCCACAGGAAGAGAGGTGGTGAATGAGAAAGTATTTACTGTCTTATAAGGAGGGGGTCAAAGTTGAGAAAAGAACTCCAAAGATAGAAATTACACGTGAATCACAGGATCACAGAAAGGTTGAGGTTGGAAGGGACCTCTGGAGATCATCTGGTCCAACCCCCCTGCTCAAGCAGGGACACTTGGAGCCAGTTGCCCAGGACCATGTCCAGATGGCTCTTTAGGATCTCCAAGGAGAGAGACTCCACAACACCTCTGGGCTATCTGTGCCAGGGCTTGGTCACTGTCACAATAAAAAATGGTTTCCTGATGTTCAGAGGGAACCTCCTGTGTTTAAGGTTGTACTCATTGCCTCTTGTCCTGTCACTGGACATCACTGAAAAAAGCCTGGCTCCAGCCTCTTTACATCCTACCTTCAGATCCTACTTTCTTTACATCCTACCTAGTTTCTCCAGACTGAACAGTCCCAGCTTTCTCAGACTTTCCTCGTAGGAGAGATGCTCCGGTTCCTTCATCCCACAAAGCATCTTTGTTGCTCTTTGTTGGAATCTCTCCCGTATGTCCATGTCTCTCTTGTACTGAGCAACCCGGAACTAGAAACAGTAGTCCACACTCAACCTATAGTTGTAATTTGCCTGTTCTGTCTGTGTCCTCTGATTATTACTAAAGTTTTCATTACACCTAGGAACAGTGAAAAGAGTGGATCCTTTCCTAGTTAACATCCAAACACAGCTGCATCCAGTGCAGTCCTCCAAGCCACAGGATCACAAGAGGAAAGCTTCCCACCTAAGCCAGTCACTGGCAGTCTATGCCATGTCGCTGCCAAGAGAAATGCACTGGTCATTTTGAAACAGCAATCTTGTGTTTCAGGAATTTTAGTCCTTGGTGGTTTTAGTACTGCTTTGCCTTGGTCTGCATTTTGTTTTGTATATGACTAATTAATGTGGTATTTTAAAAGACTAAAATAAAGCAAGTATTTTCCTACGGTATTCTGAGACACATCATCAGGTCATGTACAATGGAAAAGGAAAATCTGTCATTTACAGTAAAGTTTTATTAAGTAAAGTTTCATAAAAAGATTGGTTCCCTTTCAGAATTTTGGGTAATTACCTGAATGAATGATTGAATGGTTGAAATATCACCCATGTTGGTTTTTGTTAGCATGCTTTTTGGACTATGAATGTCTCAGGGACATGATACTAGCACTTACAATGTATCATTATATACTTAAACATTCTCATTTAAGAAAAAAAAGAGAAAGTCTTATTCAACATTGTGATATACCTAGCTTGGCAAACACACAGAATTTGTTTCAAATGTATCTGATTTAATATTTGTATATGTATAGAGTACAGGATCTAATCCAGAGCTCATTAAAATTGTTCAGACAAGGGCTACTAGTCTTTTCAAAGGTATTTGTACCAAAACCAGAATGTACATGCACAAAACTGTTGCTCAGTCTCCGTAAGATTTCTCAGATGGAGTCAAATGGTTTTGAAAGAATCAGATGATGTAAAGTTTATGGCCACATTTCAGATATCTGGTCTCTAATAGCCATAAAATAGCAAAGTCTAATAGCTAACCAAAGTACATTTTATTTTTATAGATTTTTTTTTAGGTTAACAAAAACCTGTTAGGATACAATATCATCTTAACTCTACAGGCATAGTGACTGATTTTCTTAATATTTTATATTATTAGCTTGAAGCTTCACTGATTGAATTGAAAATGATTCAGCCAAATTTGTTTAGAAAGACATAAAAGTAGGGCTTATATGGCCCTTTATAATACCAAGAGAAACACAAGCATTTATTACTTTGAGAGAGAATGCTGAACATTACTGATTGCTACTGTCAGAGGACAATCGACTTAATGGAAAATTCTAGTTGAAATAACAGATTACTATATGACTTAAATATTTACAAAGATTGATTACATTCTTACAGCTGAATCATATTGCAGATATCACTGCTTAATCATGAAAAAGCACTTGTAAAAACAGCCATTCAGGTCTGCTAGGTAAATAGATTGTACATCAGTTCCAAAAGTGACTACTTTCAAGCCTTTTGAAAACCATATTTTAGGGGAAGATTTCTTGTTCCTAATTAGTGCATAGAAAAACAACAACAATGTGCACAGCATCTATCAACTCATCCAGTGCCTGATGAATTATCAATGCATAAACATTACAATAACAAAATATCATACTTACATTTTTCCAAGGGGAGTACTTGCAGTGTTCGTTCCATTAAATTGAGATAATATATGAAAGTGGAGAGCTGCATTTTTCAGTAAAGTACTGAGAAAGAGTATGGATGAGAATTTATGACAACATTATTTGCAAAGTGCTAACCTATATATATTTCCTATATATCAGATATAGTAGAATCTCCTTTGAGTTAAATTTTCATCTGTATGTACCACATCCTTCTACCTTGTCCAAATAATCTGAATTCAAGGGTAGCATGGTACGCTACACCAGAATTCCTGAAAATATTTAAAAAAAAAACCCAAAAACATAAAGGGAAGATTTGGTGTTCTGCTCTGCTCTACTGTTACATATGAGTGGAACATTTGTATGCTATGTTTACACTTAGCAATCTCTGTCTTTGTAATCTTTATTTGATTAATGTGTCTTAAATGACTAGGCTTCTTTCACATGCATACTCAGACTCAGTGGCTATGAAAAGTAGCATTATTATGCTATCATTTGGGATATTGGGTTAAGGGAATATCCTGTATCAATCTAAAACATGGGTGATTTTTCAACTTAAGAAACTGTTATTTTTCAGCTGTTTGTCAACACAGTTGTCAAAAGAATTAGTTCTGGTATTTTTGATATGTATTAATTAATAATGACAACAATAATAAGAATAATGCTACCACGTTATTAGATTTATTGTGACAGTATCACAGATAGTTATTGTTTTGCATGAACTGGCAAACTTCTTTCTTGAGTTTGAATCTTAGAGGTTATAACAGAAAACGTATCTAAACCCCAGCTTTTTAGAGACTGTGAATTTTTGCAGAAATGGCCTAAAGGTTGAGGACCCCCCATCCAGGGTTCATACCGAAACCCAAGTCATTACTATACGTAATATAAGAATTAACTGAGTGGCATACGTAGCCATTGACTGAACAATGGCACTTCCACATGTATTTCAAGAGCTGACACAGCTCATCTGGAACTTGGGTTTAGCTCACTTTTCAGCATCACCCTTTCTTTTAGAACTTCATTCTAAAATTTTAGGTCTATCTTTGGTCTTAAGTTCAAGTTCTTCCCCTGGTCAGCTTGTACTTGTACCAGTGATGGTCAGGGGGCACATGTACTGTCATCTTCATCATCGGCACTAATAAAATGGTATTATTGTTGTGGTTTATAAAATAAAAGAAGCTTAAACAGAATTTCTGTGGAAAGTTTGTAGCAAAGAATGAGTTTGTGAAAGAGGATAAATAATTCCATAAAAATTTCCGCAATGCAAAATCTTGAGTCTGATGATAATGCTAAAATAATTTCAAGAAAAAATAAACTTGAATAGAGTATAAAACAATACAGTTACTTGTTGTGAAGGCAGGGTATAAAGGAGGTCCTTCCACTGTACAAAGTACAGTAAAACAGAACTGGCAAATCAGCAGACAAAAACCCCCTATTTTCCTTGGAAAACTAAAGTAGTAATTTTGATAATATAGCTGATAATTATAACATAGATTCTGAATAAAATAAGTGTTCCCCCAAATTAAAGACTGAAAATGAAAGAAAGAAAGAGTAAAATTTATTTAGGACTTTAATAAAAATATTTCTTCACTCCTGTATTCAGCAAAAATAATCCCACTGAAATTGGCTGTGTGGGTTCATACAGAGTCATCCACAGCTATTTAAAATATGTGGAGGACTACCTAATGAATATAGGGACACAGAGATGCTCTGGATGCTTTCAACACTCAAACTGCAACCAGGATGGGATTTTGGCAGACTGTAATTTTTTTTTTTTTTTTTAAGTTTAACAAAGGTGAGAAAAGCTTTTTTTTGTCTAAGATCACTTATGATGTTAAGGTAAAAAAGTTTTTTTTTTTTTTTTTTTTAATTTTACCTCACAATTTTAAAAATATCTATGTGTTTTATTATTAAGAAAATAAAATAAATGTAATTAAATTTGCTTCAGTCTCATATTTAAATAATTAAGCTATTGTTCTTTCAAAAAGCCGGTATAGTTTTAAAATTCATGGTTATAAATTGCATGCATTGTTATTTTTCTGAGAGACATTAGAATAAAATGGATCATTTCAACAGCTCTTCACTGGGTTTGTTTTAGGTTTTAATTTAGAAGTGATACATTGTCTTGTAACACCTACAAACATCTTTCTAGAAGAAATATTAAATCTAAATATGAAATCTGTAAAATCTATTAAGTTTATGAAATCTCTAAAATATTTTGTTTGATGATCTTGTAAAAAATTTCAAAATTAAATTTGGAAATATTATTTCGAAGATACTGCTTAGATAAACATAGGGTAAAAAAGATGTGTATGCATCCATATGAAAAAAATAGATCATCATCTACAGAGATTAGATTCAAAAACTACCTAAATTCCAAGAATAAAGATGTGGTGTTAAGCCCAGAATTATTTAATCAATTTACAACATCTATTTATTTATCCATGTGTTCTGCTTGTTTCTAAGTACATTTGAACACCAATCTTCTGTTTTGTTTTAGAACAGTGATTGTCACAAACAGGGATAGCGTCTTAGACGTTATTTCCAGGAGATAATAGTTTCATAACATTTAACTTTACAGAATAGACCGAAACAGTAGATCAGACTAGATTAATCCCTGCTCTGTTTCAGGAAAATAAGAGAAAACCTAGTGATAGACAGCGAGAAAACTAGTGCGGCGTTCTGTGACTTATTAAACACCTTCAAGCAGACAGCATGTCCCCTAAAACTGCCAGCATGTTGCAGGATTAAATACTAAATCCTGATATTTGCATAATTGTTTATATAAAAGAGACAACGGTGAACCTTGCGCTGTGAATTTAGTACCTGGTATGACTTTGGGAAGTTATTGGCAGGATTTGAAGAGAAGACTGGATGCTTAAGCTCTGCTCTTGAATTAGTTTACATGGAGTAATTACTGATTTTGATTTATACTCAATGGTTAGACTACTTTGTAGCAACAGATTTCATCATTTTGTCCAACACCTTGCCCCCCCCTCCCTTCACGTTTAGATATGTACCTTTTCATTTCAAAATTCACTGGGTTTTCAAGGTCGTAATCTCACCAGTTTCCTGCAGTTTCATTTATTTTATGCAAAAATCTTGGTCCAACCAACTAATAGACAAAAAAAGGTAAAAGCATCACCATGTAGGAACCACTTAAGAATGTAGGAACCACTTAAGAGTCATGGCAGAACTTCAGCAAGGTATGGTACTGGACAACTTCGAAGTCTGAGTCATATGAAGAAACAGATCTTTAATCCCATAAGGAATCACACTGGAAAACCTAGTGTATTGGGACGTTATTTAGAAGTTGAGCAGAAGCTCTGATAGCTACAATTTTCTTGTTTTGTGAAGAAAACAGTAGTTGCTATGAAGTGACAGTTACATGTTCCTTCTCAAATAATTGCAGAACATGTGATACATCAAGGAATGCAAAGAATAATGGTAATAAAGAATGCTTGCTTTCGCTATATATTATTGTAACATAACTTTAAGGCATTTACCAAATGAAGATTTTTGGGAAAGTATCAACTTCTACCCATCAGAAGAGCTACCTTTACTGCTAGTTCTAAACCTGTCTGGAAAATGTGTCTTAGTATATTATACATAAAAATATCAAGTGCATTTGTATTAAAATTAACTTTTTTTCTGAAAATGGGTAAACACGTATGACATTGATAGATGTGAGCATGAAAATGTTATATATAATATCTACATAGTATGTTAATGCATGCATAAATGTGTCTAAGCTCTGTGCAAATGTTTCTACTCATAAATGAGATGAGGCCAAGCATACACATAATTCTTCTGAAGATAAATGATTTAGGAATAGTGAAAATAGATTTCTAACATGCTTCTGAACATTTCTTTTATTGGCTTATATTTGCTGGAATTAAAAAGTAGTTTATAGCATAGTTGTTTAAATATTTGTTTTCTGTTTAAAGATTTCTGACTAAGCCAAAGGGTTGAAAGTAATATTCAGTTAAGTTTCATCATTCTATTTTTCTTCATTCCTTATTTCTTTCTTGTAGAGTAACTCTTTAATTTAATTTGCTTATGAAGAGGATAAGTAGTTGTATTTTGCAAACTGTTCCATATCAGATCAGATTTATATAAGACACACAGCTCCAAGGACATAATTAGAAAGGACAAGTAACCATAATGTGTGCATAATTCAGCTGCAGAATGAGAATGTTTTCATTAACTTACTTATGTATACCATAACTTACTTATGTATACCAGTGGTCATATGATTGCTATGCAACAACATAAGTAATTGATAAAATCACTATGGTGCTGTGCATGGGTAATGGTTGCTGTATTTCCTATTTAGAGGCCTTGACAGTACATTATTGGAAACTGTCATTTAAATTGGAATTATATTAAGGAACATAACAAGTCTAAAAAATTGCCAGTTAGACATTTCTTTATTAGTATAGAAAAACATTCCAACTTGAGTTGCATTAACTGATTAGTATGCTCATTAAATAACTCCATCATTAATATACAGCATAGAATTGCTGATTTACCTCATACGCAAAAATGAGTTCTGTAAAGTTCTGGAATTCATTCTTCAGAGTCAAGTACTAAATCTGTAAATTTGAATTCATTTGATATACAGAATTGCTTTTGTTCTTTAGTTTACTCTGCCTATAGGTCATATCCCTAGGACAGAGACACATACCTTGCATGCCCTACTTGATTTCCAGAGAATTTTACCTTTTTTCTCCACAACGACTCAACTTCAACAGACCTAACAGTGATTGAAGCATACCAAAGAAAGGGCAGTGTCAACATCTGCCCACCACTTCCTAGCAAAGCCCACAGACTGCTTGGCATGCCAGAATAGGATCTTATCTGCCTAATCTAAGCACTCCACGTCAGCTAAATTGTCAGTCCCAAGGAAAGCAGTCCTCCTACAGCAAGTGCCCAGGTTCCCTGTGGTCAGGAATGGGGCAGGGACACACCTTTGATGGCATCCAGGGAAGGCTCTTCCACCTCAGCCAGATCCCAGTCGCTGAATGCAGTTTAGTATTCTAAGGCACAGCAGGAAGGTAATGAGAAGTCATAGACTTCTCACTCATTTAAATAATATTTATGAATGGATACTTTGCTACCAGTAGATGAAAAACTATGTTTTTCCTACCTTTTGTAGACCTTGATCATCTGTCTTTCCTTTGTGTATGTTTTTTTGTTAAATATCTCATTTACTCTATATAGAATACCTTTCTGTTGTACGTAATTTACTATGCTCTTAAAGCTTGGGAGAATATGCGTACCTGAATAAATGTATTTGCTAAAATACCATAATAGTTCCAAGCACTGTAGTGGGCTTAGTAATCAGTAAATCAGGAGAAATGGAATTGAAAATTAAATGCAGTCCAGGGTATTATTTTTTTTTTAAAGTTTTTACAGGAAACTTAAAGAACCAGTAATGAATGTTTGCAGAATGCCATGGAAAGTATGTTAGACAGTAATTGCAGGTCTTAAAGTGTACGGTATGGCTCATGATGAAAAAGAGTTTGAATCTGTAGGAACACACCTACCACATAATGAAAAAAAATATTTTTGGTATTTATGCAATGCCATTTCTGACTGTAAATTCCATGCAATAATGTTTTAAGATATCTGGTGGGTTTTTGATCAGTCATGGAATTTGATATGATATTGTGTAACTGGAGTGACACCATGGGTCTAGATCCACAACAGGACATCACTATCCTGTTGTGTGATCACATTCAGGAAAGTCAGCTTAATACAGATAATGTTAGACAGCAGAACAGGACTAATAAGCCAGTTTGTCTTCTAGGGAACATACAGAAAATACAACAAATAATCTTTTCTGTAATATCATAAGAAAATATTCCAAGTATAACATACAGCTAATAAAATAACTAAAAGAAATTAGAGAAAAGCATCCTGTTACATTTTCCTTATTCAAATGTGTGAATTACCTTTATGAGATGAAGAATATGCTAACTCCTTGAAATAAGTAGAAGCAGAGAAAACAAATACAAAGGAAATACAAACCCACAAATTCTGCTGTCAGTAACAGAGGTGTAAATGTGCAAACCTTCACTGAAATCAAATGTGCTATAGAGGATTTATGTAAGCAGGCTAAAGACAGAATGCACATGACAACTTTGCAAAAACAATAAGCTTTACTTTCAGACTTAAAGGGGTTTAAACCTCACGGGAAATTGAACAGTTGAAACATTAAGATCAAACTAAAAGTTGGAAAATAGTGATTTTCATTTTCAAAATACTAAAAAACCCCACCCTAAAGCATTAAAAAAAAATTTTTCTCTCTTTGTCTTTTTCCCCACTGCCCTTGTTTTCACATCTTCAAAATGCAATATGGACCTGTTTTAATGAAATGCCAAGGCTTCCTGATTTGATGTGCTAGTTAGCTCACAGCCAGCTTGGTCAAGCTGCATTAAAGAACACAGACAAGAGAGTCACATTAGATTTCAGCCACAGAATGAAGATAAATGGCTTGGTGCATTTGAGAAGGAAGCTCCTGTGGGATGTGAATGTGAAAAGCACTGGTGATAAGCATAGCTATGGCATGTGGTCAATATAAAAAAATGATGGAAAATAAATCTTCATGCTAGCTTTCTTAAGGACATGTAATACGGGCTGTGTGATATCAGATCAGCTGGAAATAAAGAATTCTAAGGGAAGTGAGTTGTCTAAAGCTATCCTTTTCAGATGAGACTAAAAATCATGCTATACCTGCATGTAAGTGAATACTAAATCAAGCACAATTATACCATGGATATAATGGGGAAACAATCCACTATTGGTTTTCTTTTTATCCACGGGCTTGCATAAAACGCTAATAATACAACAGACTCTGCCACAGCTGCAATGTGCAGAAACCCAGGTTCTTTGTTACAGAGAACATTTAATACTGTCTTTATACCTCTGTTGCAAATTGTAGGGTGAGAGTAGGAAAATAAAGAGTGAATTTGCATTGCTATTAGAATCTCCACACAGTTTGGGTTTTGTTGGTTTGGTTTGTTGTGTTTTTTTTTTTTTAAGAATATGCCTTGGAACTTAATGTCCTGTAAGGAAATGCTATGCAACAAGAATTACGATTGTGTGTATAAAGCCACACTATGCAGCTCAGCTTGCAAGATGTAAGAGATGTTGGAAACATTTTTTAGAAGTTAATACTTCCAATTTCTACCCACGAATCATGGACAGCCTCCTGTAATTTCTAAATTATCCCTCCTTTATTAACAAAAGTGCTTTTCTTTTATATTAGTTTAACCCATAACAGAGTGCATGCAGCACTGCTCAGCAAGTTCTTGTGCTTGTATTACAATGAATTTACTACTTAAACAGATGATTTAAAATAAATTACTTGCATAAAAAAGGGCTGTATAAATAGGAGAATAACCACCTTTTTCCTAAATAGGAGCAAATATCTTGAGTGCAGCTTTGTGAAAGTAATATAATGAATTTCAGAATGGTTTTCCTCAAAGTGTAATTTTAATTAAATGCATGCAAACATTTATCTACAGTATGTCTTGCACAGTATCACAGGTAATATCATTTCATAGGACTGGTAAATTTATATATGTTGTGGGGCTCTCCCCCATTCAGTCTTCAGTTGTTTTTGAATTCTACCTTTTTTTTTTTTTAATTACTTAATTTTAAAACTTTTTTTTTTTTTCCCAGATTGAACTGTGTCACCTGGAAAGATCTGTCAGATAATCCTACAGCTATTTCTTTTCCTGATATATGCAAGGTTCTGCAAATGGAAAGTGTTGTCGCAGCTTCCAAAATAGTTATTGTAGGTCATGGTTCACAAACTATGTCATTGCCAGAAAAATGTTTGGACTGGATTTAGATTCTAAAACAAATATTATAAAAGCTGTTTAAGAAGAGATGAACTTCACAGAGCTCTACAGTATGTGACTGACCAATTTTATTATGGACACATGTGATATCTTTTTATATCTATGAAATTCTTCCCATTTTTTTCTCACTCCTAACTTAACTATTATATTTATTTCCTATGTGTATATTTTTGACCAATATATTTGTTTTCTGTTTCCTCTTCTAAAACACTCAGCAGAAAGAATTAGAAAGAATGCACCTCAGTCTGGGGGAAACTGTACAGGAATATTCTCAAACCCAGAAATCTTTTCTGCTATATAAACTCTTTGGCAAAATACATTAATGGTAGAAATTATATGACTCCAGTGACTTTTATCAGCCAAAGAAGGTGATGTAACATCATTCATCTAGGGAAAAAGATGAATTTTTTTTTAACCTTCACTCCAATTAGCTGTGCTTTTACTGTTTTATTTCCACTTCTGTGTTCCTCTGCAATATTTGCCTCTTTTGACCATTTGCCATGAGATTTCTGTGTGTGACTGTAAGTTTTCCTGGAAAAAGAACAATGTCTTAAAATCTTAACTCTAATCTGTGTTTGGTTAAACCAGTCTAAACTAGAATCACACTCCACCAGAGCTAGATTTTGACCACTTGACATGTCCTGTTGTAAATTACATTTCCACATCCTAGTATTAGCGAAGCAGAGACTGACATCTGAAATTTTATTTTTCCATACTCTTAACTCCGTACTCTGACTTTCTTCTTAAGCCACTATTAATTTACAGCATGCTTGTCTGAAATTTGGCAGTAAACTGGTGCACCAAGCTCAACAACTGACCGAATATTTCCATTCTGCTGATATTCAAATTACTGTTTGGCAGCATCTCTGGCAGATTAATAACTGCAGTTAAGCATGACAGTATTAGTTCTGTAATCTGCAACTGACATACTGTATCAAAGAACTGATATTTTTTTTAATCACTGAAAGTGTCCAGAGAATAAGACTGTTAGTTCACTTTTCAAACATGCATTCTTCCATATCTCATCCAGTCCAATTCAAAGTTGCTGTCAGAGCAATGTTTTTACTAACTCCTGTATTAGTTATATTTGTTTCTTATGAAAATATAATACCAGGTCTAAAAAAAGGACTAAATTTTTTAAAGGCAGATTTAGATGTCTCTAACCTCTCCTCAGTTATGAACTTCTATGCCCCTGCTTTCTCAGATTCTGATACTAAAGTTTTCCTGGCCTTGGATGTGAAGAGCTGTTTTATAATGTGTTTCTTAGTTCCATGATTCTGTAGTATTTCAACACAATTTGAGATCTACATATCTAAAGTACTTTCTTGCAATTTTCCCCATATATCTATAATCCTAGCATACATTTGGTACACATTTTCGAGGTTGACATTCACATACAATCTTTAGTATTTCCAGATGCTTTAAAGAATCTGGAGGCTTTTGCCCTAATTTTAGTGATTCTAACCTGTTGTCATAACTTCCTTTTCTATACATTGTTTGTTTGTTTGTTTCCTCATTTGTCAGAAGTTATCTAAACTTCTGGAGTGGTCTTTCTTGATCTTTTTTCTCTCTTCCAATAAGCATGGGCAGCACAGATTCCAGCACCAAGCCCAGCACCAAAGCACAACGGAACTGGAAGCGCACATCATGACAGAAAGCTTACTTGTCTTCTGCTTGAGACCTTCACTCAGAAACCCAAAAGCTACTGCTTCTCATCAGTGTATGATCAGGTCATTTTCTCAGTCATTATTACGATGTAAAAATTAATTAAAACTTCTTGTGTCTGACAATAATGGAGGAAGCTAAAGTAGGCTGGAGAGAATGGAGTTTGCATTCTTGCTCTCAAAGTTAGTATGAAATATAGAAGTAGTTTGGGGCTAACCCTTGGTGTGTCCACTGTGGCCTCATATCATATAGGCACTGATATTAAATTTGCATAGGAACAATACAAAGAATAAATTGTGACTAATCCTTAAAAAGCCTCAATCATCTGTTCCTAGGCATAGTAAGGGAGAAAACTCTAATACTAGGAATTATTAGAAAAGAAAAAAGAAAAAAAAGACTATCATATTAATATGTAAATTCTTTATGTGCTTTAAGAATGTAGTCAGTTTTGGTTATCCTATCTCAGAAAGGATCCAACAGAATTATAAAATTCAGAAATGAAAGAACAACAAAAAGATGAGCACTATAGAATGACTTCTGTATGTAGAAAGACTAAAACTCTTTAGATAGGTATAATGATAGCTGAGGGACATTAATAAATATGAGAAGGTGAAGAGAGAATGAAATTCACTATTGCTTAAAATCAAATATCAGTGAGTACTAAAGGAATCTTCCTTAAACCTAAATATAAGCATGCTAGTTTAGTCTAACTAATAGCGTTATATAAGAATTTTGTAACATTGTGTTGGCACAGCCAGACACAGATTTACAGAAGTGAGCAGTGTGATCACCAAAGGGGCAAAGCAAGATGGATGTAATTGCATGTGAAAGGTATCCAAGTAACAAAAGTTGCCAGACAGGCAAAAAGATAAACACAAGCCTGATCACCTTGACCACAGCAACTAGCACCCTCCAAGGACCACAGTCATCAACACTAACTGTGCTAGTCACTAGACTGTGACAACTCATGAGTTTTCTCACTTTGACCCTTCCAATTCTCTACACCATCCCACTGTGGGGGGAGCGAGTGAGCGGCTGGGTAGGGCTGAGGGTTAAACAACAACAGTCATCCATTTTACTATCTGGCAGTTCTTACAGTATTTGCCAGTGATGCAGTTTAAAATTTAAAGCTTATTTTCTGTTTTTATTTTCTATATAGTGAACTGAAAAAAATGTTTGAATATGCAAGTATTTAAGGACATGTAGCAATGCGGTAATAGATATAATTCTATATCCTGTTAAATCAAATGAAACGCATGCAGCTACTTCATGTTTTTATAGCATATAAATGGTTGCAAAAGAGTTTAGAAAAGTTCTTTTGTATGTGTTGGTAAGACTATGTCGAAAGCCCCATATTTCTGTTTCCTGACCCTTTGCAATTGAAATAGTCTTCTGTGTATTTTTACAGGAAACCGCGCAGTAGTGTTGTTTGTATCAATCTTTGAGCTTCAGCTTAGGGAATGGTATTGCAAAACAACTATTGTATTTGGCCTACAAAATTCCATTCCCTTTTTCCCTAAGATACAACCTGTCACCATTTACAAATTTGACTTTTGCTCTTTGGGGAAATTTTGGCAGGATGACAATGCAAACAATCTAAAAAGAGGCTTATGCTACTGCCAAAGCACAGACACACACACACCCCCCACACACACCTCCCTGAAATAGCTGGCAGCTGTAAGGAGTGATGAAAGAACTGAACTTGTTCTCCAGCTGTACATCTCCTACCAGAGACCTGTGTGGCATATAACCTGGAAGAGTAACTTAATGGTTTTCTTCTGCAGGGTAGTGAGAGATCATCTTCTAAGAGTGGCAATGGTATCTAGTAGTTCAAATGTATGGGAATGCTGTCTTTTTAATATTTTCCTCTATGTATTTGGGGTACAGATCAAGAAATAGCTTCCACTGGAGGCTGAGAGTTCAAATTTTGACAATGTGATGGAGGGTGATCTTCAATGACTCTTCACCTTAGGGGAAAGAAAAAAAAAGCTAGCAATCTTCAAGCACAAGAAAGACTGGTAAAATTTATTTTAAAATTTATTTAAAGAAATTTATTCTTTCAACCTATTAGGTTTAAAATTCAGCATAAAGAAAAGGAGGAAAAATCTTTATGTGATAACCTTGGACTTTTGGATTATAATACAGTCTTTTAAACACAAGGTGCCATATTCCTTTCCCGAAACAACATAACCTCATTCAGTATAAAGCATCATATATGCAAAGAAATTAAAATTAAGATTACATGGACAAATTAAGTTCTAAATTTTGCTTGTTTGTGTGCATTTTTTTTCCTGTATGCAAAGAATTTGTATATGATATCACTAGCGGGTTGTCGCCTTTGGGGTCATATCCAAGGAGATTTGCTCCCTGCTGTTACATTACAATACGGTACTGCAACATATAAGTCTCTCTGGTCATATTCCATCACGGGAAGGAAGGACACAGTGAAAGACTGCCATTATATGTTTAAGCAAACACAAAATCTATACCAATTATTATTCTGTGATGTAGGATATGTAACAATTAGAATCTCTACTAATCACATGCAACTTAAAAATAGTTCTTGAAAGCAAGAGTTGCAAGATAAATATGACTTCTTTGAAAATGTCTTTAAAATACTTCGATGATGAATTTTAACTTTCTATAATTAATCATCAAAGGGAACAACTGTTTGGTTTTAAATTGCTGGGAAGCCAAACTGTTTTATTTGGGAAGGGTAATTAAGACAAATGCCCCTGATTAGCTCAGCTTTAGGAAAATGAATTATGAAGTTTAAATTCTTATAGGAATTCATGTATATAAAATATATGATTACAAGTCACAAAAAAATGGAAAATTACAGCATGATAGGTTAGAAATATCAGGTTTTTTTAATAATGTATGAAGCAAACATTCAAAGAGATTTCAAATTCTTTTTTCTATACTAATTTTAAATTATTATGGAAAAATATTCAATATTTTAATTTAAGTCATTATCTGAAATTCTAGTATTCACATCAATATGTTAGGCTGAGATCTACCAGGAAAAATATGTCGCTGGAGTCAAGAAAAAGACTGACTGAGCAAACTATTTCCCTCTATATTATACTGTTGTTTCTACATCCATAAAACAGCATAATATTATCTACCTTGTTCTGTAGAGACCTTAGAGACTGGTGGATGAAATGTCTAGAGTGCACTTGTTGGATATTGCAATCATTTCTGATAATGTCTTTATCCAAAGGTGTCAGGTGAAAATGAGATCTGGCTTACAAAGTGTACAGCCAAAATTACCTGCTAATAATAACACATTGCAACTAACCACAGTCTTTAATATAGTTCTTCTTTTTTTTCATATCTGTCAGAATTTTATAAACATATAGATGTATGTGTGTAGGTTTTTTTTTACTCTCATGTATGTATTAGATATATATTTATACTCTGCATTTTAGAAGTATGGTCAGAATTCTGACATGCAGAAAGGAAGGAACAAATTTCCTTTACAAAGTGTTTTATGATTTTTATTTCACTGACCTTTTCCTTAAATAAAATTCGTAACAAATAGATATTTTTCAGTCACATTTTGTTCTGTGGTTATGTATTCAATTAAAGAGTAAACTTAGGAAAAGAAACATGAATGAAGATATGTGTCAATAGATCCAAACTCAAGAGTGGGTCCAATTTTGTTTCTCCTATACATGTATTTCCAATGTTTTTTATGTTTGTTTTTATCTTTTTCAATTGGTTCAACTCAGTGTTTACAGTAGTAATTGAAAATTTTCCTTGATCACTAAATAAATTCCAGAATCAATGAGAATGCTAGGGTGAGAATAATTCGACTTGTATATACAGATTCTTTGAATGTAGACCCATTAGTTACGAAAGGTCTGCAGAGCTTTGGGCTGAGGATATGTCCTGCTTGTAGCCTCTTCCTCCATTAATACCTTGTCCTATATGAGTGACAGTCTGCCCGTCTATTTCCAATATTACTCTGCTGCAAATATGTATATTTTTAACTTCACTAGATGAATCAAGCTATATTCAAAAATATATACACACACTGTTAACATATTTTTTCAAATTGTGGAGAGATATATCTATAATTACATAAAATACTTATTTGTAATATATTTTATATATATGAACACAAATATTTAATTTCAGATTGTGAAAATTCTCATTCAGACTGAACTGTTTTGTGCTTGCATGGTTTTATTGGAGATAAACAACTTCAGGTGATTGAATTTGTTCGCTAAAAAACAATTTTAAATTGAGACCTCAAATTATTTCATTTTTCAGATATATGAATACATGTTTTGATTGCCCATTTAGTTTTACTTTGTTCAATATTTAATTTTAAAAATATCACACAAAAAAAAATTGTTGACCTCTTATTTAATTTTTGGGAACACGGTATTTGCCAAAATAAAAATATCAAGTTCCTTTAGCTTTACTTATCTTCTGCATTTCGTAATTCTACTTCTTTGTAAATTCCCAGTACAGTGCCTACTTTTTATATTAGTGACAATATTATAATGATCAAAATCTCTTTGGCCCAGAAAATTAAGCTGGCATTGTGTTCTATGTCTAGAATGTAGTTTGACAAATGAGTGATTACAGGGCAAAAAGGCTATTCCCAGTTTTTTTAAACCTCAAGGATATGTTGAAAAAAGATTGTGTTGAGTAATATTTTCTCCAGATTTCTTCATCATTTTAGATAGGAAATTGTGAACTGGCCAGCAGCTTTTCAAAGGATTGTTAGAAGCCATATTTTAAAGTGACAAGTCTAATTTGTAAACAAACCCTCAGGGTTCTCCTTGACATTCCTATATTTTGAGGACTCAGCCTACTGTAGAGATTCCCTGTAATCGAATATTTCTCAACAGATTCTCCATTGTATTGAAAGCTATTCTCAGAAATAGGATGAACACTTGAGGGGAACTGCAGAGGCTGCCTGTACTAAATGATGTGTTGAAGTGGAAGCAGGTGTAAAAGGAAGTAATTTTAGTGAAGGATTCAACTTGGATAGATTTTTGAACCACTGAGTGCTGTTAATCTTGGAGGTTTCTGGAGTACTTAACCTCTAAGCCAGGCCTACTGTATTATCATACATACATTACAAATAAAAGGTTTTACCTTTTATTTACCTTGTTGACTTTGGAAATATTACTCACTTGACATACTTGGAGCTGTGAAGGCTACTGTCCCCCTTAACTCACTTCTGATGGAGACATGAAGAATTTTTTTTTCACATTCAGAATATTATATACTCATCATGTTTGGGCATGCTTTAAAACTCAATTCCCACTGTTCAGGGAAAAAAAGAAAAAAAAAAGTATACTTAGACAGTATTGAGTTATCCCAAAAGATCAGACTTAGTAGTTTATATTCCACTAATTCTGAAAATTTTGAAGTCCCAGTTCTAGAGTTTTGTTCTTCTGTCTTCACCTTTAAACTCATAAACTAGAACTTGTTGTTGGTTCTATATTGTGTAAATTGTTTCAATGCTCTTTAGTTTGAATTTCACTATACAGCACAACTTTTTGGGTTTTGAGACTGAAGGTCATGATTACTTCTAATAGTTTTCTTGATGTGAAATCCAGATATAGTTCAGAAGACTGGGTTCTCCATTTCTCATCTAACCCATCAAGTCTTAAAATCCTTCCTGTGTGCTGTCCCTTTAGCAAAAGATTTATACCTTTTACCTACTAGTAGTTCTTTTTGCAGAAATGTATCTTCTACTTGTTCTGTCTTCCTCCAGAAATGGCTCGTAAGTTTGCGATGAAAACTTCTTTTGAAAGTGAAAAGTATTCTTTTAAATCCCTTCATGTTGAGACTACCCTGGTCTCAAAACCCCTAGCTGCTTTTTAACCACTGTGTAATTCTATAAAAGATAGTTACTATCTCTTCCAGAAATAAAATTAAAAATAAACAAGCAAAACAAAACAAAGCAACTATTGATGCTCAGTTGTTGGGCACATTTCTGCTGGGACTTTAAGAGGACTTAACATTGCTCTGGATAATGTTTTGATCCTAATTCAGCTTGCATGAAAGTTATGCTGGAAGCAGCAAGGTCTGGTTTGGGTACACTAGCTTTGAAACGGCAGTTCAATTACAAACTGTTTGCTAGAAAATTTCTGTAGCCTGTTCATTACTTTACCTTCTCTCTCCAGACCTCTCAGTTTCCGTATTATTCCTCTCTTTCAATCTCTACTGTTTCTCCAGACTTTGAAGCAGAAGTTATTTACCCTTGTCTGTGTTAGCTTCTCAGTCCCTGGCCTGAGTAATTGCCCCCACTTATTACATACCCAAATGGCCATTTTAAACATTTAATACAACCATTGAGAGGTACTGCACATCAGTAACTGCTGACAGTCAGAAAATGTTAATGTGAAACAGTGAAACATCAACTGAGTTAGGCATCTCAATATAAGGCAGTCACTGAGGGTCTTTGGGTTTTGTTGTTGGTGGTGTTCTTGTTTGTAATCACGTTTTGTAGTCAGGCACCTGATGTTTACTATGTCTACATTTAAGGATCTGATCATGGACTTTATGTCTCGATCTTTCACAAGTCACATGTTCTTTAGACATCAGCTCACAAGAGGCTTATCCTAAAAAGATAGTTTGAAAAAGTACTCTAAGTAAACTGCATTATTATAATTTGCAATTATCATCAGAAGTTTTTTAAGCAATAGCCAAATGTGCATTGTAAATATTGTCTTTACATTTTTTCCCACAAGAGTGAGTACGTTGACCAAATAAAAATGTAGTTTTCAAGCAGGAATTCCAACCTAATTTATGTACGATATATTCAAAATATTATCTTTCTGTATTTTATTTAACAGGATTTATCTTTTAACACTTATTAAAGAGTATTTACTACCATGGATGGAGATAACAAAAGAGCATGGGATAAACTGAAAAGCACTGTCATTTCCAAAGGTATTTGCCAAACTCTTTACAGAATTTAATGTAAATAAATCATTGCATTACAACTGAAATTCGTTGCCATCTCCAGTCTGACTTTTTCTTAATTTTAGTTTTGAAATGAAGAATGTTATATGCTTATGTTAAAGATTTGTGTGGGGTTTTTTCTTATTAATATTGGGATCCTGCTCATATTTACATATTTACAAATGAAATTATAATAATACACACTCACAAACATGGATACTGGGTAGTAGATTAGCTTTTTCTCATTTGCACATTCTAGGCGTGGATACAGAATATATTCTAGGATGAGTCTGGAGCTTTGCTTGATCTGCAACAGGTCAGATTCTGTTGATTCATGGGCTTATGTCTTGATGGAGAAGTAGCAAACTGCACTACTTAGAGTCCATTTTAGCTGATCTCAAGGCAATACTGTCATAGTTAAAGAATTCACAAACTTGTCTCTTGGTTTTAAATATACATCTTAATTAGAAAAGAGATAGGTTCTTTCTAAGGTAGGAACCAATCATTGACTAAAAATGCACCATTTTGCCTGACAGAGGTTGTAGACAGCTGCAGCTATTGGATTCCAACTTCTCTTTGGCTGGCGTTGTAAAAACATTTTAAAATATTTTAAGATATTTTAAAATATGTTCAGATATTTTAAAACTTAAGATGGTTATATAGTTTGTATTGGGAACGTAGTAGTGCATTCCATGCCATCTGAGCTGCATAATCCCTAAAGAATAAGCCATACAGTATTTTCAGTACTGCTAGAAGACATATAGGCAAGATCCATATCTTATAAACTGATATGACTTATCTTTCCCTGCTTCTAAAACAAGAGAGTGTTTTCTCCAGCTAATAGCTCAAACTTGAAGAAAAATCTTGTTCAACATCTGGAACAAATAAGCTTTCTCTTTGATATAAAATAGCTATAGCATATACATTACTGTCACAAAATGAAACAGAACAGGAAGATAGTAAACAGGCTGCTGTGGGCTAAAGACAAGAATAGAAATATTTATATTAAAATGTTTTCAGAATGTTTTACAAAATGCATCACGCATTGCTATTACTTATTATCTTAGAAGTAAAGTCCAGGCTTTGTACAACTATTATTTTTACTAAAATCACTTTGTCAAGTTCCTACTGCAAGTTGATGACAGGTAGAATTAAGTGCAGGGTTTGGACCATTGATGACACCAAACTGCTACAGTCCTAGGAACTAACAATTAGCAGATTATTTTATATTCATGTTCGTATTTTAAATAATTTAGAAATGAAAAAACCCCAACATTCGGTGTACTAAATGTGGAGCGCATATGTAACATGAACATCTCTGTCCTGTTTGTGATACATCAGGATGCAATCTCTTTTTTTTCTTTTTTATTAGATGTAACAGCTTTTCTCTGTATCGTTCTGAAATAAAATTTGGAGATTTTTTTCCCTTCTTGAAAATTTATACAAGTGATCTAACAAATCTTTCTTGTAAGGGAGTGTGAACAGTGAGTGAACACCCACAAGAAATGCTCTGGGGGAGAAAAACGTTTACTCTGAACAGCAGGAACATAATGTATCAAGAAAAAAAGAATTTTCACATTAAAAATTTTTTACATATATAAGTGAATTATGTAAAGTTACAGTAAGCTTAGCTAGTCTGGATACTTTATATATTGAGACCAGGATCTAAGTTATGTGGCAAAAGTCTGCTTTCTTCAGTGTTCTAGTTCTGATGAGTAGCACACGCTTCTATTAAAACTGGTATTTCTAATTAATTAATTTTATAGCCTATAAAAGTGAACTCCCTGTAGAATCACTCTCTGCCTTCCCCCATTGTCCACCTCCCCCAAACCACCTTTATATGTTTCCTTCTTGTTGAAGTTTCCTGCTTGGAGAACTCATCTTCTTTATACTTTCCCTCTGTCACCTGCTGCCCCTTTCCCTCTTCTCTCTTTGCTGTTTATATGTCTGCTGCTTGGACACAACAAGGGAAATGTGAAAATTTACTGAGAATTACACTGCTTATTGTAATTTCACATATAATATTGGTAAAAGAGATCATTTCAAGATTTTGAACGCTTTTCAGTGTATGCTCAAGAAGCTTTGCTGGATTTAACAACTTGTAATCATACAGCAAACAACATAATAACAAGCCAGCAAACAGATGTACAAAGCCTTTATTGCTGCATGCATCTAACTTGGCAAAATGAGCAACAACTCACATCCTCCAGTTACAGTCATTGTTTTTACTTTAAGGACAAACATGTTTCATAAGCACAAATTGGCAACTGTATAAAATGTATTTATTCCTGAGGTTTATAAAAGGTTACCTTCTGAGGTCCTGAATGATGTACTTCAGTTGCATTATAATGATATTGGTTTCAGCTGGAGATTGCCTTCTTCCTTCATCTTATTAATTAGATCAAATTCTTAGCAAAGTGCACTGAGGAAACATTCCTTCTTTGAGATTAATATTAGTTATGACATAATGATGAAACACTGAAACATTTTGGAGGGATCAGCTTTCTAAATCTCAGAATTAAATACAGTGGGGTTTGTCTTTCAGATATTGTTCTAAAATAAAATCTCTCCTTAAAACCGGAAATTGTTCTTGGTCAATTCTATTGACAATATTTATTAATGGTTTTGATTAGTTTTTCTCTCTTTAATGTCTTAGTTTGCATGGAGAATTAGAATCTCAGAGGAAAAGGACTGTGATATTTATATTCTCTGGTACATTGCAGATAGTTTCCAACAGCAGTTGTCAACTACAGCAGTTTCAAGCACAGTAAAAAAAGGGGGTTGCATCTTAGCCTTGATATTCACACTTCATTTTAATCTTCAACATCCTGTTTTAATAAGCATATAGTAGAAATTTATTCTGACCTTTGTACAGAGAAGCAAACTTTCCTAACACATCCTACCTGCAGGCTCCTGGCAGGACTTGTGACCCTGGCGGGGACCCACGCTGGAGCAGTCTGTGCCTGAAGGACTGCAGCCTGTGGGAAGGGACCCACGCTGCAGAAGTTCATGGAAGACTGTCTCCCATGGGTGGGATCCCATGCTGGAGCAGGGAAGAGCGTAAGGAGAAAAGGGCAGCAGAGACAATGTGTGATGAACTGACCCCAGGCCCCATTCCCTGTCTCCCTGCACTGCTCGGGGGAAGAGGTAGACAATTCGGGAGTGAAGGTGAGCCCAGGAAGAAGGGAAGGGAGGAAAGTGTTTTAAGATTTGGTTTTATTTCTCATTCTACTCTGATTTGATTGGTAATAAATTAAATTAATTTCCCCAAGTCAAATCTGTTTTGCTTGCAGTGGTAATCGGTGAGCGCTCTCCCTGTCCTTATCTTGACCCACAAGCCTTTTGTTTTATTTTCTCACCCCGTGTCCAGTTGAGGAGGTGGAGTGATAGAGCAGCTTGGTGGGCACCTGGTGTCCAGCCAAGATCTATCCCCCATATTAAGTAAGAGCTGGACCATCAGTATCTGACCTTCAGATACTCACCTGCCTAGAGGCTGTATGTTCCTTTCATGGTATATGGACACAGCTAGCAGCCAAATGAAGGAATCCACAGAAAGAAGCTAAAAGAAAAGGAAGCAGAACAATGAAGTAAAACACAAAAGAAACTGGGAATTATTTGTTGAATTGAAAAAGCTAGTAAGAGAAAGTCTACTCATAAGTAGTTTTGAGGCCCTGAACAGCAAACTCTACCTTGGAATTGAGTTCTTGTGCCCATTTAACCTGCTACAAAAAGCAAAGAAGACAGATCAGCATAGAAGAGTTAACAACCTTATGTTCCAAGTACTCTATAGGATTAGATTAATAGCTTCAAACTCACATATCTTGGGAAAGTACAGTAGCTCCTAAAACATTTGGATAAGACCTCCACTGACTGAATTCCATTTTGTGTAACAAGAACATCGGTTAACTCATTGATTAAGGCACCCATTGATATACTCATATCTCACTTATTGAAGTAGACATTTGGGATCTCAGATAATAAAACTAAAGTCCTGTTGAAAGAATACAAAGTTCCTACAAGCTGCATGAGTGTCCCAGTGGCAGGGGTGAATATTCTCTGGGCATAATTCAAGGATCAGACATTTTTGCCTGAGAGGTGCCTGATGGTGAGAAATTTATTGTCAGCATTAATGCTTTATTAACTGCATGCGAGTATCCAGAAAAACACAGTTACTTGAGGGACACTTAGTAGTTGAAGGGATGTCAGGAACAACTAAATGACGTACATAGGCACACAATTACTTTTGAATGTCTGACCAAGAACAACTTGTATAGGCTGACAGTATAGGAATGTGCAGAAGTGCAACTGAATCAGTTCTTCTCAGTCCCTGACTGACATCTGAGGAAGTGGATCATCCTTCTTTGTTTCAAGCTGTGCCTTCTATATCATTATGTCCTGGTGATTTTCTGCTTCTCCCAAAAATGCAAGAGCAATTAGATGATTACAATTGTAGAAAGAGGAGACTGGTCTCCTAAGGATAGTGAGATAATCACACCCACAATAATATCTTTATTGGTTTTAAACTCATAGTTAATCGTGGGCTGCAGCATTTGTATAATGAATACTTGCAGCCTAGCATGACTCTGATGTAAAAAAAAAAAAGGTTATGATTTGACAGCTAAAGAAATCAAGGCAAGGCAAAATCACTGTTGAGAAACTGTGGTTAAAATTACCATCTGGAACCTTTGCAAAATCACTTTTCCAATCACCCACATTTCACATAAAAAATAAGCTCGATACCTTGCATATTGAGTGG
Organism: Haliaeetus albicilla; assembly: GCF_947461875.1. NCBI lineage: Eukaryota > Metazoa > Chordata > Aves > Accipitriformes > Accipitridae > Haliaeetus > Haliaeetus albicilla. The sequence continues at coordinate 7,111,271 of NC_091507.1, forward strand.
CAAGCACTCGATTAGCAGAACGGTTGACCACCAATTTCTGCAATTCAGAAATTAACTCTGGAAGTTTGAAAATAATATGGAAAATTCTTAGCTCACAATGGAGAATAAGTATCTTCAAATTTTACAAGGAAACAGGAGGAAAGTTCAATAAAAATGGTTTAGTGTAGCCTCCATCTAGAAAATCCTCTTACAGCTTTTTACTGTCAATGAATCACATTTGCTAAGAGAATCGTTTCTTAATTTTGTTTTGCTTTGTATGTCATGTTATTGATTTTTTTCATTTAAAATACTTATTTTACATATTTTCTCATAAATGTTCAGTTTTCACATCTGTTAGATGCCTCTTAAAGTAACTTCATTTCTCTAAGTAAGCAAAAAGTAAAATCACTGGAAATAAAATGCATATACATATTTTTATACTCAAATTTTATTGATAAAAGGTTAGTTTGCAACCTCATATGGAATGTGTGCATTACTACTATTTTTGTTATGAAAGAATAATGAAATAGAAAATGCCTACAACAGAAAATGTGCAGCACTAGCATCCTCAAGGAACTAAGGTATAATTTCATAGGGCAAATTCTGAGTCCTGAAACCAAAGTACTAATTAATTATATATCCCCAAATTTGAAAAGCGTAAAGGATAATACCAAAACACATAAATACATATGGTGTCCGACTCACAACTTCAATGGCTTCTGGAAAAAGTAATAATCCTACAATGTATTAAGCAGACCAGAGGTACTATTTTTAAGAGACAGTAACAGTATGTTACATGTGACCTGGGGGAACAGTGTACATTAAACAACAGTAGATTGCCCAGAATGCTTCTGTTTTATCTTTGTTTCTTAGATACTGATCTACCAAGTATCTCTTACCTAAGCATCTCTGCTGATCAGAAAGGGAGATTCTAGGACATGAAAGGAATAAGCCAGCATGCACAATTTAAAGTCAGATATATAACATCTTCCATCAGCATTTGCTTCCTCCATCACCCCAAAATAATAACCTTCGCTTTTGCTCTTCAGCTTGTGTTACCAGTGTCCTGCCTGAGCTAAAATTCAGTGCTGCGGACGGTGGATTAACTATTGTTAGCTGAGCAAAAAGACTTTGCTTGCATATAACATTGCAGTCCTTTTTGTACAGTGGAGGACTAATTAAATGATAATAGAGTACAACTGCTATGGGCAAATTTCCTTGCATATTAGTTTCTGAAATGTAAATTATGGTTATAACTGACAACAGCATAACCACTCAAATATTGAAACTGTTCTCCCTCTAACACTGAATCAGAGTACACCTTCCCCCCCACCCAAAAAGATATTGCTTCTTCCCTTGTTACATGTGCTGCATGAATTCCTGGCACTAAGAGTAATGAGTGGTTTGTAATGTCAGTTAGAGATGAGAGGCTACAAATTCAGGTGGAATCCTGTGAACACGAATCTCATGACAGCCTGGCAATACTTAGAAGTCCTGTCTCTCTTGAATCCTGACAGGAAGATTAATGATTAAAAGCTTGGTCGTGGCATTCATTTATTACAAAGCCCTTATGCACACACACATACACGCACATTTAACTTGCACCCAGAAATGTCAAACTGCTTTTCTGTTTCAGCTTTCCAATTTGTTTCTTAGCAAAGTTCTATAAACTGCAGAAATTTTTACTTGTTTTTTTTATTAAGAAAAATTGTGGGAAATAGAAATTTTATACACATACAGTCTTTTTCCCTTTAATTTCTATTGCTGTTTTACCTAGCAAATTTTTATGTATAATACTGGAACAATTTTGGTAACAAGACAGTCATTTGATATATTCATGTGTATATGAAATGTTTTAAAAAAACCACACAGGGACCACATTATAAACTTTGTCAAATTTCTTACCTTTGGAATTAATTGTGTATGTCATATAAACATTTATAAAATATTAATGGATTTAAATAAAAATAGTAGTTTTCTAATAATGTTTCTGAATCAATAAGGGAAGGATAAAGAAGTTTTATTTTTCTAGTTGATTTGTTTTCATCTCTATATCTTTTCTGGCTATTTTTCTGTTTCTATTTTACCCCAAGATCATAGTTACGGAATACTGGCAAAATAAAAACAGGATTAAACAAGTTCCAGGATCCTATGGGTGAACAAATGATACTGAAAGCATGTTGTTCTATCTGGAGCATACTGCCTCAAGATCACATTGCTGTTCTTCTTGTAAAATCTCCTCCATATAAGAAGGATATATGTGATTTTGATCGTCAGTTTTATATCCAAGTGATAGGAATGATCTCACTTTTAGCCACTGTAGTGCAATCTCTGAGAATTCATTAAAACTAAGTGTAAGTAACCAGTAGTTTCTAAGCTGATATCAGGAAAATACTTTGCATTTGTAAAATGTACACACTTTATCTGTAATTAGGTCTGCACGCATAGATCTTCCTCTATCAAGCAAATTTATGAAAACGTTTTAAGTAAATAACAATCATCCACATTGAGAAAAAAAAATGTACATAGAAACAGGGGAAGAGGAGGAAGTGGAGGAAGAATTGAAAGTATTTCAGTACTTTCAGAAGTAGTGAAGAATTGGAAGTCTGGACCTGAAAGTTCAAGTTTTCTTGCAGAAATCTTGGACATACTTCAAGGTCACTGAGAGATACTTACCCAGGTATCTCTCTATTCTCTCTCTCCTCTCCCTTCACCCTTACCCCCAGCCATATCTTGTCTTTTCTTTTAAGCTTTTGGGTGCTTGACTGTGAGTTTGTTAGCAGTTCAGGTTTGTCTTTTGTCAGTATGTCAATGAGTTACCTTAATCGATACGCTTTACAGAAATCCCACTTCATTTTCTCTGCCTATCAGTTACTGCCTATCAGCAAAGCTGAGAAAATGATCCTTTCTGACAGTCATTACAGATTTAGGTCTTCTCATGGCTTCAGTTAGTAACTCTGTGCCCCTCATCCTTAAAAGAGAGTCAACAATTCTAAGCATGTATTAAGAGATACAGGAGTAGAAATCAGCTGCCAATATTTTTTTATGTATAACTTTTCAAAAAATTCAAAAATTCCAGGACTGCAATTAACAGCCAGTATTTCACTTCCTCCTCTCAAAGGGTAGAAGTAGTTTCTGGTAGTAGGCACTGGTAGTTTCCTACAGTTCTAGCAAGTTTGCTAGGGACATGCATGCCCAGCATTTGTTATATGCCTTACTATTAACCCAACTGCATAACTAACAGAGATTCCCCTCTGCTTCTAGTCACTTTTCTACACTGTAAACACATTCTAGGTAGAGAACTGTGAGAATTGAAAGGCTTAGCACAAAGGAATCTAACTTAGCACACAGGGATCCTATTTGAATTGTTAGTTCAGCTTTCAACCCTGAATACATGAGAAAAATTGGTCCTCACTCCACTGTGAGCTTTTGTCTAAGGAAGTTATATACTGAGCCCTATGGCATTACTCATTAACAGAAAAGTACTTATATGCATACAATTTAATGAACCATATGATCCTTTTGGTTCTCTGAGTATGTCCATGGCCCCAGTATTAGTCCAAAATGTGATACCATCCAGACATTATTAATGAGATTTTTGCCCCTCTGGTGGGCTGCCCACCAAGCCATTCTTACTGTCAATTAATGAGAGAGTAGGTTAGTGAGAAATAAAACCAAAACTCAAATTACCTTCTCCCCACCCCCATTTTCTTCCCAGGCTCAACTTCTTGCCTCTTTTACCTCCTCCCACCAAGTGGCACAGGGACATGGGGAATGGGGGTTACAGTCAGTTCATAACACTTCATCTCTGCCGCTCCTTCCTCTTCACACTCTTCCCCTGCTCCAATGTGGGGTCCCTCCCATGGGATAAAGTCCTTCATGAACTTCTCAAATGTGGGTCATTCCCCCGGGGTACAGTCCTTCAGGAACTGACTGTTCCAGTGTGGGTGCCACACAGGTCACAGTTCCTACCAGAAGCCCTGGTTCTGCATGGGCTCCTCTCCATGGGCTGCAGGTCCTGGCAGAAGCCTGCTCTGTTGTGGGGTCTCTATGGGCTGCGCCTTCCTTCAGAGTATATCCACTTGTTCTCATGTGGGGTCCTCCATGAGCTGCAGGGTGAATGTCTCCTCTGCTGTGGTCCATTATGGGCTGCAAGGGGACAACCTGCATCACCATGGGCTGCAAGGGAATCTTGGTTCCAGCACCTGTAGCATGTCCTTCCCTCCTTCTTCACTGATCTGGGTTTCTGCAAGACTGTTTCTCCTACATTCTTCTCACTCCTCTCTCCCAGCTGCTGCACAGTATTTTTTTTTACCCTTTCTTAAACACCTTATCACAGAGGTGCCACCAGCATCGCTGATGGGCTCAGCTTTGGTCAGCACTAAGTCCATCCTGGAGCCGGCTGAAACTGGCTCTGTCTGACATGGCAACAGATCCTGGTCTTTTCTTACAAAAGCCACCCCTGCAGACACACCACCACCAAAACTTTGCTACATAAACCCAATACGGCCCCATGTCCAACAGAAGTTTGGTACTGCTGGTTTGCAGGACTAGAGATTCATAACAATACTTTTTTACCCTTTTCAGAATGTCCTATTTTAATTTTCTATCAATAAGTTAAATAATAAAAAACTCCACCTTATCCTGAAGTCGATAAATTCCTTGGTCATCTTTTTGTTGTTGTTGTTGTTAGTTTGGGGGTTTGGTTTTTTTTTTTTTTTTGTAATATCAACATGTTCCAAGTTGAACATGTTTAGACATTAGCAAGCCACAAAGTTCATATTAATTTTCTGGTCTTCTGTCTTTCCTCCAGCCTTGACTAAAATGAACTAAAATATCACTTTCCACCTCAGACTGGGTTGCAAGTTTTCAACTATTCTTTACTAGTAATACTTCATGTGTCTGGACCTTCATTATCTGTGTTAAAGTGGTCATCATTTTTACCTCCTGTACTTGGTGTTCATGCATTTAGCCACGCGCAAAGAGAGTCTATGAGAGAAATACAGACAGCATACAGCATAAGTCTGGCTGACACAAAATATTTGTAGGCTTCAGGAAGCTATGAAGCTAAGCATCAGATGCCCCACCTGGACAAGGCACCTTGCACACTTCTGCTGGTGAAGCAGCATCAGTCCATGCAGAAGGTTCAGCCACTGCGACCCCTGGGATCGACCCTTCCATCGTGTTGCAGAGCTGTCAGCTCCCACCAGCTCCGTTGACACAGGTGCTGGTGAACTGATCCAACGGTGCCTGAATGAAATATTTTGTTCTTTTCCTGTTAAAGATTTTATACCTTTCCATGCAGGTGTTTTTCCTCTGGAATCCCGATCTACTAATGATCCCATCTCAATGGGGTCTCTCCGCAATTTTACCTTCTTTTAACCTTTCTACAGATCTGATGCCTATTTCTCATAAGTGCAATTTTCTCAGCTGTCTGAGCCAAGGTTACACAGTTGTGTGTACCAGATCTCAGCCTTGGGCCTTTGGTATGCAGGCAACTGAATGCCTCGGGCAGGAAGGGAAGGCAGCAGAAAGGTTTCGGGCATATACTGGCACATCTTACTCTGCCAGCATCCAAGCCTCCTTAGCATGTCCTTGGGGAGCGACACAAGCCTGACCCACCCCTCGTGCTGGTAGAAGGTTAGCCCATTTATCTTCAATGTGTAGCAGGCAAGTAGAGAAATTGAGACAGGCCTATTAAAGAAAAATATCCAAAAACCTCTCTGCTTTTTCATAAATAAGATAAAGAACTATTTATATTTAGTATGTAAAATTAAGCAATTTACTCTGTGATTAAAAGTACACATCTCTATGGTAACTAATTGCTACCCTCTATTTGATTGATAACTTGTTTACTGTTATAGATATTTTTTTGTTTTACTTTTAACTAATATTCTGAAACATAATTATTGCATGCAGACCTCTAATCACTTATTATGAATTTGTAGAGATATAATTTGAAACCAAGCCTCTAAGAGTTTTCTTCTCATTTTAAATGCAGTTAATATAGCAAATCTGAAAACTTGTTTTTTTTCTGCATTTGTACTGTTGATTGCAGTAATAATAAAACTAATTGCCTGTAATCCAGTAAAGTACAATTATACCTAGCTTAATTTAGACAAAGATGTGGATATTTCAGAATTAGATAGCATGAAGTATTGTCTGAATAATTCATAAGAAAAGATGATTAATGACGCCATTTTGTAGACTTAGTTTGAACAAATATTCCAACTGAGTTATGGGCACATTGTGTGGGATTCATCTTATCTCACTTTAGCTGTCTAACAAACAGTAATCTAAGTTGGTGTCTTAAGAGTGTCTCCATCACTAATGAAGAGCAACCAACAACACAACAGGCAAGGGAAAATACTGCTCACATCTCTTCATCAGCCTGACTAGACACCATTAATTGCCATCTGAAAACATCTAGACTATAAAAGTATTCTGTCAATATCTGGCAGCAGACTTTAAATAGCATTTTTGAGAGCCTTTGGAATGTTCTTCAAGAACTGAGAAAGTATCACTTGACTGATCTGTACAAATCATGAGATTTTTTTAGATTCACCAGTACTGCATTTGATAACTCGTTACTATCACAATGAAAATTAAGTTAAAGAATCATCAATTAGATCCTAAATTTGAATCTGGTAACTGATATTGGTGATAATAATTTAGACTCAAAAGAAGCAGTTATTTCAAGAGGAGCTATTGCTTCGAAGTAAAGATGCTTTCTGTGGGATATACAGTATAAGATAATTTGCTATAAAACTTACAAAATTCAGTTGTTTAAGCACATTTTAATTATAATACTCTCATTTTTTCCTCTGTTTAGATTTAAAGGAATAATGGGTTTGCTTAATTCTTTTCAAGTTCTAAAGGAAAACAGTCGAAAAAAGTAGGATTTTTAAAATTTTATTTTCTTAGTAAAGTAGAATGCCACTAAAACTATTGTACAAACAACTAATTTTAAATTTGTCATCCATAGATTGCTTACTGAATTAGTTTCTAAGGATGTTAAAAAGATGGCAGAGAATATGTAAATATGCTAAAACCATGGAAGCATAATAAATATAATATTAGGTGCAGATAATGTAGGAACAACATCATATAAGCAAATGGGTCAGCTACAGTATTTTCTCTGGAAGTTTTGCTTTTAAACATATATGTTTATTGGTTTTTCTTCTCCACAGATGTAAGACTTAAATCCCTCACCCACCCCCACAATACAGTTCAAATTCACTTACTCTTCTTTTGAATAATTTATTTTTATGCTTTGCTTCATTAAAATGAAATAAAATAAAATTATGGCGGTTGAAAGAAAAACATGTTTTGTTTCAAATGTTGAGGAAAACATCTGGGGGAGGGGTGATTTGCACTTCTTATAGGAAAAAATGTAAGGTTTTCTGGTTTTGTAGTTACACATAGCTAATCATAAATTCATTCGGGTTTGAAATTTTCCTGGTTTACTTTACATGGATGTTCAGCTGTTTAGAAAGTCTGAGCAAAAGTAGGTCTGTAAATTTCAAATGCAGGGAGAGTGAAGAAAATATGCTATTACCATTACAGAGCAGGAGGGGGAGGGAAGAAGCCTGTAACCTTTTTATGAACAGCCCTAGAGCTGAAATGGATGAGAACTGCAAGCTGAAATTTGGCACAGAAATAGCTCTCATTTAAAAGAAGTACCTTTGCTTTCAGAGAAAATTGGTTTTGACTTTACCAAGGTATGAGCTTTTGAATATTGAATAGTGACTACAGTAATAAGGTTTTAAGCCTCTCTTTTACTTTCTCTCTTCTTTTCCTACCCCCAGTTCCTAAAATTTTCCTTCCATATGAACATTGAAAGTGTACAATATCTTCACAGTAAATAGTGAAGTATCATATATTGCTGCAGATTGGTAGTTTCTCCTGTTTATTTCATAGATATGAAATTGTTGAAACTGGTTTTGACCTTTCTGGTGGTTTTGCTGTTTGTTTTGGTATAGCACTTATGAATTATACTCTTTTCACTGCCTTCTCCCTCATCTAGGAATCACTGTCCTTTATCTGAAATGGCTTTTCAGTTCAAAGACTTGTCAATTCTATATCACATATATCTAATTTACAGGAGTGTGAACATTCACAAAATTGAAACTCATATCAGTATTATATGGTCCTGGCTGCAAGACCTCTTTCCACAAGAGGCTTTTATTTCTCTCACATAATCTTAGATTGGATTCCAATTATCCTTCTAAATCAATATAGCTCTTGCAGCAAACTCTAGCAGCCTTGGTTAACTCTCAGTCATTAAGAATAAAGCACTCCTATTAAGTGATTTCATAACTGATAACAGTCTTGCCATGCTAGAGTGAGATATATCTGGATTCAAATTACAGTTTCAGACAGTTGAAGAAGTGACCTTCCCTGTTCATTCTTTATTCTATCAGGACTCCTCTATCTGAATCAGGTAGGAGAAGGTAGCGTTTACTTTAAGGTTCCCTTGCATGAGAAACTTCATACTAAAAGTGTGTATGTCCTTCCATCTTGAGAACCCAAGATTACCTTGTATTGACTGGACCTGGCATTTTCCTCCTAAACAGATTTACCATTTCTCAAGAACTTTCAGAACTTTTACCTTCATTGATTACTTCTTTTGGAAGCTTCTAGCATAGGTTTTGGGGAATGCAGCATTCTTCTAGCTGCTGCAGCCACTGTTATCCATATTTTACACATTCCATAGAGTATTTGCTCCTTTTCTTATAATGTGCATTTTCCCCTGAATAAACACATGATTTAATTGTTTTTAATTAGTTCAGGATAATATGCAGAAATATTCAAGTGAAAACTTTCAAATAGATAGAAACTAAAATAGGTGGACTATATCACAGTCCAGAAATTAGACTCAGAAATTCTGTCAGTATACGGCATTTTTAAAATGAAATTTGTAATATCAAGTCAAACTGACACTTATTTTTGTCTCTGAAAACCTTTAAGAACTTAAATCCACCTTCATCACAAAATGTAGAGATCAGGATATTTTTTCAAAGGATCAAATGCCGGTAAATTCTGAGGCTGAACTTCAAGAGTCTTTCAGATAAGCAGATGACTTGGGACCTTTTAAATTTTCTTCCAGAGTTTCCTTTCTATGGAGCTTGTTCAAGATGTGTTTATTCAACTGCAAGACAATTAGTGCAGCTAATAACTTGTTAGAGCGTTTTTCTCTTAAAGGCATATGTATGGATAGTCAAGGATAAATGGTAGTTAGACATGCTTCATGTCATTGATTTAGACTAGTAAGCTACAGATTTGGTTTCCTCCCTTCAGTATATAATACTGAGGCAGAGAAAAGCAGTTCCACACCTGATCATGTCCTTATGATAAACAGATTATGCTTCTTTAGGGAGCGTAGGCCATTACTAGTCCGAAAGGAATTCAAAGAGCAGCACAGGGGAAGTGACAAATATTTGTCTCCCCTTGCTGTGAAGCATGAAGGCTCACACAAGTTTTGGTAATTACATTGATTACTTTTTTAAACTAATGTTATTTGACATAAGTGTCTGACAAATATCCTTTTGGCAAACAGGAGAATTGCCATTACAACTTTCCTCTCTACTTCTCTGTTAACACATGCTTTTTATTATTTCTTTTAACTGGAAAAATCTGTTAAGAACTAGATCTTCAAAAGCACATAGGTGCTTAGTTCTCTTTGCAGGGTAAGAAAGACATCTAAATGTGCCTTGAGGATCTGATCCAGTGTTTGTTTCTTTTCCCTTACTCCTACACTGCATTTCATGCTGTCACCCCAAAACCTTATCTACATGGTAAAACTGAAGACACAACAGACAAAAAATTCAATGGTTAGATTTTTACATTTAAATTAGCATAATAGCTTCTATTCTGACATAAATAAACATAGTTTAATGATTTAAGCAAGTTGGTAGAAAAAGGTAATACCTTTTATAAGATTATCATAGCTAGAAAAAACCAAATTTACTCTGTTAAAGAAATTAATGGGCGTATTTTTGCTCTGAAAAATAAACTTAAATAATAATAGTGCTGTGCACTCTCATTAGTCATTACTTTCACAAAATGTCCTAGTTAAATACTACATCTTTCATAATCATCAAAGATCTGAAGCTGAATTGCTCACAGACTTCTGAAAAAACTCTCTGTAACTATTTTCATAAATTTTCCTCTTTGCTAAAAGTGTACTCTGTAAAGTACAGACAAGAAGACTGTGAAAATAACTGATAGATTTGTGCTGCTAATGCTTTAACTTATATTTGAGTACAGCAAAAACTCATTTTGGATACAGCCTTATTTAGAAATTTTTAATTTTTCCTGCCTGGAAATTTTCCTGCCAGAGAAATTATTCCTATGCCTCACGGCAGTACCAGCAGATAGGTCTGAAATAGCTCTGGCTAAAACTACCTTTCTGCCCTACTTGAGCCCAAACCACATATAAGAGTATATGCCTTCTATTCACTTACTCGTTTTAGCAGGAGTGAAGTAAATTAAAGGCTGTTGTCACTACATTTATAGACAAGAAGGACAGAGTGGTTTTATTTCTTTCTGTGATATCTGAGGAGTTAAAACATACTCCCTCATAATAACTTGTGCTCAGTTCTTTCTATTCTGTAAGAAACAACATCCTTCAAGAAAGTTTGCCAGCCATCAATCTGGGATGATATACTTTCAATCTCTGCTGCTGATGCATTTCATGTTACATTAAAGCACTCATTGACATAAAAATAAAAACAAACAAAAAAAGGGGGGGTAAGAAGAAGAATCAAAATCTCCTACTTTTTATGTAATTATCCTAGATAGTAAAAATTTAATTGTAAATAGCAATACAAGTATCCTAGACAAAGCAGAGTAGCTCAGTCTGGTGGAAATCACAAATGCCTCTTCCATATATAAACATCTGGTTTAGGATATAAGTTTAAAGGATGGTATTCAGGACAAGCAAATGTTTTGTATCTCTCCTGCACAACAGAGTGTAGAGGGCTCTTTGGTCTCCCCCAAAAAGGTGTGAAGTCTGCCTCTTGCTGTGAATAGAATTCTTTTGTTTACTTCTCTAAGCCCTCTGTTGCCTTGTGCAATTTTATCAGCTGGGCCTTCTGTACAATCTTCTGTAATACAGGAAAAAAAGAGGGGCAAGATTTTCTGAAAGAAATATAAGAAAGGAGGCATAGAGAGAAGCGAAGGTATGATGTCTGAAAGAGGGAAAAACCTTAAAGATGAGAGGGAGCTATCCTTTGAAGTATAAAATTGTGGCATGATCAAAAGCTTACTGTAAGTAATGGAAAGATTTCTATTGACTTCATTGGCCTTTGAATTCAGCACAGTGCAAAGGAAAACAACAAACCTTCCTCCCTTTTCCCATCAGTTCCTTAGCTGTGTTCTTTTCAGAATCAGTCATAGTAAATAGACAAGATAGAGAGTCAGGAATGAAGTCAGAAATCATTGGTTTTATTTGAAAAAAATGAGCAAAACTCATTAATTTATTTTCAAACTGTAAAGTGTAACTTTTTATCAGGGAATGTAATGGGGTTAAATATTCTGGGTACTATCTCAGATGTCTAAATAATAATAATTTACCGTAATTTTTCTGGGGAAAAAATAGAACAACTTTTGCACACATATAAATCTGTACAGCTTCTTATACCATAGCTTTTCAAAACAATAAAACACTTTTTCTTTGGCTATATATTGGCTCTTCTAAGGCACTTCTAGTAAGATACAAAGTGTACTCATTGACTTTAATGTCCTGGTGAAACTAAACATTTTAGCTTAATTTTAATGACAAAGAGTCTGCGTCTCAGATAACCACCCTCATTTATTTCTCAGACCACTTTTTCAATTCATTTGGAGAAACTTTCTGAATGAGGCCTTTTAAAGATAACTAACAGCCATAATATCGTACTCCTTCTAACTAAGTAGTATTTCATTATCTTTTTAAGTTTTTAAAAGAATTTTAGTTCAAATAGCATTTTTATAGAAATAATAAAGGGATCTCAAACTGCAGAGTAACTTGGTGCCACAAGTGAGCCATCAGATAACTTTGGTCATATTAGTTCAGATGCAAATGAGACTCATTGGCTGTGCATTCCTATTACTCCTACTCCCGCAGTCTTAAAAAACTTATTTGAGTTGTACAGTACTAAAATCATGCCCACAATTGAGATTCTGAAATGGTAAAATCTCAAGTCCAAGTATTCATTTTTTAAGAACTGATATTCTAGTTGTGTTCTTTTCTTTCCCCTTTCAAACAATACGTTTTTTTTTTATTTTTGTTTGTTTGTTTGTTCACTTGTTTATATGGTTTTAGCAGACTTTAATAGTATGAAAGCTCTCTACCAGTTGAAACAATCTCATTACCACAAAACAGCTATGGGTGGCAGTACTCCAGAATTATCCAACTTAATCCCACCTGTGTACCTCAGCAAGGACTTTAAGAAACCAGCACAGCAAAAGGATTACTTCATATACACATTAAGGATGAGGGAAAAGACATAGTTCCCCCCAGTAGTACCTCCCCTTACATCATACCTGTAACAATCCTACAGTTGCAGCAGGACACTTCTATGGTCCTTCCTTTCAGCATTATGATTACATCAGCATTCAAATGAGGCCCGAGATTTGTTCAGTCTTTAAAGTCAATAATTATTGCCAGTACTGATATTTAGACAAGAAGGACCTAAAGCTAATTCTGTTTTGTAATATTCCAGTTTGGATAGGCCCACCTGAATATGCCCGTAGAATGACTTTGTTGCATGCAAGGGGATACCTGTACATCTGTGCACCTATTGAAGATGACCACAGTTCCTATGTGGGACTTGTTCCTGAGTTTTCCTTTCATGGCAACCATGGTACTGTATAAGCAACCTTTTTTAGTCTCCAAAAAAAAGCAAACTTTGTTCTTGCTCTTTTGGCAAAGATTATACAAGTGTGAAAAACCATCTGATATGAAGCAAGGGATTTCACCTGCACATTATAAAAAAAGAACAGTCACCAAATTGGGAATCTATGGTTCATCCAAGGAAAAAGTAATCTGTAGTTTAGGCTTAGCAACACTCAGTCCAAGAGTGTGTAGTTCTGTTAAAGTATCCTTTTACTCCAGCCATGCCTGAAATTATTGATAGAATGGGGCTAATAATTCCTAGCTACAAAGGATCTTGTGGCTTTATCTAAAAGATAGTAATTTCTCAGTTTTAGTGAGATAATGAAACTTCATCATGGAATTTTGTTACTGGTGACAAAATAATTCCTTAATATACCAAAAATCCTGATACCAAGAGAAAGCCTGTACCTGGACTTCTTTTCTGTTTTATTTGGATTCTTTAGCTTTCATTTCTTTTCCATTCTGTTGCTTTTCAAAACGCTTCCAATTCTGAAGCCGTTACACAGTAGCAAGAAGAATAGATATGAATTTTCTAGTCTATAAGTTTTCCAAAGCTTCAAGTTTGAAAATGGTTGGGGTTTTATACACTATTTTTTATAACTAAATGCAATGTAACAAATGATCTTCCCCCCACTCCCCTTCTTTATCTTATATCCTATGGAAACCTGACTCTGTGATCAAGTTGCTTTCAGCTGATGAGTTTCTTCTGCTGCCCTCTCTTCTGCTGCCCTCAGTACTTTATTAGCTCATTGACTGTTTCAACCAGATACGACAGAGGGTTTGTCTGTGTGTTTGTTTCTCAAGATATTTCGTAAAAATTGCATGTATATAGTGGGAAGGGAGAGGATAGAAACTGGTTCAACAGAATTAAAACCCTAGTCCTGAACTCATACCTTGGTAGGCACCAGATAATTCACATGATAAGAAAGATGTTTCAAGTATTTCAGTCATGAGCAAAAAGCTTCCCTCAGAGCTTATATTTATTCCACAGCAGGGCATACAAGGGAAAGTAAAATAAAAATGTGTAGCAAGTGTCACTTGGGGCTTCAGATGCATGAAGCTTCAAACATGGCAGCTGTCAGTCCATGTCAGGTCCGGGCAATTGAGCTGCAGTCAGCTGCCTGACAAGAGTCAGTCAGGAGACCAAGAACCAGGCTGTTAGCCTGACTGGTGGTTTAGTCTTTGTATGTAAAATCCATTACTTGTTGGGTTTTTTTCTTCTGTGTGCCTCTTGATGGCAGTTGCACTTCTAGATCTCTTGCTCCTATTCCTGTCTTAGTTTTTCTTTCTTTTCCCTCATCCTTGCAAACTACATCCATAGTTTCTGACTCCTGCCTCTGCTCTTTGACCTTACCCTAGTCCACCCTGATCCTTGCCCTGGTTGGTACCTTCTTATTCCTTGTTCCAGGAATGGGGACAGTTATTCCGACAATGATATCTTTTCCTTCAGTTCAGTGAGCTTTTGTTTCTAGGATCTTGCAACTTTTCCCATACATTTTGCATAACTGTTGCCTTGATATAACGCTCGGTCTCTTTGGGTCATTACCTCATCTCATGTATTACACCTGGCTCGCATTCCCTGCCTTAATTCCAGTCTGGCTCTAGAAGCTGGAAAGGGTGGACCATGTCCTATCTCTTTCTGCTTAACAGAAGCGCTTCTCTTTCTGCCCAGAAGTAATGATGTCAGAAGGTGGCAAGGGTAAGAAGAACAAGAAGACGAGAAAGTGAACTGTTGTATCTTGGTACTAGAGGTGCTTGACTCATATGAAGACTGTGTCCTCAGGAAGTGACCTACTAGTGTAGAGGAGATAACATCACACAGATGTTAATGACTGAATAGTTTGCTCACAGAATAAATTTAATATAGATTACATATATTAAGTGATTTAGAGGATGATTTGGTTACAGCAATATAAAATGAATATGTCATTACAGAGGTAATAAACCCATGGCACAAAATCATAAAGCCAGGCTTCAGAATTTCAGGTTAATATGGTGGGGTTTTTTTCTCTTTTAATTTCTCAGGATCTTTATAGTCTGCTCTTGAGTGGGAAGAAACTGCCTCTCAGATACACATAGTTTGGTAACCTGCTAAGAGTGAATATTATCCTCTTAGGATATAGGATCTTCTGTATATCAGTGTTCAGACTAAATTAAAAATTAATTCTTTATCCTGATCCTGACCCCTTTACCATAAATCAAGAATGTCAAAGATTAGAAAATGTCTTTTATAAGGAACTTGCAGGTTTTTTGTTTTGTTTAACTTACTTAAATTTGTACTCTGTACTAATTTTTTACCGGAAAATTTGGTTTTACTATAATAATATAGTTGTTAAGCATAATTAATAATAAGCCAACACTAATGAACTGATCCAATAATTTGATAACTCCTCACTAGACTTCTCATCTTGTTTTGTCATTTGGTTTTTTTCCTCTTTAGGATATTATGTATTTTCATGTTGGAGTTTTTCCTCTTGAATCCCTGAATTATTAATGATAACATGTCAACAATTCTGCTGCTGCCTGAAATTTTATTTTGTTTTTCTTCAGCAGATTTTCTCACAGCTTTTTCTCAGCAGTCTTAAGCAAAACTGCACTTTTGCCATATTAGAGGTGGGCCTTGGCTCTTTGGTGCACAGCTGGCCAAGTGCTTTGGAGACAAGGGTTTGCAGTGGGATTATGGATAGAAAGAGGGTTAGGGTCCTGGGTCCTAAGGTCAAGAGTACCAATCTTCTTCAAGCAAAGATAAAGCAGGTTGTCTCAACAAGTCTTAAGCATCTTGAGTTTGCAGGGAGCGGTTTTGATGCTCATAGTGACAGTCCTTTCCTACTTATTCTGGGGTCTTAAAATTTTCTTAAAACATTTTTCATTCTTACTCATTCCCAGTTAAAAAGTTGCACACTAGCACACCCAGCATCTGTTAGCTGTTCTTTGTTATTCACTAACTACCTAGCTTTATCAGCCTTTCAACTACACATGGTTTTTCTGATCTTAAGCTAAAATAGGTTGCGGAATAGTCACTTGAGCCCTAGACCATTACTAGGTAAAACTGTTCCAGGCCAGTGTAAGTCCATATAAATTCTGAGATCTTGCATTCTCAGGTCAATATAACAGGCCTACACCCTTTTACCAATAATGGCAAAAAAATATTTTTACTTGGCTACAAGGTCTTGGACTGGATTAAGAACAAGAGATTTAGCATGTTGATAATTTCCTCCCCTTATATTTCTTTTTACTTATTGGAAACTGAATTTAACAACTATTTTTCTTTTACTTTCTTTTCCCCTTAAAAAAAAACCCAAAACTTCTAAAGTTTTTATAGCAGTAGGAAAAAAAAATAATAAAAATACAAGGGTAAGCGAATTACTTTAAAGAATATAAAAAGAAGTTAAATGACACTGCTAAAACATATTCAAACTATAGCCTTACCGAATGCAATAAGAAGGAAAAAAAAATGACATGGAGGATTAGATAGGTGGAGTTACTTAATAGTAAGCAAAAATATTTTAATATAAATGTAAATAATTTATTTAAAACATTAAGTGTATTTATAACACATAAATTTATATTACGTGGTTTAATTTTAGTTTAATTAACTTAATACATAATTTATAACATATGCATATACACACACATATTCTACAATATATGGATATGATATGACATACATACCTCCTCAAAGATGGAAAATTTTGCCCTGTGCAGTAGAACATGAACTTGTCTAATTTAGACAGGCTGTGATTACATGATAATCAATCATGCCTAGGCAAAGACCAAGTACCTGCTTAACATTTACCCTTCAGTGCATACATATAAAGGTCACTGTATAATAGATATTTTCTCCTACAAGTCTGAATTCCAGTCAGATATTTTCATAATATTATTATGGCTAAATATTTAAAAGCAAGTGTAGAGTGAACATAGCAGGTGAAGACAGCGCTAATGACACAAATGGAAGTAATCAAGATTTGGAAACAAGCAGGTTGTTGTGGACTATTTCAAATCTGAAATGGTAGTCTCAATACAAGTATTGATCTTTATAGGTTACCTTTAGGTGTTTTTTAAGGGTAAACATTTCACAGTTTAGGGAAAATAGATTTTAAGCAAGTTATTTTGTGGCGTGGGATATTGAAATGAATGGTATTTGTCCAAATATAAAAATATCTGTCATTAGAATAAATGCAGAGCAGTTCCACCAATTACAATACATAATACAACATTTCTCATGTTTTCAATATTTTTCTTATTTATCTCATATATATTATACAGTTACAGGATATCCATGTTAAACACAGTTTGTGTAGGGTGCAAGGGAATCTGGTTTGATTTATATGATTAGTGTACTTATGTGACATAGCTTCATATTGAATTGTAATGAAGGAGTAGCAGGAAAATACATGAGAAAGTTAAAAAGATTTCCCACATAAAAAAAGCCCAGGAGAAAAACAAACAAACAAACAAACAAACAAAAAAATGATCTTCATCACTAGAAAGAACTGTGTTGGCTTAGACTTAGCTGGTGTTTCTAGCTATTTGTTACTGGCAAAGCTGAGGAATTGGAAATTAATGTTGGTAAATGCAACTAACTATTAAAAATAACCAGCTACAAAATTATTGAGAGATAGACTAAAATTCATTGAACCTTCTTTAATCTCCCTCAGGTGTATATATTAGAAGTATTGTCTTTTTTAACTCCAGTCACATTCTGTGAAACCCCTTTCTTTTTCCTCTGTTGACATATGGCCCTTGGATGCCTACACACTCATTTCACAAGGACACCTCTTTGCTGAGGGACAGGCAAGAGTGACTCATCTGTGGACAGCCCTCCCACCTTGTCCTCTACCAGACCACCAAGTAGTGTTCTTTCTTTTTCTGCCTGGATTTCAATAGATTTATTCTGATATACTCCAGTATTAGATACTGGGGTAACCAGCCAGTCAAAAGAGGGGATTATCCTGCTGTATTCAGCATTGCTGCGGCCTCGCCTTGAGTACTGTGTGCAGTTCTGGGTCCCACAATTTAAGAGGATGTGAAGGTCCTTGAACGCGTCCAGAGGAGGCAACAAAGCTGGTGGAAGGGCTGGAAGGAAAGTCCTGTGAGGAGTGGCTGAAGACTTTGGGGCTCTCTACAGCTTCCTGAGGAGGGGACGTGGCGAGGGAGGTGCTGAGCTCTTCTCCCTGGGATCCAGTGATAGGACACGTGGGACTGGTTCAAAGCTGCACCAGGGGAGGTTTAGACTGGATATTAGGAAGCATTTCTTTACCGAGAGGGTGGTCAAACCCTGGAACAGGATTGCTAGAGAGGTGGTCAATGCCCCAAGCCTGTCAGTGTTCAAGAGGCATTTGGACAATGCCCTTGACAACAGGCTTTAACATTTGGTCAGCCCTGAATTGGTCAAGCAGTTGGACTAGGTGATTGTTGCACATGCCTTCTAGCTGAATTATTCTATTCTGTTCTATTCTATTCTATTCTATTCTATTCTATTCTATTCTATTCTCTCTGCCCATAGACAGAGTCTATTATATCCATATTAATAATGATTTTATGTTTTTCATTCCTCCATGCTTTTGTGTTTCATTTCAACACTCAACACTTTTGAGTTCGTGTTTTAACTTGTAAGACATCCCCAACATTAATACAGAACTAAATTTCTCTGAGGTTGAATTAATGTTATGAATGCCTGATTAAGAAAGTAGCATTGCCAAAATTGAGAGAAATTCATATATGCTGGTCAGTTAGAGCCCTTGACAGACTTCAGTGTTGACTTTCTGGACTTTTACAATGTTATAATTTACTTATGCAGAATGGAGAATTGTATCAGTAAATTATTTGTCAGGCTATTTCTAATATTTATTTATTTAACTTAGTTTACCTTAGTTTATCTTAAAGAGCAATTCTATTTTGTGAAAGCATCATGCCTAAAACATTCCTACCCTTCACTTCCTGATCCACCAAAAGCTTACATGGAACTTGCCCGGGTAAACCTTATCCAGGAAAAAGGAAAATCAAGTATGTTTCTTCCTTATTACTTTCTTGTTCCCATAGTTTTCTTCTTTTTTATTTCATAGCTTTTCTGCTCTCTTAGCTAAAATGGCTGGTAGGAAGGAACAAAAGGAGTGTCATGATTCCAGCATACTTGAAGAAATGTGCCAATTTAACCAAATGTAATTGCTTCAGTAACAAATTTTCCATGGAGACTTACATAGGTACTGACACACACTAAGGGTTTCAGAAAAGAATCCACTAGAAACTTTGATAGATTCAACTACAGCAAAGAGTAAAAAACAGAAAGAAAGCAATTTCTATGCTCATCCTCTGAAAAAAACACCTTAAAATGCTTTAATATTTAACAATACTTTTCAGTTTGTTTCTCACAAAAATATTGCTTCATTCATTACTTGACTCTTTTTGTGTTTTTTTCTTTTTCCTAGTAAAGGATGGTTTACAGAATATTTGATTTCCTTCTGTAAAGCAGCAATCTCATGTAATCAGTTTTTATGGTCCTATTTTTTAGCTAGCATAATCTAGAGAAAGATTAATTCTTTTAACTGCCTTGTACTAACACCATTTAGTCTCAGAAAGTAGGTATTTATATGTATTTAGTAGCATAGCCATTCTCCAATACATCGATGGCAGACACACATGCTACAGAGAATGTAAGTTTTGCGAGTACAGCATTGGCAGTGCAAGTGACAGATCTAGACACAGTGCAAAAGCCCCTGGGGTTTGTGATGCCACAGCTAATTTCCTTTCCCTTTTTGCTTTACTTTCCACAGTAGCTTCCCTTTCTATCCTTTTCACTGCTTTTACAAATTTGACCCAGATACCTAAAAAATTTAATTTACGTGCTAGTTTTAGACATTGTGTTAATGAAAGACAGTGGTTTTCTAATAAAGATACAGAAGTTTAAGTGATACTTATTTAACTGTTGTCCTATGAAGTGAAACATGTAACTGAATTGTTTCTTTTAGAGAGTTTCGTGAATGAAAATTTTTTACAGGAAAAAAAACAGATTTGAAGATGCATTGTCAAAACCAAATAAACATGTGACATATTTACATTTGTAATATACTTTCCCTTGACAACTTCAGAAAAGAATATCGAAGCTTGAATATGTTGGCTAATTTCTCTTCTTACGCAAAATTTTTTTTTTTTTTATTTGCTTTCTTTAGTGAAATAACTGCAGCTGGACTGATATTTGCTTCTTTTCATTAACCACACTTTGACTTTTAACACTGCCTGGTTTTGTCCCTTGTAGACACAACTATGAGGCCTATGTAGGGCAATTACAGAGTTTGAGACTTTATAAAAATTGTGCATTGTTCTCAGTGAAGATGATCATCTATTTATCATTATTCTTGATTCAATAAAGAGGTTAAGAATGATGTGGCAGCAGGAGATGAGTTAATCAGATAAGAGAAACTCACTCCTGCCTTGCTGCCCCATCCCAGAGAAAAGAAACTGGCCCACTCCACCTCCAGTAATCAGGCTAAAGAGATCCAAAGGTAGTAAGTTGCCAAAGACTACTTTTCTAGACTTTCATCTATCCGCAGTAAAAGACTGAGGAAGGTTAGAATGATGTTGCAATTTTATACAACTACCTGATGCACTGCAATTACATATTGTTGACAAACTAGTGTAAAATTATGAATTAATACCTGAAAGAAATTTAGGACACATCATATTTAATTTTTTCTGTGACTCTAAGTGAGAACCATATCACCTTATTTTAGCCCATCTGAAAACTTGCCATACTAAGGTAGGATAGTTATTTAGTTTTCTTCTCTTTCCACATGATGGAAATAAGCTCCTTCAGAAAGTAATTTGTCTTATCCTAAAAGATGTTTCTGATCTGTGCAGTAAGGATCCTCTTCAGTGTCTGTGGAGGCGACCTAGCTGAGGTGAGACTTTTAGTTTTTAGATAACTGATGTTAAGTGAAATGAATCTCATCCTCAAATACCACATTCATACTTTTAATGTTCTTTTAGTGTTTCTAATGTAATGTCACTAGCCCAAGCTAAATACATATTAAAAACCACGGGAATCTGTTCCACCTCCTGAAAATAAATGAACAAGTTTCAGTAGTATCCAGTGTGACTCTGAAGCTGCAAAAAATTTCTTCTCATTTTTCCATATATTTTTTGGTTTATAAATACTTTTAAAGATTATGTGTTTCTTGGTAACATTCATGACCAGCAACTGAATATAGTAATGTGTTCTCTTCTTCTAAGCCATTATACACCAGTAAAATAAGTTTTATGATGTACCTTCACATTAATTTCAAATTTTCTTTGCTATGAAGTTTTATTACATTATTTAATTGCAAGTATGCCTGAATAGACAGTGCTATTTCACTTGCTATATGTTATTGCTGATGATTAGGGCTAAATATTGATATTTACCATGTTTCATCTTTGAAATATTATGTTTGTGTCAGAACTGTAAAATATGCATCCAGAAAAGTTCTCAAATTTCAATACATAATCAATTGCACTTTACTGTATAGTGCTCAATTCAATGATTTTGTGCCAAGAACAGCAGCAAATCTTTATACTGAAGTGAACAAAACATGAGTTGCAGACACTTTGTGAAACTCTGAAGAATTCAACATATCACACTAAGAACTGATCTGAAGATTTAAAAGATTCTTTAAAGGCTGTGGATCATGCTGATAGTTAGACCATCAGTCATGAAAAAAGAGTAATAGAGGAGGTTTTGGAATAGCTCCAGTTCTAAAGAACCAAGGATGACTGAATATAAGATGATAAATAATCACTAGAAAAGCCTGTCTTGAAAAATATATCTTTTGGTCCTAAAAAGGGTGTCCCAGAAAAAAATGCCTGTTCTTATCAGTGATTATCAGGGAACAGGCAGATTTATCCAAAAAGCAGTTGAAGAGAGAGAAATCATTGTGAAGGGATATAACCCTAAATAGCTACAAAACTATTAGAAGATATTGTGTACGTTGGCCTAGCACTCCAGAGTTATATCAAGCTATCGAGCCAACTCAGTGTTAGCTGCTAGCAAATTGACAAGTAATAGGATTACAGTCTGGGAGTAGAGGAAAAATGCCTTTCATCAGATACTAGCTATTAGAACCCAATGCTGTTATCTTCTCTGCAGAAAACTTTAAGGTCCAAATAATTACTGGGGAAAATAAATAAATAAATAAAATCCAGGCTTCTTATCTTCTTGTAAAACCTGGGCATTTACAAGAAGAAAGAAAGACAACCTAATATATCTTCAATTTGAACAAGACTATAATCAGCAAGCAAAAATGAGTGCTAGATCAGACCTATGAAAATGTCTGATCAGTTATGATTATAGTGAAACCCATTCACTGGCCAAGGCGTGTGGTTATGATGAAAAAAAACAGATCAAAAAGCATCTCCTGGATACAATTTTACAGGGTTTCCATTTGTTTCTGGCTTGGCTGAAGGGGAAAATGAAGCACAATACCTACCAGGACTGCTAACAAAATCTTAATATGAATTGTCTGCACTGAGAAATCATATCTATCACAGAAAGAGAAGTGTTAAATTACAGTCACCAATGACCTCTACAGTTATAAAGACAGGCAGCAAGCAAACACAGCATATTCGAATTTTCAGTGAGGAAGCCTGGACTCAAATGCAGTATTTGTTGTAGATCTATACTGTAGCCAAACTGTGAAAGTAAAACACCTAGCCCATAAGCTAAACCTTAGACAAAAATGGGAGTAAATTCTCATGGAAGTGGGCCAATATTAATTTCAAATCTTTGTAGCTCTCAATTTCTACTCTCTAGATCTTTGCTTTATTTTTTAAAGTGGCTTGAGTTCTAATATGTTTATATGTATCTAATAATTGTAATTTATTTATACTTCAGTACACTACTGACCTATTTAAAGGCACTTTCCAATAAACGAAATTAGAATACATGGGAGATTTTCTGTCAGAACTTAGCTAATAAGTAGAAATAAGGAAATTCTGCTATATATACACACAAAGCAGAAAAACAATTGGAAATATAGCTATGCGTTCTTAATTCATATGAATTACAAAACTTGGGAAAAATTTGTGAAGATTAGTATGGCTGCTAAAAATATCTGGTCAATAGGCAGAAGTTTTTCAAAATGTAAGAAGACAGTGAGCTGCATTGAATGGATTATAATGTTATACTAATGACATCTCATTCTACTTAGGCAAAAGTGAAGTATGGAAAAACTGAGGAGAGGCATGGAACAGGATTTTTGATCTGAAAAGATTCTTTAAGGAAAGGAGAATGAAAACAGTTGAACTATTTGATTCATAAAAGTGAGAATAGGAGCTGACACAAAAAAAGATATACAAATTAAAAAAAGAAAAAGGAAAAAATGTCAGACACTTACCTGCTAATTTCTATTCAAAAGAAAAGACAGAAATAATTCTTAGGAGATAGGCAAGGATTTTGATTAGATCAAGCAGAATTAAAGGGCTTTCTTTACTCTTTACTTTATTCTCTTGTAGGCTACAACTTGCTGGGTTTAGTTCTTACTTGCATTTGCTGTCATTGTATTTCATCTGACATTTCCATATGTACTTTCTATCACAGTTCTTTTCAGTTCAACCTCAAATCTCACAGAGGCCGTAGTGATACCCAAATCAGGTTTCTATTTGAATACACACATATATTTTATATATATTTTTTTTATATCCAAAGTGCTGGATTAGACATAATAGGAAGAGGTAGAAAAGTAAATGCAACCCAGAACAAAAATACTGATTGAAATCAGCTTCCTAGGAGACAGTGATAAGCAGGTGGTAACAAACAAGTGGTTACCAAGCAGACATATTTTCCTCTTGTCATGCTTTAACCCCAGCCAGCAACTAAGCATTAGGCAGCCTCTTGCTCACTTCCCCCCCACCCAGTGGGATGGGGGAGAGAATTGGGAAAAAAAAAAGATAAAACTCATGGGTTTAGATAAGAACAATTTAATAGGACAGAAAGGGATAAAATATTAATGATAATAATAACAATAATAAAAACACAGTAATAATAATAATAAAAAAATAATTGGAATATACAAAACAAGTGATGCACAATGCAATTGCTCACCACTCGCTGAACAATTCCCAGTTAGTCCCTGAGTGGTGATCCCTCCCAGCCCCACTCCCCCCCAGTTTATATCCTGGACATGACATCACATGTTCTGGAATACCCCTTTGGCCAGTTTGGGTCAGCTGTCCTAGCTGTGTCCCCTCCCAACTTCTTGTGCCCCTTCAGCCTTCTCGCTGGCTGGGCAGGAGAAGCTGAAAAATCCTTGACTTAGTCTAAACACTGCTTAGCAACAATTGAGAGAACATCCATCTGTTATCAAGATTCTTCTCATACAAAACCCAAAACATAACACTATACCAGCTACTAGACAGAAAATTAACTCTATCCCAGCTGAAACCAGGACACATTTATTGTTGGAAAAGATCATCAGAACTACTACTGATTAGCCTACAATTGCACAAAGTAGAGAAGGGCAAACCTTAGAACCCTACTAAACTACTTTCCTGGGAAACAGCACTGTTATTTCTTCAAAATCCCATACGTCTAAAGACTTAATTATTGTAAAATAATTGTAGAATTATAGAAAAATACAGGTTGGAATAGCTCTTTAGAATTCATCTGGTCCATCTACCTGCTCAAAGGCCAACATAGATCAGGCTGCTCACAGCTGTGCCCAGCTGGGTTGCGAGCATCATCAAGGATGAAAGTTCCACAACTTCTCCAGCAGCCTCTCATGGTGTTTGACCTGCCTCATTGTTAAAACATCCCCAAATTTAACTGGAACTTCCCATGTGGCAACTTGGGTGTCCCCTGCCTCTTGTCCTATCACTGCGCACCTTCAAGAGGACTCTGCACCTACAAGATGAGCCTGTCTCCCCTGTACTCTACCGCTGCGTAGCTGAAGCACACTTAGATCTCCCCTTAGCTTAGACCCAGCTCTCAGCACCTCCCGACACATCATGTACCCCAGCCCCTGAGCATCCTGCTGGCCCTTGGCTGCATCTGCTCCAGTAGGTCAGTATCCTTTTTGTACTGGGGAGCCCAAAAACAGTCTCCCAAGATCCAAAGGCAGGGGAGCAATCACCTCCCTGGACCTGCTGGCATTACCCTGGTTGGTACAGCCCGGGATGCCCAGGCTGACTTTCTCCCCTGCAAAAACATACTGCAGATTCATGTTTAACTTGTCCACTGGGATCCCAGGTCACTTTCTGCAAAGTTGCTGTCCAGCCAGTCAGCCACCAGCCTGTTCCATTTCATGGGCTAATTCCATGTCATGTGCAAGACTTTGCATTTGCCTGTGCTGATCCATAAGCAGTTATTAGCTCATCACCCATCATAAAATAGTGTTCCTTATCTTCCAGCTTTGCACTGTCAAAGCCTTTAATGCACTAACAGGACTTAACTGATGTGACCAACCTCACCTGAGATGCCCATCTATACATGCTACGCATGGGCCCTTTCAAGTTCAGGCCTGGGTTTCGCATCATCTGTACTCCTTAACTGTTTGAGCTTCCTAGTTTGTCTTTGAATTTGGCTTGTAACTGTGCCTGATGATCACTGAGCTGTCAACAGGACCCATCCTGCTTTGCTTATCTGCCTGGTGTGCTGTGGAGCAGCCCGCTGCTGGAGAGGACACTGCCTGGCTTGTGCTGTTCCTGCTCTTGCTTTCCAACTCGCCTTTAAGGAACAGCATCATTCTTGCTGCTGGCTGGCATGGTTTTTAATGGAGCCAGTGTCCACTCAGTGCAGCACTCCAGCTGTGAGGAGTGTCTCACCAAATTTCTCTAATCCCGCTGGGATCCTAGCTCTACACCATTCATGAATTTCTAATTCCTGTTCTGTTTCCCATACTGATGCATTTGTGCAGTGACACTTGAAATGAACCCCAAGTTGTTCTGCTTTCATATAAGGAGCGTGAGGGCCACTTCTTTAATGTGCTCCCATACCTTCTTTTCTCTTTAGTCACCATCCCTTATCAAGTATCAGTAAAAGCCCTACTGTTCAGATAAGGAAGCTTGCTGTCAAAGATCGTGTCTCCTCACTTTGTCAGGTGAACTCCTGTTTGTCCACAAGTTCTTGTTTCTTAGGAAAGATCCCCTGGTTATAAAAGCTAAAGACCTGGCTGCAGCACAAGCTTTACAGCCAGGTGTTGGCCTACAGAAGGTGACTGCCTCTTTATGAATGTATTGCCATCCAACAGCAGTCTAGGAAAATGCCACCTAGGTTCCTATTCCTTTTATCTTTACCTCACCCCCAGAGTCCGGTTCATTTGCTGCTGTGGCAAAATTTTAGAAATAGGACACTCCTACAGTTTTCAGACTTATGGTACAGTCATATTTTCCCACTTCTTTCTCAGTGTGGAGTTATTTTATTATCTTCCAAAAGTCTTTGTTTCTACTAGACACAATTTGTATTCCAAATTCTAATAGAATTTGGAGCTATGTGGGTCTTGATCTAAATCAACAGGGCTATTTCTATATTGCTAAACTTTCTTCTCTCTGCTGATTGAAAAAGATAACATAAAATAACAGAAAGGACATGCATGAAGCTGGAAGATATGGCACAGGATATAAGCAATCTGATCCTAAATAATCATCCAAAATTATTAAGCAATGTTACAGCTACAACTGAAAGGAGTTACATTTGCACTAAGGCATTTTACTGCATTAAAAGAGAGTCTATTTTGTTGTATCTCTGATTTAATTTTTTTTTTTTTCATCAAGACCTTAAAAGGTTCTTAACTCATAGTACAAATGAGCTTTGCGTGTAATTGGTGTTGAAGACCTGGTTATGCCCATGAGGGCATAATTATTACTAGCAGGAAAAGCACCATCTGGAGCTTCCCTTCGAGACACTCCATCAAGTCAAACTACAAATGTCATTACAAAGGTATTGACAATGATACCTTAAGAAAAAAAAAAAAATCCCTGTAGATACTACCCTGTGACCAATTCATTTTGTCTTCACTGTGAGTCACGGGATCCCCTCAGACCACCAGGTACCAGAAAGCTCCTACCTAAGGGTAAATGCATATACATGAAATGAACCAGAAGCAGCAGTAAAAGGAAAACAGCACTAAGGAAATGCATCTATTGCATTCAACACTTCAAATCCCTGTTACGTGCATTAGTTTTACATGGTGAATAATTGGGCATTATTAATATTTCACTGCCTTTTCTTGATTCAGAGTTAAGAGCAAACAAATTACTATTATGTAAAGAAGATAAAGAGAATTTGAATGTTTGGTTTATACTTTCCAAGATACAGTACATTTTCAGATTTAAGCAATCTGTAACCTGGAGGACTGTAGGCAAACTGAAATGAACAAATAAAACAAATCTACTGAGGCTTCACGCTGAGAGCATATTTGATTTGTTAGATTGGGCATGATGCTTCAATGTTGTTTGCATTTAAAGAGAGGCAGTGTGTCACAATTAAAGTCAAGATCTTTCCATTATTAATTTTTTAAATGTTCTTTTGAAAAAAACCCACACTCCACCCTTAAATTTCACAAGAACTAATGTATTTCTGATGCAGAGGTGAAATAATCAATAGAATGCCATAACCTGTACATAATGTGAAATGCTCTACAGACAAATTTTCAACATATTTCAATTTTCTGCTGGACTTTTTCAGTGGACGGGGTTGGATTACATGATGTCTCAGAGTCCTTTATGGCCTCCTTTTTCTGTCTTAATTACATTTTATTTCTGTGCCCTATAGAGTGGCAAATCTATATGAATTTACACCCTGAATCAAAGAATTAGAAATACTTCAAATTTAAAAATATACATGAATATACTTATATGCCAGTTTACAAGTAAATACTTTCATCAAATGGAAAGTACATGGGTTTATAATTATTCTGTTTATAAGAGGCCTGATTCAATAAGGACAGAAGATTTGACTCTTTCTGAAAATTGGGACCTTTTCAAAGTTTTTCACCTTAAGCATCCAATGCTTAAGTCACTTAATATTCACAGTCATAAATAATGTTATCTTCATGTGAAAAAATACTGATTGTTAGCAATATTTTCCTTTTTTCTTCTATCAACTTTAGCAGAAATTTAGCAAAAAATAAACAATAAATTTAAATTCAAATTATAGCCAGGATTCAGTCAGTAGTCCAGAACAAGATGTTTCACTGTGATCTAATTATACCAAAATGTTTATACAGTGCCACTAGACATACACATTTTCTTGAGTTTCATTCAGCAATATACAGGTCACTACACATTTGCTATCTTATAAGAATACACTAAGAGAGAAAGAGGGACAAAAAAGTAACCAAGAATATGCAACTGCATACTACTTTCAGTTAGAGTTTCTCTTTGGACTATAACTACTCTCTAAACTAGATGGACCGAGGCTTGTAGTAAAATGCTGCTATGCTACTCTAGAAAATCTAGTCTTTTTTGCTCATTTGTTAGAGTCCTGAACTTCAAGAAAGATTTGGTACAACTGATCACCAAATTAATAAACAGCAGCATGAAATTAAGTTATGCAACTGTACATTTATATTATAAACATTTGTTTAAATGTGTTACCTTTAACTTAAAATAAATGCAGTTCAAACCACACTCTTCACATCAACTAGGCCCCCAGAGGCATATTGATTTGTTAGCATGGATGTCTCTGTAAAACTGCAGAATATATGAAGATACCTAAGAGCAGCGTGACTTTCAAATTTCTAACATTTTCTATGAACTACATTTAAGCACTTCATTGTCATAACTCCCTTGCAATATTGCAGTGCACACACTAGATGAAGTTATATTGCTGAAAGATACTATACTTTAAGGCTAGCTGCAGAGAGGAAATTAGAAAGGCAAAAGCTCAGCTAGAACTCAATCTGGCCACTATTGTAAGAGACAACAAAAAATGTTTTTACAAATATGTTAACAATAAAAAGAAAGCCAAAGAGAATAACCATCCTTTAATGGATACAGAAGGGAACTTTGCCACCAGAGATGAGGAAAAGGCTAAGGTACTTAATGCCTTCTTTGCCTCAGTCTTTAATAGTGAGACCAGTTATCCTCAGGGTACTCTGCCCCCTGAGCTGGAAGGCAAGGATGAAGAGCAGAATATACCCCCCTTAATCCAGGAGGAAATAGTTAGTGACCTACTACACCGTCTGGACACTCAGAAATCTATGGGACCTGATGGGATCCATCCAAGAGTACTGAAGAAACTGGCAGAGGTGCTTGCCAAGCCACTCTCCATCATCTATCGGCGATCCTGGTCAACGGGAGAGGTCCCAGATGACTGGAGGCTTGCCAATGTGATGCCCGTTTACAAGAAGGCTCGGAGGGAGGATCCGGGGAACTACAGGCCTGTCAGCCTGACCTCAGTACCAGGGAAGGTTATGGAATAGTTTGTCTTGAGACTGCTTACATGGCATGTACAGGACAACCAGGGGATCAGGCCCAGCCAGCATGGGTTTATGAAAGGCAGGTTCTGCTTGACCAACCTGATCTCCTTCTATGACGAGGTGACCAGCCTAGTGGATGAGGGAAAGGCTGTAGATGTTATCTACCTTGACTTCAGCAAGGCCTTTGACACTGTCTCTCATGGCATACTCGTTAAGAAGTTGGTGGCTCATGGCTTAGACAGGTGTACTCTTCACTGGGTGAAAAACTGGCTGGATGGACGAGCCCAGAGGGTTGTGGTGAATGGGGTGAAATCCAGTTGGCGGCAGGTCCTGGCCTGTATCGGCATCCTGGCCTGTATCAGAAACAGTGTGGCCAGCAGGAGCAGGGAGGGGATCGTCCCCCTGTACTGGGCACTGGTGAGGCCGCACCTCGAGTCCCGTGTTCAGTTTTGGGCCCCTCACTGCAGGAAAGACATGGAGGTGCTGGAGCGTGTCCAGAGAAGGGCAACCGAGCTGGTGAGGGGCCTGGAGCACAAGTCTTGTGAGGAGCAGCTGAGGGAACTGGGGTTGTTTGGTCTGGAGAAAAGGAGGCTGAGGGGAGACCTTATCGCTCTCTACAACTACCTGAAGGGGGTTGTAGTGAGGTGGGTGCTGGTCTCTTCTGTCAGGTGGCTGGAGATAGGATGAGAGGAAATGGCCTCAAGTTGTGGCAGGGGAGGTTTAGGTTGGATATTAGGAAGAATTTCTTTCCTGAAATTGTTGTCAGGCATTGGAACAGGCTGCCCAGGGAAGTGGTAGAGTCACCATCCCTGAGGGTATTCAAAAAGTTCGTAGACAAGGCACTTCAGGACATGGTTTAGTGGGCATGGATGATGGTTGGACTCGATGATCTTGAAGGTCTTTTCCAACCTAAATGATTCTACGATTTTAAGGCTACCTGCAGAGCCTGTTAATATCATTACATGGTTTTTATTTTCTTTTTTTTAGCAAGGAAAGGCCTAGGTCTCAGCAAGTTTTACTCCTAATTTTCGGAAATCTGTAGGTGTTTCATATACAGTTAGTACCACAGAGGAAGTACATCTAAAATCTGTCAGAATAAGTCATCAACGTGAGTACTTATTATATACAAAGTTGCAACTCCATTTTTATTCCCCTGGAGAACTTTTCCTTTGGGGGACATTATGGAAAAAGGAAGGGAGAAACGGATGTCTTTAAGGAGCCTATGAACAGAATCTATGCTCACCAGAATAGTTCATTGAGCCACAAAACAGAAATTAAGAAAAGGCACAAATCAGAATTTAAAAACAAAATAAAACCAACCAAGCAAATAAACAAACAAACAAAAACCCCAAACACCAGCAGCTAAGGCAGAAAAAAGGAATTAGTGTGCCCATGGGGAAAAAAAAGTTCATGCTTTCCTGCTGAAAAGAGTTCGCTACTTATAAGTTGGCCGTAGCCATGATGCAGATTCAAGTGATGATAAGACAATTACTCCTCATCTTGGTGCCCTACATATCCTCCAACATGAAGGCTCAAAAATAAACCCAGAATTTTGCTTTAAAATTTTCAACATATGAACATTTCAACTTGGGTTTTTCTTTACAGAGAATCAAAATACATACAACTCTACCTGAGAATCTTCACTCAGTCCTCAAAAGAAGAAAAAAAAAAAAAGAAATGCTAGTGTTAAATTTTAATCATTACTAGGCTTACTTTTTAATTACTACAGTTTACTTTTTCTTGTTATGCATGTGATTACCTATGTTATTAAGTAATTGTTCTTTAGAATGGATTACGATTTTAAGTGACTGGCAAGGTGCCAGGCATTGAAATAGATATTTTCCTTCCTTTTAAACAGAAGTAAATAAGTGTGTATTGATAGACTGTGAAGACTATACCTTGCCAGTTATGCAACAGATTTAACTCTCAGACTGAACTGCACTGACCTATTGGTCCAGACTGCTACTCCTCAACCAATGTATAAAATAAAAAATTAACAAATACACCTTTTTCAAAGTTCAGTCTGTTGAGATGATACTGCACAACTGCCCCATAATCTTCTCAACACTTTAAATAAAAAGATGTTAGCTTTAAAGCAATGTTTTCCTTTGCATTTTTATGCAAAATGACATTACACATGAATACCAGTCTTTTACCAGTTACTACATTGTGTACACGACGAATTATTTATTTAAGTAAAATGATAAGAATACCAAAACAAATAAACAAATGGGAATCCTCATTTGTCTTTGGAGGCATAAATTATAATGTAATGCTATTGTGCATACTCTGATTTCCAGGACTTCAAATTTGCTTTGAATTTGGTGTGTAAAATCTTTCTGAGATGCAGGATATAGAGACTGCTGAACAGCTGAAAAAGACCTCTTTACAGTTAGATTTTATTAGAAAATAACGTTGATAACATTATTATAAGCTTTTTTTACTCTAGTTACATGTAATCGTCTCCCTCATTGTTCCTTGTGTAGTAGTTGTCTTAGGTGAATTCCAAGTTTATAAAAGGAAGATATGTTTAGACTATGACTATGAAAAAGTAGATGTTTTTAGGAAGAACAGCTGGTAAAGCACAGGAAATCTTCCCTGTATATGAAATGCAAAAGTTAGAAAAATACAGACCTGTTAAAATTTCTATATTGAAAATAAAAAGGAAAAAGATAACCTCTGCCTATAATCTCAGTAAAGTCTGCATGTGCAACACATCACAAAATAAGAAGTTACATGAAGCAATCTGTGAACCCTGGAGATTTTAATTATCCAAATATAAGGAATATTTCAGCAGTTACAGAAAATTGGAATTAATCTCATCCACCTCTGCATTTCCACAGTGTAGATACTATTATCTAAGTTATTTTAGACTGTTTCCTCTGGAAAATAGGCACTGTTACAACATTTTTTTTATCTGATATTTTCAGACATCCACCCAGGATAAGAGGCATCACACCTTAGAAGCACATATCTTCCTCTGTTTTTTATAAGACTGGATGACTATCTCAGACGTAGTCAGCTATATTTGGTCAGGTTTTATAACTGTAAATCTCCATGCCACCCCACCCATTTTAAAGGCTTTGTTAACAATTATTTGACGCAAAGGAGCACTAAGGCAGATAAAAAAGGTGCTCTACGTTGTCTCTGCAGTTGGAAAGAACTGACTAAGAAAGTGAAGAAAAATGTAAGAACAGTCATGAAATGATGGAGTTCATAAATGAAGGGAAGGGAAAGCATTATAAAACCAAGATATTTTTAAGAATGTTGTGTAATCTTTGTTTTTGGAAGTGTAAGAAAAGTATAGGCAAAAATCCACCAGACAACCCAATACTGTTGCAGAACTTACCCTGGAGGCAGAGTAGATGACCCTTTGAGTTCCCTTTTAGTTCTATTTGCAAGTTCATAGAACTTATGAGTTCTGCAAAGAAATAGTATAGCCTCGACTGGTAGTCATATGGACAATGTTACTTCCAGATTACAAGGCTTCACAAATTAGGATCAGTCTGACATCAGTCACTAGAGGCGGTCATGTATTTTTTCTGTGAGTTATGTCCTCAGAGTACAAGACATACTTGATCATTCCACACAACCTGGCACTTTATTTTGTTTGTAGTGATTTTGCGTAAAGCTTTTCAGACATAGAATTCCCTGATTTTTCCTCACTTCCATATAATTTTGTTAACTACAGACAGATCTGTTTGAAGGATGCACATAATGTGATCACATTTCAGTCAAGAATAATATATCTGAAAGCTGATTTTTCAGTTGTAGTTAGGAAGAGGATATAATGTTCAAATCCATTCTCTGAAGTGGAAGCTTCCATGTCAAGGTAAAACTGTTAACATTATTTTTTGCTGTTTGACAAAAATTTGTTATTACACTTCTCTATGGCTGGTTCTACAAAATAAATTTCTCAGCAGAACAGAAACTGATAGACTTTTAATCCTGTTTGTAGTGTACGGTTTGAAAAGTTTTCCCAAGAGATCCCAAACTTTACTGGTTAATGGCACAAAGTGTACTTACTCTGAGCTGATTACATTCTGGTTTATAGTTACCAATTAGAGAAACCAATTACAGCTCCAAACTGTGTCAACAGAGTTTGACCTAATTTGATCCTGGTTAATCAGTTACATAAACAAATTCTGTGTATAGAACAAATTGGATTTGAGTTAAAGAATATACAATATAAACTCCAGACCATAGTTTAGCTGTAAAAATGTAATCAAGTGTATTATTTAGAATGACTTTATTGAAAACTAAAGGAGTCCCCTGGAAAGAAAGCATGCTTAGAGAAGCACACAGCTTACTACAGTAGATACTATCTTAACATCTGCTGAGAATCTTTTGTACTGAGCCGGTTTTTAAGAGATAGTAAAGCACCACTTAAGCTCTTTCTTTTTTTATCTGAAAAGATCTGGAATATAGATTTAAAATTAGTATTTCAAAAGCTGATTGTAGCATTAGAACTGGGAAATGTATGGGTACCCACCTGCCAAAGGTGTGAGCTGTTTGGCAACTTCTCAATTTTCATATTTTAAGAGTATTATGTTGTCATTGGCCTAACTACATTCTGGAATTCTCAGCAGCTGGAAATATTCACAAAGACCTTAAGTTTGGAGTAATATATAAAAGACAAAAAGTCCACATACTGTTGTTTCTATTGAGTGTCAAATGTTAGATAGCAACTGACACACAGTACAAAATTGAAAAAAAAGAAAAGGAAAAAAAAAGTTAAATATCAATTGCAGACAGTGATGGAATCAGAGTATAAACAGAAGATGGAAGCTATGAAATCAGGATTGTTGAGTGTGGAAAGGCAGGGAATGTGTGCTCTACAAAAAAAACTGAAAGGAAGACAGTGGAAAAAATCTTGCTGAAAGCTCATACAAGGTGGACATTTCTGAAGGTAAGACTATGATAAAGTACAGTGATCATAAAAACAGAGGAAAAAAAGAACCAGTCACAAAAACAGAACTAGTGAAAAAGAAGCTAGTCTTCAGCAGCAGTTTATATGCGAGAAATACCTTGATGTCAGATGAGGGTCATTCCTGAGGTTATCTCAGCAGGAGAGGGGGCTGAACACCAGTTGGAGAGAAGAGTCTTCTAATTACATTGGAATCTGATCAAGTTAGAAGGAATCTATCTGCTTTGCCAATAGGACGACTTAAGTTACCTCATGTATCCACCTAAGGGTCCTAAATATGAGTAGTGTCAAATTTGTTTTAGGGGAAAGCATCTTTTTGAAGGTGACTGAATGAAAAATGTCAATGTTTATCAGTAAGCACACATTCATAATACCTTAATGTATTTTTTTATTAATCCCATTGTGTTTTTTATGTACTTCTGCAGTCCTCAGAGTATTTTGCTGCACAAGAAACAGCATTAAAACTATCTGTAACTTCCACAAAAATTAGAGGGTTCAGGCTATGAATTTTTGATGAGCAGTAAATATTTGTCAATCAGCATTATCAGGTAAATAAATCATATGACATACTAGATCTCCATTAATAAACTCTTATGCAGCTGCTATAGTTCTAAGGGGAAGAAGAATGATTTTGCTAAATACTATTGTGCACACTTCCATTTTATAATAACTTATTCTGAAGGTGGATAACAAACTGAGCATTATGCTATGCTACAACTTGGAACAAATGTACTGCAGAGCAATGAACAGCAAGATAAAATCTCAGTGCAGTATTCAAAGAATTATTTAAGTCTGCAAATTTATGCTTTCCTGATGAATCTGTAAATAGCCAAGGCACACTAATTCTGCACGGCATAGGCATTGTACAGTGGCTTATAGCATAATTGCCACATATATTTCCTGGATTGTAGATGTTCAGCCTTTTCTAATCAATATATTTTGTACTTCAGTGTTCTCATAGTAATTTATCGCTTCTTCAATGCTCTTTTTTTTTTTTTAAATGCTTGTGATTTTATAATAGGATGAAGGGTATTGATGTGAAATATCCACAAACATACACACACACACACAAAAAAAAAATTCTTAGTCTTTTTTCCAAGGCCTGAGCTAAACCCCACTGCATTTAATGGAAAACTCCTATGAGCCTTGAAGGCTTTGATTCCAGTGTCAAGTGGGATCTTAGTTGCATGACTAACACAAATAGTCTCTGAACCATTTAATAATGTTGCATTATCCTGCTCGCTTACTCAGGGTAGAGAGTTATTGATCATATTCCCCATGTAGTGGCAAAACTATCTTTCTGAACTGTCTCTAGAGGTTGAGAAGCCAAGACGTTTGAATGAGGAATCTCTTGTATTGTAGTACCAGTGCCATTTCCCTCTGAAGACAACATGAATGTTTCCACTTGTTTCAAGGACTTTGCAATGACCTTTCCCTTTCTTTATCCTTCTGCAGTTCTACTGACTCTGATATATTACTTTTTATTGCCACCGGTGAGAAAAGTATCATGAACTTCTCATAACCATAACAGATAATAAACAAAGGGAAGTTACTAAAGGATGGGTCTGACTGTGTTTTCTTCCAGTCCACTCAGGAGAACACAATAAGATATTTTTGCATGAAAATTTGGGGTGTTCATGTGTACTGATAGTGCAATTTATGGCCTGTCTGAATGCAACAAAACTTGGCATGTGGAGCATCTTCTTATTCATCTAGAGTTTAAAAGGAAGCTGTAAGAAAAAGCAGTGTAACAAGGTGATCTCTAGTAAGGGATTAGGCTAATCTCCAAGTGCGAACAAGTTGCTGACACAAATAATGTTGGAACAGAGTTGGAATAAAGTGAATGACCCTGATGATCTGTACAGGTGGGAAATGGAATAAGACTGGTGGAACTTCAGGTGTGAGATCTTAATAGTTGTTGCCAATGCTATTCTATACTTTCATGGTAAGGTTCTGTGATAACGGGAACATTTCCTCCTACTCCATTTCCCAGCTCTCCTGCTCTTATCTTCTCTCTGACCATCATAACCAGACAATTCACAAGAGCCTTTGAGAGTCTTTGAGCCATTGTGTCTATGGTTAAGCTAGGCTTCAGGGTTTTCAAAAGCATACAAGTTACAAAAATACCTTGTAATAGGCTTGTATTCCTAAATAATTTGCATAGAATGTACTCAGTGTAAATACAGATAATGACAGAACTACCCATATAGTGTGTAGATACATCCCTGAAACAACATGAAATATTAAAGGACTGTGACTCAATCATATATTTTTACCCTAAGAGCTGTAATCATCTATGAAGTTAACAAAAGGAAATCATGGTTCCTGTGTTCCCTCATGGTTCAAGAAAGACGGGTAAACTCCAATTTTCTAATCATTCTATACTCAACTACATACTTGGATTCAGTGTAGCTAGAAGGTCTTTCACCTGTAAAAAAGTGTTTCTCATCATTTGGAGAATCACTGTTGTGGCTTGAGGCAAAATTTGTACATCTTAAAATAATATGATATATAAACTATTAGTCTTTTATCTGTCACAGTCCAAGTCATTTCAATACAAGAAAAAAGTTTTCCAGAGAGTAAACTAAATGTTTGTAACGTTCTCCCATTATAATGTTTCTTTCATTACAATGTTTTATTGAGAGCATTAAAATATTACATAGGGTGGTAAAAATGCGTGTCTTTAGCCATTTTCCTGGAGATAACACAGCTAAGCTTTCCCATGATTCAGTTATTTCCTCTTATTTTCCTTTTTCTTTACTCTACAGATAAAGTATATCCTGTATTAGATTTTCCTGGACCATTAACATTTTGGGGACTTTTACGTTGTATTATATATAACATTGCTTTTGTTATTATGTCCTGGTTTCAGCTGGGATAGACAGAGTTAATTTACTTTCTAGTAGCTGGTACACTGTTATGTTTTGGATTCAGTATGAGAATCATGTTGATAACACACTGATGTTTTCAGCTGTTGCTAAGCAGTGTTTAGACTAAGTCAAGGATTTTTCAGCTTCTAATGCCCAGCCAAGCAAGAAGGCTGGAGGGGCACAAGAAGTCGGGAGGGGACACAGCCAGGGCAGCTGACCCAAACTGGCCAAAGGGGTATTCCATACCATGTTATGTCATGCCCAGTATATAAACTGGGGGGAGTTGGCCTGGGAGGGATGGATTGCTGCTCAGAAACTAACTGGGCATCGGTCAGCGAGTGGTGAGCAATTGCATTGTGCATCACTTGTTTTGTATATTCCAATTCTTTTATTATTATTATTGTCATTTTATTATTGTTATTATTATAATTAATATTTTATCCCTTTCTGTCCTATTAAACTGTTCTTATCTCAACCACAAGTTTTACCTTTTTTCTTCCGATTCTCTCTCCCATCCCACTGGGTGGGGGGGAAGTGAGCGAGCAGCTGCGTGGTGCTTAGCTGCTGCCTGGGGTTAAACCACAACATAATAAAAACAATGAAAGAGCAAAGATTTTATATGTGGATAGAGTTTAATTCTCTTGTGGACACAGCCTTGATTGCTGGAGTTAGGTACTGCATACTCTCAATAAATGAACCAACTCCTGAAATCAAGGGTGTGTCCATCAAAGAATGAAAGCATGTATGCACTTATAAAGTAAAAAAACAATAGCAGATCAAACGTGGTTTTCTTTTTTTTTTTCCCATCTCAGATAATTGAAACATTTAAAATATGTAATCAAGCTTTTTTCCTAAATATTTACTGACAAATGGAAATAATTTTTTTCCACTTAAAATTAACATAAAAGAAAGCTGAAAATCTCCTTAAAAACCTTATTTAACATTGAATGAAAAAGCAGTACTATTTACTGGATTATTGTTACATCCTCATGGCTCAACATGATAACATTTCCTTTCACACCATTTGTTGTCTCCAGTTTCAGTCTGCTTTCATACCAAGGAATAGAGATGAATAGGGTCAGGAATACTTTCACATTAAAGCAGAAATTAAGCTTCTACCACTTACCACTCTCCATCTCTCCCTTTCTCTAATAAGCCGTCTGGTTACTATTAATTCCTATTTTAAACATGGAGAAAGTATTGATATAAATGCACACTGGTAATATATATAAATATATATTAATGTATGTATAGAAATGTATAGTAATTTAGTTTTATTAAAGAAAAGACACATTATTGTCATCTGACTTGACAATCACCATTATTACAATGAGTATTTAACAGCTGAAGAAAGAAATTGTAAAACCACTAGCACAAAACATTGATGATTTGTGAAATTATTAAAAGTAATCTATTCTATTCCACATTTGATTTTTATAAAAGTTCTTACATATATATAACAGAGCCTTGAACTTGAACCATGATGCTGCAATCAGAATAATTCAGACACACTCAGTCTGGGCATAATCAAAATATACATTTGAAAACATACATCAATCAAGAAATTAGGACAGTGATTTTTTTCTAGATTTCCTGTTTGATAGCAATCAAAAATAGATAATAGAACTTGAAGTCACATTAAAGACACAAGTATTCTTAAACAAGCTTTGTAAGTCTATGCCCACAGCAGTAAATTAAACCTTGTGTACTCCTTAGCACTGACAGAAACCAGCAGCAAGCAGCCTGCATCTATACAGGCAAACCAGCTTCTCAGCTGGTTCTGTGCCACTTGCTTCCTGGGAATTACTGACCCTGGGAGCAGTATCTCCAGGATCGTGCCAGAGGCCTGATTTCCCAGGTCTGAGGGATCACAAGCTTGCTTCAGCAAGGAGCAAGCTGTGGCTGTTCTCAGACACTGTATTCCACCTTGAAAATATTTTGGGTCAATTTATGAGCATAAACACAGCTTTAGCATTCCGGTCTGCATAGATAGATCTTAAAAAGGTGGATGAATTTTTTCTGTAAAGAAACTTTTAAGAGATCCCAGATACCTAGTTAGGACTGATGAGATAAATTCTACAAATTTCCTTAAATATTGTCGATCCTTGTCTTTTTATTGTTGTACAATTCTCATTACTGATAGTTGGAAGAATTTTGCTACAAAGTGAAGATTGAATTTATCTAACTTGATTTATGCTGACTACAGGTTCGTAATAAATGTGGGGTTAGGTCTCCGTAGCAATGGTGATATTTACATATGTAAGTTTAACTAACTTAATGGGACAGCATGTCTGTGTTTTCTATGCTTAGTCTATCTACACTACAGTGGCTGGATCATATCGTCACACTTGAGTTACTGAAACAGGATAAAAGCAGAGTGAGTGAAATCACTCCACAAAAAATCACAGAGCGTATACAGTGATAAGTTTTGCTATAATCTCCTACGTATTATTACCCTGAGCATCAGCAACATTCACTTTACCACTACTAATCAAATTAGCTCAACTCTGAAGGATCCCTGAAACTAAATAGAGGATTTCAGTACATGTATTGAAGTAATAATAAAGACAATATATACAGCAAAGCCAAACCTTCTTTGCAATGTTTTACAGTTATTTTTGAAAGAGGCCAGTAAGAATTATAGTCATCTTGATTTATTTGGCTTAGTTTCCTATAAGTACCTCTAGACAGTAAACCTCAGTTTTCAGAGTAGAAGGTAGTTAAGAGTAACAGCTTGCAAGTATTAAAGATTATGTACTGCTTTCTGTCTGCAAGAGAGAATGCTGAGCCTAGTTTCTATGCCAACATATGATTGAATTGCATACTGTACACGAGATGATTTATTAACTGATATTTTTCTGAGACATGGGTCATGTAAATTTTTGTCTCAATATATTGCAGGGTAAGGATTTATCTAGTACATCTGCAAACTTAAGTTCTAGAAATAAATGTTAAATTTTCAATTATAAGAACTCTTTCATATTTTGAAGGATTTCAACCAAATACAAATTTGCATAATTTACAAAGCATGTAATTGACTTATGTATGTATGCAATTTACTTAGGTATGTAATTGATATATGCAAAGTTTGATGGAGCAGCTAATCCTGGAAACCATTTCCAGGCACATGAATGACAAGCAAATCATCAGGAATAGTCAGCATGAATTCACCAAGGGGAAGTCATTCTTGACCAACTTGCTAAACTTCTGTGATGAAATGACTGGCTTAATAGGTGAGGGGAGCACAGTGGATATTGTCTACCTAGACTTCAGTAAGGCCTTTGGCACTGTCTCCGCTACAATCCTCATAGAGAAGCTGTTGAAGTATGGGCCGGATGAGCAGTGAGGTGGATTGAGAACTGGCTGAACGGCCAGGAACAGAGGGTGCTGATCAGTGGCACAAAGTCTAGCTGAAGGCCAGTGGCTAGTGGTGTACCCCAGGGGTCCAGTCCTGTTTAATGTCTTCATTGATAATCTGGATGATGGGGCAGAAGGTACCCTCAACAAGTCTGCAGAAGACACAAAATGGAGGAATGGCTGATAAACCAGGGGATCGTGCTGCCATCCAGTGGGACCTTGAGACGCTGGAGAAATGGGCTGACAGTTCAACAAGGGGATGTGCCAAATCCTGCACCTGAGGAGGGACAACCCCATGCACCAGTATATGCTGGGGACTGTGCAGCTGGGAAGCAGCTTGGTAGAAAAAGCGTCCTGGTGGATGCCAAGTTGAATATGAGCCACTAATGTGCCCTTGCTGCAAAGAAAGCTAATGGTATCTTGGGCTACAATAGGCAAGGCAAGGGAAGTGATCCTTTCTCTCTACTCAGACTGGTGAGGCCACACCTGGAGAACTTTATCGAGTTCTGGGCTCCCCAGGGCAAGGCAGACATGGAGATACCAGAGAGAGTCCAGCAAAGGACCACAAAGATGACTAAGGGGTTGGAGCATCTCTCCTATGAGGAAAGGCTGAGAGAGCTGGAACTGTTCAGCCTGGAGAAAAGAAGGCTCAGGGGGGATCTTGTCAATGTATATAAATGCCTGAAGGGAGGGAGTAAAGAAGCTGGAGCTGGGCTCTTTTCAGTGGTGCCCAGTGACAGGACCAGAGGCAATGGGCACAACCTGAAACTTAGTAGGGTCTGTCTGAACATCAGGAAACACTTTTTTACTGTAAGGGTGACTGCGCACTGGCACAGATTGTCCAGAGATGTTTTGGAGTCTCCATGCTTCGAGATATCAAAAAGCCATCTGGACACGGTCTTGGGCAACTGGCTCTAGGAAGCCTTACTTGAATATGTGGTTTGGACCAGATGATCTCCAGAGGTCCCCTCTAACCTTGACCATCCTGTGATTCTGTGACTTTCTTACTGTCTGCCTCATTAGTGAAGTATGCAGTTTTACAGAAAATTGATGATACCTCTTCACTTTCTCAAATATGAAGACGTAGATAAAAATAACTATTGTGCATTACCAAAATTAACATGTTAACTATTGATATTCTCAAAACCTTGTCATGGCAAATTTAGGATGTTTACTTAAATTAATTATAAGCACCTACAGTTTAAAATTGATCTGAGCAGTGGCTTGTTGGAATGGAGGCTAGTGACTTCTGTAGAGTGCTGAAGCATGCAGGTTTTTGAAAATTTTGGTAACTTACTCCTTTCAGTATCCTACCATTCTGAAGGTAAGAATTATATTTTTTTAAAACATACATGCTGTAGACCAGTGAATAAAGAGGCCCGACTTTAAAATATTAATCTTATGGGGAGTCCAGTTATACTGAATGATCTAGAACTGTTCCTATTTATAAGCACAGTGATAATCCAAATATTGAAAATATTAGTTTAAAGCTTTCTTCTTCCTGACGTGGACTAAGACTTACAGCTGAGATGCATCATATCTGACATCTATAGTATCCAAGCAATTCTGCCTAAATGTAGCTATCTAAAATTAGTTTAGGTGCTATGAGTGTCTGGCTTGGCCTTTATAACTTAGCCTCCACGACTTTATCTCTTAGAAATGAGTGAAGATTTCCGACAAACTGTTATATCTGCCAGATATATGATTCTTGAGCAGCCTAAAGCAGGTCAAATAGCAAAATGTGCCTCTGTTCAAGCATCTCAATCCACTCCTTGGGATTTGATTCATATGCCCATACAAAGTCATCTAGTGCCATTTCTGTGGCATCTCTGACTATGGTCCATGCCCCTTTGTCTCCAGCTACTGCTCTGGATGACCACAGGTATCCTCTTCATCTTCTGTCTTTCCTGACAGATGTCTTGGATACTCTAGGAATCTCAAATGGCACTAGACACTTTAGCATGTGCAAATTATTTGAGTCCCAGCAGTAAAAATTCTTGGATCTTAGTTCAGTTACTTAAACAAACACTGAGGAACAATTTGAGATAACCTACACAAGGCCATAGACTTCCATTGACAGCTGGAGGCCAAGGGAGGATACCTTAGGGTATCTAGTGGAATATAAAATGGAATGGGATATGTATAGATGGGTAAATATACTGAGTTTACTGAGTTTAACTATGTGGTTAAACATTGGCTTGTGTCTACTAAATATCTAAACTATCATAGAAATTAATGGAGATCTAATCAGTACAGTTAAAGAGAAGTAGAGCTGGTTCAGTTCACCTTAGTACAACAGACACATTTAGTTTGCAGAGCAGCAATCAAAACTCTATTCAGTATATTACATTTACTATGAGTACAAATGTTTTGGTAACTGATTAAAAAACTAAACTCACCTAACATTGGTGGGATGACATATCCAATGTCTTTATATATGACATATTATTTTATTCTCATTTTGCAAATAAGGTTGGGCAGTGCTCAGTCTACTTTGTTGGTTTAAATGAGTTATAACCAAAGGTCAATGATTACTACCTCACAACTTCATGCTAGCTTACTATTACTTAAATAATTAATTATTAGTAATAATAAAAGAAGTATTGGAAAATTGCTGGAATATGATGAAAGTGAAGCAGAGAACGAGTAAAGTTTTACCTCATATATACCAGCATTTTACATACATTCTCAGGTACTTCATTTATGGTCCAATTCTGAAAACCAAGCTCAAGTTGTTATTTTAATTTGTGATAACTGTGAACAAAATTTGAAAACACACCACTGATTTTAGCATACCAACATTTATATATAATCAGAATACACATGTAAGATTTTACTAACTTTTTCCAACAAGTTTTTAAGGACAGAAAATACTTTAAATTATTTGCAATTGCTTCATGAAAGTACTGTATCACAAATGAGAATAAGTAGTCCTTAAAAGCAACCTGTTAAATCTAACTAATTTTAGAATACTCTTTAATTTTTTTCAACTGTTGCAGGAATATAGTAGTTCACAACCTTAAAATAAATAAAGATACAGATTTTTTTTTTCCCCCAGAACAGAATATTTAATTGGTTATTTACAGTTATATTCTAACTAAACAGCTAAAAAACCCGTCAATTAATTAGAAATAATTTCAACTGTTTTTTTTCTCACTTCATATTATAAGGGATGCATTTTACTAACCCAAACCTGAAACTTTTCATAAAATCATACAATCTTAGAATATGTTAATTGAAGCAGTCACATGGAGAACATCTGGTCCATCTACCTGCTCAAAGGCCAACATAGATCAGGCTGCTCACAGCTGTGCCCAGCTGGGTTGCGAGCATCATCAAGGATGAAAGTTCCACAACTTCTCCAGCAGCCTCTCATGGTGTTTGACCTGCCTCATTGTTAAAACATCCCCAAATTTAACTGGAACTTCCCATGTGGCAACTTGGGTGTCCCCTGCCTCTTGTCCTATCACTGCGCACCTTCAAGAGGACTCTGC
Organism: Haliaeetus albicilla; assembly: GCF_947461875.1. Lineage (NCBI taxonomy): Eukaryota > Metazoa > Chordata > Aves > Accipitriformes > Accipitridae > Haliaeetus > Haliaeetus albicilla. The sequence continues at coordinate 7,155,169 of NC_091507.1, forward strand.
ACCTACAAGATGAGCCTGTCTCCCCTGTACTCTACCGCTGCGTAGCTGAAGCACACTTAGATCTCCCCTTAGCTTAGACCCAGCTCTCAGCACCTCCCGACACATCATGTACCCCAGCCCCTGAGCATCCTGCTGGCCCTTGGCTGCATCTGCTCCAGTAGGTCAGTATCCTTTTTGTACTGGGGAGCCCAAAAACAGTCTCCCAAGATCCAAAGGCAGGGGAGCAATCACCTCCCTGGACCTGCTGGCATTACCCTGGTTGGTACAGCCCGGGATGCCCAGGCTGACTTTCTCCCCTGCAAAAACATACTGCAGATTCATGTTTAACTTGTCCACTGGGATCCCAGGTCACTTTCTGCAAAGAACACAACAGGTAATGAACAGCCAGCTTGACTTCATAACACTAATTACAACCCTTTGAGCTCTGCAATCTGTCCAGTTTTTCATCCTTACTATAGTCCTTTCCAAATCATATATCACTAATTTGATTTTAAGGATAGTATGGGATACAATCTCGTTGTGATTTTGCACCACTAACAAAAAATACTATTAACTTCAGTAGGAATATCTGTATTATTAGGTACTGTTCATAAACAACAAATAGAAATTAGAAACTTCCAGTTATATTGCAGCTATGCAGAGTTATACAGATATTCACAAAGATGTGTGAGTAGCAAGACTTAGAGGAAGAGGGCAAAAGTTGCATTCACATCTTCATGATTGTTTACCACAGTGCCCTTCTTGGCAATTTAGATGACTGAATTCATGGCAGGCTCATTTTGCTCCAACCTGAAGTTGCCGAGAATCATAACAACAACATAAGCATTCTTCCAGCAGTGAGACTGAGCTCTGTATATTAAGCTTATATACCTCATTGCACTGCATCTATGGTAGGGCTACGGCAAGAAGTAAAAATATTCCCTGCTCTCTTTATGCATTTCTAAGGTCTGGATAATGCTGTCATCTGAATACCTTTGCACTACTTGAATAATATAAACCATTGTAGCAACCATTAGAGGAATCCCTCAAGGACACATTATCATGCTTTTTCTTTGGCTGAATCTTTCTTGTCATTTTTCTAGGGAAAGAGAAGGAAATGGATCCCCCTGACACCTGAATAGTGTCAGATGACAATATATAGAGCAGCAGTCTCAGCATACACTGTGGATAAGCCCGCTACTCAGGCAATCTCAGGATTACAATATGGTTTTTGTATCCCCATCCCTGCACTGAGTGCTCTTCAGCTGTGGCAAAGGATGTGGAATTTGCCATGTACAAAAAGAATAAATGAGCCCTAAATACAGCGTTTTCTCCCTTTGATGAATACGTAACTCCCTTTGATGCTGATGGCAATTACTTGCATACATGAAGAAGAGACTATCCCCACACCTACGAAAATTTTAGCTAGGTTTTGTGAATAGGCATTATGAATGCAAAAGAGAACTAGAAAACTGAATTTAAGAACAAAGGAACATGGAATTGTCAACAACTTTATATGTGACTTTATAGTTAAATGGATTTCTTCTTCAAGGTCCCTTCCCTTCCCTTCCCTTCCCTTCCCTTCCCTTCCCTTCCCTTCCCTTCCCTTCCCTTCCCTTCCCTTCCCTCATGTGCTGTTCTGTTAATAAATGTGGCTACAGGATGAAAATTACAATGGAAACATTTCTTTTTACTGGACACCAAACAAAAGAAGCCAGAAATCACAGTTCATTGAATATTGATGTAGGTGATATATTTTCAGACCTTGTATGTCACCTTGCTACTACTGACAGAGTGAAAAAAATTACCATAGAAAGAAGTTTCTGTTACCATATGTTTCCACCTAAAGGTTTGTTTTTTTGACAATTAAGAAAATATACAGAAAAGCTAGGAGGATTGTAGGTTAGAGATACAGCTTTAATTCAGTTACTATATTGACATACACTTATTTTTAAAAGTGAATTTGTATGTGCAAGTAGGTAACTGTTTGTACATTCTTTAAATATGTTCCTGATTTATTTGGTAGATGTAATGAATGTACTTTATCAAAATCATATATTTATGGGCTTATAAAATGTGTATAATTTTTATTTTACTAAGGAAACTGTAAAACAAATATTATGACACTAGGAAAATTTAGTGTGCTTTGCACATATTTGGCACTGTGTAAGCAGTAGGATTGTGTAAACTCAAAAGAGCTTACCTTTTCCTCTTAATAACATTACTAAATGACCATACTTACGACATGAGACTGCAGTCACCCACCTGTCTGTCCAATTCTATTTCCAAAACTTTGACAAGGTAAGGGGAGATGAAGGAATTCTCAAGTTATGAGAATCGGCATTTGAATTGCTGTTCTGCTCTGGCTCAGGAATTTCATATGGAGTTTGTTATAAACTTCAAAATACGTAGACTTGTCTTGACAAGATAGATGGTGATTGTCTTTTCCACTCCATAACCTTCAAGTAAAAGTGTTCTTGTGGAAGGTGAGAACTTCACCCAAAGGGTTGTGGTGAATGGAGTTAAATCCAGCTGGCAGCTGGTCAGAAGTGGTGTTCCCCAGGGCTCAGAACTGGGGCCAGTTCTGTTCAAAATCTTTATCAATGATCTGGATGAGGGGATTGAGTGCACCCTCAGTAAGTTTGCAAACGACACCAAGTTGGGCGGGAGTGTTGATCTGCTGGAGGGCAGGAAGGCTCTACAGAGGGATCTGGACAGGCTGGATCGATGGGCCGAGGCCAATTGTATGAGGTTCAACAAGGCCAAGTGCTGGGTCCTGCACTTGGGTCACAACAACCCCACGCAGCGCTACAGGCTTGGGGAAGAGGGGCTGGAAAGCTGCCCAGCAGAGAAAGACCTGGGGGTGCTGGCTGACAGCCGGCTAAATATGAGCCAGCAGTGTGCCCAGGTGGGCAAGAAGGCCAACGGCATCCTGGCCTGTATCAGAAATAGTGTGGCCAGCAGGAGCAGGGAGGGGATCGTCCCCCTGTACTGGGCACTGGTGAGGCCGCACCTCGAGTCCTGTGTTCAGTTTTGGGCCCCTCACTGCAGGAAAGACATGGAGGTGCTGGAGCGTGTCCAGAGAAGGGCAACCGAGCTGGTGGGGGGCCTGGAGCACAAGTCTTATGAGGAGCGGCTGAGGGAACTGGGGCTGTTTAGTTTAGAGAAAAGGAGGCTGAGGGGAGACCTTATCGCTCTCTACAACTACCTGAAAGGAGGGTGTAGTGAGGTGGGTGCTGGTCTCTTCTGTCAGGTGGCTGGAGATAGGACGAGAGGAAATGGTCTCAGGTTGCACCAGGGGAGGTTTAGATTGGATATTAGGAACAAATTCTTTACTGAAAGGGTTATCAAGCATCGGAACAGGCTTCCCAGGGAAGTGGTTGAGTCACCATCCCTGGAGGTAGTTAAAAGATGTGTAGATGTGGTGCTTAGGGGCATGGTTTAGTGGTGGAGTTGGCAGCATTAGGTTAACGGTTGGACTCCATGATCTTGAAGGTCTTTTCCAACCTAAATGATTCTAGGATTATAACTGCTAGAATTCTAGGATTCAATTCAGTCACAAGAAATAATTAAATATGGACAAAAGTGTTGTAACCAGAACTTTGTTACACAAAAGGAAGAGTAACAGGAGGAGGAAACTATTCCTGGAAGGGAGGAAGGGAGGAAGGAAGGGAGGAGGGAGGAAATAAAGGCCTTCTCAATTGCTTTAAGGTATAAGATCATAGATTGTGGTTGTAGGTTGTGGATCCTGGGTGAAAAGTGATACCTTGCAGAACAAGATCCTTGGAATGCCAATTAATACTATCTTAAAACTTTATCACACATTAACAACAGTCTTAAGTCAATGGACATTGAGTTCAGAAAGACTCATTCATTTCTCAAATAACCCATAATAAACCAAAACAAGCCATCACATTTAAATACAATTATGGTTGAGAATTTCTGCATTAATTTCAAAACCTACATTTAGAATCTGAAGTGTGTTCACATCACAAATATAGATACCTAAATTAATCATCTCAGTCAGATATCTTGCTGTGCCAAGTTTCTGCTGTAATCAGTGAAGAAAGAGATCAGTCTTCTGAACTGATCTCTGTCAGAGACTAATTTAGGCTATTGCTACTTTTGAAGTCTAAACTGTGTATTGAAAACACTCATCTGATTCTCTTTAAGGTACAAAATTCACAAACACATAGCTTGACTTCAGTTTGAAATACACAAGCATGAAGTGTTGCTGAAATCATACTAAGAGCTCCTGGATTTGTAGTACCTCCCAGGATTCAGCCTCCAAAGTGGAAACATATTTCCCAAAATTTGAGAAGTCATCCTTATCTAGTGATAATGCTTTATGGCCAACTATAAAATGACTGGGAATAAAGGGTGCATGCTTGGCTATTATAAACTGGCATAATCCTTTTACTTTCTTTGGAGGTTACACAGCTGAGCATGTGATGGTAAGAGGGCAATAGTAACACTGAAATACAACGTGGCAATTCAGTGACTGGTATTGTAAAAATACCAATAGATAGAGGAGAAAGAACATTTTCCTTCATGTCATTTTATTAGAAACTTGTTTCTCTGAAACCAGTTTTCAATCTGCTTTACTACATACCTACATAAAACTGAATTGTTTTGGAAAAAAACCCGAAACATATTAAAGCCCTGGAATCTAAGAGGTTTTATGGCAACATCAGAAGCACGTTTCTTCAAAGCAAACTGTAATCACGTTATCACAAATAACACTAAAATTTGAAGAAACAATGATCAGATTATTCCAAAATTCACTTCCAGTTAAGATATTCCCTGATTTATTTTATTAAAAACACCCATATACTTCCTTCTGAAAAAAAAAACCCCAAACAAAAAAACCCCCAACCAACCTATTTTGTCGCAATAAAAGAAATCCTTCCAAAACTCCCCTTTGAAACTGACAAAGACTCTGCTGCCCAATACAATATTTTGATAGAGATATTAATTCTCGTTGGAGTAAGCAATCATTTCTCCATGGTGCAGCATAACACCCTGCATGTTTTTATGATTCAGTCCCAGTAACACTATATCCCTGTTAGCATGATTAATCAGCCCAAACAGAATACAGCTTGGATTTAACTATCCTGCTGCTTGCTGCAGAGCTGAATCAGTCAGGGCCAGTTAAGGAAGTCTGCACTTCCCTCTGTTGCACAGTATGGGCATGACCTGTGACTCTTTGCTATGATGATATAATATTATTTCCAAGCCACTATCTAATTACCTTTCACACACACCATTTATTTGCTCACAGCAGAGGGTATCGCAGTGTAAGAATTGGTCAGGAACTTTGCAGTGTCATGGTTTTTCAGTAAGAAATGCCTGCTTGTTAAAGAATACCTCCCCCCCCCCCCCATTATCTTGAGGACACATCCTTTAATATTTTTATTCAATTAAATCATTTAAAAAGAAAGTTCAAGATTCTCAACATATGGTTTTAGAAACTATTTTATGAAAGGTTTCTATTTCCTGCCTCAGTATAATGCATTTGCTATTGCTCCAGATCACCAACTGAGATCTTGATGTTTTTGATAATAATTGTTTCCTCTCTTACCACCCTTTCCAGACAAGCAACAGAAGTAGATAGGCAGACCTTTGGGGTCTTTTGGCATTGTATAATGTCTGAAAGTAACTGTTCTTAAAAGCAATATTGTTGTGGTTTAACCCCAGCCAGCAACTAAGCACCACGCAGCCGTTCGCTTGCTTCCCCCCCACCCAGTGGGATGGGGGAGAGAATCAGAAAAAAACCACCCATCCCCCTCGTTGGTTGAGATAAGAACAGTTTAATAGGACAGAAAGGAAGAAAATAATAATTACATAACAATAATAAAATGACAATAGTAATAATAAAAGGATTGGAATATACAAATGATGCACAATGCAATTGCTCACCACCTGCCAATCGACGCCCAGTAAGTCCCTGAGCGGTGATCTCCCCCGCCCCCACTCCCCCAGTTTATATACTGGGCATGACGTCACATGGTATGGAATACACCGTTGGCCAGTTTGGGTCAGCTGCCCTGGCTGTGTCCCCTCCCAGCTTCTTGTGCCCCTCCAGCGTTTTTGCTGGCTGGGCAAGAGAAGCTGAAAAATCCTTGATTTAGTCTAAACACTACTTAGCAACAACTGAAAACATCAGTGTGTTATCAACATTCTTCTCAAACTGAACTCAAAACATAGCACTGTACCAGCTACTAAGAAGACAATTAACTCTATCCCAGCTGCAACCAGGACAAATATTTAAATATATTACTCTAGGCCTAACACAAGGAGGCTGTGGGTTTTGGTTTGGTTTGGTTTTTCTTAGGGTAGATCAACAAGCTAACATACTTTGAGCTGTAAAGTTCTGCTTCTGCAATAGTGTGTAAACCATTGTGGTCTTTATGCAAGACCTGGTCTAGCACAAACAAAGAAAATTTTTTTTAACAAAGACATATAGCTGCATGACTTTCAAACCTAATGTTAATATGGAAAAGAGTAGGCCCAAACAAAACACTAGTTTAAAATCTGACTCCAACACAGGACTGTTGGACGATTTCTGAAGTTCTAGGACTAGGGGAGACTACCAGTGGTTATCAAAGTTCTCTGAAGGTTTTTATCTATTCTGTTACAAAGACATACACTGCTGTAAGTTTCTGTGACAGAAGACCTGGAGATATTTGAATATTTGTAAGTTACCTCCATTCACTAGTTCAATTTAAATGGAATAATCTTTTTACGAGCACTGTTAACATCTTAGCTTGTTCTGTGTTCCCATACAATGAGTTCTATTCTGTTTTGATGAAACAAATGAGACATCAAAATAACCACCAAGGGTGGAATGTAACGCTTCTAGGAAATGACGGGAATAATTATTCATCAGAGTTTTGAGAAACTTCACTTCTGCTGGCTCCCCTCTACTTCCAGCTGCTACAGCAGCTGGTGATCACAACTGTGTAAGCCTGAAAACGCTATCTTCACCATTTTCTTCAGCCTTTAGGTCACACTGGCTTGTAAGGTCTAACAAGTTCCAGGGTAACTTGTGGCAGCACAGAATGGCTGGTAGAAGTCTTCAAGTTTACAAGGTAAATGTTAGTATGTCTTTTTTTACTCTTTTTAAAAGAAAGATACCCAATTTTCCTTCACGTCTTTTCAAGATGTCTGCTTCCTCTTCGTTTTAGTAGTAAAGCAACAGTGGATATTTTTGTTTGTTTGTTTAATTTGTTTAGGATTTTTTATGGTGAATGTAGACTTTATTACATATTTATTTATTTTCCTATTTTTGTATTACTGTTACTTTTTTTTTTTATAAATCTCTTAGGTTTCTATTCTTACTCTGCCTCACACTATAGCAAAGTACTAGGTGATGCATATGTTAGGTATTACTACTACAAAGAAGACTAAAAGAACTTAATTTTATACTTATTGTATTGGGTGTAGGTGTCAAGGTGCTGGCATCTGTAAGAAGAGGCCACAGGCTGCCCCATGGCGGACACAGCTGTTTCCAGCTGACTCCAACAGACCCACCGCAAAGCACAGCTGAGCCCCTCAGCCAAGATGACGATGCTTCTGGGAAAACATAGTTAAGAAAGGGTAATAAACACCAGGCACAAAAAAACCCATCAGACAGACAGAGGAGGAGGGGAAAAAAATTACTGAGAAACAGCAGAGGCAACACCGAGGTCAGTGAAGGAGGGGGAGGAGGTGCTCCAGGTGCAGGAGCAAATATTTCCCTGCAGCCTGTGGAGGACCATGCCAGAGCAGACTGATATTGCCTGAAGGAACTGTGGCCTGTGGAGATGCCATGCTGGAGCAGGTTTATCCTGAAGGACTGCAGCCCATGGAGAAGACCTACGCTGGAGCAGGAGAAAAGCGTGAGGAGAAAGGAGCGGCAGAGACCAAGTGCAATGACCTGACTGCAGCCCCCTCTCCCCCCTGCCCTGTGCTGTGCAGTGTTGGGGGTAGAGGAGTTGGGTTAATGAAAGAGTGAAGTTGAGCCCGGGAAAAGGGGAGGAGCGGAGACATTGTTTTAATCTTTTTGTTTCTCACCATCCTACTCTATCTTTAATTGGCAATATCTTAAACTAGTTTTCCCCAATTTGAGTCTGTTTTGCCCATGATCATAATTCGTGGGTGATCTCCCTATCTTTATCTTGACCCATGAGCTTTTTCATCTTATTTTCTCCCTCTGTCTTGTCGATGAGGGGGAATGAGACAGCGGCTGGGTGGGAGTTTGTCCCTTAGCCGAGGTCAGCCCATGGCATTTATACATATGATGACAAATACCAACATTATAAACTGTGTGAGTTTCAGTATCTCTCATTGGACACAGACGGTTTTGTATACATTTTGTGCTATTAATCATTTACAGAGAGAATACAGTAACTGTGGAAGGATTTCGGTATTTGATGTGTTCTACCAATCGTTGTTAATGGCCCTTACAGAAAAATGGCAAGAGTATTATTTATTTATTTAATTGTGGTTTTAATTTTTGTTTGCTTCCTGAACTGAATTTTCATAAGCATAGCTAGATTGAGAGCAAATCGTGAAATGGAAAAAAAGTAAATAAATAATTCTGCAAATAACATGCTTATAATTTCCAAGCTTCAGGCAGACTCTTTAGTGCAGTTTTGTAAAATTGAGCTCTCAGACGTAAACACTTGGGGAATCCTGTCCTGACTGACAGAACAAGTCAGTCAGGAAGGCCCAGGAGAGCAGGAACAGTCTCTGAGGTTTTAGTAGTACAACACTCATAAAATCCTAATCGTAAGAACAAAGTCTGACCCTGTTTATCTTACTAAAGGATACTATGGATCTATTTGTTAATACCTAGAGATCTCAGTAAGAACAGGAAACATATCACCAAATACTTTGGGGGTTGTTGAGATATGCCCAGTTAGTTAATTTGATCCTGAAGAATATAAGAAGAACAATAAGCCAAGAATAAAATTCTAAACAAAAGCAGATTTTCTTTTTTAGATCAGGCTTTAAACATAAAAATACATTTTTATACCAAATATTTGAAATGCTTGTGCTAATGAAACCTTTGGTTTGAGCAGTAAAATTCAAACAAATGAAACTTTTTCATGAGTCAAAAGAGCTATTTTCTATGCCAAACAAATATGTGACTGACATAACATTCCCTTCATCACAAAAGCACGCTAAAAACCCGAGTCACAACATATGACTATGCTCAGTATGGCAGATTGTGAAACACATCCATCTTGAGCACAATATGCTGAAAATGTGATTTCTTTATAGCTACATTTCACTGTAGGATTCCCTTAAATATTAGTCCTCTGATAATGCACAAAATTCATGATCAGCTCAGCCGTAGGCTGGTTCTGATTAGGCAGCACCAAGCAGTTATCACCTCTCTTTTTCTCAGTCATTGTCCTGTGAACATCAAAGTGGAACATCATTTTGTGATCAGCTGGGAGACTGCTGAAATCTAGGAAAGTAAATTCTCATTTTAAAAGGCAGAAAAGAATGAGAATACACACGGAGCAGCTTTCAGTCTGTTCTAGGTTGGAATTGTATTACGAATTAAACCAAAGTAAATACTAAAAAGTAGAAGAAACCGTTAACATTTTGAGCTGACATTTTCACCTTTCCTGGCAGGACAATAGGAGTCTGGCTTCATTGAAGAGCACATGGTAAGACTCTCTCACATACTTTTAATAGGCCTTATGATATCACAGCTAAACTCAGAGGTAAATAGACTCTGATATAAAACCTCAAAATCTTGTTGACTTCTTATGACCTAGATCCCCTTCCAAAACCCCCAGCCTTTTACCTCCAAACTCCTGGACTCCTCAGTATTTTTTTTCATTCTGAAACTTCATCACAGTTAAATATTAAGTCCTCAATTTTTTTAAAAATATACCTATTTATCCTACCTTGTAAACATAAAATATAATCTGCATAAAACATAAACCAGAATGGAATAAACAAAAATAAGTATTTGTATCAAATTTGTATTTCAGTCTGAAATACAGAAAACAAACTATTCAGAAATAGTTTGAGCATACTAAAATTACTCAAGAACTTGCAGAGGCACAAAACTAGACATAAACTTGGTCAATGTTTTCTTTAGGGTGTTTTGGTTTTGTTATTTAATTATTTTTCTTTGTTCATTGATTTTAGAGTGTATTAAATAAAACACCTAGATAATTTATGCTAGAAATCTTTATTTTCTGAAAATAAGACTGGAGTACAATGTTTAATGTTCTACCTAAAGTTGGAATGAATTTTTTTTCCTGTGTTTAGCTTCATATAAAAGAAATACGATGATGATTTAAATCATCAAAATGCTTGTGTGCACAACTAGCATGCTGTATGGTTGAATAGAGAGTTATTATGAAAACCCAATGATAAAAGACAAAAAATAATCAGGTATATATATCTCAGCACTGAAACAGAAGTTGCCACGGCAGTTGGTTACCTCATGATAAAACAGATAAGGGCAGTGTTAGAAGAAACATACTTCCTCCTTTCCTTTCTTTTTCATTTGAGAAGGAATTCAGTCCCTCCTCTGCCATACACCAAAAAAAGAAGAAGAAAAAAAAATTTTATTTTGCCATTTTAGAGAGACAGATATCCTTCAATTTGCTGCAGCACTTTTTGAAAATTCAGTTCAATCCAGAAAGTGAAATCTTTCCTTCTGACTGAAAACAACAGTTCACAAAACTTCTGCTTTTGATTAATTTACTATGCTTTTAATGTATTTTTCTAGGTATAATCTGAAAGTAATTTGTTACATTTTGGAAATTCTAGGGAAACATAGAAATCTCTTGTCATCAGCGTCAATAGTCTCAGCAACACTGAGGATCCAAGAGACCAAACTTTCTCCTCCTGACTGACACCTGCCAGGCCAAAAAAGTCTCCTCAGGTACCTTAGTGTGGTGAGCATCACTGGTCAGCCTAAAACTCCTTAAATCTTAGCTCCCTTTTGTTTGTGTTAGCCAATAATTAAATGCTTTATATATTAAGCTGTGTATGTACTGCTTGCAGAGTCTCTTTGCATCCCGCTAAAGAAAAATGATCAAAAAAACCAAGCCCAAAACACATCCTTGCAACAATGCAACTAAGATCTTTGGCTGTCTGTTATACTTGCTATTATATGTTGTCTGTATATCCTCTTGTAGCCATAAGTAGCATGAAAAGCACCTCCAGGTAAGAGTTAAAAGTCAAGGCTTCAAGAGAAATTCTCTGACCCTGCATTTCATGTTCACTATCTATATAGTAATCTCAGAATATGCTTTTATATGCCTTAAGGTAGAGCAAACACAAAGTTGTCTTCAAGCTGTGTTTGCTTTTTCTCTATTTACCATGCTAGATTAGGAAGTATTGAACTAGAAATTTTGTCCTGATATAAATGTATTGCTATTCAACTGTGTCTCCCCTTTAAAACAGCATAATTGAATGATCTCCTGGTTTTTGTTTTAAAACATCTGTATGTAATATACACCTGTAGGGGCTTAGCTTTTCCTTTCCTATGTTCTCTTTAGCACATGTGCAGTGTTCTTTACCACTAGCATGTGAAAAGGTCAGCTAACTCCAAATTCATTATCACTATGATGTTATTTATTTTTATCAAGTTTAGTTATGAGAAAGTAAGAAACTATATGTCTTTTCTCCTCTGAATGGAGAAAGTGTCACTGTTTTTCTATGGTTTTGTATTAAATTCTTTTTCAGTCTGTGAAGACTTATATATTGATGTTTAAACATCAACCTCTATTTGCATGGGGATTATCATTCAGTAAAAGATGTGTTTAAGGAGACCAAGTACTAGGCCAATATATAGAAGTTATGTTTACTGTCCAGCTAGGAGATGGCTCTACCCAACCATACTCAGAAGAGATTATGTGTAGGAACAGTCAATACTTCTTCAGGAGAAGTGGCAAAAATTGATAGCTTGATTAAGCATCAAATATATCAATAACACAAAGCCTTTGGGGAGAAGTTTCAGCCTGGGTGGTGGTCCCACAGGCCTTAAGAAAAATCTCACCACCTGTGCAGAAGTGCATTTAGAGAAAAAAGCATCTAGCTAAGAACTGTTTTGCAGCAACTATGACTACACCAGCACCCCAACAGATTCTTAGCTTCTTGAACCAGGTGGATTAGAACCAAAGTCTGTGTAATTTTAAGAGTTGTCTTCTTTTGTTTCTGGACAACTGTCTCAGCACAGTCCTCTCTACGTAACCTTCATATTATAATTTTTACATTAACCTTTGTTGAACGTGTGATCTCAGGCTACCTGGGACCATATAAGCAGGAGAACTGGTGCCCCCTCGCAGGGGCTAAAGGCCCACCAAAAAATTGCATAGGCAGTGGGGTGTTCCGAGCTGTACTGCACAGGCTAATCTTAGGAGGAAATGTGTGATGTCAGTTTAGAGAGTTGTTTTCTTACAATAAATATTATCAGAATATATTTGGTGTGCAGAACAAAGGGGAAAGGAATGACTGAAGTTAATTTCTTCTAAATTTTATAACCATATGCTTTCCTAATTCAGTTGCTTAAACATCTCTTTTTTTTTGTTCAATAGATCATAACTATTTAATTTCTTTGTATAGTTTGCCCCCAAATGGGACATTAATGCCCCCTTGTAAATTAAGAATTCCCTGAGTGTAGCTCTAGAAAGAAAAATACATCTCCACTAAAGGAAGGACTTTCTGATGAAGAATCATAAAATTTACTGTATTAGATCAGTGGGCCGGCCTAGCCTTTTCCTATCAGTGTTTCTATTACTGAAGGTCAGAGTTTATTTAGGAAGATATATGAAAGTTCTAATACCATTTTACTTTGATTACCGACTATAGTACAGACCATTCTACCTCACAGTCTATCTCCATTTCCAACCCTCTCCAAATATGACTTGCCTGTGAGACAGGGCAACAGACTGTCTCTATCTCCTCTACATTATGCATATTCTTCTGCTGCTTTTGTATAAATTCCCTTTAGTTGATAGAATGGTTTAAAGGCATGACAAGAGTATGTGATGTATAAAGCCTTTTTTTTTTTTTTATATTTTTTCCAGAAAGCATCTGTAAGTACTCTGTAAATCACCTGGCTGCAAAATTCTGCAGATATCTCAAAGGTAAAAATATTTTTATTAGAGTGTATCAGGAGATGTGGGTTCACACATATATGACTAGAAACATTACATTGATTACAAGTTGCAACACAATATTTACACAGTAAGGACATCATGAGTCATGACTTAATATAATTAAAAATGTTAGCCAACGGTCTGTTACTGCTAACAATTTTATTTAAAATACAAAAAGAATTTAGGTAAATTTTATCTTCAGCCCCATTTTAAGCCACTCTGTATCACATCCTCACGTCTTGCTCAACCATAAAAATGACCCACACTCCTAACATTGCTTCCAAGATTTACCAAAAGCCTGTAGACAATTTTTTCCCTCTCTACTTCTAACTTAATATACTCACAACTATTTTTTATTTGTCAGTCTATTCATAGCGGGTAAAATCACAAAGGTTATCCACTTCAGGAGCTTTCTCTCCACAGACAAGTCCATGAAGTCTCGTAGTACATCATTTACAAATTATACCATTACACTGGTATATAAATTCACTGAGGATAATGCTTTCAAAACCTTTCTGGAGTGCGCCCTGTGAAAGGCATAATGTACATCCAAACACTTATGTATCATTAGTATTCTCTGAAAAATAATCCCATGCGTGGAATAGGAAATAGGAGGGAAGGATTCACTTTTGTTGACAAGTCCCCAGAACTAGCAGGCTTAAATAGTAGGAAAGCTGAAAGTTGGCAAAACTGATGTGAATTCTATCAGCTTGTTTCATGGCCAAAGTGCTGCTGATTGTCAGCAGAGTTCTATAGCCACCTCATGTGTATTGCACACCCTTTTCTGCATGAGTGTTACTCACTCAAGGATGGAAAACAAATTATTTGTTCCATCCTCAAGACACACTCAGATACTAAGTGTAGCATAGCCTTGACTTCAACCTGTCATTGGTTTTCTGGTGCTTCAGATGCTGGCCCTCCAAGCACTTAACTACAAGGTCATTTTTTGTTTCATAGATGCTTTACCTTGAGTTGTCGTTGAATTGATGTTGATCTCTGAAAGTAAAAAGAGAGAGCCCCAAAGTGTTTTTACAGGATGTATCAGGGGACCTTTAGCTGTTAACACTGGAAGAGAAAACTGCTATACAAAATACTGTCATGGATTTTACTTTCAAAAAATAATTTAAAATTACTGTTACTTAATACCTGAGTTGGCTACTATTCCCATGCCAAATTTCTTGCAGATGTACACACAATGCATTGTAATAGGCAGAAAAAAAATAGCTCTTTTTAACCCTCAGTGACCTCTCGGACATAAAATCAAAGGATGGTAAACAAAAGAGAAGGGAAGGGAAGATATGTTTGATCTCATATTGATGAAAAAGTGACATTGGCATTCCAATCTCTTTTAAATGTTGCCTTTCTCAGGAACAGGAACATTTGGGGGGAAATCATGAGATAATAATAATAGAAACTGGGAATTTGAACAAAATATTATAATTAATACATATATAATGTGAGACATTATTTTTTAATGTCCTAAGGAAATTTAGAAAGCAGTACAGTTTGTACCAGTTTAAAATAAGGATCTAAGTGATCTGACTGAGAATGCCAGACCTAAGGACAAATGCAGTGCTCAAGAGGAAAGACAATCAGTTGAAAAGACTTTTAGTTAGTTAGATTTACAGTGCTAGAAGAAAAATCACACAGTTCCTTTTATACCAAAATAAATGTTTTCAGGGGACCGATATATGCAATTTCACTTTAATATAAAAATAAACAACATATAATGGCAGAAATTAAGGAATGAAAATATTTATAAGCTTATTCTGCAGAGATGGCGAGTTACTGAAACATAAAGCACCTGAACCAAAGGCTTTTATCCCATTAGTTTGAATCAAGCCATTATCACTTAAAGTGAATAAATGAACAAATGAAAAATCTGCTTTCTGTGTGTCACTGGCAGACCAGAGGCTGACAGAAGAGTACCTATTACACAATAAGATTAAACAAAAATTATCTTCCAAAACATTAAAAAAACCCAAACAAAACCCAAACCTCCAAACCCCCACAAACACCTACCTTTCAGTATGATTGTCCATATCTGCTTCCATTTGTTGCAAAGCTCAAAGCCTAAATATTTTGCTTTCAGATTTACTGCCTAGACATTTTGTAGCTCTTCTTGAGGTGCCTTCTTAACACTACTGTTAGGGCCATAATGGAGTTGAATTAAACTCAGAGCTATTTTAACAGAAAAAGTAAGTTGCTGCTCAATTGAAACTGCATTAAAAGTCAAAAAGCAGAATTAGTGAATATATTTTTGGCTGTGCTAAAAGCAGATCCTTATTTGTACAGAAAAGAATTCTTGGAACTGTAGATATCGATGTGTTATATGTATATTTATATAAATATCTATGTGATATACAGAAATTGGGAAGATTTCAGCACAAAATCTGTAGAAAATGGAGGTTAACCCTACATTGCTTGAGAAGCGGAGTCCAACGTATTATTTCAGGGTTCATTGATTTGTTGTCTGTAGTTAAAATAGGTTGCAAACAGTACTACCACTGATGGAATTTGCTCTTTAGTGACCGCAAAGGGCCATCTTTGGTATTTACCTGTTTTAGGATGAAGATCAGTCTAATTCTGGTCAGCAAGTGGTAGCTACAATAGAATGCTTCTTCTCTATGAGTGTGCTTGTGTATTTTCCTAGAGTACGATCTACTGGATACTGATACATGTTGCTAAACAGTGTCTCTCTATGCTAATTTTTCAGCTGAGAAACTGTAACAGTACTAATTCATTTCTGTAGGCTTTTTTTTGTTTATTAGTTCAGTTTAGCCCATTTATGGAAGCTAGATGCTCTATAGTTTTACGTGTTCTAAAAATTTTAGAGGCAACATTATAATTTACATCAAAACATGTACAAAACCCATGTTGCCTGACAGTCATTGAAAGATCTTCTTAATACAAAACTGAGCACAAACTACATTTCCAGATTACAATTTCAAGTATTGCTCCACTTTAATAGATTACTTTTCTATATAATTGATGAATTATCCTATATTATGGCTTCAACCAAAGCCAATTCCCCAAGCACAAGAAAGTAAATCAAAATGTGTTCATTCAGAAAGTGAAATTTTAAAATGAGTGAAATAATAGCCTTTGAAAAACAGCTATCATTTCGATAAAAAATTTGTCAACAGTTTATAACTTAGCTGTATGAGGTCTAATGAACAGAAAAAATAACACAACATTAAAATTTACACAGAATTAAAAAATATTCATAAGGAGCCATACGATAAAAAATTTATCAGTATCTTACAAATACTAATAAATATATTACCATGTGTCTGAGGAAGTTAGACTTATTGAGTGGTTTCCAGTGCAAAGTGTGGCAAGCTCCTTAGTAACAACTGGGTCAACTCTAAGAATGTTCATATTAACACACTATTTTGGCCTGTTCAGCTATTATTTTTAGTTTGAGGACAAAAAAAACATAAGTGGTTTTTTTTTTTTTAAGAGTCCATCCAGTAATTTTATAGATTTTTTTGCAACAAAGAAAAACAATTTCTCTGGCCTGGGAATTATTTTCTAACCAGTTTTCAGGGACCTGTGATCAGCAGTGAGTATTGCAATACTTCCTAGAAAAAATGGAACCATTATTTAAAGTATTAAGGAAATAATTGTCAGGAGCACTGACACTGACACTATTATGCAGCTTTTCTACATGTTTAGTAAATATATACGAAGTGTATATTGGTGTGAGAGAGACAACCATTCATTTGTTCTGAGAGGTTACTGGGGATATATGAGTGAGGGTAGGACACAATTTGTATTGCTCACTCATATTTGAATAATGTGGATGGCCTACACCTTACATCTCATACCTTCTACCAAAACAGAATTGTAAAAAGCGTGAAGAAGGGCAGTAAGGTTGGACAAAACATAGATTTAATGAAGGGAACAACTGAAAGAACTAAGTTTTTTCAAACGAGAAGACAGGTGATTATTCGCAGGGATCACAGATGTCCATGGAGGTGCGCATCGCAGAAAATTGATAGACAGCAATTGTTCAATACTTATTCCTATACTGGAAGTGGGGACATCACAAGAAACTAACAGAAGGTAATTTCAAAATATGTGAATAAAAATTACGTTTCATGCAATACATAGCTGAGCTGTGGAACCCTTGCTGTGAGAAGCTGTGAACACTAAACATCAGCATAAATTCAAAAAGGTACGGAAAAAAATCATGAACGTTCATCTAGTTCAAGAAATTCTTGAGGTGTAAATTGCCAAATGTTACGAGAATACAGTGGGTGAGCTACCCTTACTTGTCCTTCTCTTTTAATTTTCCCTGAGCTTTCACAATCAGCTACTATTGAAGACAAGATACTCAGTGGATCCTTGGTCCATTGAGACTTTCCTTTCCTTAGCTTAATTAAAATCAGTATAAATTCACTCCCTAGATTGGACAAACTTCAGATCAGTTCCATGGTCTGTGAATAATAACTTTGTCTTTTTAGTAATGATTAATTTTGTCTACATATGGACACAAAATTAATATTGGATTCATTCTGCATAATATGATCCCATTGGTAAATGTAAATTGCCTTCAACTGGCTTAATGTATTTAGGGTTATATAGGATGTAACTGGCAGAAAAAGCTACAGATGCTACACTTTGTAAGATATATATTTTCCAGTAATAGCATTTGAAAACTGACCATTTTGTAGCAATGTACTGCAGTAAGCAGTTCTGGCAGATACAAGAGTGCTTTCATGCTGTTGATGTCCTAATGAAGTATGTCAGACATCTGGTGTCAATCCTTTGACCAGCTTCTCATGGTAGAAGATTTTGTTCCTCTTACATTTGTGAATTAAAGCCATTAAAATTTGTTTTTATGTGTGCATGTTCTAAAGGAAGTTATATTTAAATTCCAGGTACACTGACAAATGTTTTTTTAAATATATCATGTTAGGGATGGACTGAGCTAAGGCTGTAGAGGAAGAGGGGTGAGGAAAGAACTATTCATGAAAACACAAACCTGACCACTTGATCTCAAATAAAAGAGAACAAATATTTGGAGATAAAAGGAAAGTTAAATAAAATGTAATTTTTCCTTATCAAAGGTAGGTCAGGACAGGACAACTCAAATATTGTTATTAGATAACTACTTTCTGACAAAGAAGAAATATGGAAAATTTTAGAACTTATATGAACTATTGTGGGTTGACTCCAGCCAGCAGCTAAGCACCCACACAGTCACTCACTGTCCCTCCTCCCTCAGTGGGAAGGGGGAGAGCAAAAGTGAAAAAAACCCTCATGATTTGAGATAAGACAGTTTAATAAGTGAAGGAAAGAGGGCAAAAAAAAAGTGGTGCAAAGGCAATCAACTCAACACCTCCCACAAGAAGATCGACGCTCAGCCAGTCCAAGCAATGGCTACCTTGGAAGACAGCCCTGCCTCCCCCAGTTGTTACTGGTGAGCATGGCGTTATACAGCAATAACTCTTTGGCCAGTTCAGGTCAGCTGTCTTGGGTCAGTCGCCTTCGCTGTGTTGCCTCCCAACTTCTTGCCTACTCACTGTGGGGGGAGCAGAGAGAGAACCAGAGAAAGCCATGACCCTGTGCAAGCACTGCTCAGCATTAGATAAAACTGGTGTATTATCAACACTTAGTCACAAATCCAAATCACAGCATCCTAGGGGCTGCTATGAAAAAAATTTAACTCCATCCCAGCCAAACCCAGTGCAACTATGGTTCAGAGGAAAATATTATTTAAACTAGAAATGCATAGGAAATAAAGTTGAAGAAAGACTTTTCTCTGAGGAGATAAAAATGAGTGACATTGAAGGTCAACGTCATATTGAAAGGAGATGAGTGATGGGCAGGCCTTCAGGGATAAATATGGTGACTAATCTTGTTGAGTAACCTAGTAATGATCTTGAAACACTAATGAAGATCTGGGAAACACCTTTGAAACAGAGAATATGCCCACAGGGAAGGGAAAGAAAAGCAAAGCAAGGCAAGGCAAAGCAGAGAGCAAGGGCAAGGGATCCAAATTACGCTGCAGATTCAGGGTAATAAAAATGGATGGAATGTGGACTCTGTCACATTAAAGGACTTAAATACCTCGGTCAATTTAATCTAGTAAAATTGATTTCTGTCCATAAATGTAACAGCAAGGTAAACACAAGAGAGGGGAAAATCCCTTTGTCTGATTTCCTATCGCTTGGTTATCTATGCTAAAAAATTATCACTGGAACATGTATAAAAACTAATAATAATCTATCCACAGCCTATATATCTATTAGGCTCTGGGACAATCTTTCAGAAGGATGATTATGAGACACATGAAAAAATCTAACTACTTTTAAGAAGGGTTCTGTGAATTACAACAAAGACTACATAATGTGTTAGTTTCAACAGCTAGGGAATAATAAACAATAGGAAAGCTTCTTGGAGAGCCTTATTCTCAGCTATTACAAATAAACATGCTAGGTAACATGTGATAACTAATATGTAAATTGCTGTGTAAATCAAAATAATTACTTGAAGTGCCTACATCAAAAACTTCTGAAAATAGAGGATTTTTTTAATGAAAAGGAGGCTAAATCATTTTTCTTCATCAGATCTGCATTATTTTTTTCTCATCCAGGTTGAAACAGTGATTATTTCCTCCTGTCTAGCCTCTCCCTGTACTAACATCACTAAATGTTTCATTTCATAATGCAATTTTTTTTTTTTTTCTCTGAAAACAGCAACCAGAGTGTTCCCATTACTTAATATAACAACCAATTTATTGGATTGTTTTGTTCTGGCTACAAGCACAAATTCTTTAAATGGCACGTACAATATTATAGCCATATAGAAGGAACTTTGTAAACCAAGACCTCATTTAAGTCAGATTGTTTTGCATCATTTTTACCTGAGTTTGTGTTCCTTAGTTCAGAGAGATCACTTTCGTATTGTGCTGATAAATAATACCATCACTATTATATGTGATGAAATGGATATTCTGCATTTAATGTAATTTACAATTAAAAAGTTATGAAGATGTATTTCTGTTTAAAAAAAAACAACAAGCCACTAAGTATTAAGATACAAGAAAGTGTGGTTATAACTTTTGATTAAAACTCCTTCTCAATCCCCTGCAAAATGTCACAATTTATTTAAAATCAGTTCTGTCAGAATTGTTGTTACTATTTGTGATTGGTAAAAGTTCATCAATCAAGTTTAAATAAATGTTTAAAGATTAAGCTGTTTCTTGACATGATCTAGCACCTCAGATGGTCTGCTCATTTGGTGTTTCACTGCCTGTCAAAGCTGGAAAGGTATTAAGACTGAAGTAAACCTTCTTCTGTTTTATTTGCTATAGAGCACAGGAGCAACAGCATGGAGAATTTGTTCGATAAATGAAGAGGTATTTTCTGTGAATTAAATCTATTCCAATATTTCTGTTTATTAAGTTATAACATGTAACCCTTGCAGTCACATATGCATTTCAAAATTGTTCATATTTCCTAAAACCCCAAAAGTTTATGAACCAGTGCCTGAATGTATTTTGTACAATCATCTCATGCAAAATACAAGGAGAATTCTACTATAACTGATGTTAGATCACTTCATTCTAGCCAAATACCTTGAGTCTTTAGTGAAAAATTAGATGGACAATACTAGCAACTTTTCAGGTCTTGATTCTTTCAGTTCTGGAGTTGCTTTTTATAAGGACTGTTCCCAAAAGAAAAACTAATTTGTGGCTATTCTAGCTGAAATTACACATGCAGCTATTGAGAAGGACCAAACAACACCCAGGGAGCAATACATTTCTCAAACAGTACTCAGTAATACAAAAAAATAACCTTGTTCTGCATAAATCTCCTATTACCATACTTTCATTATTTACTTTACAATTACTCCTGCTTTAAATTCATATATTTGAACCAGTTGTGCTGTTGAGAGTCATGCAGACAAAACATACTTTTCAGAAAACCTATGATCAACATGGGGCTAATATTGAGAAAGCTAACGGATATTTCCTTTGCCCTTTTTTTTTTTTTAAGATTTACAATGTACATATTACAAATAAAATATGTCATTGCTAGGCAGTACTGAAAAGATTATGAGCAACCCAAGGTAACTGGATGATCTCTTTGGGTGATGTGAATTAGCTCAGTAGCTTGAATGCAGTCAGATGCCGATTTACATGAACAGGGAATCTGGAGACTAGAAGGGAATTATTTTGTTGTTCTTTTAAGAGAAATGACGAAGAACTTGTTGCTCCCACAAGAAAAATTCAGATAAACAGAAAAAACATTGGAATAACAAGGTTCCTGATCTACATAGATATGTTTGTAAAACCAATATAAATTATAGATTATCTAATAATTTCTTGGAATGGACTGGCAAAAACCTTTTTTTGATACAGATGGTGGAGAGCAACAGACTCTTCTACATTTGATTCTAGCAAGAGGGATGAACTCCACTGTGTCAAAGGCAAGGAGTATGAATGTAACTGTAGAATAAAAGAGTTCTTCATTCTCAGGAAAGGAAAGAAGCATCACTGACATACAGTAGCAGCAGATTTGAAGAGCATATTTGTCAGTAGAAACAAATAAACAAAGAATGTATATTAAACCCTATGGGAATAAAAATCTAAAGAAAAGGGTATTTGGGTAAGTGGCACCTTTTAAAATAATAATTATTATTAAGGGCACAAGTATAGATTAGTGAAGCTGAAAAGAAAGCAGAGAAGTGCAGGAAGAAGACAATGGCTAACTCACGCGCTCTTAATTGACTTGAAACTTGACACAGAAATATATAAAATGTGAAAATGAGGTCAAATCATTAGAGGTTACTATATAAAAATTTCTATAACACGTAGATGTAAAGAAAGGAGAAGACTCAAAAGAGTTACAATTAGTGGAATGTGAGGCAGTAAAAGAAAAACATTCTGGAAGTACAATTTTATGAGTGGAAGACATAAGTGGTCTATTTAACAGGTACTAAAAGGTAAAAATGGCCAACATGAATTTTTCAATGTTACTTAATATCAGCATTCATTGTAAAAAAACCCCAAAACACGAAACACAAAAGCTCGTGATATTCTAAGTAACAAAATGAATGCTGTTGACATTTTTACATGTGCTTAACCTACAATGAGAAAAAGAATCAGTTTAAAAAAATTACTACGTAGATGTCGTCAGTTTAGTAAGCCTAACGAAGTTCATTCTTGCCTGGTGAGAGATAAGCAAATTAGATCTATTTGATTAAGCGTAAGGAACCATAGAAGTCAGGTAGGATTATTGGCACGAAAATACTGTCCAACTTTAAATGAAGGTGAAGCAAGACCAAAGGAAATGTAGAGCAGACATTTGAATTTCCATACACGGGAAATTACTGAAAACAGATTCCTCAGCAGATTATTTTTTAACCAAGTGTTAAATAATAATAGAATACAGACATGCCAAGAAAAAAATTATATTCAAATAAGCTAATTTACTTACCTTATTCACTAAGGTAATTCACTAATGTACAATATACACGGTTGAATACGGTATTCTCATATGAAATATAGGGAAACACAGACTACACAAAATTATGGAGGGGATAGTAGAGACCTCATTAAAATGTTCCCAAAGAGTGTTTACAAAGTTCCACATTCTAACTGGAAGGTTGTATTCAGTAGGTACCTTTGGGAGCTCTTTTGGATCTCTTATTGTTTAATGTTCTTATTAATAACTTAATGCAGTACAGAGTATCCTTATTCAAAGCTGGAGATAATAGCCTGGGAAAAGAGTAGGAGAAAGGGAAAGAAGAAAGTGAGGACTACAAATACTTCAGAAAATATTAGCATTAAAATAATTTGCTCAACTAAGTGAAAGGTCTAAATAAACATCATAAATCCCACTAAGGATTTGTGCAGATTCTGGAGTTGCCGTTGACAGCAAAAATGCCTCATAGGGAAAAGACTGGCTAAGCATCAGCATCACATAAGGTCTTGTGTCTATACTGAAGTGTAGGCTGAATATCAGTTACCAATAGCAATCTTCCTAAAAAAAGAAGAAAGAAAAAAAAAAAAAAGGACAGATAGGAATAGGTTTTTAGGACTGTCAAAGTAATCTTATATTCTGCCCAGAAAAGATCTAAAGTGGAGTGCTTACCTAATCTTCTGAACAACACTTCAGCAAAGATACAGAACAACTAAAAAAGTGTGAAGTAGTTCAGCAAATGTGACCAGAAATCAAGAAGCAAGATAAGCTAAACAGAAAAAATTGGTGTGACACAGCTTTGAAAAGAGAAGGCTGAGGAAAGAAATTGATGTATTCAAATATGATAAAGCTTGCCAGAAAAGAAGGCAACTAGCTGTTGAATGTATTCTTTTAAAAGAAGACAAGAAACAAGGAGCTTAAACTGCAGGAAAGGAGATGGTGGAGAGAATTTTGTAATACATTGGTTAAGAAGGCTTCACTACTTGTATTGCAGGTCTTTAAAGAAGATTTATGTATTGTTGATCTAACTTCAGAACATGGAAACAAGTGAGTTTCTGATGTGCTTTCATTCCAATTGTCTATAACGTGATAATGATATGCAGTTACAAACACAGAAGTGGAGGGAAAAATATTCCTATTTAAAAATCAGTAAGTACTTTGTCCCAGTAATAATTTATGTCAAATCAAATTCAGAAAGCATGGAGCTTTGACTAAGGTTGGATGCGTTAGAAGTCTAGGGAAAGCGTAAACTAACTTTTCTATTAACTTGGATTCAGTATTAATACACAAGTTAATAAGAAGTTACTCTTAACTCTCTTTAAACTTCTAATCCATGCACCTTTATACGTTGCAATACTATTTTCACAATAAAAACAGGTCTTCTGCAAAGACAAGTTTACTTTCTCTCCTAAATATGAAATACTTTGGAATAAGGATTTTTTCTTTTAATTTAGAAAATATTAACACTTAAAGTAAAATTCCTTTGAAATATAATTTCAGTGACTTCACAGCATCCAATCAGATTAGAACCTTAAACTTGAATTAAGTTCCAACTTTAAAATTTGTGGAACCTTAAGTTTTGACAAATGGATACTTTTTTTTTGCTATATAGAATCAAGTGTTAAGGCATACTATCTATCTGAACCAGGAAAGCTATGAAAAGATATTTGTCTTTCAAGAAAACATTAGAAAATCCTCACGATAAGTTCAAAAATTGAATATAATTAGATTAAATCATGTCCCTTTTTTGTGTCAGAAAGCAGCATTACATGATTAGGTATTTATCAATTCACCTTGCTTCTAAATGCATGTGCTATGTGGAACTAAGTTTGTTCTATTACTTTAATAGAATTGCTTTGATCCTGAAAGATTTGAAACAAAATGTTCATTAGCTTACTTCATCGTTCAAATGTCATTCAAGATATGCCTATTTTACTTAAATTTTGTTAAATCTTTTCAATTTTAAGTATGTAGTTTATCTCATTTGAAGGAAATACTTATAGAACATAATTTATTCTTTCCAAATCTACAGCCTAACCGCTGAGGACCTTCCTCACCTTCCTGCATCTCTAACTCCCTCCTCCTAATTTCTTGGAAAAGCAAAGCAAGGCAAGGTGGAATGAAGGGAGAAGGAAAGCTGAAAGGCAGGCAGGCAGAAAGGCAGGGGGTTGTAGAATAACCTATCTGGAATTAAACTGAAACTGTAATACTGCTCTATCTAAGAAATAGAATGCGTAGAAGTGTTTGCTCACGAAAACAGCTTATCACAAAGATCACACACAAAAACATACTTAAACCTAAAGTGCTGTTGAACTTAGTAATGACATTTTGATTAACTGAATGGGATAGATCACCTTTTAAAATAAGATTCAATGATGATGTATTTTAAAATGGTATTTCCAAATTTATGGGGGTTTTAGGCTTTGTCTTCTGTATTTTATAATCCCCAAATATTTCTTTAATATTGCAGGCAAAATACTGTTATCCTACGCAGTATAGATATGCATACTTACACCTTAACAAAGAACAGACAGATGTGTTTCTTTGATGATCATTTAAATTTAGCCTGGCCTGAGACTTCAGCTCTTTACAGTAACAGACTGTTAGAGGATAATTTTGTCCTTTGCCTAAATCTTGTAATTACACCAAATAACACACGAAATAAAGGTAGGCTCATGCAAATTGCTTTGAGTGTTATACTGGCATATGTTATTTAATCATATAAAAAATACATGTACTTATATATAGACACATGTACATATGCATATGTAATGTTTGTATGTATTTTGATCCTATGTCCATCTTCTCCTGAATACTTGATCTGTGTATCCCCCATGCTTATTTTTCTGCATTATTGTTCTGCCTATGAATTGTTTTTGGTTTTTTTATTCTATCTCTTGATCTTTAAGCAGCTCATTAAAGTACTACTACAATTTCTCTGTAATTGCATAACTTGTATGAAAAAATATTTGTTTTTTTAAAATTTTGTAGTCAATATTATATAACCCTTTCCTGTATGCATTATTCCTTAAAATGTTCCTATCATGAAATTGTATCTTCTATCACGATATATTTTCTTAACAAAACTACTTTTTTGTGCTCTGTATGTTTTGACTTTATCATATTCCTCAGCATGAAAAAATTACTTCTTTGCTGATATGCATTGTACATGAGTTGCGAACAAGGGTTTTTTACAGTTTTCAACAATTCATCTTATATTTTACATTTTTAGCAGGAGCTGTGGCATGTTTCAGTACATTCCTGATCCAGATTAGAGTGGCAGAGGCAATGTGTTGCAGATACTAAATCGAAATGCAGGGAGTATGTCTGTCTTTCCTAGCACTGCAGTTATCTGGACCAATGCTGAAGCCACACTTTAGAAACCTAGCACATGCAGCTTCTCCACAGAGTATGTCTTGTGGTTTTGCTTCCATATTTTCACTGTGAGAACATAAGCAAAATTCTTTTTACATCTACTTTTCTCCAGGAAACATCAGCACAGAAATAAGAATTAAGATAATTATTTTAATTTAAAAAAATGCTTTCTATTAATTTGTTTATCCCAAACTGTTTCATGTCATATACATTGATGGTAAATTTACTCATAGAACAGGACCTGACAATCAAAATTTAAGATCAATTTCATTAGCATGCAGCACCTCAGTTAAGGTCAGTGTGACATGCTGAATTTTAACTTTTAATCTAAAAGACCTCAGAGCTTTTTTATGTATCAAATTTGAATCTATCTCATAGCTGGAGATTCGTTATCAAAATCTGAAGAAGGTGAAATTTCAGGTAAGTCCTATGCAAGTCTCCTATCCAGATCAGTAATGTTCCAGCATCCAAAAGGAGATGAATAACCCTTTCTGAGAAAATAGAAGATATTTTATTTCTCATCTAAATGTCTTTATTTCCTGTTAAATAAAAGCTAAATCCTAAGAATATATGTTGGTTTCAGACCACTTCACAAAGCCTAAGTTTGCTTCTACTCTGTTGTGTCCCTGAAGAGGAAAACTTTAAATTTGATTAAACATAAACCAGATCTCAATAAAAATTTTGCTCAGGAAGCCAGTATGCCTAGGAGGATTTGCAAGTCACTGGATGATGTGGTTTTATTTATCAGATAGCTGATGAAGGCTCTAAGTTAAGAAGAATATGACAGGACTCACAGGAAAGAATGGGACTTCTACACAGGCAAAGAAGCGACTAGAGTCACTTTTACTCCACTAACCTCATGATTGTAGCCTCTCAAAAGAAAATTGTAGAGATGCTGAAGATGGCTGCATGAAAGCCAGCATGAAGTAATATGGGTTGATTTCGTATTCCCATTTTGCATGAATGTGGCCCTAAGCCTTCATAACATGTAATTCCTTTTCCCAATGCTACAAGCAAACAAACAAAGGAAACATAAAAATCCTTTATAATACGGCAATTTTAACTTTTTGTCAGCCCACTGTAAAATATAACTCTTTTTCATTCTCAATCCCAAAATGCTATGAGTCAGTAATTTCCATGTGATCATTCAGGCTCTATTATATAGTATTATACTATGTAATACTAGTGAATAGGCTTTTCTTTGCTGTTTCTAAAATTGTTTAAGTTCAAGGTTAAACCCCAGAGATGAGGAAATCAGAAAAGAATAAATGTGTACTTTTCAGTGGTTTCTCAAGTTTTATTCCAATATTGTTATGGTAGCAGTTATTGTACTATGTATGTTTTCCTTTCTTTTTTTTTATGTCATACTTTTCATAAACGAAACAAATTATTAGCAGTCAAAACTCTAGAGGCTTGGAGATTACATTTATTAAAGGGGCAGGAGGTAGAGACTGATGGAGCTTGCTGCTTTTGTTTTAAAATGTCACCTGCTGTTTTTAAGTTACAGTTGCACAAATGCACTACATTGTGTGCTCCCTGGTCAAACAAATTGAAAGGACGACAGGTTGCCATAGAAACAACATCAGGGCAAGCCTGTGATACTGTTAAAAGAAAGCAATGGTTGCAAAATCAGCAGTGCTTGAATCACAAAAACAGATGAAATGCTGAAGAATCCCTTCACTTCAGAAAGGGCAAGTGTTTAAGGATCAGGCAGTGAGCTGCTCATCAGAGATTCATACTGTGGCAAATAGGTCCCTTCAGACTCTGTTACAAAGCTTCCAAGCACAGGCCAAAATTTATTTGTAAAGTACACAGAGGTCTAGAGTGAAAAGAAAGAAATGCATTTCAAGGTATTGAGTCTGCGTGGTGGAGCCAGTTAATCAACGGGGAAAAGAAAGCTCACAATCCCCTGAGTCGTGACTGAAAACACTTAAGAAGGGGGCATAAAAAGAGAGAAAAGGAACAGTGAGACTGATGAAACGGAACCGGAGAACAAAATTGAATATACTTATAGGACATGCTTAGAGAAGAAAATGAAGCAAGACTGCTGGCCAAATATTTAATAGCATTCTCGCTTCAGAAGATACTGCACAGAAATGATGGAGATGTCTTCTCCATATGAGTATGTCCTGAGGACAGCAAATGAGGTAAAACGAAGCCTACCGCAGCAAAGCAACTGAAGGAAAATGGAAGGGGAAAGCAGATGGGGAAAAGGGGAAAGTAAGAATTACTTTTTCTATAGCTAATAGTCTTTAAAGTTTCCACTTTATCATTGACAAAACAACCTTCATGAATTTAACATGTGGGAGAACTATTGATGTGGGTTTTTTTCCATTTTGAATGTCAGTAACTTTGTTTCTGACATAGATCATGTAGTTTTTTGTTTGTTTCAGAAATGTCTAGTTTTACTGACTCTGTCCCATATTAAAATTTTGGTGTAACTAAGAGCTATAAGGTATGCGGCACATAATCCACAATGCTTGGGATAAGGCAACGCTCTGAGAGTAGTTCAGAGAAGAGGAACAGAGACTGCTCCTTTCTGTTATTGAGCTAGGTGGTAGCTTCCCTGGATCTAAATTCGTGAGAAATGCCCTAAATTATTGAGACAGCAAAGAAGGTTTGCTGAAGAAAGCTGCTTTGGACTCCACACCAGTCTGAAGAAGGAAATTTTGGAGGAAATGCAACGATTTTCTGGCTCGTGAATATACTCAAGCAAACCATCTTAAAGCTTCTGATTTGAAGTAGAAGCTTCCATTCTAGAAAAGATAAAATATCTGTAGGCAAGATTTCCACATTGATTTATTACGCTGCTCACTTCTACTTAGTGTCATGGTTTAACCCCAGGCAGCAACCAAGCACCACGCAGCCACTCGCTCACTCCTCCCACCCAGTGGGATGGGGGAGAGAATCGGGAAAAAAGTAAAACTCGTGAGATAAGAGCAGTTTAATAGGACAGAAAAAAAAAAAATATTAATAATAACATTAATAATGACTCTAATAAAAGAATTAGAATATACAAACAAGTGATGCACAATGCAATTGCTCACCCAATCAGTTCCTGAGCAGTGGTGCCCGACCAGCCTTCCCCTCAGTTTATATTCTAGGCATGATGTCATGTGACGTCACATGGTCTGGAATACCCCTTTGGCCAGTTTGGGTCAGCTGTCCTGGCTGTGTCCCCTCCCAAGTTCTTGTGC